>NC_085845.1:57076148-57741773 GCF_035594765.1 Anolis carolinensis
AGTCTACTGAGAAAACTGTGTTGGCAGTATCAAGAAATACTCTATCTGAAAACTTACATTTTTAAAGATTTATTCTTCTATTTATTTTCTATCTCATTTTGCTTCCACTAGAGTACTCAAAGCAGTTTAAAATGTAACAGAAACACAGATAAAATCAATTGTAATATTTTGTATTATTTTCTTATTCCCAATGATATGGATATGAAGATTTAGGTGGCTTACCGCAGACTGCAGCGCCATGTGTTCTGGATCCTGTTACCTCATTGCCATATCTGTCAACACACCAGCACTGCCCTGCACTTCCGTGGCACTGTGTTGGTTTATAATACCCATCTTCATCACATAAGGGGATAAACTGCCCTGCGCAATACATAAAAACATATGAAGCCACCACTCCTACAGCACAAACTTTCTAATAGAAATAACTTATGAATAAATTTACAGTGTCTCAGACATACTTAGCACATATACTTATCCATAGGTTCCTTTCCCACCTTTCTACAATGAAGTCTCAATAGATTTTAAACCCCTTCCTTTGTCACTCGCTTTCCACCAGAACACCTAATCCAAATTTTAAACCCCTTCTGTTGTCATCTCATTTTGATTTTAAATTTAAAAGTACAGGAAGGAGTTTAAAATCTGGATTAGCTCTTCTGGTGGAGAGGTTGGGGAGGGAATGACAAAGGAAGGGGTTAAAATTTGAATAAACTTCCATCGTGGGAAGGTGGAAAAGGAAGCAATGGAGGAAGCAGGTTGAAAATCTGGTGGGAAGACAGGGAAGGAAATGAGAGTCTGGTATCATTGTAAGTCAGTGATAGAGAGAAGGTGGAATAGCAGATGGACTAGAGCAGTGGTTCCCAACCTTTGGGCCTCAAGGTGTTTTGGACTTTAACTCCCAGAAATCCCAGCTTACCAGCTGTTAGGAACAGTGTGAGCTGAAGTCCAAAACATCTGGAGGCCCAAAGATTGGGAACCACTGGACTAGAGTGAGGAGGTAGATTGGATGGGAACAGATTTAAAATTTGGAGAAATGGGGCAGGCTCTTGGTGGAAAATAATTCAATAGCATGAGGTTTTGGGGAAGTGGTTATGATATTTGCAGTTTCCCCATTTTTGCCAGAGTTCTGCACTTCTATTCCCCGCAAATATATGTATGTGGGGATGGGCCTGATTCTATATCAGAATAGAAACATTTCTAAAGAACCAAATACATACAACAGTTCTGAAGTTATGAAGTCAATATTCAATATATGGTGATTATGTGAGGACAAAATCATACTATTTCATCATCATAGTGAGCACCATCGCCTATCATTATCAACAAGGAACTACACAGATTCATCAAAAAGAAGTATTAATGAAAGAGTTTTTCAGGAAATATTAAAGAGAACATTTGAAGTGAAATATTACTTTACTGTTGTATCATTTTGTCCTTCTCTTCTCAGAGCCCTTTAAAGTTTAAAAATGGACATTCCGGTAGTGTCATAAAACAGCTGTAACATCTTGGAACTGATAAGGTAATAAAACTAAATTTAACAGCTTTCAAAAACTTTATAAATTCTGTTACTGAAATTTAGTTTGGTGCCATCATTTTAGGATTCATATTGATTTTATGTTCCAGTTTCACTGGGGTTATTTATGTAGCCAATAAAAGCTTCAGAAGAATGATCTATGACTTACCTAGGAGCTTCTTTCCCACTTGCTGTTTCTGTATGTTACTGAGCTCCGTCTGACAAGGTGGGTCTACAATGACATTAGACAGGTTAAACTTTATTTATATTTGAAAACTGAGGAATGTGTTGCTTAGTCTACAATTTAATTTCAAGCATGTTTCAAGATAGCTTATTCAGCTTCCTCAGGCTTCAACTTCTAAGGCAGCAATGTTATAATGTAAGAATCATTTTGTTACATTAGATCAAAGATATATCAAGTCAGCATTCAGTTTCATTCTCAGCTATTTAGTGCCAGCATTAGCAATTATGAATCATCATCATCTTCCTGGCCAGTCCTCGTTAAACTTGTCCAATGTTTCAAAGCTACCAATAGTGAGCATCACTGGATCTTGACATAATTATTTTGTTGAGTAAAATATTTCCTTGTATCTGAAATGAATGTAATTTCACTTTTAACATGAGAAAATAATTCTCGTTATCCGGATTGATTTGAATCTTGTACATATTAAATTCACTTTAATAGGTTGAGACAAAAATTTCATTGAAGAAACTATTTTTCATTAAATTTCTGCAAGGTAAAACACTGAAAAACATACCGTATTAGCCTAGAACCAATTAGAGTGGGTCCATTGATGCAATGTGATTTATGTAAGTGTTCACCTTTTTAGCAACTGACTTAGTAGGCCTACTTTAGTTGCAAGTAGACATTGGATATAGACCAGATCTGCATCCTGTGGGTAAATACTTCTAAGCCCAACTGCTTTAAATGAAAGCATTAAGCCCATAGTCAAAACTCTTACATTGAGTAATTTAAATATGCTTAATTTCACCTGGATTGTTTGCTCTGTGAGTGACTGCATTCCTTCACGATGTGACATGTATTTCATTCTTTTCTCCATTATGAATAGGATGACGTTTATGTAAATGTAGGATTTAAGTTAAATTCCCATCAGTTTTGTTTTGATTAGCTTTACTATACAGCACATTTGAAGCTGTGCTAATACTATGTTTCTACTGTTCTAGTCTGCAGTCCTCAATCTTTGTACGTTCTGAATAGTTTTAATGGAAAACCACAGTAAAAAATAGTTCAGGTTTACAATTGAAGTAAGTTTTTTTGTATCTATTGACAAGACTTTATCTCAGGCATATAACTTGCAAACTAGTTTTTCTGTAATAGGACTACACTAATCATTACTTTAAGACTGTAGCTAGCAGCTGTTTTCCCTTTTTTATTTGCTAAAAACTTAAAATCCAGTTCAAACTGGAAACCTAGCACAAAATGAAAAAGTTTATCTCTTTGTACCCTTTATGGTTGTGATCCAGAGAAACGGAGAGGGAAGCTAGTGAGGAAAATTATGCTTTCAAACAGACATCTAACTAGAATCTTAGTCATATAAAATAAGAGATTCAATATAAGCTGCAATATATAATTGATAAAGCAGATGGAAAATTCTTGCTTTACTCTTTATTTTGTCTTTTTCCATTTCCTCCTAATGAAATGTAGAGACGTAGGGTCCATCTACACTGCAGAATTAATGCAATTTGATACCACTTTAACTGCCTTGGGTCAATGCTATGGAATCATGGGAGTTGCAGTTTTACAAGGTTTTTAGCTTTCTCTGATAGTGTTGGCACCTCACCAAACAAAAAATCCAGGATTCCATCGTATTGAGCCATGGCACTTAAACTAGTCTCAAACTCAATTAATTCTACAAAGATGCTTTCATGAACTTGAAAAACTGCAAGTTGCTTCTAGCATAAGAAAATTGGCCATCTGCAAGGACGTTGCCCAGGGGACACCCAGATGTTTTGATGTTTTTACTATCCTTGTGGGAGGATTCTCTCATGTCCCCGCAAGGCGCTGGAGCTAAAAAGTGTAGGTATTTTTTGGGGTGTGTGTGTGGTTGAGACACTAAAATAGTTCAAGATATAGCAAACTTGAAACAACATTTTCCATCAAACCAATACGGAATTGGAAAACATTTGATAAGAAACCAACAAGCTACAATTGATTTTACTTGCTTAAAGGTCATTTGGGATTACAAAATGCATTAAAATTATTGTAAAAGAGGCATGTCACACATGTGCTTTATACCTCTTATTTTCATGTATCTTACCCTGCCCCCCCCCCAAATGCTACATATCAATCTGTTTTAGAGTGAGTCCTCTGCTCAACTTTTCAAAGGCTGAAATGGCAAGCGGGGAGAGAAAAAGCACTACACTACAGCTGAAGCACAATTTCTCTTAAGGTTTTCTGGTTCCTCTCAGCTGTATTATCCAAAGTTCTTGAAAAGTTGAAATACTCACAGAATACTGTGTTCTACTTTCATTGATCAATTACCAACATTAGCTATGTATTGCAACATTATCCTTCATTTTTTACCTTGCTGTCTCTGGAAGCAATAGCACCACTCATTGTTAGATATCAAACTGTCCTTGTATGTGTCACAAGAATTGAAGAATGCCTTGGTACAATGCTCATTCTTATCTAGGTAAATGCTTCCAAGTTCTGATTGGTCCAACAGCAGGTCGTAGTTTGTATCAAGCCTGTTAAACATCCAGCCAAGGGAGTCCTTGCAAATTGGCAAAATGCTGGTATCAAATCCTAAGAGACAGGAATACAAAGTAGTCAGATCAGAGAAGATAATTCATCTGGGATAAAATTTTGTCAAGCTAAGGCAAACTGTGCTCCTCCAGGTGTTTTGGACTTCAGCTCCCACAATTCCTAACAGCCGGTAAATTGGCTGGGATTTCTGGGAGCTGAAGTCCAAAACACCTGGAGGAGCACAGTTTGAAAAACACTGAGCTAAGGAATTCTTTGTAATGGAAGCAGCTTAATAAAATAGCTATCCAATTTGAAAACAGATAATTTTATGAAAGTAACGCCGTAATGGTACTAAAATAAGTAGAACAACTGAATCTGTTACTAAATGCACCATTGATATGAAGGCATTTAACTAAGTACTGTATGCTTCCTTTCAAACAATACGTTTGCCAGTAGGAAAGAATTCTGGCACCTTGACTTGTATCTTAACATCCAGGAAATGAGAAACTAGAGAATAAGACTAGATAGGATAAGCATTCAGGGTGAAAGATATGATTACATGAAATCAGCGAGGAAGGAGAGTTGAAGACCAGATGTAAAGGGTATAGCCTGGGGAATTGTAGTATGCTGTCACTTTGGCTTTATGCTCAGAAAGGTATGCCTGGCTCCTCTCCTGCTAATTAGCTCTCTCAGGCAAGGTAAGCCAAAGAGAATTGAACTGGCAAAGCTGCCCTTGACAAGCGGAGCAGGAAAACAGACTGAGAGGGAGGGAGGGAGAACAGAGAAGAGGCAAAGAAAATGCTTATCTCCAAGAAGAGTGAATACTTTCTTAGTGAGGAAGGACAGGGCATGAGCCTCTCCCAATGGCAGCTAAGAAAAGAAAAAGTGTATCTTGCCACCTACATATTTAGTAAGACTGAGAGGTGACAGTTCACAGTAAAAAAAAGACTGATAAGTAATGGCTCTAATCATAGAATAATAGAATAATAGAGTTGGAAGACACCACATGGGCCATCGAGGCTAACCCCCTGCCATGTAGGAATCACGTTTGCATGCAGGTAAAGGAAACATACCAGAAGGCTGATAACATGTCTTTCTACATTTTAAAAATATAACCTTTATAAAAGTTTTTCAAAACATATTGGTAAAATGAGTATAAGTGGGTTTAAAGGGTAGTTTGGGTGAAAAGATGGGGAAGGGATGGAGGAAATGGGAGATAAATAAGAAGAGAGGGAAGAATGAAAGAAAATTATAAAAAGAAAAGGAAAAAGGGAAAAAGAAAAAGAAGAGAAAAAAAACTGTTGTACTTCTAATCTTTTCTTCTGGGTAAAAGTCTATTTTTGTTAATATTTTTGAGTCCACTCCATCATCATACACTTATAGATGTATCTTCTTGTTAAACATTATATTTCTCTCTACATTTTTGATCCTAATTTTTCTGTCTGCTTCGGATATAGCTTATTTTCTGGATCCCTAGATTTCACGCTCCTTGAAAATTAGAGATCACTTCCCTATAAGTCTTACAGATGATTTTGGAAGCATCTATTTTAGCAGTTATAACAGACAAATGTTCTTCTATTCTAGTCAGCTTTTTAAGGTTTTCATTTATCAGTGTAAAATTACAGAAAAAAGCCATATATACCATGGGCCAGTTCCCACACTGTTTGAGGACACATGGACTTGAAGCTAGATGTCAAAAGCTGAACACATCTTACACATGCTGACACCTGACAATAGTTCTATAGGCAGCCCTTGAGTTACAAACAACTCATAGTTAAGAGGGGGGTGAGACAACAGTAAGTGAGAAAAATCTACCCCTAAGAAGGGAAATCCACTCCTGGAAAAGTTATCTTGTGGAAAAGGTGTCACCACTGAAGCTTTATAACCCATCTTTGTTTCCACAACAAGCCACAGTTTTCAAAATCCAATTATCACAGAGACAGAATGTGAGGTGGAATCATCTGAGCAGGGGCACAGACAACAAAACAAACACAATTGGGGTGTTAACCCTTCCCTATGCTATCAAAAGCTTGTGTGTGTGTATTTGAGTATGTATGTGTACATGAGTATGTATGTGTACATGCCAATATGAATAGATCAATAGGTACCGCTCCGGTGGGAAGGTAACGGCACTCCATGCAGTCATGCCGGCCACATGACCTTGGAGGTGTCTACGGACAATGCCGGCTCTTCGGCTTAGAAATTGAGATGAGCACCAACCCCCAGAGTCAGACATGACTGAATGTCAGGGGAAACCTTAAAAATGTGGCTGGAATTATGCTTAAAAAGGTACTTGCTCTGACTAACATACAAATTCAACTAAGAGAAAACCTACAGAACCTATCTTGTTCATAACTTGGGAACTGCCTGTATTTACACAATTTTCTAGACCTGTGAGGACTAAAATTAGGGAACGAGGGGGGAGGGGATCATGTGAACTGGTCCTGACTCTTATATTGGTGATTCCCCTCTCTTTAGATTTTTCATTTGTTCTGTTGAGTGACATGATGTGCAATAGTTCTACTTGTGTTTATCTCAATGTCAGTAGAACTCTTAGTATGATCAGAAATGCTGTTTTGCCAATTCATGACTCTGCTGAGAATTCTTCCCATGTTCAAATAAACCTGGACTGAACTCTCTTGCAGACCATACAATTCAATATGCCACATGTTCAGTATGAGGGCACTGGATTTTCATGCAGGGAGGTGGCCTGACAGACCCATGTCAGACGTGTGGTGTTTAGGACTAGCAGTATTGATAGGATGTTATTCCATGCATATAATCCCAATATTTTAACATTGGCAGAGACAGTGCACAAAAGATGTTCCCTAAAACAACTGTTCAAAATAGCTGAACATGAACAAAATAATGGCATTTGTTGGAAATTTGGCAAAGAAGTTGAAAAAGCCTTGGAGAAAAGCCAGAAAAACACAAAAGCCATCAAGACAAAGGAATTTGGCACTTTCCGTTTTACTCTCAATTCCATACCAATGCTGTCTGTTCACATCAAATAATACACACACACACAAAGCTGTAATGAAATGGTGTCACTGAACACACAATAGTAGGGTATTCAAATGCAAGGTAGAACAAAAGTAATCCATTACCATAGTCATGTCATAAAACAAAGAAGTTTTAATTTTAAAGACATAATCATTCACAATTGTTTCTGAACATAATTTCCAGCTACTCTGCCTGCTTTTTCCACAGTCATTTCCACCATACATCTATCATTTCCCAGCCTTTATAAAATAGCATTTTGTTTTGAAGTGGACAACTCTCAAAAACTCTTGAATTTTCATGATCTACATAATCAAAATACTTTGCCATAATCGATTAAGCACAGATGGATTTTCTTTTGAAATTCTTATCATAATACACTTTATTTATATTCCTCCCTTCTTCCCTAGGGGGAAGCATTTACATACATAGGCAAACATTCAATGCCTTTACAATCACGAGACACACAAACACAAACAAATATTAAATAATTAAGCATTAAAAATAGGTGCATTTTCAGTATGATCCCAAGTGCTTATTTTCCTGAAGCCAGTTTGGGCATCTGGCACTTATCACTTACAGTAGTAATATTTTGAGCATCACTTTGCTTGCATGGGCATTCAGTGCAATAATCTTGTGGTTACTGCATTTCCTTGTGTTCCCTTTTGTGAGGATTAGAATGTACATTGAGTGTTTCCAATCTGCAGCCCATTCTTTTGTTTTCCATATTTGTTGAAATAAATTATTCAACTGAATTCTGTGTCTGTTGGTATGCCAGCTCTTCCTAGTGATTTATTTCTCCAAAGTGCTTTGAGTGCAACGTCACTTTCTAAAATTGTAGGTTCATTTTCACATGTGTTTTCCATGAATGAATCTATCATACTTTTATATCTTCTATATTTTGTTTCCATTTTCCATTTTGTTCTTTGTGTTGTATTTTGGCTTAATGGTTGGTTTAATGTTATTCTTTAGCTTGACTCTATTTTTTAAATTAGAAATTCGTGGTCTTTGCCACAATCTGCTCCAGGTCTTATTTTTCCATTTTTGGCATAAAATTAGGTAGTCTATCTAGTTTCTATAATGGCCATCAGAAAGGTGATATACATGTATATAGTTGTGTTTGCTTCCTTTAAGAAACAGTTGGCCTTGCAAAAGCCAGTCAGTTGCTTTCCTGCTTCATTTCTTGATCCTAGACCATTTTTTCTCCACAAGTTTTGATTCTACTCTGTTAGCTAGTACTTTTGCACTGCAAACATCTATGACTAGAGACAAAACGTGTTTTGGTGTGTGATCAATTTCCTCCTTTGCTCCATCAGAGAATCTTTTCATTTTTTCTCATTCGGCCTCTGCATTTGGAGCATAAAATTGGCTTGATGGGTTTTCCCTGAAGTCTTATTGATATGATTCAGTCAGACTTTGCATTATATTATTTAACAGTTTTTTTCTACATTTCTCCTTCTCCCTTAAAACTCTTGCTGACTATTTGAAAAAGAAAGTCTCCCTGTAGAAGATTCAGAGTTCAGAGACTTGCACATGTTTTATTAAGACAAACTGACAACTAGCATACACAGAAGTAAAGCTGATTTATGAATGTTTCATAATGTATCCCCTGGAAAGAATCTAGACTGGCCAGAATTAAACTAGTAATATTTGTGTCAACTATTAAATTGCTAATTTTGAGTCTCTCCCCCACTGTACCTTTTCTTGTAAGAAAAATATTCTTTTACTTTGGTTAGTATATTACACTTGGCCATTTACCAACTTGGCACGTGTACAAGGTCATTTTTTTTCCTTGTAGGAAACCTGTCATTGGCCTGAACTCAAAATGAAATACTGAATTCCACACATTGCCATAAATGTGTCTGCACTTCATTGTGCATGGCATTTTCTACATTAGGATTTCATCAGTGAAATCTCTCCCCCCCCCCCCCTCTCTCTCTATATATATCTATACTGTATCTGCAAATATTTCTGTTTTATATCTAGGGGTAAATGTCGTCTTCTAAAGGTTTCCAAACTCAGTATGACCCCTTTTTTCTATTCTTGTAGCAGTCTCATATTTAAAATAATTGAACTAACTTATTTTAAGATTCAGCAAAGCAAAAAACACAAAGTTGAAAACAACTTTTGTAAAGAAAGGTGATTCTTTTTTGCATTGGCATTTTGCATCTTGATTTGAAATCTTGTTCAAATGTATAGAACATTATTGATACACAACAGATTCAAATTTACAAGAGAAAATAGGAAATTAGAGGATTAAATGCTGAAGGGGAAGAATGAGAAAGAGACAGACAAAAACTCCCACAGGATTAGGTACTTGATGAAGAGAGGCAAAGGAATAAAATGCAAGATAAATAATACTGATCACAGCTGGAGACACAGCATGCACTACAGCAGTTAGGATCATGAGCCATGGAGACCTGGGTACAATTCTCAATTCAGTTATAAATTCCTGTAGCTTTAGGCAAACCACTTTTCTTACGTTTATGTTCCAATTTCCAGCATATCAATGGTAACAAGAACCATCAAGAGCTTCAGTACAAATGACTGAGATCCTTTCAGCACAGAGATACACAAAGTACAGAAATGCTAAAAATGCTTACTGAAATGGCTATTAGAAGATCCTATATTTTTAACAAAAATAAAGTTGATCATATGCCAAACTAAAGATTTGATTTGTTGTCACCATGTGTCTTCAAGTTGTTTCCAACTTATGGCATCTGTAATACAACTCAATTGTGGGGAATTCTTGGTAAGATTTGTTCATGCTAAAAGTGTGTGACTTGCACAAAGTCACCCAGTGGGTTTCCATGGACAAAAGGGGGTTTCAACCCCCCAGTACCATAGTCCAACACTTAAAGCACTGCAACATGCTGGTTAAGACAGATTTTGATTCCTTTTAAAATCAAGTTACAGAGGTAAGAATTAGTAACAAAAACGTTAGCTATGAAGTCGGAGCAGGCAATACAGCTTTCCAATGCCCCAATGACATTATAAACCTAATCATCTTGCTGTCAAAACAAAAAAAAAACTAAATGAGCAAACTGCTCATTTGAATTGCTCAGGGCATACAGAAATCTAGGCTGGGGGCACTGTTAGCTAGAATAGATACTGCAAGCACTGCATATTGAAATGATTTGGGTCTCAGATCTGGGCATCTGAATCATTGGTTAAAATGGGTCTACTCAAAATGTGACTAATTCTAGGCACAACAAACTGTATCAAAATATTCAGCATTTCAAGAAATATTCCTAGCTACTCTGCCATGCTGTCTTACCATTTAAGCATAAGTTGTTTACTGGTGATAGGGGGAAAAAAATCTTTAAAAGGCTGAAATTGTGACTGTTACGAAAATCTTTCCCTTGATCCCAACAAGAGGACAATCTTATTACCTCTATGGACATGGCTCAACTTCCATGGCTACAGCCAACCCTTATGCTTGTCTTGTTAACGTAACATGTTGGCTAGATCACAGCTTCTTAAACTGTGGGTTCCAATGTTGGAGCCCCAAAATTTGGAAACAGTAAACGCTTTCTGAACATCATCACATGAATGATGTGCAGTATTTACAATGGACTCTGCACAGCTGTACTCCATAAAAATGAAAATCAGTCTGTTTAGCAAACTTTGAAATGCAGATTTGTCACAAGTAAATGTCCGATTTTTATACCTTTTTGCATGCCAATATACCCGGGGTAAAAAAAATAATCATCTGACCTAAAGGAGTCCTGAGTGGAAAAGTTTAAGCCCTAGGCTAGATCACAAAATAATGGTGCCCCAATGATAGCATATGTTTTTTAAAAAGAGACATAGCAGCATAGGTTTTATACACATGCACTACTATGCTAGCCTTCCTCAAAATATGCTGGACTACAAATCCCATCATGCACAGCAGAAGTAATTAAATACATATGGAGGGCATCAGGTTAGGTAAGATTGTTTTTTATATTTATTTTTTCTCTGAAATTATACAAAAATGAATCTATTCAAAGATAAGATGTGTCCTTATTTCTCTTTGCCTCACCACAAGTGATGGTAGAGTGAAATAATACCTTCAAATTAAGTAAAATAATAGGATATTTCAGTAATGTTAATTTGCAGAAAGCAGGAGTCATAATCAAACAAACATGTAAAAGATTTAAATCTAAAAAATATTAATAGTAAAGTCATCAAGTCAGCAGTGGGAAAGCTCTATTAAACAACACACCGAAGGAATGCACAGAGATGGCTTGTTGTGTTAATGAAGGATCCAAGTTCAATGCTTACAAAGCCTAATTTGCCTTGACTCCTCAGTGGGAAACCGCACTCCAATGTAGCACTGAGCATAATAATTGCTGTTTTAACAAAGCCTGCCAGTAATTACATAACCTGACATTCTGTGTATTTTGATGTATGAACAACAAAATCTTTACAGTTAAAAGTGGGTAAGAGTTACAGTTTTAAGAGTTTACAGATCAATATTTTCACACTATTGTTTTCCTTTGAGGTGTGTGTGTCTATGCTTTGCGTATATATCATTGTTACTAGCTTTCACTAACACCGTTTTGGATCATGATTCAACAAATATTGCAAACCTGCCATTTGAGTCCATTAAAGTAATTTGCATTGTATTCAGTGCTTTCCATCCACACAGGAAGAGGGTCAGTTAGTGGAATGGACTCCCCCTCCTTCCCTAAAGAGCCTTGCATCTCCCAACATTTAATCGGTGCGGTGCAAAGCAAGATGAAAATCTGGTTCCAAATTTGGTTCCAAATTAGAAGTCTGTTTGGGCAATGTTGGGTTAACCCTTTAACTTTTATCTTAAAAGTAGGGGGTAGGAAATGCATGGCCCATCAAATATTATTGGAGTGAGATTCTCATAATCTCATACTACTACATACACCACAATCTAACAACATCTGGAGGATCACATGTTGCTCAGTCCAACTTTATAGATCAAATATCTGGTTGTACTGAGGTATTTCTTCTATATTAGAACTACACACAAATTTAGCTATAGCCTTGCTGGTGACAATCCAATAAAACATGTTTGTACCAAATGAAGCAACCTTTGAAAAAAGTCTGAAGGAACTGTTCTTGTTAGAAAAACACAATTCTGTTTCCACCATAGGAATATAGACTTCTGGAAGGCATATTAACATTTCTGTGGTGAGTGGCTAAAAAGTTCAGTTTGAGACCAACTGGAAAGTTAGAGTCATGTAAAAAAATCAATTACTTCATAGAGACCCACACAAAGATATATGTAAAGTTGTAAGTACTTACTACTTCTTTCAGGCCTTTGTACAATTCTAGCCCTCTTCTGAATTCCGCTTTCATGGAGAGCTTTAAACCAATCTCGCAATCTGTTTGCAACCTCTCTGAACTCCATGTCACTGCAGACTGGAAAGCAAAATGAAAGGCTCTTTAATCTTCTCAGGCTGAAAATAAATTCAGTCTTTTTTTAAAAAAAATCAATATAAACATTAAGAAAAATGCATAGAATACATTTACAATTTTTTCATACAAAAAAGTAAAGTTTTATAACCTCCCAAAATATAACAAGAAAACTGCAGAAATCAAGACTGTCAAATTTTTACATCTCCAATGCTGTAACAATTTGAATAAATCCTGGAAAAAATGGCAAAAATTGTATTTAAATGTCAGGCCATTAAGAGAAAACCAGAACTGACTTTTAGGTAAGATATCCCCCTCCCACCCCCACCCCCACCCCCACTACCTTTGAAAGGTTTTTCACACTTCTAAGTGCAATACGCTCCTATCTTATTTGGCTCTGATCTGCTAAAGTAAACTTCCCCAACTGAGATGAATGAGAGCACTTGTTCTGAAGGCACTTGATATAGAAACCTTGCTGAAACAAAGTGGACTCGGTTAATCTCTTTAAGGGGAATCCATCTGGGAGCCCCAGGCATGCTACTTTGACTGCCTTGTCAATGAAACAAGCCAAGACAGAAATCTAAAGGATAATAAAAGAACAAATGCTCTATATATCCATCTATAAGTATAGATATTTTATTTAAAAAATTGATCTGGGTTGACTTATCTATGGGTCAATATAATTAAGAAGGGAAACACTCCTTTCTCTGAAGAGACCGGTTAAAGGTGAAATCTTTTATCTGTCCCGGGAGACCCTAAAAAGATGCACTGATTCCCTCTTCTCTGTCCACCATGGAATCTCTGGCCTTTTTGAATGCCTGTGTCAGAGAATGGCAGTAACAGCAAGTAGCGGTGGGCCCCTGAGATGATACTGACACTTATAGAACCATAGAATCAAAGAGTTGGAAGAGACCTCATGGGTCATCCAGTCCAATCCCCTGCCAAGAAGATTTCCCCTCCCCATAGAATGACCCCAACTTATCCAGGGATTATAGCAAAATTCATAATTTGGGCCCCAAAACCGGTCTTTAATTTATACATGAAGTCGATTTATACATGAGTATACATGGTAAATAAATCTGATACCCAAACTGAATGCTTGAGAGCTAATTTTATAGTGAGAATACAGTGGTATTAAGCACAACACTATATTGCAGCAGTTTCCCCACTTGCTACATTTTCATTATACTGGCAAAAAGTCTTTGGGCACTGCTGTCACATGGACCCTTTTTGTAGCTATCTACACCTATATTGTTGTTGCTTTCCTCTATGTTTGGTTTAGTTGGACTCAAGAATTAGCTTGTGCTGAGTTACAGATAGGCATATGGAGCTGAATTCATTTTCGTTCATTGAATGCACAGCTAATACAGTTTCTGAGCAAACCTAATAGGGGTAAGCATCAAGTTAGCAAAGCAGAAGTTGTAGTTATGTGTCTTTCCTCCAATGCTTGCCTTGGATGTGCATTTGCCTGGCAGCCCTGGCAGTAAGTGAAGGAGCATTATGTTAAATGTTATGTTTCATTTGCGGGACTATGGTTGGTGCCTCTGCTACCGTGACTGACACTCATGGTAATTTGAGAATACGGTACATAAAAGTTCAGAGTATCCAAATTTCAAGAGAACTACAGAAGTGCACATAATAGACTTCATTCTGCTCCCCATGGCATAATTACACCCATGCAGACTGCTAAATCCCCAGATAGAAGATAGTTCAATTAAGCTCTTGGGTTCTGCTCCTGCCAGAATGCCAGATCAAGGTTGCTGCATACCAGGAACTTAATCTAACTAGCTAGCTATACTTGGGCATAAATGGCACCATTTATCTACCTCTTTAAAATGAAAAATCTTTCCCTGAATGAAGGCATGCTACTCAAATTATATACTACATATTGGCCTGCATTGATTTAAAATAGGTCAAGATGAGGTAATTCAGACTATTATTTCACCCAATAGGTTGTCAGATGAATCTTTAATGACAAAAGACAGACAGTAAAGGTTGTGGAAGGTTAGACAGTAATCAGAAAATGCATATTAAATCAGATGAATCCACTCAGGAACCTGCCAAGAAGTGCTTTTCCTTTTGTCTAATGTGACTGGAGGCACTTGCTCTTACAATCAATTCTTGCAGCCATTAAAAGAATTAGTATGGATAAATGAAGTCTCTAGCTCAAAGGTTATTTTGGTTCTATCATCTTGAAGTGCTAGAAGCTGACAAGGTTTACAAAAATCAACATATTTAACTATGGGGAAAATGAAATAACTTAAAGTCTCCTTCATCCATGTTTCAAAAACAACTTTCATAATGTAGAAGTGGAATGATTGGAATGTAAACCAACTGCTGAATTTGTTTTCATATAAAGTAATGCAACAATTTGAAGCTGGAATCTGAATATAATTTACTGATTGCAAACAGAATTTCTGGAAACGCTAATCAGTGTATTTTCCTTTACTACTTTAATTTTCAGTACAAAAGCTGATTGTTTGCTTTCATACAACTGAATAAAAGGAGCAGAAAATGTGTTAACATTTTATCCCTAAAATATGCATCTAAAACAGCATGATAGTTTACAAGATCAGTTGTTTACAAGAACAAAAAAAAATCCTGAATGACAAGTAAAGGGTATAAACAAAGACTATGTTGTGTCAGCATCCTGTCAAAATTCCCACAAACCAGATTAAATGAGGTGCTGCAGGGATTGCATTTCAGATGGTTTTATTCTGAATGTATCATCTCTTTTAAATGGAAGTAATCCTTTTTATGTGGCAACTCCCATTAAACACAGAGAACTGTACTGTGAGCCAAATTCATAAGTCAACATTCAAAACCATTCACAAACATATTATTGCAACATACAATTCCACAATTAGGCAATACGCCATCATACATTATGTATACCATTAAAAAGCAGAACAGACTACCAGAAAGGATGGTTTTCACTCAGAACCAAACTTTACATTATTCAGAATATTGTATCCTCTTGGGACTGTACCACTTCTTAGAACTGCGAGCTTACCCACTCAAAGAGGAGGAGGAAGAGAAGTGAAGGAAAATAGTTCGTGATTGTTGGAAAATTGGCTATAAGTTTTAAGCAGCATATAAAAGATTAGGAAGTAGCATTTTTGTTGTTTGAGCCAGAAATTTTGTAAAGATGTTCCAAATCAAGGAGAAATATTATTTTACACTGAAGCATTTCTGTTAGACATGTCAAATGGTATATAATGTGTTTAAAAGAACCTACTCCACCCTGTAAATTAAAAATCATCAACGGTGTCTGCATGACCAGAGAAAAGGAGGAGGGATTGTGGTTAAGGCTGTTGGAAATAGCAACCTTCCAAGCCTTTCATTATTCATTTGTTAATGTATATATTTGCTAACCTGTATTCTGTGTAGGTTGATTTGGCAGTTTGACTATACCTCTTTGGTGTGGGAGCAGTTACAGACATGTGATTGTACTGAGCATGTTCATACTCAGGATTCCGTTTTATATTCAGTGTCTGCTTTACACCTCAGTGGAGGTGGATGCATGTTTTCATCAGATCTCAGTGGAGGTACATGCATGTTGTTGTTTTGGACTTCAGTAGAGAAGTATGACTTATGGACTTCAGTGAGTACAACTATACCTAAAGACTATGGACTATTGATTAAGAATGATGCCTGTGTACTCAACACACAGATAACCACATCCTACCCTGTTTTCCCGAAAATAAGACATCCCCGGAAAATAAGACCTAGTAGAGGTTTTGCTGAATTGCTAAATATAAGGCCTCCCCCGAAAGTAAGACCTAGTAAAGTTTTTGTTTGGAAGCATGCCCACCAAACAGAACACCAGAGCATGCGGGATTGGTAAATGTACGTACCATAGATGGAAATAGCGGTAGTAACAAAAAATTATTGATAGGATTTCACAGTTTGTCTGGTTATGCTGGTTTGTGATGACAACTACTGTACAGCATATGATAAATTTTCAGTTTTTGTTCAACAATAAATGTGAATTTTTCTTTATGGAAAATTAAGACATCCCCTGAAAATAAGACCTAGCACATCTTTGGGAGCAAAAATTAATATAAGACACTGTCTTATTTTCGGGGAAACAGGGTATCTATAACTGAACTTTAATAAGAAATGTACCTGTATGGTGAATTAATACAAGATGTTTGTGAGTAAACAACATGTTATTTTTTCAAAGAAGGCTTTGTTTTTTTTAAAAAAAATCTCTGAGTGCATATTTAAAACTATGAGGTTTTAAGGGAGTGTATATCTTTTGGGCAACTGCAACTGTAATTTAAACTTCAAAGAAACAACCATCCTCTGCTCACCAAATATATTTTTGTAGTGGCATGTTTTTGTCCTTGGCAGTTCATAGACATGGTTCTTCAGTTTAACAGCTTAGTTACCTGTGTGCCATTACATGAATGCTTATGAATATCACTTGTTCAAAGGGTTGAGTTCTAACAAGGTCATGCTTTTCTTGACTAGTGGTTTTAAAGGGTGGTCTCCACATGTTCATGGACATGACATCATTTTTATTTTTCAACAAAGTTATGATTGCCATTTATTTGCAAAGGGCTATGTGCCCAGAGATTGGGTGCAGCTATTTCTAATAAAGGCAGGATAGGGCTCTATTAAGCATCTTCGATGGGTAGAAGAGCAAATTGGCATTGTACCAATTCACCCTGGCTCCGCCTCTTTTGGCTCTGTGTGTGTATGAATATCCAGAGAAATGAAAAACTTGTGAGTACAGTGATGAGGTGACAATCTGATCTGAGAAAGTAGACATAGGGTGAATCTACACCAGACATGGGCAAACCTTTTGACAAAGGGGGCACACTGCAGACTGTGGCGGGCTCCATGTGCGCAAAAAGAGGGGGAGAGGAAGAGGAGAGTGCCAAGGCCCTCGAGAGAGAGGAGAGCAAGAGGGAAGTTCCCAGCAGGCCGCATTTGGCCTACAAGCTGTATTTTGCCGATGCCTGATCTACACTGTAGAATTAATGCAATTTGGCACCACTTTACCTGCCATGGCTCAGTGCTGTCAAATCATGGGAAGTGCAGTTTTACAAGGTATTTATTCATCTCTGACAAAGAGTGCTGATGTCGCATCAAGCTACAAATTCTGAGAATCATGGCAGTTAATGTGGTGGCAAACTGTGTTAATTCTACAGTGTAGATGCACCCTCAGTCTTATGAAGGTTCGGGCTACACACTTTGTTCTCACGCTCTCCAATGTGCTACAAGATCCCTTTGCATACTGATATTTCACATTGACATGGATTATTGGTGATTGCAGAGGACCAAAGAAGGCAAGATCAAACTAAGTACTCACACTTCTAGATGATTTCACAACCTAAACTATTTAATGCTCCTTAAACTATTAATTTTCTTCCTACTGTATAAAGTATGTATAGGTAGACCATTACAATAATTTAATATTCACTGCACTAATTCTAATTTTGCAGATGTAAAGACTTAAAAAAAAAACCTTTAAAGAACTATAACCTCCAGCTTCTTATAGTTCTCTTCTCAGTTTCAGCATACAGTTTTCTAATTCTGAAGACACAACAGAGATCCTCCTACCTTCAAATACAATCTGTCAGTTGTTCCCAATTTTATTTTCTACTCATTTCAGCCCTCAGGCTAGACTGTATATTTAGAGTTTACTATCATTCTTTGTTTTGATGATGGTCAGCTGGATCTCTCTATCAAGTAATATTTTAACTCAATCCTCACATTCCCATCAATCAGTTCAAGCCCACATTTCTCTGCAGTACTTCCAAAGCAGTATCTGAAGTCAGTTAAAAAAAAAGAAATTGGATAGTTTCTATTGTTGTCCATTGTCCACCTTCATTCTGGTTAGAGGTAATACTTTATGCTTTGTAATACCAGAAGTATCCTCATTAAAGTCAGCTAGTTTCATCCTTGGTGAGACTGGAGGTTATAGGTGTTAACTATCTCTATGGTAGCTAGCTATACCAATTTCTGAAGTAACCTTCTCTGCCCCCAATGAATGGTTGTCATAAGAAAACAGCTAAGGTGAAACTTCCAGTCACCAAGTTTGAAAACTCCTTTGTTTTTCAGGTTGAGGGAAGCAGCTGTTGTCAAATGATGGTACTGCACAACTTTTGATCATCTGGCTTTTTGTAGAAGTACAAAAGACTGCCTGGGCTTTAGAAGACCTACTCCACCTTGAGACAGCACTCACACAAAAGTCGCTCTGAGCATCTGATACATATACCCACTTAACAGCTTCAGAGAGAAAGAAAGTGATATGGCCATGTCAGAATCCATTATGTCTGTTTGCAAAGAAGTGAGATGGTATTTGACCTCACTTTTTGAACTGTTCAAAGAAAACTGTTTTCCTTCTTACATGCCTGTTGGTTTTGACTTAACAAAGTTCTATTTCACCATAGAAATGCTAGCAAACTCCAATATCCAGCTCTAGCATAACCCCTTGGCTGCCAATAAAATACATTATAGCTAATATTGCTCAGGGAATTTATGATGTCATGTACCAATTTATGACTGTGTACTTTAGAATAATTGTAATTCCAGGAGTGGGATATTGACATCGTTGTGCCAGTGGGACCATTCTACAAATGGAACAAGCTGTGTGACTGTTGTAAAAGGATTTTGATGTGCATCAGTACAAGTTATCTTTGTGAAATGGCAATGCAAAGAGAGGGGGAAATAGTTCCCAACAAAGACATAGGTTCAGGTAATCCAGAATGGAAGACAGAAGCAAGCCATAGGTGCCCTGCGAGAAAAATGCCCCCATATTTTTTGGTGCTCTGTTGTGTGGCGGAAACACCCACTGTGTAATGGGACATCTTGTATGTTGCCCTGTTAAACATTGTCACAGTTGTCTAACATAGTTACATATGTCAGCAAAGTAGTACCATTATTGTATGTTATGTCTCACAGACCATGATATAGGACCTTGGTTAATACTGTTGCCTTATAAGATATCTATATATTCTGGCCATCTGCTAGCTTTAAAAGTGTCTGATTTTCAGAATGTACATCATGCCGGCCACACGACCTTGGAGGTGTCTATGGATAACGGCGGCTCTTCAGCTTAGAAATGGAGATGAGCACTGTTCTGTCACGTGCTGGGCCTGTAACCGATTGTCTATTATATAGGATGTACACTTTACGCCCAGCGGGAAGCCAGGGTGCCTAAAGAAAGGTTGTTGAGGAATTTCCCTGAAAAGATGGCCTTGAAGTCTTTAAAGAAATAACAAAGTCTTTATTGACGAACAAATAATAAATCTTCAAGGAGTCTTGTCCCCACGGGACAGGCGATTGGCTTTGAATAACTGTGAAAACCCTCTTATAACCTCTCCCAGGTTACCTATTATCTGGGCCTAGCTGGTCTGGGACCCACTGCCGACTCAAGTGCGTCTGGGTGTTGAGTGGACCTACCAGCCAAGGCTTGCAGATGTTTCTGTGCTGTTGTTCTGTATCCCCCGACGGTCTTTATCCCTGGTGTTCTTTAAATATGAAGCTTTTTACGGGACGAGCTGGTTTACGTTCTATAGATGAGCTTCCTAAGTGAGACTAACTTAAAAATGGCTCCTTCCCTCCCAGAGCCCTGAACAAGGGGCGGAACCAAACTTAATGGTGATTGACAGGTGGCCTGTCCTATGATTGCAAACATTTGCAGCAAGAAAATAAAGTTGAAGTTTCTGGTACAGCTGTACCAGCACAAGCACCAACTCCGAGTCAAACATGACTAGACTTAATGTCAAGGGAAAACCTCTGCCTTTACTTACGTTTAAGTCTAACAATAAAAGCAGTTTGATTTTTATGCTAGTGAACTAAGTAAATGGGTTTTATACTCCAATTATTCCATGTTATGAAATAGTAAGTAGTAAGTAAAAGTAAAAGTTTATTTGTATACCGCCCTCTCTCCCGAAAGGGACTCAGGGCGGTTTCCAATATAAAATCAGCATAAAACATTGTACAATAAAACACTGAAAACACTATAAAACGCTCTAAGGATACAAAAAACCCCATAACAACTGACTAAAGCAATCACATAAACAGAAGCAATATAATCACTCAAATAACATATGAATCACAGAAGAAGAAAAAAGACCACTGGGATGGAGGAGAGGATGGCCTGGATGGGCCACTAGAACTAAAATGCAATGTTATATTCTAAGATGCTTTGGGGCAGAGGAATGAAGTACAATGTTTCAAGTCAAAGAGATGGCCTGTGCAACTACTATAGCTATATAGTAAATAATATACATATTGCTGATATACCAGTGAAGTACATATGCTTTTCTTACTGCTTCAAATTGATGTTGCATATAAGCATTCTGTCCATGATTAAATTTAAAATGATTTCAATGAAATTATACATTCACAAGAGATATCTGAACTTATTATCAGCAGACATTTTCAAGACACATCTCATTCAAGCAACAGGACCAGATATGATTGTCACGATTTACCTCAAAATGAACTGATAGAGAACTGACCCACATGGAATATGTTCCAAGACAACCCTTCTTCCCATGGATACCAGAAACCATTGGTAGTAGCAAACCCTGCATTTTAAATTTATTTGGCCAGAAGCTTATCATAGAATTGCACCTAGAGAGGTCACAAACACTTAGGGGGGCATATATTTTAGGAATGTGAAACTGAGGATACTGAGTTGTGAATAAGTGAGTTGTATTGTAAAACCTTTTGTGAAACCTAAATTAATCAATATTGGATTTAAAAATTTCATTGAAGAAGACTGAACAAGAGTAAGAAGGGAAGCCGTAGCTCATTCGTGGACCCTGCCTGCATTCAGGTCCATTAACCAGAGAATAATCCCTTCCTAAATTTTACAAAAAGTACAGATGTCTGCAATAAGGATGAGTAATAATAGGCAGAACTAGAACTAGCAGTAACAAAGGGCTTCAAATACCATGCAAATATAGTTGTACTGCACCAAAAAAATCAGCCATTTCTAAGCATGTTTCATGATCTTGGATGATCAGGAGCCCCCAGATGGCGTAGTGGACTAAGTGACTTGAAGGTTGGGTTGCTGACCTGAAAGCTGCCAGGTTCGAATCCCACCTGGGGAGAGTGTGGATGAGCTCCCTCTATCAGCTCCAGCTCCATGCGGGGACATGAGAGAAGCCTCCCACAAGGATGGTAAAAACATCAAAACATCCGGGCGTCCCCTGGGCAACGTCCTTGCAGACGGCCAATTCTCTCACTCCAGAAGCAACTCCGGTTGCTCCTGACACGAAGAAAAAAAAAAGATCTTGGATAGTAATCTGGTAGTTATGCCAAAACACTGTGACCTGACTAAACTGCTAAGCTTGCTTTTGCATTGCCATTACATTCAGTAGCAGTAGTGCTAAAATAGCACATAAAATATAAACATCATCACGCTCCAACAGTTTCTGCTAGAGCATCTCTTGGAAAGTCCACTGAGCTGGCTACTAGACTGTTAGGTGACATCTTTCCAGAACCCATCCAGGTAATTTTCCTCCAGCACTGGTTACAGCACAGACCTGAGACAGCTGTAATTCCACATCTATGGCAGCAATTTGAGTGTTGACAGTCCTAGTTGCAGCTGAGCCAAAGCTGAGCCTTTCCACTAAAGAGAGCCATAGACTTCAGATGCATGCACATCTCATTTTCCAAACACATTAACACCAATACTCCACTCCTGTAAATCACACTGCTAGCATTTCGTCAAAAAATCTTAATCATAGCCATATCTATAACTAGAATCTGATTATGGATGAAGTTATTCATAAACTTAAGATTGACACTAAAGCCACTATATTGCTTACATATTTTCAAATAAATTCTTGGTTTGCCTGTTAAAACCATTTTTATCCCAAGCTATGTTAGTGTCATATTTATGAAAAATTTCTCCAAGAAAAATAATGCAATGAAGTACAAGGCAGTAATCTATTCAGCCATAAATTTGCTTGATATTTGTGAAATATGAAATGTATCTGAACTAACTGGATGTGTTGATTATCGGCGCCACTGCCTTTAGCTGAAAAAAACTGTCAAATGTCATCAGCCATGTGCTTCTTTTTCCATTGCAGCTTAGACTAGCAACATTTATTTCTTCTAATAACTGCGTCACTACTGTATACTGCTTACAAGATTCATGAAAGTGAAACTGATTAAACTGTCAATGATGACATCAGCTCTTTGTCAGGAAAAGTAAGATAATAATATTTCAGGAGCTGATGTTTGATAAAGAAATGTTTCAACCTTGCCCATTACATGCTAAATGAGATTTGATATTACTGATAAACATATCCTTGAAAGACCAGCAGGAAATATTCACAATATTCAAATTTTACATTCTACTATGATAAAGATGATTTCTTGCTTTCTGCCAGGGTAGTCTGTAAATAATTCAATAACAGACATGCAAACAGTTCCATGTGATAGAATACCATATTTAGGCATGCTTTTTCTTTTGTGACACTCCTGAACATCACATTTACTATAACAGCAATACTGTATCACCAGTGACAATGCTTTGACCAAAAAAAGCATAATGTGATGAACAGAAGACATAGATGAAGACAAATACAAATAGGCTCTTAATGATGACTAATAAAAAGTTGCCCACATTAATATACTAATATGCATATTTCCTACATATTGCATTACATAACTTACTACTAATGATTGGTTATTAGGAAACTTTTTAGTAATCATTTTGGCAGGTAGATTAGATCCATAATTCATTATGCAGTTAAAAATCAAAACCCATCACCTCTTATACAATTCCCTATTTTGCTAAATGATATGTTACACATACATTTTCTTTCTTTCTTTCTTTCTTTCTTTCTTTCTTTCTTTCTTTCTTTCTTTCTTTCTTTCTTTCTTTCTTTCTATTTATCTATCTATATTTGTTTAAATAGGCATACAATATATATGTTTGTTGAGTACAATGTTATATTTTCATGCTGTTTATAATTCACTAACATTTGTCATACAGTATTTTTGTTTAAGGAGCCTCTGACTTCTGTTTGGGTAGGGCAGATAAGAGCATCGTAAATTATAAATCCCTCTTTGTCTACAGCCTTATAGGAGCCCCTGTAAATATTTTTACATCTAGTTTAACTTTACTTTTATATTGAGTTATTGGATCGCTGGCTGCCATTCTTTTAATGAAATCCTCTAGTTGCTCTCCGCTTAAGAGTACAGTTATTTTATCCATTGTTAGCAGGTTGATGATGTATTTCTCCCATTCTTCTATGGTAGATACCTCTTTTAAAGCAGTACAACAGTGAATAAAAAGTAAATGTATTCAGATAAATGGTGCTACAGTAGAGTCTCACTTATCCAACACTTGCTTATCCAACGTTCCGGATTATCCAACGCATTTTTGTAGTCAATATTTTCAATATATCATGATATTTTGGTGCTAAATTCGTAAATACAGTATTTATTACATAGCATTACTGTGTATTGAACTATTTTTTTGTCAAATTTGTTGTATAACATGACGTTTTGGTGCTTAATTTGTAAAATCATAACCTAATTTGATGTTTAATAGGTTTTTCCTTAATCTCTCCTTATTATCCAACATATTCGCTTATCCAACATTCTGCCGGCCCGTTTACGTTGGATAAGTGAGACTCTACTATATTTATATTTTGAAAGCTATTTAGAGCACATTCTTAACAACCATTCTCATTTATAAAAGTAACCAAATATCAAGCTGCACATAGACATTTCTGTAACAAGACAAAATAATTCAGATACAAAAACTCAGTGTCCAGCTGCACTGTAACCATCAAAGCTCACACACCTCATGCAGTACACAAGTAATTGTTCAATTGTATCAATGGTAAAAACACTTATACATCCAGTTAATATAACGGGTCTACTTCAGGTGCAACTAATCATGCAGTTGGCCATGCAGGAGTCATGCAGTACAAACTAAGGAATGTCAATAATAAAAGCAATTCCAACAATGATTATGTATGTATGTATGTTTTAAATATGGTGGCTGAAGTATTTGTCTGAGGTCTAGAAAGAAATAAAGATTTAAGTTTGCACTAAGTAATGAAGCTTATTGGGTGACTTTGGGACAGTGACTCTGTTTCACCCTGACCTAGCTCACAGTGTTCTTGTCATAATAAAATGTGGAAGAAGAAAGTAATGAATGCCACCTTCAGCTCACTGGAAAAATGACAACATATAGATGTAATTAAGATAGTAATAAAATACCATAGTTCAGATCTGCCTCATTCAATTTTCTTTGATCATAATGATCAATCGCAAATGCTGTAATATAAAGCATCTGCCTCAAGTCTAGGGGCCCATCTACATGGTCCAAATGAGTTGGGGTGGGGGTGAATGGGCTTCGTGGCATCTACATCACTCACAGAGCCTATTTGCCTTAACACCTACCAAGGTCACTTAATGCGGATTTGTCTCACATTAAAAAGTCACAGGATGCTCTGGAATCTCCTGCACTTTGTGGCATTGTGAACAGTTGGGCAGTTCATATTTTGAATGGCTATGGCTGTTCAATGTTCACATGGCCATCCCCTTTCCTCAAGCTCAAGGACGGAACAGATCTCTCTCTTTTCAATTGCTGGTGGCTGTCACTTTTCTCCTCCACTGATGCTGGAAACAATGAGCTATGACCACTTGCAACTTCATACCTCAAATTGATATTTTTATTGACGTGTCTACTCAAGTTTGCTTTTCTGCACATTTACTGCCAGCTCATGAAACATCAGAATATTTGTAAACAATGAATTTATTTGCACAAATGTGCTATGCAGTCTATGCAAATTCTACTAAGCTAGAAGCATTATGTACCAGGTGATTTTACTCTATAGTGAGGACTTTCATTCTGAATACTTATTACATGGATCCAATTTTTGCCATCTCTGAAGGAAATGACAAAAACAATTTGAATTCTAATGTCTATTAATTTTTGTAGAAACATGTCCATAAACCAGATATTTTGATCTTAGTCACTAGATAACCATGTTTAATTCAAGGGCATACAATAGACAAGTAACTCTTGTTCCTATGGCTAGCTGTTGTTGCTTTACCCTGACACTATTAGACATCATATCTAAATCTGTTGTCATAAGCACAGTGTAAAAAATTCTATGTTTCCACACCAGAAGAAGACACTCTAATATACAGTCACAAAGGCTGTCACTTTTCTCCTCCACATAGCAGAATGCCTTGGTACATTTGTGGGTCTTACAAAAATGTTAATTTCAGTAACTGTTATCAAGTTTCAGCAATGGTGATAAATGTAGGCTTGGCTGGAGGCAGGGATGTATGTAGCCCAGAACTCAAGGTTTTCTACACTTAGTTTAGTTTCTGTATTAAAAAGCCACATTGCCCCCAAGAGACCTTGGGGATTGCACGCCTGGAATATTGTTTCAAATACTTTATGGGGCTAGGAAAGCATTGTTGACAAGTGTTTAGCCCTCTATGGGCCATTTTAGGGCCATGATGGACCACATGCAGTTCAATGATTTCCCTTAGCCCTGCTTCAGTTGAACTTTGAATAAAATCTTCGCTCTTTCATTTGTATCCCTGACTTCAGTAAAGACATCTTAACTTTTTAATCATAATTTTTGTGGTGTCCAAACTTCGAAATTATGCTTTACAGATGTCCTCCAGCTGCACTAAGAAATATTACATTTTAGTATTTGGATATAGCAAGAAACTATGGTTTTGGAAACTGGAATGCCTCTATGGAATCCAGGTATAAAAAGGAGGACAAGTCAGATTATTCCTGATCTGGGAAACATTATTTTTAAATGAATATCAAAACATAATCTGGCATAAACAGATAAAATATTGTCTATTTTCCCATTTTAACTTTTGATAATTTTTTTTCTGGTACTTTATATGCATATTTTTGGTGGCTATATTTTGCACCTCAAGATCTGTATTATATCTGGCAAAATGTCAGTATGATCTGACAGCTACATTCATAAATAACTTGAACATTTTCTGTTTTCATTTTTAAAACATTTACATTGAAGCATAAATATCCAATGTACCCTTTGTTTCTATTATCATGCACTGGCAAACTACTCTAATCCAAATAATATCCTCTTAATGATATGCTGCTCCGAGCCCTAGGGGAGTGGCAGCATATAAGTTTGAAGAATAAATAAATAAATAAATAAATAAATTATTGTTTCAAAGTTTATAGGTGTAATATATTGCACAAGGAGATAATAGCTCCAGCAAGGAATTGTGATCTCTCTGCAATTCATTCAGTTTCCACTTCACATTTTAAAAAGAAAATATATAGCACAGATGATGATGATGATGATGATGATGATAATAATAATAATAATAATAACAACTTTATTCTTTTATCCCGCCACCATCTCCCCGAAGGAACTTGGGGCAGCTTACACAACAACAACAACAACAACAACAACAACAACAACAACAACATAACTTACGTAAGTTATGTAATAGATGCCCTAGTAACACTTATACCATCAGATATAACAGTGAAATAATATATAGATTATTTTAAATAAAAATAAGTTTTATTCCCCTCTTTCCTTTAGAGTAAGCAAACTTCAGTTAAGAAAATGACCTTAATTGTTTGGTCTTTCTAATTCACAAATTAGAGTACGGACAAATACAGCAACTCACATTCCATACAAAACTTTTCAAAGACAGATTATGTCATTGAAAAATCAGGCCATTGCACTGTGTCTTTGAAATTGTCCCACACTGTATGTTTCCAGTGTTTTAACTGCTTCAAAAGAAAAGAACACAGGGAAATAATTTTATTTCCTTTGTGTTACCAAGCTTTGCAAATTCAGCCTGGGTTTTGTTAAAGTTGTATGCAGTTGCTCCAATTGTATTTGAAGCAAGACTTGAAGCAAAAATGAAGTGACTGAGTGAAGATAGAACAAATTGTGACCTCTGGGATATCCTCCAAAATTCTATAAGAGGAAATACTAGAAACGATCAACACCTTCAGCTGTTAGAAAGGTGAATATAATTCCATTTCCTGACAAACGTAACAGACTTATAAAATCACTTAAAAGCTTTCATCTCCTTCTAAATCCAGATAAGAAATCATCCCGCTGGAAAAGCAATCTCAGAGAAGAACAAATTATTCCGGAAAAAAATGGTTTTCAGGAATGCTCGTTTTGAGACTTCGTTTGATCTGACATTACTAGCAAAATAAAACCATTAAAACCATTACATTCCAACTCTAGGATGGAGAGTAGAATAGAAATTATTTTGCTCTCAAAGACAAATGATGCCTAGTTGCTAAAAGGAGGCATGTTGCATTGTATATTGATACCCTGAATATCTCAGAATAGATGACAGGAGACCCAACCACTATCTGACCTTCTAGGACAGTGGTTCTTAACCTGTGTGTCCCCAGGTGTTTTGGTCTACAACTCCCAGAAATCCCAGCCAGTTTACCTGCTGTTAGGATTTCTGGGAGTTGAAGGCCAAAACATCTGGGGACCCACAGGTTGAGAACCACTGGTCTAGGGCAAGTTCTCAGGTTACCCTAAATTTTTGTACATTTTATTGGTTTGAATGTTTTAATGTGTTTTAACCTCATGTTTATGCATTTTCATGTATTTGTTTTACCCATATTTACCCGAGTCTAATGTATCATCAAATCCAATGAAACCTCAATTTTCAAAACTCGGAAACCAAACAAAGTATTTGCTGGAGAATATAATGCACAGCAGCTAAAAATTGCACTTTGTAATTTGGCCAAAAAGTGTGCATTACAGTTGCTGCATGCTTAGAGTTCCTTCTTTAAAAACATAGATTTCTCACATAATTTGGTATAACCTATATGTCTTCGTTCACCAAATCTAAAACATGATAAATATCATGTGATTCTTCTGATAAATAGTTTCTGCTTGTAACTGAGCACTAGAACAAAAAGCAACAAAAACTTTGCCATGATAGCTTTCAGTGTTTTAGCAATACAAAAATTCATCTCAGTCTAAGGCACAAATAAGAAAATAACTCTTTTACAAATGTAATAATAAAATGTTATTGTATAAGCAATTTAATTTTATATGTCCCATCACTATTCTTTGTTGGCAATAATATTTTAAATTACAAAAAGGTATTGCTAGAATAATTGCCCCATTATCTTAATAAAATTATGTGTTTAATGTAAGAATTACAAAGGCCATAAAAGTGCTAATTAAAACAATAGAATTTCCTATTATAGAATTATCAAGCAGAAAATGAGATATAAGGCAGTTAGAATACAAAGGAATAAGAAATCGTTAATTACTATTATAGTCCAGGTTTTGATAATCAAAGTAATAAAAGCTGGAAGTGGAGTGCTATGGATTGCTATAATTTAAAAAGAGTCATAAAGTAAATATATTAAAAAGTATCTATCTCCTCTGTAATTGCCTAAATACATACACTTTTTGGGCATGATTAAAAAATCTATAAAAATTGTGTAAGGAAATTGTTGATCCCTGGGAAGCTAAACAAATAAATTGTACATAGTTCAATAACACTGAAGTTCTTGCAAATCACTTTATGGTATAATCGGACTGACCGCACAAAAACTAGTACTGTATTTATATATTTATTTATTACAGTCGATGACCAGCAACAGTACTGTATTTTAAATCTCGAAGTGGAACAGAGATGAATTCTACATACATAAGCAATGTTCAAAAGTTACCTTGTTAGCCATAGAAAAATAAGTTATTCTCCATTTATTCCTGGTGAGACATATAGGTGCTAATCATAATTTCACATTTACATTGCAATATGCCTCAATTATCTTATATAAAACAAGGAGGTTTTATATAAATCATGTTAATATGAAAATGTTTACAAGCACCTCCTTCGTGAAAACACATACAGAGGTTTAGATTCATACATGCATGGTTGGTGACAAGGCTTCAATGTATCCCACATCCCCAGCCCATAGAAGCACATTTGCTTCCCAACATGTTAATCAGCCTTAAGAAATCTGTTAGATCACGTGTAAGGTGTGTGGGACGAATTGGTCCGCCATGCCATTTTATGTGGCCTGGGAGGCTTTCAATGCCAGGGCAGCGTAGTTACATTTATACAATCCTACAATTACAAATGGACCTTTGTAGGCAATCAGTTTTTGCTTCCCATAGGTAAACACATCTAGGTTTTGTGTATATGTTTCAACATTCTGAAAACAACATATTAACTATGTTTGTAATGCGGGGACTATCTGTAGAGTGAGGACTTTTGTTCCTAAAAATAACAGGAGCTTTCTTAGTGCAACACACCAAGCTAGAGGGGCCTTAAGAGATCTTCTTTTGATATGAAAAAGACATTATCTCACACTGTAAAAACTTAAATGTTACATGGCCATAGTATTGAAAACATTCTACTTGTGGGGAAAAAGTTGTAGAAACAGGGGATCAGTTCTAGAGACAAATTTCTGATACCCAACATCATGGGTTATGGATCTCTCTTATGATATCTATGAGAAAAATTCATTGGAATGGGGGATTATTTAATGTTAAGCTTTCTTCCACTATTCAGCTAATTATCAGCTATTCACATATAACAATTTCTTTTAAAATGACAAGTAGACTGCAGTTAATTGCAAAGGTTAATGTAGCATAAGGCTGTGGAATAGGTTGGGCACATTTTTACAAGTAATTCTACCATAATTAAAGCTGTCACATTTATTGAACAAAGCTGAACAGTCATCGAAAGTACAGAGACAAGTTTGATATGATCTTTCGCATGTTTCTTTACTCTTTGTCAAATATTCTGAAAAGAAAAACACTATAAAGGTTAGCAATTATAAAAGAAGATTTAACAAACTTAGCAAAGCTATTACTAAGCATCTTTAATAGTTATTAGTGCTTTACAAAAATCCATAGACAAAACTTCAAGGTAGTTGTATCACTAGAGGAATTTGGGGGTATATGGCGCAAGTCTACAAAAACTACATTGAGATCTGGAGAGATAAAGAGTTTTGCTATAAGTTTCCAATACGTACTGAATAGCTGAAAATATTTTAGCTTTTATTTATAACATTCCTATTTTTTCCTAATGCTCTTGACATTTTCAGATCTTTGATTTAGGAAATATAGGTTGCTTCTTGTTGAAACGATGCTACTCTTAATCAAATGCCCTGCCTCATGCACGGAGGAGGAGTTGTTTAAAGCTACGGACAATGCAATTGCTGTTGCCCACTTTTGGTCTAAAACTATTTAGCTGTTTGTGATTCCTTTATTTTATCATTTTTAAACTTATTTATTATGCAATGCTTTTGACACAAAATAAATCAATCAATTATACCGTTACTAAGTTTTAGCATAAGCCTGCAAATACCAATTCAGGCATATACACACAAAAAGTGAACACAAATGTCACCTCAGACATTCTCTCCACTCCATCCAAATGTTCTACATCATTGCCAAAAGACACCAGTATGATGCTTCTACCTCCAAATTTTTATTTACTACAGAATAAGGAATTTTATCCTGGAACCACATGCTTCAAAAAAAGGCCAGAGGTGTTGGACAATCAAATTCAAATAAATGATTGTCATCATATTTCACAGGGGATGAACACAAATACTAAGAGAAAAGACGAAGACAGATCCAAGGCCAGTTGTTAGGTCAGGTAGAAAATTCTCATTTCCGTTTCAATTTCTAAAGTAAGGTCTGGAAGCAGAGCACGGACCCAAGTCATTCCTATAAACCTCTGTTTCAATAATTCTGGGCAGGAAAACAGAGAAACACATTTCTAGAAGGCTCAATTCTCAATTTCAAAACAAGCCACACTTTCTTGTTTTTTCCCCATGAAATCTGATGTGTGTGTCATAGGGGGTCAGGAAGTTTGGTAAATGTGGCAGGTGCAGGTTCAGCCCATGAGGTTCTACATCTGCACAATTCTGTCTTAAGTAGAAAGTAGACTCTATGCCCACTTTAAGATTTATAGTTACAGAACAAGGATGTGTGGTTACCACTGGAGTATACTTGCAGATAACTTACTAATAGTTAAGAAAACAAAACAAAACATCATTTCTAACTAAAGTGATAGTCCTTTTTTGATTCTTTATGTCAGGAGAGGACCAGCCTGAAAGTAGACTTGAACAATAAAACCAAAACTACAGGAAATCCTAACTAGAGATTCCATCTCAATTTTCACCCTTAGACTTGTATATTCATATTTGAGTTTTTGCAACAAGTCAGGTGGTTGGGTGATGACGAACAGAGTTTTTAATGAAGTTATACAAGACCACTGAAGTGATTCTACATTTCCAAACAATTGCAAAACAAAGGGTTCTTATTATTGCTAAAACAACAAATGATGATTACTCACAACATTTTCCACATGGAACAAGCTTAAGTCATTGAAGAATGAGCAACTAAATGCTCTAGAGTAATTTAAAGTAAAAAAGTATCAGTACTTACCTCGCTTATCATTTCTGCCTGCACTTGTGGATTTATCAGAAGAGCAAGGACAACGTCCTTCACACTTTACTGAGATCTGTTTTCCTGAGACACAGGCTTGATATTCTAGTTTGCACTGCAATAGAAAGAAAACGTCAATCTTGTATTTCAACGTATATTCTAAAAAACATATTGGTAATGTGTTTTGAGGGATATGGGGGTCAGCTATTCCTCAGCTTAATTCTAAAGTTTGCAAAAAATGGGAAAACATGTTTTAATGTAGTAAAGTCATGCTTTGAACATATCATGGGGATAAAACCTTTCATTTATTAGAAACCAGAGACTAGTAAATAAGGGATTTTTCAGTCTACAGCTAAAAATATGTATGGCTGACTCCAATTACATTATTATTGTTGTAACTTATTACTGGGGAGTTGGTTGCCTGCAAGGGAGCCTTGCACAAAATAAAGAACTGCTATACCACACTGGATTGCATTCCCTTTTTGTTTTTGGTGTGAGTATTCCACACCACTTACTAGAAGATTTTACTATTGTTAGAGATAATGGCCCTCTACTTCGCATATTTATAGCACTGGTTGCCAGGCAAAGCATGTTTTCCCAACCTCTTGAGAATTAACCCACCATCTTGACTAAACAACTCTCCATGTTGCGAGATACAGGGCAAAGGTAGATAGCAGCAGTGTATATGTCTTCCCTTAGTGACACCGACAAAATGTACTTCTGACCTTAAGCACCACTAGGCATGGTTTTTTAAAATGTGAGAAAACTTTACCTTCCTTACAATACAACAATTTTTACAGTTTATCTATTAAGTAGTTCTCCATTGGTCCCACATAGGAGGCACTAGGAAATTCAGTGTGATAACCAGCCTTACCACCTCATCATATGGGCAAAATTATCCATCCTATGCTGCTTTCACCCCTCTTCAGGAAAGGAGCCTGGCGGCTCCCATCCCACGAAGTAGATTTACTTCTGGCAGGATGGAGAGGAACCAATGTATGCCACTGCAGCAGCAACACGGGAGGGTTTCCATGTTGCATAGGGATCAATGGGGGGAAGCTGGGCAGTGGCTGCTTCCCCCATGGGATGAGGTAAGGGGATAGCTGGGCAATGTGGGGCGTGATGGGTTCTCGTCACAACTGCCACCCTGCTGAATTTGCCACAATCTGTAGTGAAGCCACAACTTAATGTGATGAGGTCCTTTACACAAAGGACACAAGCTCACCATAGTCTATGTTTCCCACCAATCCTCTATATATCACATCAATTGCCATTTATTGAGTTCCTGTTTCCAAGATCCAGAGATTCATGAAGTAACTATGTAAAGGAAGTGACTTCTAGGTCCACCCTCAATAAAAACAGTTTCACTTTTTCTTAGCATAGCACATAACCCAAAACACACAAAAACATCTAAACAAGCCTCTAAAAAGTTCAGCCAATCAACCTCAACACAAAGTGCCAGCTCTCTTCTACCAATGCCATACAAAAAATCTCTCTCCATTTATTCTAGCCTTAGGTGCATTCTAGGATCAGTAGTATTCTACCAAAAGTTATAGTAATTGGCACTGTTCTGAGTTCAAATTGTTGTTTTATATACTAGTGGTTTTATTTTGTATTTTATTTTATGTGTTGTTTTAGGCACCTTGTGCCATATGTAAGCTGCCCCGAGTCCCTTTGTGGAGATGGAGGCGGGGTACAAAATAAAGTTATTGTTATTGATACTGGCTAATCCAGAGACATTATAAAACCAAAATTTTCATCCCAAAATTGCTAATGTAGATTTTCCAAATGGTGCTGGGGAGACAGAAATAACCTTTCCCATGTAGGAAGGAGGGGGAAGATGGAAACCAGTCATTAAGCAAAAGATCACTAGCGTTTCTATATAATACAACCCATTTATATATTTTGTGGAACATAGACTATCCATTTATTTATTTATTTACTGTGCTTATACCCCACCCTTCTCACCCCCGAAGGAGGACTCAGGGTGGCTTAAACACTACGGCAATAATTCAATGCCAGATTCAGACAATAACAATAGCAATAAAACACAATATTATAAAACTATAAAACATATGCATATCAATTATAAATAATCTTTCAGATGATTAAAAAATATCAAAGGTCTAGCACCAGCTGAGCTTTATAAACATTACACCAACTACGTTCACCATTCTTATACATTCTTAATTGTGCCACAAGCAGATCATGTTGAGAAATGTGTTTCTAGAAGACTGCTACTGGGTTGATAAGCAGGCTCATTTTGAGTCCAGTCTCTAGGAAGGGCTTTTTTGTGCTTTGCTCTGAAAAAATGAGCATGGTTGTAATTCTTTCAGAGGTGCATGTCGTTCTCTTTGCAACTGGTCTCAGCTCCAATGGTATTCATAAGATGACTAGAACAAACCTGGCCATTGCAACCGCCACCCACCTGGAGGCTACTGTTCTCACAGGGAGTGACACTGCTTTCAGCATTCTCAACTGAAAAGAGCTTTCTTCTCAATGAGGGAGTTCAGGTTTTATTGAGACTGGCCAGATAATTCATCCCTTTTGAAATGTTCAGCTAAGATTTTTTTTAAACGTTAAAGTCTACCAGCAGAGACAAAGCAGTCTGGCAAGATGCATTTCTTTTTGCAGCTTGCACCACTATTTCTCTGCCAATGGGTAATGAATGATTGAGATCCATACCAGTAGTTGAATTAAGCTGAGAAACCCATTTCCTACTGTGATCTGTCCATGGAGATGGAACAATGATGCCTTTAGTAAAGAACTTGCCAGTGGCTTTTTGTCTTTTGTCTTCCATTTCTTGATCTATTCTGGATTGACGCAAATGCAGTGCTTTGTGATATTCTCATCCTTCTCACTTTTTTGTTTTAATGAATCATTTCTTTAAAATTGATTCTGGTACTGGATTGCTGTGAGTTTTCTGGGCTGTATGGCCATGTTCCAGAAGCATTCCCTCCTGACGTTTCACCCACATCTGTGGCAGGCATCCTCAGAGGTTGTGAGATACATTGGAAACTAAGCAAGGGAGGTTTATACAGAGTCCCCTCACTTATCACGGGGGTTAGGTTCCAAGACGATCTGCAATAAGTGAAAATATGCAAAGTAGGGATGCTATATATTTATACATTATTTTAGTAGTTATACACTATTTTAAGTTTTTATCAACCAATCGTGTGACAATAAATCACTTCCTTTTCATTCCTTTTCTCTCCCTTCAGCTTCTCCGTCCTCCCTTCCTAAGGCTGTAAATTGTATTTTTTATGATTTATAATATTCTTTTAGAGTTTATTGAAAATCCGCAAAATAGCAAATCCGCAAAAAGTGAACCGCGAAGTAGTGAGGGAACACTGTATATCTGTGTAAGGTCCAGGGTGGAAGAAAGAACTCTTGTCTGTTGGAGACAAGTGTGGATTGCCTGAATTAGCATTGAGAAGCCTTGCAGCTTCAAGGTCTGGCTGATTCCTGCCTGGGGCAATCCTTTGATGGAGGTGTTAGCAGGCCCTGAGTGTTTCATGTCTGGAATTCTCCTTTTTTCAGAGCATTATTCTTTATTTGCTGTCTGATTTTAGAGTTCTTTTAATACTGGTAGCCAGATTTTGTTCATTTTCATGGTTTCCTCCTTTCTGTTGAAATTGTCCACATGTTTGAGGATTTCAATGGCTTCTCTTTGTAGTCTGACATAGTGGTTGTTAGATTCTGGTACTATAAAGAATGCATTATAATATAATTTCTTTTTGATGCAATATCTCTTCTTAAGCAACTCCACTGATTGCATTGCTAATTCAGCAAGTTCAATTTACTCAATTATCCAAGGCTGAAATATTTATAAAGTTGTAAGTGAACTAAAATATCACATAAAGGGCATGCTCATTAGTATTTAATTGTCGGAAAATGCAAAACATACATACATAATCAGGAATATTACTACATCTTGCTTCAAAAATATAGCTTTTTACTTGGACTAAAAGTTAGAGCATATTCATATATGTATTTCTAGGGGTTTTTTCCCCTTTATTTTGCACTGCTTCTCTCTATCATTTGTTAAATACTGATAAGATGAACATCTCCACAGATAAAATAAAGATGTGCTTAAGGGGCATATGCATCTAGAGCAATGGCTCTCAACCTGTGGGTCTCCAGATGTTTTGGCCTTCAACTCCCAGAAATCCTCACAGCTGGTAAATTGGTTGAGATTTCTGGGAGTTGAAGGCCAAAACACCTGGGGACACACAGGTTGAGAACCACTGTTCTAGAAAATATATTCAGAACTTGCACATGAAAGTCTGTCTTTGGTTATTAGTTAGTACATCAGGCAGATATCACAAATTCTTGATGTACTTTCCAAAGCAATCCTGAATACTTTTTGAAGAAGTTTCAGTAGCTATTTACACTTTTAAAATCCCAGTAAAATAAATAGAAGTACTTCCAGTAAAGGTGTGGGTGGGAAGGGGTGTTGATGTTTGGAGATCAGAATGACTTTGGGTCATATCTTGAAGGATCATATCCACTTTCACCATGCCCCAATTTTAAATTTTCCTTTTGAAAAATGGAAATTCCCTCTATGCCACCTAGCAGTCAAGAGTAATTTTATTATGTTTTCCGGCTCCCTGAACTGTTTTTGGCCCTGGAGAGCAGTCAACATTCTGTTTTGTTTCTTTAATGCCTTGCAACAACACTTGTAAAGAATAAAGTATGATAGGTTATCTAGTAGAATCGCTCAGAACATTTTCTAGAAAAACAACTGAGGACTCGTCAACATGGGCTCACATTCCCTGTGCAGTTTGTTCCGACTGTCTTCATGACATTATGTCACTTCCAGTGCTTATCATGGAGTAAATCAGGTTAAGCCAGTTTAGTACCTCATTTAAAAAAAGAGCATACTCAAGAGTTTGGCTGAAATTCCAGAGCAATCCCATGGTTTCAACAAGTATGGAAAGCAGGACCAGGTCCACTATGGAGCAGCCTGCAGACCACATGGGCCACAGCTGCTCAACTGAAGGGGAAGAATTGGTCTCATGTCATCACTGTTGCTGCTGACAGAAGCCCACATAGCTCCTAGACATTGCAGGTGCCTTGTGTTGACATCAGCAGAGGTGCCTGCATGACCATGAAGAAGGAGGGGAATGGTTCAATTTTTCTCCATGGTCGCATGGATAGTGAGGTGATGAGTCAGCAGAGTTGAAGTAGTCTCAGCCTGGCTGACTTAGCTGGACTCCATCTCACCATGAGTTGGGGATGGAGTGTGTGGCTGCCTCCTGTGTAGATAACTGTGCACACTCTGATTCACATACATACATGGACTGTATTTCATTTCAATGGAAAACTTCCTGAAAGTGAAACGGAATTCCAAAACCAACTATAAATGTTTGTTGGAATAATAATCATTAGCAATTTATCTGACATAAAGACAAACCACGTAAAGGCAACTTAAACTGCACAGTATGAGGTGCCTGAAAAAAAAATCTGTTCTTATAATACCTTTTCAGATGGCATCATGTTACCAAAAAATGGTTAGTATTTTTTAAAAAAGGGGGGAGTATAAGTAGGTTTTTAATAAAAATGCAGAATGTTAGTTTTGTTAACACTCTGAACCTTATGCTTAATGCCACTTTATACACAAAAAAGATAGAATGGATTGCTCATGCAAAAAGAAAATGAATAGCATGTTCTATTGGAATCATATAGCCATATGTATTTACAAAGTAATATCCAACAGACTCTCACTTAATTCCTCAGAGATGCTAGCCTAAGTAAAAATGAATGGAAAGATAGTTTTACATGCTGCCTGGAATTCTAAAACCTAAAGACTCTAAGTGTGGTACGGGATCAGAAATATTTTTTTTTACCTAGTGCCATATCTGCTTCAGTAATAAGTGGATGAAATTAAGGTTTACTTATGTGCTTCATCAGGTGGTGAAAAATGTTTACTTGCTAATGAGATCACAAGAGTAGGAGCCTAGGATTTCAACATTTGCTACGAGATGAAGCAAAGTAGTTTTACACATAGTACTTATACTCTTGGAAAAATCCTTCTTAAAATTCACTGATTATACAATATTTTCATTAAAAATCTCTATGGATTTAGAAGGTGTATGAGAGCATGATATGGAAATTTCAAAATAATCTGCACCAGAACATTTATATTTCTCTAGTACCTTATTCTATAAGACTGTTGCAGTTTATTGACATGTGTTCAAACATGTACTACACAATTTGCAGAAGTTATACTTTCTTGGGCTTGCAATGTGCATTGTAAGCCAAAGAACTAGCTACATCTTACAGCACTGCCAAAGTCTTACTGAAGCTTGACAGGGCAATTAAAATAAGCTTTGCCTAGAGTGAACAAAATATTTATCTTGTATGTCAATTTTAAGACTGATTACCCCTTAAAATAAAGTTGATTTTTAGAAACCAGGATTATATATTTTGAATGACTTCTGAAGGTCTACATTTTTGCTATGTTAGGAAAAGGAGCAATAGAGGGCAAGACATAAATATTTAAACAAAGTTTTTTTTTTGTTTTTTTAAAACTGACACTTCTTGTATTTTTTAAATACATAATCATATTTCATTACGTTTTTAGACTTTAAAATTTATTCCTAAAACACTTTTTTAATGTATTTAAAATCAAATCATTTAAAGGTTTGACCCATTGTGATCTGTTCACACACATGCTGTAAAGCACTAAAATTGATTTGGTTGGATGTAAGTTCCAAGAGTTGCTGGCACTCTAGGAAACAAAAACATCCAGAACTCAGAGAAAGGGGTCTTAATGTCACTTCATGCACTTTCAAATTGAAAAGAAAATATGTCACATTACACATTGCCTGCCGCGCTTGTTGCCTCTTGCCTGCCTCAGTGTCTGCCTTGCAGCCTGCTTATTCGTTAACCTCAGGTCTCCTCCCCAGATCGAAAGAGAGAGAGACCTCTCAGAATCAGTGGTATCTTAAGCCCTTAGATTAGAGGGCGGAACAAGCAGGGAAAGAGGGAATATTTTTAAGGAGATTTTAATTATAGAAAAAAAAAAACCTAAAATTCGGGGGATGACCCAAACCTTGCAAGAGTTGGAAGGCTAAAAGTGGTAGATATGCCCTCCATGTGTGGTGATCTTCACCCTTCTAGTCCTAAAAATGAGCAGAAGAGGAGTTTGGGCAGCCCGCCCATTGCCGCCAATGGGATGAATGCATTTGTATATTCGGATGGTGAAACGAAAGAGCTCATTCGGATGGGTGCCGGTTTTGGAAGCAGTGGACAGACATGGAAACAGGGGCCATACAAATGGAACAAGCAGAACCAGGTAGCGATTTTATACAAACGCATAAGACTAGAAGCCACACTTCCATAGTAACTTTGCTCATCTCTGGAAGCACTAATGTAGAAGTATCTGAACAGATCTTAATATTGCCCATAAAACTGACACAGATTTCTTTTAAAAAATGGCTAGCAAGCTATTCTTTGGATTGTTTTGTAAAACCAAACAATATAAACAAGTGAGCTAGTAAGGATACTCCTTTAGTACAAAATAGGATAATAGGATATTTAAAAAGATATTATCCTTTGATGTCCACATATAAGTGAAAAACAATTTTCTGAATTATCATTGTACAATTGGATTTAATTTCTTCTAGAAGGATGAAAAAAGGAAAGCTTCCTTTTAAGCTCTAGCTACTAGATATTTTAAATGGGATTAACTGGCACTAGGATTTTATATATGAATATTTACTTAAGGACCACCTGAATTTTACAGATTTTATGGAAATTATAATCGTTTATATATTTGTTTGCCAAGGTAAATGACAGAATGTTTGACAACAGAATTATATACTGTATACTTACAGCAGTGGTTGACAAATCTCATACGTCATTCTTACCTGAGAAGAATATGTGTGTCCATCTGATCCACAGACGGGATTGGTATAAACCACTGGACACTGCTTGCATTTTGATGAAAGAGGACCAACTCTCCACTGCTTATGGCCTAGTCCAGCCTCCTTCATACTGAAAGAGAGAAGAAAATAAGTATTTATGGTTAGCAATAATATATAGCTGACCTGGGAACTATATAAGGATGAACTAACTGTATTTATTACATTAACAATTGTAAGAATTAACAAAATGTCCAAAGAAATATTACACTATCTTTGTATGGCCTCATCTAAACAAATAATTTAAATTTGCTTCCACCATTACCAGCTATTATTACTTTTATTTAAATGGGGAAGACAACAACCTTCAGACTTTGTTAACAACCAGGACAAAGAGCATGAGAATTTTTACTATTTTTTACTTGCTTATTACAGTTCTACACTCAATCATCTCCAAATATTTTTTAAAATTCCCAGAAACAAACCTTAATTTTACAATTTTATATAATGGCCACCATTTTACTGTACTATTTATATAATGAGACCTAAGCATCAATGGATTTGGTATTCAGGATGATACTGGAAACAAACATAACAGATACCAAGGTTCCTCTGTAGCATCCAATAGATAGAGTAAACAAAATATTCACAAAACAAAGACAAATGCATAAGGGAATGCTAAGGCATTAACACCAACATTCTGATATCTGTTTAATGTAAAGTTCTTAATTATATAGCATGATTCCACCTCACCTCCTGACATGAATCAAGCTTAGGAATATTTCTGCTAGTGCTATCTGTAGCTTTTCTTGATTACTCGAGAATATAAACCATTTTGTTTATTATTTTGGACATCTAACACAGCGGGTTAAAGGATATTCCTGACAAAGGGCAGACTCTATTTAAATATAATAATTTGTTGCACAGAGTGGGTATTTCTGGGAGAAAATAAGCCAACATAATGGACAGCTGTTTCAAGATTTCAGAGAGCTAGAACTTCTGAAACTCAACTGCGAGAGATACAACCACAACTGTTGTTGTTATTCTATGCCTTCACACTGTTTCTGACTTATGCTGAACCAAAGGTGAACCTTTCATGGGATTTTCTTAACAAGATTTGTTCAAGAGGTCGGAGGGGAGGGGGGTGCCACTGCCTATCTCCGTAGCTGAGAGTGCGTGATTTACATCACCCGGTGTGTTTTCATGTTTGAGCAGGAATTCAAATTCACAGTCCAGTGCTCAAACCACTACGACACACTGGCTTCCACCACAGGAATAGGATATTACATGTTCCAACATTCTCACAAAGGGTCTAATGTCTGACGTTTCGCTGACCAAATTGCAAAGTACTGTATCCCATTCTATAATACTACATGGTAGTGGGCTCTATGGGGTCATTTCTAAATGGACATATACAGTCATAGCATATATAACAGGGTGCAATATATATCAAACATAAAAAGGAAAGTTGTTCTTGGCAGATGGCATATCATGAAAGAAGACGAAGTCAAGAAGACACAAAGTCAAGTGTGCACCAGAGAGATATATACACATTATGTTGAAAATGCAATTGTAAAATATCATCTAAGGAGCTAAATCCTCCATAACACAAAAGGCAATTTAAGGACTACAGAAATTGAAAATGACATTTTAAAGGTTAATTATGGAGAGCAATGATTTCCTTTCCTTAGTAGGTAGAAAATACAGAAGAATAAGATGAAGCAAAGGGAACCAGTGAAGAAATAATAATGTGCTTTCGTGAGATTAAATAAAAAATAGGCTTGAGCATATTTGACAGGATTTCTTGAACACATTTAAGAGAAAAAACAAAATGATTAAATAAGGGGCAATTCAATTAACTGTTCCTTTGGAATTCATGGAACATGCCTGAATTTAAGCCTTAAACTGGCAAATGACAAGCCTTATTTGATGGTACTACAGAGCTGAACTTGCCAATTTTTGAAAAAGTCTTGTTTGTAGTTGTCCCTTTCACAGCAGGGTAATTGGCAAAACTAACAATTAAATTATTTTTATCTCCATATGTTGAAAAGCTCCATTGGCTGATTTTTGAACAATAAATCTTGATTAAAGGAAAAGCGGTGGACTTATTTTTCTGGACAGCTGGCAAACTAGAAAAAAAAGTATTATTAACAAAGAAGGCTGAGAACATTGTAATTTCCAATCTTATAGACAAACAGAGAACTTTCCATAAGCAAGAAGTTGGCCACAGTAGGGACAAGTGATTTTTTTCAGAAGAATCTCCCCAATTTTGCAGATATTTCCATTTTCAGGACAGAAAGAAGTTGCTATCTGTGAAAATACACCAAACAGGCAAAATCAGCTTCTTAGGCCCAAAGCTTAGAGCGCTTAGCTCTTAAACAACTGGAATTGAATTTCTATGCATTCAGCCATTTTTCTTTCCTTTCTGAAAGGTTGCTCATTTTTAACATTTAGAGGACAGTCAAACACAGCATTTCTGAACGGCTGCACTAGTTTTGTTTATTTTTCAAGACTTTGTCAGACTTTGCAAATACATATTGTAGACAGAAATAATGTTTATGAGACCCTGGGTACAGAGAAATACAGGCAGTCTCCGAGTTACAAATGTTCAACTGAAAAATTACTCATACAGTAGAGTCTCACTTATCCAACATAAACGGGCCGGCAGAATGTTGGATAAGCGAACATGTTAGATAATAAGCAGGGATTAAGGAAAAGCCTATTAAACATCAAGTTAGATTATGATTTTACAAATGAAGCAACAAAACATCATGCTAGACAACAAATTTGACAGAAAAAGTAGTTCAATACGCAGTAATGCTATGTAGTAATTACTGTATTTACGAATTTAGCAGCAAAATATCACAATGTATTGAAAAACATTGACTACAAAATGCGTTGGATAATCCAGAACGTTGGATAAGTGAATGTTGGATAAGTGAGACTCTACTGTAGTTACAGACAGAGGTGAGACAACAGGAAGTGAGAAAAATCTAAACGGAAGAAGGGAAGTAAATTAACTCCTGAAAGAGTTTTCATGGGATAAAAGTGTCTCCAACTGAAGCTTTCTCACCAATCCTTGTTTCCACAACAAGCCAATTTTATCAAATTCAGTTATCACGGGGGCAAAAAGTAAGGTGAAATCTTCTGAACAGGGGCACAGACAGCAAAACAAATACCAAAAAGGGGAGGGGTGTTAACTCTTCCCTATGTAATCCAAAGCTAAAAGATATTTTTAGCTGGAGTTACATTTAAAAACTGCTCTGACTTACATACAAATTCAACTTATTGTTGAATGTGTATGTCTTTATTAGGTATATAAAATAGCTATCCTTCCTTCATTTCCTTCATTTCCTGTTCCTAAACTTGGCCCTCCCCTTCTCCCTCCTATTCTTCCCAAATGGATCTCTCTTTTCTTTTCCCAAATGAAACCACTTTCTTCCTCCTCCTCCTCCCCCCTTCCACCCAAAGGCATAAAAACTATGTGTTTTAAGATTAATATTCTTTATTAATATTAATAATTAAGATTAATATTCACCCTTCGGGTGAGAAGGGCAGGGTATAAATGCAAGAAATAAATAATAAATAAATAAATTTGTGGAAGAATATTGTTATATTGAGGAGGCAGGCCAGGTCGTGTGCACAGTAGCCCCATTTTTTCTATGTGCATTGCCCCTTTTCTTTCTATGCTCTTAAATGTCTCTTTCAAATTTGAGAGAAGTCTTTGGGTTGTAACATGATCATTTCTTTGGTAAATCTTTATTATTCATTTTATCATTTATACCTTGCTTCAACTTCATTTATACCTTCCTTCTCTCAGTGCAAGCATCTTAAAGTTCAAAATAAAATTCAGATATATCATTCACAATAGCAAATAGATAAATAACAAGGTTTCAAGTAGCATTAATTTTTTTAAAAAAATAGAAATATTGAAAACAACACATAAAGAACAAAGGTATACATTATAGAAATGGAATGTTGTGAATGACAGATCATCAGTTTTGAGATGCTACAGTTTTCTTATAGCATTTCTTTTTCAAGCTTTCCCTCCATTGTCTTAATTTATTCTGCTTTGGCACAAATATGGTATTTTTTCAGTTCCGCCATTGCTAAAGACATCATGGTTTGTGCTTTAGTACTGTTCTGACTTCTTTTCTAATGGCTGCATATATTTTAGTAGTTTTGTAGAAAAATACACATATTCATACAAAACTAGATGAAACAGTAACAAGTACTTGAAGCAATAATAGGCGGTGCTTGTTTCAATATTGAAAACTTTAAATATTAATATTACCCCAAACCTTTTTTCCAATTAAAATTCTTCCCTCACACTGTCAAATGTACTAACTTCAGCAGGAATAAAATGAAATAATTACATCCAAATTTTGGTTACATGATATAAAACAAAAAAGTTATATTTAGGACATGTTAAACTTATTACAAAAGGAGAAAAACAATTGTATAAACTGCCAAATGGGAGAAAACATTTGAAACTGCAGGGTGTAATCATACAATTAAAAGCCAGTTCTATGTATAAAATGCAAGCAATTGTAATTGTCTTTAAACACATTCATTCATGAATTTATAAATAACTTCCTCTCTCTTCCTGTGTACTGAATTATACACATAAGAAATATATTAATGGTTTCTGCATATATAAGCCCTCCTAGTTTTTACTTGTTGCTCTTCACTCATGAGATTTCTGTCTCTCCCTCTTTATGGAATATCTCTCTTCATTGAAATTGTCTAATTTGTTTTTCTTTACTAAAAGATGGCTCAGACTACTTTCTACAGGTGAGACAAACAGGAAAGAAGGAACTACCCATTAGAAAATGAAAATATCATCACTAATAATTGCTATATTGTATCAATATATAAAAATTATGGGGCAGCAGTGTTGACGAGGTACCAAAAGATGCAAAATAAAATGTAAAAACTCATCGCAATAGCACAGTAGCTTCTTCACTGGGTATATGATTCAGAAGTAATGGTTAATTCGATCAATTCTCATCTAAACAGAGACAATTAAATATCATCTACATATAGAGGCACAGTATCTGTAATTGATGTTGTGTGGGTCATCATATAGAAGCACATTATCTGTAATTGATGTTGGGTGGGTCATCGTGAGTGCATTTACATTTATGGGGAATCTGGGCCTGTGTAGAGCAGTTGAATTCAAGTTTCTAGATATATCAGAGTATGGGTGGTAATTCCAGGCCCTTTCCTTAAGTGCCTGTATCCAGCATCATTTCCTACTCAATCAGCCAACACAGTGGCAGGAGACAAGGCATCATAAATGTGCCAGGATGTCAGATTAGGTAGGTTTTGTGAATGCAAGAATGAAACTAGAAAGAAAACAGGTATGGTCTCTGTGCACTACATAAAAGGGAAGAATAGTAAGTTTACTGGAGAGTAGGTTTAGAAGGCACATTGTAACAACATTGACAAGAATACAGTTTTGCCAAAAAGAGGCATTAGCACGGTAATGTCTAATGTAATGTCGAATGAAGGTTGCTCCATGAAGGCACCTTTCAAAGGTCCAGGATCTGGATTCCATGGAGGATTACAATAGAGGCAGTCGACATTCTCATGGAACGGCTGCAAATGAAAGGTGGTTTAGGCAGCTTTATGAGGTCATATACAATGGCAATGATCTTAGCCACCTACTTTGCCAAGTTTGGGAGGAACAGGATCTTGATTTTTTTTATGGTCCAGAATGATAAAGTATTTTGAGGTCTGGAAGAAGACTTGAGTATATGACATATAAAATGTCAGTGGTCTTCTGACATTACAGTGTGGTGATGTATTATTTAAGGACAAAGACATGAAAGAAACATGGAAGAGCTATATTCTGTGACAAAAGAAATTATAGAAGCCACTTTATACGAAAGGAGGTGAAATGCATAGGTGGTGAGAGGTTCGAATAACGGTGCAGTGCATTGCATTGGCATGACTGAGAGATTCCAATCTTGAGGTCTGAGCAGTCAGGGGAGGTGTATGATTTGAGAATGCCTCTCAAAAAGCATCTGATTAGTGACATTAAGAACAGGGAAGAGAATAGTAGACTGGGTGCACGTCAGACATTCAAGACTTCTAGATAAACTTTGACAGATGAGAAGCATAGCCCCATACCAAGGAAATGGATCATATGCACTTCTTTTCTTTTCCCCGACCCCTTATTTTTGTAATCATGTTTCCAAAATGAGTTATATTTGTCTCAGAGCCTCAGGTGCATTTATTAGTGTTTGAAAACCTTTTTGTGTTTCTGTTCCTCATTATACTTACTAAGCAATTTGAATTTTTATATTTAATATACATTTGTGTAGGATACTGGTTGTCTTAAGCAATCCCTTTGACAATGTGCAATCGCAAGTTGTTAAATGATTGATCTCTGATACTCCCTAGATTAATCCTGCACGCCAGCATGTGTTAACATATGCTTCTCATAGTATCACAACTCTGTAAACTGAAACACATACTTCCCATGACTTTTCTTCCAGCTTCCTCCACATACCAGTTCCAGTTTAAATTATCCTGGTTGTAATAGTTACAAGAACTGAAACTCTGATGTTGTTTGGTTCTTTATGTTCACAATGAGAATCAGTGGTCCCAGTCAGCCAGTCTAGAAATGTAAGGCATAATCAATAGATGTAAAATGCATGTAACAATTTCCTGTCTTTGCAAATTTCATTATAAATATGGTGTGAAGCATTCTGCCCCTGCAATAAATGCAGGCAGTGAAGTTTGGTAGGTTGAAACAGATTGTCACTTGTTCATAGCTGAAGGTGTTTAAATTGAAGGTGGTTCAGCAACTTCCATATGCTGCCAGGTATCTGGGGCAGATTCACATGCCAGAATGACAGGATAATTATTTCATCCTAGAGAGTAGGCTTGTGCAATATGGGTAAACTACAATCCATTTTGGTGTCCTGGACTTCGATGAGGGTTCCAATCCATTTTTCAGGAGCCCCCTGAATTTCGGAGGACATAAATCCATTTTCAATCAGGGAAGCTGAAAGATTTGTTTTCTATCCAGCCCATTATTGGGGGGGGGGGGATTTCCCAGGTTCCCATCATTTTAGGCATTGTTTGTCCTTATATCCTTCATTAAGACCTGGATTAAAAGCATCAGCATTAAAATACCACTCTTTCTGCAATCCTTTCCCTTCAATCTGTAGAGGAGACCTGAGTTTAATAAAGGGCTTAAGAAACCTCACTTCCTGGGATCCTTTCGCTTCTATCTTTAAAGGAGACCTGGTTTAAGAAACTTCGCTTCCTGGGATACTTTTCTTTCTAGCCTCCCTCTCTGCACTCAATGTGTAACTGAAAGAAACTGAAAGTAGCCGGTATTCAACAACTACTGTTCTATTGAGGCTGGTAAAAAAAATGGTGGAAGAATCCATGCCATTAGGGGCTTCCGAACAAGCTGTAGGTAAATATCTAAAATAAATACATGCACAAGCCTACTAGAGAGCCAATGTAGTGCAATGGTTTCAGCATTGCATTGGGACACTAGGAGATAATAGATCAAAACCCCTTTTGATCCCATTGAGGCTCTCTTAGCCTTTGATGAGGGCAATGGAAAACCCCTTCTGTGCAAATTCTGACACAAAAACTTTGTAACAGCTTTATGTTATGGTCAGCATACATCAAAAATGATGTGAAGGCACAAAACAATAACAAGAACATTCAATTTCAACTGCACTTATTCTGTCCAAAGGAATCCGGGGATTTGTATTTAGAATGCCCAGCCATTTCCACCAGACTATCAGCCTTAGGATTCTAAAGGGTATTACCACAGTGGTAGAATAATTATAATTCCATAATGTGAATGGATACACCAAGGGCTATGAATCTGTGTCACTTCATATGCTGTTGACCTACTACTTTCATCATTACTCAGCACAGGCCACACTGCCTGGGGATCATGAGAATTAATGCCCAACTGCATCTGCACAGTTACAGTTGCCTTGAACTTCTATATATATTTTCCAGCAACAGATAAGACTCTTTGAAAAGATAACTATGGGAGCTGAAACAATGCTGATTTATTATCTTTGGGTATTTTCCTAATCTTATGCTGTCTATTTATGCCTCTATTTCATCATAGAACAGGTTTATTCTTAAAAAAACAAACACATGTCAAAATATGTAGCAAACTTTAATTGTACAATTTAGGTGCATTGTATACAAACTGCTTTACATTCGCTTTCTACAAAAAAGAGAGAAAGAAAGAGAAGAAAACTACACTTTTAAGAATACCCTATTTACTTGAGAAAGATTATTTGGGTCATCAGTCTTAAAAGTTGGAATTGCCAGAGTAATTAGCCAAGTTGTTGTTGTATTTGTTGTGTGTCTTCAAAAAAATTCTGACTTATAGTGACCCTAAAGTGAACCAATCATGGGTTTTTTTGGGCTTTCCTCCAAGGCTGAGAAGGTGTGATTTGCCTTAGTGGTTTTTCTTGACCAAGTAAGGATTTGAACCCTGATTTCTAGTGTCATGGAAAAAAATTCAAGAAAAGATAACCTACATTTGAACAAACCCTTCATGGCTCCAAACTGTGCTTTGAATGAGCCCCTTATTCAAAGTCCCAAAAGGTCCAAGAGTTTCATGGTTCTCTGGCTACTATAGCTTTTTAACAATCTAGGACACAATAGTTCTCTCATACTATATTACCCCATTTCCTATTAGTATCAGCAAAAATTACTAAAAGGCAGAAAACTATTTTCCATGTGGCTCAGTTCTTTTATTTATGCTTAACTTCTATCATTCTCAGGAAAACCATAAAATAGCACAACTACCCTGTTCTGTGCTTTCTATGCCACCAGTATGAGTAATTTTGTTCCTTCAACTAGTAAGCAATCACAAAGACACTGTTGTGTTAAATAAAGCAAGGAATATCAAGGCTTCCTCAATACATTCACATATGCTCTACCTCTCAGCTCCTCCAACATGTTCTTTTCAAGCAACCATAAAGTGCTATAGACCAAATCTTTTTTTCTATAAAATTATATGTGTGTTTAAGGAGGAAGGTTTTTTTGTGGGATAGTATTAAACTGTTGAAATTCCACAGTTCCACAGTAATTTCACTAATCAAAGCTATATAATGTTTCCATTGTGACTAAAGTAGTCCTGCTCATTAGCCCATTACAAAAGAATTACTGTAAATTCAGCCTACGTGCAGCATCACTTCCTGTGCAAACAAACACAGATAATACAACAAGCTTGAAACTTTTCCAAGGTGGCAAACTGGCAACACAAATTATGCAGAGAAACGGAACGCTTTCACCGGATTCAATAGAGCTTGGAGCAAAAGAATGATTAAATGTTTTGGTACAGAAGTACACAGCACAATAATGAATCAGACTGAAAAAATCCAAGAAGGGACTCAACTGCACCAGCTGGCTTTTTCAGACAGCAGAGGAGTTAGAATAGGAAATGATGACACTCTAAATAGCCTTGTTTCCAACATCTATGCAATATGTCTAAACTATGCATATGGGAAGAGGGAAGAAGGGAGATCATAACTGAAAAGGAATATTGTTATCACATAATGGCAAACGGTTTTGCTTTCTTTATTTTAAACCAGAGAATCGTGATGTAACACTGTTTTACGATATGTCTAAATATTTATTACTTTAACATGAATGGAATTTAGTTCTGTAGTTCAGCAGAGTATAAAAAACCTTTTTCTTAGAAAATAAACCCTGCTAGAGCATTGGTGGAGCACACATTTTAGGTATAAATCTTCATGCACAAAGCAAAGGGTGACAAGATAACTCATGGACAGGTCCATATGCTTACGCCAACCAAGTTCAATGCGTGGTGGCAGAGGAGTAGAAAGATTCAGGATCCTTGAATGAAATAAAAGGGGGGAAGGGGTCCCTTTAAGATTCAATCTGCCATTAGTAGTACATTGTTCTCTCATTTCCCCATGCACTGGCATGAATTCAAACAGGAACAGAGCCAACAAAGTATTCAAAAACATTTTGTCTGCAACAACGATAATATTATATTCTGCATTATATAGAGCAGCTGAGTGGATCAAGAACCCAGAGTTAAATAAGTTATTTCTCCTTTAGCTAATACACTACAATTCTTATAAGTCCCCTAAGCCTCTGTGTAGCATGTGCACTGTGGACATTTTAAAATCAACCCTTCAAAATAAAGATAAAAATTACTTTGAAGTATTATTCAAGTTGAATTATCAGATGAATACAATTGTACAACATATGCATTTTTTCTTTTATTCCTACTTTTTCTTCTACTCTACTTCTCCCTTCCTATCTCTAATGTGCAACCCATTAACGCAATTAATAAAAATAATACTAATCAGTTACAATCAGTCCAAAGTTCACTTTCTAGACAATTAAGGCTTTTTGCCTGTATGGTCCCTATTCAAAGTGTGTGTATTGCTACATGGACTTTTGTTACCAAGGCAAGATTTTTAATTAAGGGCATAAACTTTTCTGAAGTGTCACCTTGTTTTAAGAACTCTAGTTTTCCTGGAAGGCCTCCTAGGTGTCACAGCTTAAAAAAAAACTGATCAAGAAAAGAAATTAGAATTTTTAAAAAATGAAATAATATTTTACATAATTTTATGTTGGTTGACAACTAGAACTTTACATCTGCTGAATTTTGTAAAGGTTCACACAATGATTAATAATACTTTCTGGAGAAAAAGCCAAACAATTCTAATTTAAATAGGTTAATAAAGTGGCCCTATTTAATGCAAATATCTGTGTCTGGTTTCATTATTCCCACGGTGGGTCAGCAATTGCACTTTCACTAAAATACAAGCATACCTTTAGAAGAAAAAGTCTACTTAAAAGATAACTACAAGCAATATTTAGTGCTTAGCAGTCCCCACATTGATCTCTCATGTTAACAAAAAGTCATTGAGTGGAGTTACTATGAATTATAGATAAACATACTCTTAGGGCTAATCCAATTGCTAGCCCCAACTATGGAGACTGACTCAACTGTTGAATGATGAAATAAGACTTTGTAAATTCAACTGATTGAATGAATCTCTTTTAATTCAACAAAGCAATTTGATTTGAGCTTTAACAATTAATTTGCACCTTTATATATTTTAAGCACAGAAAAAAATGTCACTTACTAATTTTCTTTCTTTTGGGAAAAGATAGACATATTTTTTAACTAACCAGATTTGGAAGGGGCAATCCTTGTTTACTGTCTGGTGTCCCACTTTTTTTGGCTGCTTTTTAAAAACACTTTGCACTCAACTAACTCAGTGGGAAGAGAGGAAGAGGCAGATTTTTTCCCTCTCCTGTAGACTAGTGGTTCCCAACCTTTGGTCTTCCAGGTGTTTTGGACTTCAGTTCCCACAATTCCTAACAGCTGGAAAGAAGGCTGGGATTTCTGAGAGTTTAAGTCCAAAATATCTGGAGAACCAAAGGTTGGGAACCACTGCATGGTAAAACGAATTGTTGTAGGCTTTCCTAGGGTGGGTGGTCTTCCTCTTTAATAATGTTTGTCATCTTGATTAAAACAGTACTTACTTTGACATGTGTACATGTCATCTGATGGAAGCACTATCTATGCAACCTTCCATCAAATTTTGGACAGAATGCAGATAGTTCTAACTGTTCACATCACATATTTTAAATTACTTAAATTCTATTGACTACTAATAAAGAAGACACATTTTGCCAATTATTGCTGTGGTGTACCTTTAAGCACTATCTGACTTATTGTGATCCTAAGTTGATAATGATGATGATAATAGCTTTATTTATATCCTGCCCCTCTCCCCAAAAGGACTCGGGGCAGCTTACAACAGAAAAAAAAACAATACAGATAATGCTAAACATACAACCAAATCAAACAATAAATGCACACAGTAATTAAAACATGTAAACACCATAACATATTAATAAAATTCAGAATATTCCAGGCTCTCAGAAAACCCAAGACTTCGTGAGATTTTCATGCAGTATGCTGGTTTGGATGGCAACAGCGAATAACAGCATTTTAAAACCCTGGGCACCCCTGCACTCTGCACTTGCGCTACAGCGCATCACTGCACCGATGTGGGGGAGGGGAGAACGGTGTTCATCTTTTTGCCAATACAATTTTGTGGTCTTCAACTGCATGCACAACTCATCTGACAAATAGATTGTGTTTCTATCTAGGGAAGTCTGCAATTGGTTATTAGATCTTTAAGGCAGCCTATGTTATGAAGCAGAGAATGTAGCCCCTCAGTGACCCCTCCAAGCTTCAACACCAAGCAACGGGAGAGCCAGCAAAAAACCTCCAATGGATATCCCATAGATCAGATAATTCTGGATTAATGTGGATGCCCTTCGAGGATTGCTCTGGGGGAAGCAGAGCCAGGTGGAGACTTTGCAGAAGTATGAAGAAGGTTTTTAAAACCCTCTTTATACGCTGGACTAAAGGCCTGTGTAGAAGTGCCCCAAGAGTGACATGCTCAAGGTCACCCAGTGCGTTTTTGTACCTCAGTGGGGAATCAAACTCTGGTCTCCAGAGTGATAGTTGAACATCCAGACCACTACATCATTAAAATTTTAATAGTAGCCTATATCCAAACACTGATAAATCTGTAACAACACCTCATCTTCTCTGGCTTGTTTCTTCCAATTCTTAAAGAAGTAACATGTTGAAATTTTGACAACACAAATTAATAAAATGAATTTTCACAGACCATTAACTCCCTGTATCACAGAAATAGAATCATAGAATCATAGAATAGTAGAGTTGGAAGAGACCTCAAGGGCCATCTAGTCCAACCCCCCGCTAAGAAGCAGGAAATCGCATTCAAAGCACCCCCGACAGATGGCCATCCAGCCTCTGCTTAAAAGCTTCCAAAGAAGGTGCCTCCACCACATTCCGGGGGAGAGAGTTCCACTGCCGAACAGCCCTCACAGTGAGGAAGTTCTTCCTGATGTTCAGGTGGAATCTCCTTTCCTGTAGTTTGAAGCCATTGTTCCGTGTCCTAGTCTGCAGGGCAGCAGAAAATAAGCTTGCTCCCTCCTCCCTATGACTTCCCCTCACATATTTGTACATGGCTATCATGTCTCCTCTCAGCCTTCTCTTCTGCAGGCTAAACATGCCCAGCTCTTTAAGCCTCTCCTCATAGGGCTTGTTCTCCAGACCCTTAATCATTTTAGTTGCCCTCCTCTGGACGCTTTCCAGCTTGTCAGCATCTCCCTTCATCTGCGGTGCCCAAAACTGGACACAGTATTCCAGGTGTGGTCTGACCAAGGCAGAATAGAGGGGGAGCATGACTTCCCTGGATCTAGACGTTATTCCCCTATTGATGCAGGCCAAAATCCCATTGGCTTTTCCAAATAGTTTCCAAAAAGTGATGAGCTTCTATTATTTGTTTATTTATTAACTGTCCAGCCTAAGATGTGGATGCATCTTATCTGTAAACATACAAGGACACTTTAGAGCAAAGATCTGTAAAAGAGTGAAATGTATTTCTGTATTTGTCATTTTAAAATTTCCCTTAGAAATGTCTAGTTCCATTCCTTAGTTCATAAACACTAAAGCACTGTGTAAAACATCTTGATGTGTGTTATAATCCAAGCAAATTTCCAGGAGATGTGACTCAATTTCTTATTAAATTCACTGCGTTAATACCTCATGAGATTAATTCTTTTATTTTTAAAAATCATCTATTAATTTTACAATTTTCCAGATAGCTAACAGCTACTCAGTTAGCACCAACTTACAAAGAAGAGAAAGGAGGAAGATGAAAGGGGAATTAAATCAACAATGGTTGAAAATTTCCATCAGTAACACATAGTAAACCGAAGATAATTGATGGTGATGGTCATGGTGGTAGTGGTGCTGTGTGGTCACCATCCAGCTCCTGGGCTGGTTTGGCTGCTGGCTATGCAGACTCTGATAACATTGACATGGAGTACCCCACTCAGATCAATTCTGTCATTTCTGGCCAGTGAAGATACACCCTCAGTCACCCATGTGGATAATTTCAAAATTTAGACTATTTTGGAATTTCTGATAAGAGATGCTTACATTAAAAATTATTTCTCATTGTACAAATAAATCAATCATTTCATAGATCACTCACAAATCTTTTCCAAGGTAACTATACGTTTGCGAAATCTCTGTAGGGAAACACACTACATACAATATATCCATAGCAAAACAAAACATTATTCACTGGAACATCTTTCTAATGTGAATCAATGTCATCCCTGGGGACTTTGAACCTCACTATCTAGTGCCAAAGAACAGCCATAATAAATAATATTGCTATATGTATTGAGTATAATTGACCCACTATTTTAGCTTGGTAGTACTTTGGAATTTATTCTAGGCTTTTGTCACATTATCCATTACAGACAAGGCTAACCAAATATCATGCTTCAGGGCACAGAGTTTATCATCTCTGAGAGCTAAAAAGGAAATATTTTCTCCCATGTGGCTGTTACGCACAAATCCAAATCAACTATACCTTAGGAAGAATACATGGCAGAGGAACATAAAAGCAAATTAATGGATTTTTACTGTTTCCAATTCTTGTCTTAGCAGGTCTCCTGTCTTTTTTTGTAGAGAAGAACTGTATCACATGAAGTCATGAATTCACTGCAAGAATCATTTAGATAACATTTAAATCATTCCTGTGGTTCTCACTATATTTTTCTCTTGTAGGTTCCAAAATTAAAGAGGTTTGTAGGTATCATGCCTGTTAATCTTCTTTAAGAAAGAATACAATAAACAGAGAAGATTTAAAATTGCTGATCTAAGATACAGGGCACTGGTCATTTTTCACAGTGAAAGAAAAATACAGTTGGGATTTATACTTCTATCTTTCACTTATGAATGACTGCCACAAGCACATGAAAAGAGGGTAGCTAGGAGCCCTTCAACACTGCTCAAAAACCCAGGAGGAAGCAGGTTAAAATTACCCACTTCTTCCTAGGTTTCAGTCTTCACCCTCAACCCAATCCCCAGGCCTTCCCTTGAGGGGTGTCTAAACCCAATTTTCTCTGCATTAATTTGCTTTTACCCACGGTGGCATTTGGACATCTTAGATAAAAGCAAGACAGGCATTTTGGGCCTGTCTGGAATGGACCTATAGGTCAGATGAACAAGGTTTTTGTGATCCATTTCATTTTTAGAATTTGCTTCCTGTATTGGTGGGCATGACATATGTAAATAATGTAACAGGAGAAAAATCACTCTGTTTTTAAGCTGTACATAAACTTATAAATAGACACATAAAAGGTCAATTTGTTTTTATATGAGACTATAGATAGAGATAATGGTGTAGTTCACATAATTCTTTAAACATAATACCTTTTCATTTACAATGGCCCCTGTCAATGAGGATGAGGAATTGCACAATGAGGCTGGAATAAATGACAGTATCCAAATTTCTAGCATTGTAGCAACTACAAACACTATGAAACATTTTTACATGTGATGTTACCATCTAAACGAAGGGTGATGAGCAAAGTTAAAGGAATGGAAATACAGTAGCATAAGAGTTAAAGGCTTGAACAATCTTCATTTTGCAAGTCTGAGTAATTCCAATCTATGCCTATTATCCTGAACGTACAAGTGAGATTGGGCAGAATAATAGTTTATGAGAAATTATTCATCTGGGACTTGTTCTTCTGGCACACAAATTGTTTAATTCTGATACAGCCAGCAAAAGTTATTCTGCAATCTTTTTTTATTGATATTTTCCAAGCTAAGGGATCACAGTAGAAGACAATAATGAAATGCATTTAAAATCACCAAAAGGGTTTCAAATTCCCAGAAGCAAACTAGATCTTCCACAAGGAATATCACTACAGAAATATTCCAATTTGCTAGTTTGAGCTTTCAAACCAACTTCAAATCTGGATGACATTAGAAACCAAACCATAGAAACCAGGCCTGTAGCGAGGGGGGGGGGGGGTTAGGGGTTCAAAAATTTCAGGTAAAAAAAAAACCTGGTTTACACATGAATTTTAACTGGTTAACCAAATCCCCATACTAAGTCTATGAGATGTAAAACATTAAGAGTCCCTCCAGGCACTATCTCAAGCAGATATTGACAGGTCTGAACCTGGGGGGCGGGTGGGTCAGGGGTTCAATCCCCCCCCCCCCAAATTTTCAACCCCCCCCCCCCATTTTTTTCTGGCTACGGCCCTGATAGAAACACCCGTAACACCCAGCTTTCATTTGGTTGCAAAAGTTAGGCTGTCATTAATATCCAATTAGATTTGTCAAAATAGAATACCTCACAGTTTTCCATGAGAGCCATATTGATCCCATCATCTATCTAGACCACTCACAAATTATCAGCCATATGGACTGACATGGAGCAAATAGGTTTCAAGTCATGCCATATATTTGATGTTCAAAAGATCAAGAATGATCCAACTGCCCATATTTTATTTATCTTTATATATAATACTCTTTTGAAATTATGAAAAATTAATGTCAAAGGAAATGGCGTATCAGATGTGGCAGCTGAAAATTCAAAATACCTTCTTAAGATGAAAATACATATATTGCCTAAAATATTCCATGACACTTTTCCTTAAGTATGAGCACGAATAGATTTGATATGATTAAAAACAATTATACATATAATTTAATGTATATACACTTCTACTTCAACAAAAATAGCATCAACAATTTGAGCAGACAGCAGAGGATGAGAGGGGAAGCAAACAGGTCATTAATACTTCAACCAAACATTTCTGACATATTATTATTGCAACATTCCCCAACATGCACAGGACATCGAACCTAACCTGCAAGAAACTGCAGTGCTTTACATTCCACAAAAGAAAAAGAGATTTTGACTTCCACTGACTTCCAGCTCTATATACAGAGATCTTAAGATTCTGTAGGTAACAAAAATGAATGAAAATGGTCCACATGCATAATTCCCCTCTAATAAGAAAGAAGATTACTGAAAGCAAATTGTGTTTAAGTCTTATTAAACCTGTAATTTATACAAAAACCAGGCTGGTATTTTGCAAAGAAAAGAAAAACTGAGGGAAACTGATATGCTTCTCAAAGCAGTGCAGCTGTGCTCAATTAAAACTATCTATTTTGAGAATTGTTTGTACCAGTCGCCAATGATGGCATAAACTTCAGGATCTGGCAAGAAAATGTGTTCCCTTAAAATTGAAAGGGGATTTTAGGGTTTTTTTATTATTTGATAGAGCAGCTGCATTACTGGAAGGAAATCTATCAAAAGAAAAGCACCAGAATAAAGGAATATATTTAAATATTTTAAAATTATTATGAACAACAAGGAAGACATTAACATAACTTGATAGGCACCGGTGTGGCCTCAAGGATAACCTTGTCTTTCCAGAAAAGTGGCTTCTAGACTGACTCTCTAAGTTTAGAAATCCCAGGGGTAAAACATTTAGAAACTAAAATTAACATATTGTTCTTTTACACAATATGCATTGACTCAGGAAATATGTCATTCTGAGCAGTTAGAAAACATATTTATGTTAAAATAGCTTCTACCAAGGTAGATGTAAGAAAACAAACACAGTATGAAATTAATACCTGAATTTGGTATGCATATGAGACATAACAAGTGTGTTGTCACCATAACATGAGTATAGCAGCATTCATTTTATCAGTGTACTACTGTGTTTCCCTGAAAATAAGACATCCCCTGAAAATAAGACCTAGTAGAGGTTTTGGTGAATTGCCAAATATGTCATCCCCCGAAAGGAAGAACTAGGAGGAGGGAGCCGCTGCTGCCGAGGAAGGTGTGTGTGGTGCAAAGGAGGAGGGAAAGCCGCACGCGCCTTCCTCGGCAGAGGAGGAGGGAGCAAAATAAAACATCCCCTGAAAATAAGACTTAGCACATCTTTGGGAGCAAAAAATAATGTAAGACACTGTCTTATTTTCAGGGAAACACGGTATGCGCACCACCCACAAACTCAAATTACACTGTTAAAATGTATATACTTCCCAGGTATGGAATTTGTTTACAATTAGCCCCTACACTGTATCTGCAATCATGGCAGGTAATAATGAAATTCCTATATAAAAATGAGTTCTCTATTGTATAGTACAGGGGTCCTCAAACTTTTTAAGCTTAAGTACATGGTCCCTCAAATTGTTGAAGGGCCGAATTATCATTTGGAAAAAAAAAACAAAAAACAAATTCCTATGCTCACTGCACATGTCTTATTTGTAGTGCAAAAAAAAAAACACCCTCCAGCAACAATTATTTATTACATTTATATCCCACCCTCTCTCACCCCGAAGGGGACTCAGAGCGGCTTACAAGTTGTATGTACATATAATATATTATATTATTAGCATAGCACAATATTAGCATTATAGATTACTATATTGTACTATACATTATACCATAATATTATTAGTAATATTACATTTAATATATAATATATAATTGATATTATTATATTATACGATATTATTATATTGTATTATTATTATCAGCCGGCCTGAGTCCCCTATTGGGTGAGAAGGGCGGGGTAGAAATAATGTAATAAATAAATAAATAAATAAATAAATAAATATTATATTGTATTACATTATATTTATTATCAATATTATATGTATACACAATATTTATTTATTTATATTACAATATATTATATTATTACCATATCATTCATTTACAATATTGATAAATGAAAAAACATACAATATTTAAAAATAAACATAATTTTAACCAACATACTGTAAACTTATCAGGATTTCAGTGGGAAGTGTAGGCCTGCTTCTGGCCAATGAGACAATCAAGTAGGATTGTTGTTGTTGTGCCTTCAAGCCATTTCAGAGCCTAAGTCTAAAACTGAGGGCGGGGGCCAGGTAAATGGCCTTGGAGGGCCGCATCTGGCCCCCGGGCCTTAGTTTGGGGACCCCTGGTATAGGAGAACTGTACTCTATTGTAGGGTAAGATTGGGTAACTGTGCAGGGATGAAGGACCATTCCCTTCATCTGCTGTAGGCCACACCATCCAATTTCTGGGACACCAAAGGTGTCTGGTCAATATTTGATGACTGATTATATTTGTTCTTTTGTAGGGAGAAGGGAGATGGGGCAACATCATGCATATGCAGCTTAGGTCAGATGTCAACCCTTGACAACTTCTCCAGCTTTCCCTTGGCTGAAACACCATAAGTCATAAGAGATTTCCAACAACTGGATTGTTATCTGGCTGGCCATTTACTAGAACACAAGCCTGGGCATTCCTAATACTGCACTGGAGGAGGGAGTGTGGGCCACAAAGTGAATATCCTTAAATAGCTTCTGGCTCAACCACTATCACATTCAGCATCTTGTCATCTCCAGAATGTTTACAATATATGTTAAATCTTTGAGTATGCAGCATCCTGGTGTGCAGAACCACACTCAGTAATCTCTGATCTCTATCCCTGGAGACCTTGCCATTCAGCACCAATCACCATGTAGGTCCAGATACATATTACGGTGAGTGTTCAGTTGTTTTGCTCATTTGGAAGAAAAAAATCAGTTGAAAATTGCCAGAAAAAGGCTTAGGGGCTAAAGGGAGGCTTAGGGGCTTCATGCATGTTGAATTTTCCTGTGCCCTACCTGAGGGAGTGAATTATATTGAAATATATATGAATCCATTTTCCATGGTAATTCTCAAGAGAAGCAGCAGCAATGATGTGACCTCTACACTGCCATATAATCCAGTTTTTGAATCCAGATTATCCACTTTGAACTGGATTATGTGACAGTGTAGATGCATATGATCCAATTCAAAGCAGATGATCTAGATTCAGAAACTAGCAGTGCAGATCCAGCCTAAATCACTGTTCTTTGCTGAAGCCACTACAGAGAATTCAGTCTAAACCAGGCCTGTAGCCAGGGTTTTGTTTTGGGAGGGGCTGGGATTTTGGTTCGGGGGGGAGGGGCTGAGTCTGAGTGGAAGAGGGTCTACCCTAACAAACCTTTTGTATCGTTATCCCAATACCCCCATGCATATGAGATACATTGAGCATGGTGATGAGATCATGATATGAATAAACATAACAGTTTAAATACTAAATGTAAGGCCTTCTCGCAGACCACTCTGAGAATTTCGGGGGGGGGGGGGGGGGCTGAAGCCCCTCAAGCCCCCCCCCCCCCCGGCTAAATGCCTGGTCTAAATGCATATATTGTATAAGCTGTAGGATAAAATATCCAGTCTATCTTCCTGCTGCAAAAGGCAGCTTTTCAGATATCTTCCACTGCCTCCTGTTTGGGGTTGTGAGGTTGTGTACTTCACTTAGCACCACCAAAACATTTTCCACTGTCCATTAGGAGATGTAAGGTAGCACAGACAAAGCAATGAGAAAGGGTTGTGGTAGAACTGCCCTTCCTAGCAATTACAGAAAACAAATTACAATACAGATTTCCCTGACACACGAAAAACATATGGTGTCTTCAGATTATGTTGGCAAAATACAAGAACAGTATTAAGAGGCCTTTAGTTTTTCTAGTGATATAAAGCAGTTTAAATTTATATTATCATTGTGCTATGTGTTACTAATGCAGTGGTTCTCAACCTGTGGGTCTCCAGATATTTTGGTCCTCCACTCCCAGAAATGCTAACAGTTGGTAATCTTTCTGGAATTTCTGTGAGTTGTAGGGCAAAACACCCGGGGACCCACATGTTGAGAACCACTGTACTAATGGGAAAAGAGAATGATTACTTTACTATTATTAGAACAAACAAGTGGTATAGTTTGTATTTGCTTACTGCTGACAACTTTAGACACTTATCTTAACCCTATCCACAAAAACAAGAGCAATTTCCACATTAAATTGTGGAATGGTTACAGACAAAATGTGTTAGAAGATGTACAAGTTAAAGGTCAGAGAGCATATTGGGTTAAATCTTTGGATAACAGACATGGTAAAAATGTAGTGCTTAACAATACATAATCCTACTTATTGTTAACGTATCAATAATACGGACATAGTTACCTGTGTGTCAGTCTCCGATGGCTAATGCATACAGCAGTTTGTTGATCTTGAGCAACGCACACCTTATGACGACTACACTTCATCTTTAAGCATGGATCTTTAGCTGGGTCTAAAGCTAAAAACAATTGTAGAGAATTTTTTTTAAAAAAAGCTTTTCTACAGATGCATAGCAATTGTTAAGTCATCTAAATCTCTGCACACAGTAGAATTGTGAATTCCTCTCTGGGGAGTCTTAAGTGCTTTTTATATTACAAAAACCATTAAAATAATCTGTGCTCAGGTGATTTCTGTTATCCGGCAGAGTTCGAACCATTGAAGTAATAGTACCTAAGCATGGCTAAGAACGTACTCAACTGCATCCTACATATATTTCTTGCTATAAATGTTTCCAGCTTGGACTTTCCTATAATGGTTTCAGGGTTCTTTTGGTAATATTTCAATTCATATGACTTCCATGGATACAGCTAACATAGGTAGCATCTTGATTAAAGGCAAGCACTGCTTCAATGGGCACACTTTTTGTTATGTAAAATTCAAACCTTGATTTCATTAGTTGACTTATATTAACAGGAAGTAAGAACAGGGGGGTTGATTCATATCAATCTTAAAAAGTTCAAAAGCAGCATATTTTTCTATATCACATTCTGTTTATGAACTTGAATTATGTTAGTCTCTACATTTACCAAATTTGAACAAAAATTAGTACATTTTAACTAATACATGAACTCTTTTGACAAGCAATAATTTTCAGAAGACTGTACAACATGCATACTGTAAAATATTTAGATGCAATACCTCTAAGAATTCTGAACCACTAATAAAACTGTATTTTTCTACCCATTTGTTATAGATAGCATTTGGAAACAGAAGCATTGTGGCTCTGGGATCAGGCCTCTGGAGAATAGCACAGTGCAATAATAGATTTGGAATATGTGCAATGACTACAGAATGGCCTTAGACTACGATTTCTGTAATTTTAAATGTTTAATATGTATTAATTTTAAATCAATTTATTTTAAGCTTATGTTTTGTATGTGTTTTAAGGCATTGAATAATTGCCATATGTAAGCCGCCTTGAGTCCCCTTTGGGGTAGAGAAATGTGGAATATATAAAGGGTAAATAAATAAATAATTGTGTGTAGACTGGAAGCTGGGAGAAGGGAGACATCTCAAATGTATGGAAAAGGCACTCTAAATGTGAATATTAGTGTTAATGGAAATAATATTTAGTATGCTCCACGAATGCACAGTAATTTATAGAGGAATTTGTTATCATGAGTAGACTTTTTGACATATCTTAAGTGTTGTTAATACTTTATTACCATTTATTACTTTGATTATAATTTATTGCTATCTAGAAGTGTGGGTAAAAAATTATCTGGGGGAAAAATTCTGAAGCTATATTTTTCCCCATGTAAAATTTCCCACATCACTATATACATTCCATCTACATATGTATTTGTGTTTATCCATAAATGTCTGGGTTGCTTAACTGCAATCAATCATGTTAGATGGGCTAAAATGGGATATGAAGTTCTAGTTATTCTAAGGAGACAAGCATTACAAACTCCAGTGCTCAGAGGGAAAAAAGAACACTGTGCTATGCTTGTTTCTATTTCACAAAGTCACTTCCTTTTAAATTAGTTACAAGTACAAGGAGTCAAGACAAAATGTGGTGTGTTGCCTGTGCCCAAAGACTCACATACATCCTTTAGTGAAATAAAACATTCAGTTACTTTTACTGAATCAGCTTGAAATGGAAGTGTGATGTAGTGCAGAATGAAACTGAAGGTGTTATAATAAAAGAAGGTGAAAAGGCTGATATAACATATATCAAGTATAGCTCTCTTTAGTTATATGGCCTTTAAAAAGTAGCATTCTTTCAGGTGTTCATTAAATATAAGGTAAATAAATTATATTCCCTATAAATTATTACAATAGTCCAATAAAATGACTTCCAAATAAAGCTTCGAAAGTATACGAATTGTGCTAAATCAGATTTCTTAAAACAGCAGAATATATTCCAGTTCTACTTTTTCTGGAAAACCCACATCACAGATTAAAGGAGTTAATATTTTCCTTTAATCTTTTAAATTAAAAAAAAATACAAGCGGAGAAGTTGGATTTTATGTTTAATTATGTGAGCTACAAAATGTTTTAGATCTGGTTGTATATGAGAACTAGTTACTTTTCAGAAATGGTATTTTTCTGATTGCTTTTCATTAAGTATTCTATTCAGAAGACTTTTGTTATTTTTGTTCCTTCACATGATTAACCTAAAATTAATCTGTCAGATATGATCTATAATTATGAGACATTTTATAATCTAAACACCACAATGATGAACAATATGATCAATTTTACTAATGTCTATATCACAGGTGGGAATTATACAGTTCTCCAGCTGTTGATGGATTGTAGGTTTTAACAGCTATAGTAAGCAAGCATTAACCAATATGGAGGAATGCCAGGAATTACAGTCCAGCAACTTTTAGAGGCCTGCATAACTCTCAGTGGTTTGCATGATGGAAAATGGAGAACTGTGTGGTACAGTGGCTTGAGCGTTGAAGTACAACTCCAGGCACCAGGGATAGAATCTCCATGAAACCTGCAGGGTGAGCCTGAGCAATTTATACCCTCACGCACAGGAGACACCAATGAAAAACCTTTCCTGAACAAACTTTGCCAAGAAAACCCTGTGAATCAGTTGTCTTATGGTTACCATAGACTAGACATGACATGAAGGCAGAAAAACAACTGGGGGGTGGGGGTGAGGGGTAGTGCACTCATATCCCATATGTTCATTTCCCAAAGGCACCAATGATATGTTTAATCCACCTTATCTACCAATATGGGCCCTTCTACACAAGCCCTAAAGCCTGTGATAGCTAATCCCCCCAACCTCCTGATGTGCCATTTTTGTGTGCCAAGAGCACTCAGCAGAAGGGCCTGCTCTGTCGGTAGGCCACTCCAGTAAGTTTTGGGAGTGGGGGGTGTCCCCCCCCCAATAGAAAGCCTTGGATTGTGGGAGGGTGTGGGAACAAAATATTTGAACTGGGTTAAAATAAACCAGTTCCTCCTGAGACTTTTTCCAGTGTAAAGGGGCCCTATGTATTGTGCTATAATGCTTCTGTACTAAGTTATTTTGCCTACCAATGTAATTTCCTACCAGCACCACAGTAATGACATTTCCTACAAACTATTACTGGTACAGCACCAAATGTTTTCAGGATATCTGTAGTGCGCTCCTCCAGATGTTTGGACTTCAGCTTCCGTAAATCTCAGACAATTTATCAGCTGTTAGGAATTGTGGGAATTAAAGTCCAAAACATCTGGAGGAACAGTTTGAGAAACTCTGCTTTAGTTATTCCCTTCCTAGATGAATTCAGATGTTACAATGAAAAATAGTGATTTGGGTTAGTAAAGCTTTGTAATAAGGCTTGGAAAATCTGTGGCACTCCATACATTTCATGATGATGATAACAGTGATTCATCAGTATATAGCAATCCGAAGATTCCTCTATCTAATGTAGGATAGAGAGCATAGGTAATATCAGGGGCATAAAATCAACTCTTCAGCTATTCCCAAACTACAAATATCTGCTTCAAGCTAGACACTTTCGTTTAATTTTTTTTATTAATTTAACCAAGAAATAAAATGTAACCAAGAATGAGCCAATGAGGTACAGTGGTTTCAGAGCTGGACTAAACTCTGGGCAACTAAGATTCAAATTCCTGCTTGGCCATTGAAACCTACTGGGAAGTCACACTCTCACCTTCAGATGAATGCAAAGACAACTCCCACTCTCCGAAGAAATATTGGCAAGGAAACCCTTTAATAGGTTCGCCATATTGTTGCCACAAATAAATCAGTAATTACTTGAAGGCACAGAATAACAAAAAATAAGAAGGATCTGATTATTTTGGGGTATGAACGTCAACTATGGTCTTCTTTAATACTAATCTACTGAATATACTAATCTATTTAATACTAATCTATACATTCCCTCAAAAAGTAATAGATGTAACACTAATGGCAATGTCATTAGTATTATTAAAAGGCTTCCTCCTTTTCCATTAGGATGTCACCTCTAAAATGTTTGCAGACTGAAGAGAACAGAGCTGTGCTGCATCTTCTGTCAGCCTACTCATCTCCAAATTTAGTGTTAGACCTGAGCCAATATTTCTCCTTTAGGCCACAGCCCTAAAGAATTGGGAGATTGGTGGGGAGGAAACATAACAAATCCAAGGCTGATATATGTAACACTAAACTACAGTTTATGTTGCAATTGAACATAATCAGGGTATGTTGAGAAGGAAGGAAGCTTCAAAAGAATGTTCAGCCCCTGGGCTTTTCAGAATCTTAAAAATAGCCTCGGGGCATTCGATAGTGCTTATCTTGCCAGCTGAACAACGAACATAGTTTGACTGATCCCTAGGTACTGCTTCAGGTGAAGCAGCAAGACGAGTAGGAAGCATGGAGAGAAGGCAAAAAACAATTAGAAGTGGAAACACCACTCTTCTGAACTGAAAATTGATATAGAAATGAGACATGCTTTCAGTAAAGCAGAAGCCTAAGGAAATTGCTTAATTCCACACCAGCCGACTAGGAATTTAGTTAAAAAAATGACTTAAGAAAAATAATTAAAACGTAAATCATATAAATGTAAAACATGTTCCACATGTCCATGCATTCCATATCCACAGTGCCAGCCATCCATGACTTAAAAATACCAAAACAAAACAAAAAAACCTCCTTTGCCCTGCAGTTATCTGGAAACACAAACATTAATGTGAAACCAACAGACTATTGCACCAGTTTTGAATAACTACTAGAGTCTGTTTTATATGACTTATTCAGAATACTAGTGCTAAAGGTTATCCTTTGATAAATTTATATGTATATTATTTGAAGTTGAGTGATCCAAGGTTTTGTTTATTCCTGAAGTTCATTGTGAATCATAATACACATGTATAAATCAACCTGATATAGAAGTTAAAGACAGTTAAAGCCAAGATTATGGATTTTGATATGATCTAGTCAAGGATTACTCCATGGAGAGGGGAAAGTGCCAGCTTTGTTTGAAGAGACCAGTTGCTCCTGCCTGCCATCAATATGGGCTCGGGCTGTGGCGCAGGCTGGAGAGCAGCTGCAATGAATCACTGCAATGAATCACTCTGACCAGGAGGTCATGAGACCGAGGCCCGCTCGGAGCCTATGTTTGTTTGTCTTTGTTCTATGTTAAAAAGGCATTGAATGTTTGCCTATATGTGTAATGTGATTCGCCCTGAGTCCCCTTCGGGGTGAGAAGGGTGGAATATAAATGCTGTAAATAAATAAATAAATATTTTCCTACCCAGGTATTCAAAAAGGCCAGAAGTTGTGCCATACTGGAATAGAGGGAGTCAGTATTTCTTTTCAGTGCTCTATGGGTGGACTAGACCTTTGCATTTTGCCATTCTACTCAGAGAATGAGATAGTTCCTTTTTATGAGTGTAAAGAGAGTAAAGATGTGGTACTTACATTGACCTAGGCTTTTTCAGTCAATTTAGAATAAAAGTTCTAGACTTGGATTTTAATGTATTGTCCATTATTTTATTTTGTGTATCATTGAAATGTTTTAAGTTTTTGTCAAATATGTTGTGTCGTTGTTTCGGGCTTGTCCCTGTTGTGAGCCGTCCCGAGTCCCTTCGGGGAGATGGGGCGGGATATAAAAATAAAGTTTATTATTATTATTATTATTATTATTATTATTATTATTATTATTATTATTATTATTATTAGACTTATATGTGAGTAGTATGCTTTCCTAGGGAGGGTGATTTCTGGTGATACACCCTATCCCACTCCCACCAACAACAGTTACATAATGCACTGTGTATTGTAAGGACCATCACATTGGGATATAATTCATTTATATCAATATACATATATTTTTATTGACTGGATGCATACTGTATTGATACAGGATGCATGCTCTCCCCATCATACCTGATTATTATGATTTGAAAATGCTGTGTTTTGACTCATCACACCATGGAAGGCTGGCTCCTCCCAAACCATTCAAAACACCCCCTACATCACTCTATGACCCTTTAAAAAGTATTGTTGCTGGTGGCATGCATACAGATTCTCCTAACACAAACAAAAACAGTGCTTCAGCAATGGAAGAATCCATAGCATTTTTAAAAAAACAGGATTAGAATTCCATTTGCAAATAATCCGTTTCTGCAATGCTTTGCAGATGGATTCTGACGGAATACTGACGGGAAGGGGCAAGTGTCATGTGATGGGACCCATTCAAAATTATTCTCAACAGTCTCAGAAACGGAGTATTTCCTAATGTGATAAGGTCCTAAGAGTAAGGTGTTACAATTAACTGAAAATCTATACACATAATAAAAGTAAAAATCTGTATGTGTGCATGTGGAACAAGTGTTTGTCCAGAAAGACCTCCTCAAACAGGCTATAGTGCTAAGGAGCCGAGCCACCAAGTCACTCCCTCCCAAGACATGGCAGGTTACAGCGAGCACATCCCAGTGTTCCTTTCTTTCTTCATTTGTATGACCCCCACAACTGCCTTTCCCTTAACCCTTTTCTTCCCTTTCCTATGGCACACAACAAACAGAGGAATTGATCAGCAACTGAACATACTGGAGAGGTTTGGGGAGAATTTACCATGATTTAGAGGAGTTGTAGGGACTTGGCTGTATAGTTTACCTGCATTCTAAGAGCTCTCTGAATCCCACCAACAATGGACCTGGAACTAACTTGGCACACGGGCCCAACATGGCCAAATTTGCATACTGGTGGGGTTTGGGGGTAATTGACCTTGACATCCAGGAGTTACAGTTCACCCATATTCAGAGAACACTGAACACTGCTGACGGATCTGGACCAAACTTGGCACACAAATTCAAAATGGCTAACTGGGAATACTAGTGGGCTTTGGAGATGATTGATTTTTATCTCTGGGAGTTACAGTTCACCTGTATTCCATGAGCCCTCTGAACCCCACCAATGATGGATCTGCACCAAACTTGGCACACAGACCCAACACTGTCAACTTGGGTTGATTGACCTTGGCATCAGAGAGTTATACTTCACCTGTATTCAGAGAACACTGAACCCAGCAAGTGATGGATCTGGACCAAACTTGCCACACAGACCCAACATGGCCAACTGTGAATCCTGGCAGATGTTTCAGGAAGATGGCCCTGGGAATCTAGGAGTTGTAGCTCACCCTTATCCAGAGAACACTGAACCCAGCCGATGACAGATCTGGATCAATCTTGCAACACAGACACAAAACGACCAACTTTGTATACTGGCAGGGTTTAGGGGTGATTGAATTTGGCATCCGGGAGTTACAGTTCACCCGTATTCAGAAAACACTAAACCCAGCCAATGTCAGACCTGGACCAAACTTGATACTCAGACCCAACATAGCTAATTGTGAATACTGGCAGTGTTTTGGGGTGCTTGCCCTAGGAATCTGTGAGTTGTAGTTCACCCTTATCCAGAGAACCCTGAACCCTGCAGATGACGGATCTGGAACACATGGCCAACTGTAAATACTGGCAGAGTTTGGGGAGGATTGACCCAAGATTTTTGAGAATTATAGTTCACCCACATCCTTATGCATTTTCTAATGGGACCATTCATAAAAAACAAAAGCAAAGACTGAGTTTTTTCTAAGACATAGTATAACATATGACCGAACTGATATTACCTAACATCCAAAAACAAAAATGCCCTTTTCAAATAACCCGGGCATAGCCGAGTCCCCAAGCTAGTATACCTTTAAAAAGTAACATTGAAAGCTTAGTTTCTGTTCCCATCACACTGTAAAAGATTCACCACAGTGTCAAGTTAAGTTTATCTGTGTAATTCTGATCTGACAGAAAACTATAGAATTGTATCTAGCAAAACTCTTTCTTTGTCCAGTGACATATTTTTCTTCTTTGAAGAAGCTCACCTTAGCTGGTTGGCTGACTGAGCATAAAGGGTAACAGGAGAGCAGATTTGAAAGATATGGATAATACCTACATTTGTGTGGAATGATTGATGTTTTCTATGTTAACCTGCAATCATGCACATTCATTTAACTTTAAAAAAAATTATGTTCTCTATTTTTCTAAGTGCAAGTTCAGAGCAGCACCTTTGAACAGGAGGGATACTTCAACTGTAGTTATTATTTAGAGATACAGAAGCAGATCCATCTACACTAAAGTGTTACAGTAAGCAAATAAAGGACAGATGCAGCATCAAAACCTAGCTAGCTATTGCATGGACCAACAGGTCACAAAGTTTCCTCCAGTCTATTCCATCTAAACCCTCTACAGCTCTTTGGTTCCCAGTTTAAAACTAGTGAGCACTCAGTCATCAGAATGGTAAAGGGTGGCTTATCCAAGCTACCTCTCATTACCTACCGGCTCAAGGGGACATGGGAAGGAGGCTGTCTTTGGGCCCTGATGGCTTCGCCCAATCTAAAGCTGTCCAGCTGGGGTGGAATTAAGCAGTCAGCAGCCTCCTTGGAACACCTACGGTTGGCATGTGAAGAAAGACATAGATCAGTTACCTGACTGATCCAGGACTAGAACCCAGGTTCAGTGGTGAAACAAGAGCCAGAGCTCACAGTATCACAATGATGTGAGTTTTGACAATGTTAACTATCAATGTGTGAGGTTTCCTTGTACCCTCTGAGCTTAGCTTCAATCTTCACAGTAGCTAAGAGGGAAGGATTTTTTCCAGCAACAATATGTTATTGTGAGTTACACCTGTTACTATGCAAAAAATGGTAGGGAGATTTGGTCTTAAAAAGCTCCTGTAACATCTTTCCCTGGAGGAGAGGAAAAGTTCTAGAACTGGTCTGTCAATACAGTTTGACACAGCTGCCATAATTTTCTACTCTTTGTTGAGATTAACTGTGGGAAATATTATAATGAGCATCTATACTTAGTCTCTGTATCACTGGCTAGGGTGCAGCTGCCTAAATGAAATGGGTTGCCATCTCACCTCTCGTCAGGTGTGTAGAATGTATCTATCCACAACTGAAGTAAGCTCATTATTTGACATTTCTCTCCCCATACATCACATTTAATATCATGGTCCTTAATTCCAATTGTTTGTTCTGGAACAGGGGAACCAATTGTAGCTAAAAAGTTTCAGTTGTTCCACTTAAAAGAGAAGAAAAGGCGTTTCTCTGTCCATTCCACCAACTGAAGAGCATCTGTCTCATTCCCAACATTCAGAAGAGCGATTTCCATACACTAAGGAACATTGTTTTTCTTTAGCAGAAGTCTCTAATGATCCATTAATTGATAAATGACAGGCTCACTGGCGCAAGTCAAAAATAGCCAAACACATAACAGATATACATTTTTATCCTGTTTGCAGTATGATGCAATACATGGAGAAATTATTATACATGTATTATCCTATATCTTTAAGCTTATGATGTAGCATTATACATGCATAAAACATGGATTATTCTATAAATTAGGAACAGAATGAGGTTGTTACAGGAAAATAACGAGCTTAAGAATGCAATGAAGCCTAAAATTTCACAGATCAAATATTATTCTACCTGGAGCAAGCATTTTCAGAATTTTTCATAACGTTTCAGTTATAAAGACTTGAACGTTAAGTCCAAGGATGGTATATTACAATTAAAGTGGCATTGATTTTATGCTACTTCACTACTTTATGGGAGATTCCCAGTGTAATTATCTTTCACAAATATCCTTTGGGATCAATAAAGAGTTTTGGGCTGCTTTTCCAAAGAATTCTTTTTCAATCTTGATTTTTGTCTTGGCCGATTGATCTTTTCGAATTCTCCAGTAGTACATATTAGTCTTGTGCTTTCAGGGTAAACCTTGGCCCATTTTATGTCCCAGCTTTCATTGGGGCCCTGATCCATTTTGAAAGCCTCCCAAAATCGGGGAGATTTTCTTCAGATCAGGTCCCTGAAAATCGAATAATTATGGGGAGCTTCCCATCCACTGGTTCCCCTTCCTGGCATTCCTACCTGGCATCTGCTGTTGCTCCTGTGGAGTAAGTGGCATTCAGCTAGAGGAATGCTCTGGGTTTGCCTGAAAACCTTGCCAGGCACCACACACACCCTGTCACACACTCGGAGTATGTGTATGTGTGTGTGGCGGGGCCTCCAGGCAGGCCCGGAGTGTGCCTGCAGGCCCTGCCAATTACTACACATGCCCTGCCACACTCTCTGAGAGTGTGTGTGTGACAGGGCCTGCAGGCAAACCCGGAGCATGCCTGCAGCCTAGCTCCAGGCCTGCCTACATGCAGGCCAGGAGGCCATTTCAGCTTGACACAAAAGCAGGCTTTCATGTTAAGCAGACTTCCGTGTGGGGAGGGGGCTTCCTGTTCCATGTTCCCGAAGAAACGAAAGACACGAAAGATACAGAATAAATGGTAGGAACAAATTTCATGCACATGACTTATACAAATCACTACATTTTAAAATTTGTATTTTAATAAAATGTTTGATGACAACTTTATAAAAAAACAAATAATTATTTATCAATAGTCATGTGAACCTACCATCATTTATCAAATAAATATATGAAATCGATACTTTTAATTTGTAATTTTAAGTACCTCCAGAATTAATAGTTTATATCTTCCTTTCGACTCTAGAATGTGTATTTATGAGCAGAATTAATCAAATGTAACATTTACACCTAGGTTATGTTTACATCCTGAACATGTTCTTGCAGCTTTAAAATGAACAAGAAATGTTGGCTTTTTAATACAAAAATTAGTTTTGGCCCATTTTGTAAGGGATGTGGTGTGAAGCCATTTTTATGGATTGAAGGAGCCACCATTCAAATGTCTGTCCAAGTCAAACCAAACCTATGGGAATACTGTGTAAATGTTCTATTACTATGTAATAGTATTACTGTAACAATATAATAACTGTAAAATATGTTTGCTTAACCAGTATAGCTAATTCTGTATTTCTGAATGTGATTAAATGCAAGCCCACATAAATCTTTTAGCACTATGATAAAGAGATAATAAAAGTTGCACAAGCTTTAAATATGGTAAAGTAGTAATTAAATCTACAATAGACTAAAACATATCCTAATAATGATTAGTATATTACTGTTGCTGCATGCCTTCAAGACAAACATATGTGTTTTTCTGACCAAGATCTGTTCAGGGAGGGCTTGCCTTTGCCTTTTTCTGACACTGAGAGAGTGCCCCCTCCCCAAGATTAGCTCTGCAGTTCTAAACACTTGGACACCTGTCATTCACTTTGCCTCCCTGCCCCTCAAGATACTTCATTGGATCTAGTGCTTGGTCCTCAAAGAGATTCCCATGTGGACCTGTTGCTTTTGATAGGCACAGGAGAGGGAAAATGAAGACCACCCTGCCCCATTCACAACCACCAGCTTGCTTCTTTGTTTGCATGTCCACATCTAAATAATGATTTGATCCACTGACTGGAGTCCATGCTATTGCAGTGCTTTGAAGAAGAAAAGGGGGCTAAAAGGAGACTAGATAGTACTGCTAACTTTCCAGTCTTCCCCCATACTTCACCCATTCATCCCTAGTTGGTGAAGCATTGGAACATTAACATCAAAAAATGGTGAGGCCACCACACTTGCTGGATCAGGATGACAAGGTCACCTCCCATCCTGACCTGTTCCACCCTCCAATACCATCAAATCCCATCCCAATTCAGATTTGGAGTTCAGGGCACACATCTTAAAAAGCCTCCCCCCCCCCATAATTGTAGAGGGAGGTTTTTTCTTCTTCTTCTTAAATCAAACTAATACCAAAAAGAAGAAAATGCACTTAGAAAATGGAGGAACCAACTATCAAAGTAGGAACACCTTATTTTGCTGGTGAGGATCCAGCCTCATCATAATATATTGTGAAGTACTCTATGCTGAAACATGACATGCTAGAAGTATAGATTAGATTCATAATCACTTTGCAGACATTAATCCTCCACCTTGTGTGACTGTGGAGCTGAACAAACAACTCCGCATATGTGTGCTTGCCCACAGTGTCCTGCCTCATGTACAGAGGAGGAGTTGTTTAAAGCTACGGACAATGCGGTCGCTGTTGCCCGCTTTTGGTCTAAAACTATTTAGCTGTTTGTGATTCCTTTATTTTATCACTTTGGACTTTGTTTGTTGTGCAATGCTTTTGACACAAAATAAATAAATAAACAAATGCAGACTTTAATTTGAGAAGACAAATAAATTGTCCACATGTCCCAGTACATGAAATTAATTTCTCATATTATTATTATTTCAGTTTATATGCCACCTTTCTTCAAGGTATTCACAAAAGAATATCTATTTACTCAGTATGTATTTACTCAAATCTAACACTCATCTTTTTGGGATAAATTACCTTGCCAAAATTAGAGTGCGAATTAGATTTGTGGAATAGGGTATTTTTGCTTCTAAGCCAAAGCAATAGGCAAAGCTGCTTCAGGAGTACCAGAAGCTTCTATTTGAGGGTTGTCAACTGGAATTTAATTGTCATAGCTCAATGCTATGTAATCCTGGGATTTGTAGCTTGATGAGGCATCCACACTCTTTATGGCAGAGAAGGCTCAAGGCCTTGTAAAATATAGCCCATATGATTCCACAGCATTTAACTAAGGCAGTTAAAGTGGATTCATTCTACAACCTAGATGCATCCCAGGATTTCTTTTCCATTGCTGAAAACATTGGTGTTCCAGCACAATTGTTTTTAAAGAAGGAATTCAAAACAGTCAGCAACTGTAATGAGCATATTACAAAGAGTTCACCTTTTGCTGCTGCACATTACATTTGTCAGCAAATACTTTTTTTGGTTTCAGAGCTTTGAAAATTGAGGTGCGCATTAAATTCAGCATGCATTAGACTTGAGTAAATACAGATACAGAGGATTAGAGCAAAAAATGAGCACACACATACATGCATACACATATATGTAGTGCACATACTACTACATCAACTCTATCCCTTCCCCAGCAGATTTTAGATAACAAACTAGATTCACTGCTGAGCTCCACTTCATTCAATGGTCTACTCTAAATGGGACTAACCATGACATAGTTACTTCAGTTGTTCAAAAATTTTTAAAAAGAGTTACAGAAAGTAATAACTTTCACACAAAGTTCAATAATGACTCAGATTCTATTCTCTAACAAGCTTCTCTGGACAACAAAGAATGATTACTTTTCTGACACAACAATGGATAATTGCATCCCCTTTCATTCCCAGGCAGTCTTGTCAAGACTTAGGATATCTAAAAGGACAGAAAAGTTATATTTTAAAATATTAAGCAGCTTGTTTTAATCATGCTGCAAAGGTGCTACTTATATTTATGTCAAAATCCAAAAGTATAAATTACTATGCAAGAATCTTTTCAACACAGTAGTTTCCTTTTTTCCCCATAACAGCATGTTAGGAAAGGAGGGAAACTTGCAATGTTACCTTTTTACATATAGTTTCAATTAACTACCTATAATTTTTTTTGCCAGCCTGTTTTATCCACTCTATTTTTATCTACTCTATTTTCAGATTTGTTGTTTTTCCTTGGTACTTATGGAAGTAAGGACCAAGGACAGCTCCCTTCTGTAATGATCTTCAAACAGCTAAAATAGGATGTTATCCTATGATCAACACTGGAACTTGGATAACAGTATACTGCTGGCCCGTAGTACAAAATATCCTCTTGTTCTGTCTTCCTGGTTGCCACCATAACACCCACAATAGAGAACAAGGCACAATTATGTGGTTTTCTTCACCATTTAGTAAGGTCAGAACCCTGTACTATAAAAATCAATGATCAGGGAGGGAATTCCAAAAGTATGGGGCATACAGTGAGGAAGAACAAAACCAAATGAAGGAAGAGAATAGAATAGCTGAAAGACATGTTCATTAGGTGATAGGCCTAGAATTCCAAGAGAACAGGTTTTGACCAGGCTTGTAAAATATGGGGACCAAGGATGAAGAGAGCTTTGAATATTAAAAGTGGATGCTTACACTAAATCCTGGAAGGAATTGGTAACCAAAGAAAAGACATCAAAAACTGGAGTAAAAAAGATAACCTTAGCAGCAAAGTGTTGAATGGAAACTAGAGGACAAAGGTGAGATAATAGGAGACCACTCAAAATAAGGTTAACAATATTCAAGGTGAGAAGGAAGTAGAAATAAAAGGTATGATTTTGGCAATATTAGAAAGGAAAAAAAATGACATCTTTGTTACAGCCTCAATCTAAGTGGAGTAGGGGATAACAAAATAAAGTGCGGGGGGGGGGGGCAAAGGTTACATCGGTGGTTCTCAATCTGTGGGTCCCCACTGTTTTGGCCTTCAATTCCCAGAAATCCGAACAACTGGTAAACTGGCTGGGGTTTCTGGGAGTTGTAGGCCAAAACAGCTGGGGACCCACAGATTGAGAACAACTGGACTACATGCTTTCTTAACAAGGCAAATAGAGTATCATCAACAGTGTGGGAGGATGTATGTTGTAAAGATAATCCTGGATGAAAAATAAGTAGGCCCTGTCTTTGCTATGCCAAGTTTTAGGTGATAATGAATCCATCATTCTAGAATAGCTGAAAGACGTGTTGTGATACAATATTTGCTTGAGTTCTGAGGTGGAGAAAAACAGATGAATATCAGCCTAAAGATAATATTGAAAACTAGTAAGATGACCTAATGATAGTGTACAAAGAGAAAACAACAAAGGTCCCAGAACTGAACCTTGTGGAACTGCAATGGAAAGAGGGAGGGGGATAAAATATGTGACCCCCAGCTACCATATTGAGGGACCTGAGAGATAGAATGTGTATCAGCAGAGGACAGAGACAGTAAACCCTTGATCTTGAACTGAGTCCTATAAGACAGCCTGATAAACTTTGCGAATGGCTGCAGAACAATCAAGGAGAATAAGGACTGACTATAGGCCTTTTCACTTGGCCTAACGTAGATTGTTTATGATTTCAGTAAGAGCTGTTTTTGTAAAATGCAAAGGACTGAATCCTATGGCACTATCAGTCTGGGGTAGATAACCTACATTGAAATCCATACACGAACAGAGTATGTAAAAGGGTGTTTAATGCAAGCACATTAAAAATAACTAATCATCCACTGAAAGTTTTATATGTAATCAAGCTCTCCATAACTATTTTGGCCCAGAGATACATCTATATTGAATGTAAACATAATGTTGCATTTGCTATAATACTACTAATAATACTCCATCTCCCTGAAGTGACTTGGGGTGGCTTACATGGGGACGAAGCGCAGCATAAACAAAGGTTGCAATGTAACACAATTAAAAACATATAACAATAAAATATTAAAAACAATAATAATAAAAACAGTAGAATGTAAACATCATAAAAACATCAGGCAAAGCATCAAAACAACCAGTAGCCGAGAGAAGTAGGCATGTACAGATCTGATACTAATAGGGCAGGACAAGGGCTTGTGCAAAACGCAAACTGTAGGGCCAGACTGGAAATAAAGTGCTGAAGGTCCAAAACATTAGGGCTAGGCAGATTTAATCAGAAGATACAGCATTAACTGTAAAAGACACAGAAAGATATTCAAACATATGTATATCTCCTCAGAAATAAAACCAACTGAGTCGAAAAAAAGCTTCTTGTTTTGGAAATGTATACACGATTAAAGTCTTAACTTCACATTCCAGCAAACTTTTCAGATAGTATATTAAAGTATAATTCTGGGTGAGGGAAAAGTCTACTGGATGAGAGACATGCTTTATGGAGTGTTTAATAAAAAAGGCATGTGTAGTTTTTACCACTGCAACCCTTGCTTTTATAAAGGGCACACTCAGATGACAAGACAGAAAAACTATGCTTTCTTATGTTGCACAGCTTTTATTGCTGGTCTGTGTCGCCTTAACCTAAGAGCAAACACACATCCTATATTTGTTGATATTGCACTAAGTGGCAATGACTTTTAGATGTGTCGTGTTGTTTCTTATACACAAAAAAGCTTCTTTGTAGCTGAAATTCCCCAGTTGTGCAATTTTATTCTTATGAATTGGTAGGATACTTTAGTTAATTGTTCAATTAGTTTCACTTTTGTGGCTGGAAGTTCATACCCTGGCTGATTTTTTCTCCACAGTATGTATGTTACATGCCTAATGTCAAACTAATGGTCACAAATTAAACTAATTGCAAGTGAGGATAGTACAAGAAGAGACAGAAAAAATCCAATTGTTAGGTGCTAAGAAAATTAAAAGCCATCAACAGAAATGTGATGGGAAGTTTTACGACACTATGCAGAAACCCGTTCTGCCATAATCAGGTCCAGATTTCCATGCAGTGTCATGAGAGAAGCCTCCCACAAGATGATAAAACATCTGGGTGTCCCCTGGGCAACATCCTTGCAGACAGCCAATTGTCTCACAGCAAAGGTGACTTGTAGTTTCTCAAGTTGCTCCTGATATGGAAAAAAAAAAAACCATGATACACCCAGTTCTCATGCAGTGGTTTCACATCTTGAGATATAAAGAAATGTAAGAATTAACCAAATAATGAAACAGAAATCAAGAAAGTGCAAAAGTAAGGGAATCACTAATGGAATAATTAAAACCAGGTAATTCAGATAGTAGGGTGTTTCAGACACCCTTAAAATAGAAAACTTCCCAAGTTTGGTCCACCATATGGTTTTATGGAAGCTAATAATCCTATAATCAAAATGTTTCCACTGCCACATCCCTGAGGTTCCCAGAAAAGCACTTATTGTTGCTCATCAAGGTTGTAAAACCACTGCTAAGTATTGGGTGAGCTCTGCAACTAAGACACTCATATTACTGTAATTTAAAACAAGTAATTTCCTTTTAAAAAGCTGTATTTGGACTGGGTGAGTATACTAAGAAGAAAAACATTGCAAAGAAACTCAGAGTGCATAAGAATATGCACTCTGGGTGCATATTAATATTTTCATTCTTTGTCCACTTAACCCCATTTTAAAAATAAAATGATGGATGTTTGCAGTTTCAGATGTATAGACATATCAACAGATCATTAAGTACCGTATATACTCGAGTATAAGCCGACCCGAATATAAGCCGAGGCACCTAATTTTACCACAAAAAACTGGGAAAACCTATTGACTCGAGCATAAGCCGAGGGTGGGAAATGCAGCAGCTACTGGTAAATTTCAAAAATAAAATTAGATACCAATAAAATTACATTAATTGAGGCATCAGTGGGTTAAATGTTTTGAATATTTACTGTATTTCAAAGAAAAACAGTAAACTAACTCTATAAGTGGAAAAGCAACAATAACTTTATAATCATCATCATCATCATCATCATCATCAACAACAGCTTCATTTGTACCCTGCCCTATCTATCTCCCCCTGGGGACTCAGGCCAGCTTCCAACATAGTAACAGGCAAACATATAATGTCTACATAAATAATGCAGAGCTAGATATAGATCTATCATTATATATACTAATTTCACATGTGTATTTCCCCCTGAAACCTTTGCAAATCCTCTATGTGCATTTTCCTCCTGCAATACTTGTAAGCTCTCTAGCATGTGTGTGTGTGTGTGTGTGCGCGCGCGCGCGCGTGCATTTTCCCTCTGCACTTGCAAACATGTAAGGGTAAAATGCATATAAAATTCATATATAAAATTAATGTATATATATAGGAACAGATATACAGGTACATGGAAATCTCTATCTATATTTACATAGGATTTGCAAAGACCTGTAAACATATGAGGGGAAAATTAATATATTAATGTATTTGTAGGGGGAACATCTATTTGAATATTTAGAAGCTTTGGGGCATGCATTTACCCAAGGAAGAAATGCAAGCAAAGTCCCCCTAAAAACAACTTTGTCCTCTTTTCTCCTGCCCTTTCCCACCTCTTTTCTTTTTCCCTTTTTCAAACTCTAAAAGTAGCCAGAAAAAGCTTTTTAAAACTTCTCTCCCCCTCCCAAAAAAACCCACCTCATTTTTGTTTTCTTAGGAATAAAAAGAAATACACACCTTCTGTTGCTCTCTTTTCTCTCCTTCCCTCCCTTTGGACTCAAATGTTCTTGCAGTAGTAGTAGTAGTAGTAGTAGTAGTAGTAGTAATAATAATAATAATAATAATAATAGTAATGAATCGTGCAAATTTGCAAGAATATCTTTTTTCCTTCCCCTTCTACCCATGCAATCTGGCTCACATTCTCCTTTTGCTTTTGAAAACATTCGCTTCTTGTCTCTGTCTCTCTCTCTCTCTCAAAAAAATAAGATAACCAGCCTGGGAGGAGAAGCGAAGAAGGGAGGTTTTGGAAAAGAAAACATACTGTGGCCTCCAGGCTTGACCTTGACCCGAATATAAGCCGGGGGAGGCTTTTTCAGCTCATAAATAAGGGCTGAAAAACTCGGCTTATCTTCGCTTATCTTCGAGCATATACGGTATATGTTCCCTTTGCAAATGGAGAAGGATGCATCACTCCAGTCAATCAATTTCAGTATTGTTTACCATGAAGTAAACAGCAGTTCTCCAAGATTTCCTCCACCACACCTGGAGATACCAGGTGCTTTATATCCTGGACCTTTTGTGTACAACTCTGTGTGTCTATCCAATTAAGTGTAAAAATGTATAAAAAAGAAAAGGCAACACCAGAATTAGTTACTAATATGGTGAAGTTAACCCATTTGGCACCTTAATGTGTATTGTAAATCTAGATAGAAGAATTATAGCATAACAAAGCTGATAAAAGAACAAATAATTCAAGGAGATATTGAGGTGAAACTGTTTTATTCCTGCTTCTGTGCAAATGCTTCCACAGAAAAATATATGTATTATAAAAGCCAAATGCTATGGATTAGAAAAGTCTCCTTAATGTATCCACTGACACAAAAAACAATATCCGCAAGGTATCTGTCCTCTCTAGAAATGTCATTTCATATCTTCTGAGTTACATGAGAATACTTCACTGTTCCTCCGGGGTATTTCTACTGAGCAACAAAGAAGCAGCCTCTATGCTACAGGAATTACTCCAGTGACTTTGTATAATGATTTTATTCAATAAAGTGCTCTGTCTAAGCATTGAAAATGTTTACAATCTAGAAATAAAGTATACTGGATAAAGTATTTCATATGTATGGTCACAGGAACAATATGCATTTCATCTATACTTTCCTTTTTTTAAATGTTGCAAAGCTCTATCAATGCCATCCAGCTCATTTCTAATTCACAAAAACCTCAAACACTTAAATAAAACTGACATACTTCTTAAGCTAATGCTACAAATCTTTGTTAAGGCAGCCCACAGAGGCCCCTAAGGATATTTTGTTGTCACTACCACTGATTTCCTACTGAATGCTCTTCCTTCAAAAGCCCATTTAATTTAAACAAGATACATGCTCTATTGTATCTTGTTCACAAATAGATAGGGAGTTTGCACCTTGCTGAAAGCACAAAAATGGTGCTTTTAAAGTGTCTAACTACTAGACATTTCAATACTATGCCACCAAATTTCAGAGCCATAATGTTAGCAACATGATAAAGCCTTCCATGGGTTTTGGGCAAGCCTGTAGCTAAGATGGCAGTTTAGGGCTTCAACCCCACCCCCCTGCAAATTTTTCAGGTCAAAAAAATCTGGTTTAGTCATGAATTTTAACTGGTTAACCAAATCCCCATGCCAAGTCTATGAGAAGCAAAAATTAGAGTCCCTCCGGAACTGCAAGCACTTTCTCAATCAAATTTTGATTATCCACACTGTCATTACCTACCGTTCTAACAAATTACATTGCAATAGCTGCAATAGCTGACATAGTGGAAGTGACCGAGTTGGTCTACCCGCAGCTGGCAGGCAAAGCCTAAGGAATGGGGTCGGGGGATTTGATGGATTGTACTTGGAAACTGAGGTGTCTCCCACTGGTTTCTCTAATACAAGCCCTGCCAAAAAAAACCATGGAACAAGAGCAAAGACAAGAAGCTGTGTTGTTGGACATTGTCACGACCCAGGCTGCAGAGCACCAATAACCATACACAGAGGCCAGAATCTATCTAATATCTTTATTGAAGGAATATATAAAGTTAATAAAAGCAAGTGTATGAAATAGTCCAGAATTAGTCCTTTCAGGAAAGGTCAAAATTAGTCCCAAGAAACAATGTCCATTATGAAATATTAAGGTCCAAAGTTGTAATCCAATAACCGAAACACTCACTTTGCCAGGCAAAGTGAGGGGAGATGACAAGGTCCTTTAGTCCATGAACTTGAGCAAGGCTAGAAGGTAACTTGATTCTTGGAACACAAAGCTTGATTCAAGGCAACAAGGAAACGAGGAGCAAGAACAAGATCCGTGGTAATTACTTGGCGAGGTCCGGGAAACAAGGCAAGATCCGGGGAGAAAAACAAGGCTGGGAACGAAGGCTTGGAACAGGAACAAAGGCTTGAGAGCAGGAGTAGCTGTCCACACACGCTGCTCCGGTAGCTGACGAATTGACTCCGCAAGATTCCTTCGGGAGCAAGGAACCTAAATAGGCCTTGTTTTCCCACCAGAGAACACTTCTCTGGGGAATCAGAAACGAAAGTCAATCTCTGTGTCCAGATGTATGACTCCCTAAAATCTCTCACGGAAGCAGGCTTAATCATCTGAATGCTTTGCTGCAATTCTCAAGCTCCTGCAATTAGCCTGCTGCACTCCTTTTTGCTGAAGATAATAATTACGGCGAGAAAAAGGGGGAGATTTTGACTCAGGGCTTGTTTGGCAGATTTCTGGAAGACAAACCTCCTGCAGGTGCAAGGGCTCCATTTCTGGCTGGGAAAGTTCCTTTTCTGGCTGAAATGGTGGGAAACCCAAGTTTTCCTCTTCATCTGTCACAACAGCACTAGGAACGGGACTACATGGCCCATGAGTCATCACACTATCCCCCTCCTCAAGCCCCCTCTCAAACTGGGACTCTCTCCCCGAGGCGCGAGGCCGCGGCTTGGCGGGATAGGTCTGATGGAAGCGGCGGGTTAAATCGGGGGCATGGACTGTGGAAGCGTCTTCCCAAGAGCGTTCCTCAGGGCCAAAACCCACCCAGTCAATGAGATATTGTAGGCGGCGGCGGTGAAAGCGAGAATCCAAAATGTCCTGAACCTCGAATTCCTCCTCCCCATCCACCAAAACAGGAGTGGGGGCCGGCCGGTCTGCATCAGGGCGCACACCATCCGCCGGAAGGAGCAGGGAGCGATGAAACACTGGATGAATGCGCATTGAGCGCGGAAGTTGGAGTTTGAAAGTCACGGGGTTAAGTTGCGCCACCACTGGATAGGGACCAATGAAACGGGCATCTAACTTCCGGCAAGGGCGATGGGAGGGCAAAAAGCGAGTGGACAGAAGAACCCGGTCTCCTACCTTGATTTCGGGGCCCGGCTGGCGATGTTTGTCAGCGTGGCGTTTATAGTCCTCCTTCGCTTGGTCCAGTTGCTGGAGTAAAAGTTGTTGCACCGCTGTGAGTTCCTGCAGCCAGTCCTCCGCTGCGGGAACTTCTGAGGTTTCAATGACAGAAGGAAAGAAACGTGGATGGAAGCCGTAGTTTGCAAAGAACGGGGTTTCTTTAGTTGAAGCCTGGACCCCATTGTTGTAGGCAAACTCTGACAGCGGTAACAGGGAAGCCCAATTGTCCTGCTGGTAGTTCACATAACAGCGAAGGTATTGTTCCAAAGTGGCATTGGTACGCTCAGTTTGCCCATCCGTTTGGGGATGGTGAGCCGAAGATAAACAAGAGTCTATGCCCAATAGTTTTTGTAGTGCTTTCCAGAAACGAGAGGTGAATTGGGACCCACGGTCTGTGACCAAACTCTTGGGCAATCCATGCAATCTGAAGACATGTTGAAGGAATAAATCTGCAGTCTCTTTGGCCGTGGGAAGGCCATCACAGGGAATGAAATGGGCTAACTTGGTAAAAAGGTCCACCACCACTAGGATCGTGGTGAATCCACAGGAAGGTGGTAGATCAGTGATAAAATCCGCAGAGATTATTTCCCATGGGCGAGATGGGGTAGGGAGGGGATGTAGAAGCCCTGAGGGCTTTTCCCTTCTTGTTTTGGAGCGCTGGCATACTGGGCAGGTGTTGACATATTTTTCCACATCCTTGCGGATCTTGGGCCACCAGAAATCTCTTAGGATCAAATGCATGGTTTTGAATAGTCCGAAATGCCCTGCTGGCTTGCAGTCATGACACAGACGAAGTGCTTTTTCCCTGCCCGGTCCTGGAGGGATGTAAACATGATTTCTATAGCAAAGTAGCCCATCCTTAAGCGAAAAGGGGAAATGTAGTCCTTGGCGAAGTTGGTCCTGTGCCCAGGCATCTGCTTGCTGACTAGCCCTGATTTCCTGAGCACAAAGGGGCCCTGGAGTAGAGGGAGTTGATTCAATGGGAGTGGATTTGGTGTTTCCCACTGTGAGCGTGGCAAAGTTCTCGGGCTGTAGCAGCTGGGACTCAAAGGTCTCTTTGCGCCCTGCAGCATATTCCGGTTTCCGTGACAGAGCATCTGCTTGCTTGGTCTGGGCTGGGGTTACATAATGGATTTGGAAGTTAAAACGTTCAAAGAATAAAGCCCAGCGTTGTTGCCTCTGATTTAGCTTGCGGGCAGTTCTTAGATGCTCTAGATTCCGATGATCAGTATGGACTTCAATGGGAAATTTGGCCCCTTCTAACCAATGTCTCCAAGTTTCAAAGGCTGCCTTTATGGCTAAAAGTTCCTTTTCCCAAATAGTGTAATTTCTCTCTGGTGCGGTCAATTGACGGGAATAAAAGGCACAAGGGTGAAGATGATCTCCCACTGGTTGTAGGAGTACAGCCCCAATCGCCACATCGGAGGCGTCCGCCTGCACGACAAAAGGGGTTTCAGGATCTGGGTGCTGAAGGATTGGCTGGGACGTGAATAATTTCTTTAGTTGCTGGAACCCTTTCTCTGCTTGATCTGTCCAGCGGAAGGGCTGTTTCCCACGGATGCAGCTGGTGATTGGGTCAGACCAGCGGGCAAAGTCTGGAATGAACTTGCGGTAGTAGTTCGCGAACCCCAAGAAGCGTTGCACCTCTTTCTTGTTGGTTGGCGCCCGCCATTCCAATACTGCCGCTACCTTGGCCGGGTCCATGGTGAGCCCTAGTGGCGAGACACGATAACCCAGGAAATCTACCTCTTGTAGATCAAAAGCGCATTTTTCCAGCTTGGCATAAAGTCCATGATCCCGCAATCGTTGTAACACCATTCTGACGTGGTTCTCATGTTCTGATTGCGATCTAGAAAACACCAAAAAATCGTCCAGGTAGATGATCAAGAACCGGTCTAGATAATCCTGAAAGATATCGTTGACAAAATGTTGAAACGTTGCGGGAGCTCGACATAAACCGAAATTCATGACCAGGGTTTCGAATAAACCGAATTTAGTCTGGAAGGCAGTCTTCCACTCGTCCCCTTCCCTGATGCGGACTAGATTATAAGCTCCTCGAAGATCCAGTTTGGTGTAAACCTTAGCCCCTCGAAGCCGGTCTAAGAGGTCCGAGATCAAAGGCAGGGGATACCGGTTTCGCTTAGTGATATTGTTCAATGCTCTATAGTCCACCACCAAGCGTAGGTCCCCTGACTTCTTTTTCACGAACATCACTGGGGAAGCGGCTGGGGATTGAGAGGGTCTAATAAACCCCTTGCGGAGGTTTGTCTCTAAGAACTCCCTGAGAGCTTCTTGTTCTGGTTCAGTCAGGGAGTAGAGGTGTCCTCGCGGGATCGGGGCCCCCTCCACCAAGTCAATGGCACAGTCATAAGGTCTATGAGGGGGTAGTCTCTCGGCTTCCTTTTCATTGAATACATCCCAATATTCTGAGTACTTCTTGGGCAAGGTGATGATGGGTTCAGCGTCTGTGGCATGGCAGACCTTGGCTACAAGGCAATGGTTTTGGCAATATTTTGAAGCAAACTGCAGTTCTCTGTTGGACCAGGAGATGCTTGGGTCGTGGAGTGTCAGCCATGGAATTCCCAAAATCACAGGGAAGTGGGGTACCTCGGTAACAAAGAAGGAAATCTCTTCCATGTGTTCCCTTATCCACATTCTGGTGGGTTCCGACCACTGGCTTACTGGACCTGTCTTGAGGGGGCGGCCATCGATGGCTTGCACCACACGGGCGTTCTTGAAATCATGATATTGTAATCCCAGAGAGTCGGCATACTCTCTATCAATGAAATTGTTTGTGGCTCCTGAGTCTATCATGGCATGGACCATGACGGGTCCTTTTTTCACCGACCACAAGGTGACCACTAGGAGAAATAGGACCCCGGTTGGCGGCTCTTGAGTGGGGTTTTTGACCGGGTTGGCGAGCCTCTCTACGCCCGGTCGCTGGCTTCCCCCGCCGGCTGCGCGCCAGCCGCCTCAGATGTCTTTGTCTCCGTGGAGGACGCCGCCGCCAGACGGGCGGCGGGCTTCCCTTTGGCTGGACACTCTCTGGCAAAGTGGCCCCCGTTTCCGCAGTACCAACAGAGATTTAGGCGTTGGCGGCGGGCCTTCTCGGCGGCATCTAGTCTGGGACGCACGTTGCCCAACTGCATTGGCATCTCCTCGCTTCCTCTGGGGTATGGGGCTGGTGGCAGGGATCTCCACACAGGACGCGGCTGGACGCCGGTGGGGGCGGGAGGTTTCGCTCCAGCCCTACCGCTCTGGCCTCGGATCCATTGCTTTCTGTTGGCAAGCATGACTTCAGCTCATAAACATTGATCAATGAGTGCTTCAAGAGAGTGTGGAGGATCCACCTTGGAGATTTCTTCCAGCATCTCAATGTTGAGACCCTCCCGAAATTGTCCTCTGAGGGCTATATCGTTCCAGCCGGTGTTATGGGCCAGCACTCGGAACTCGGCTATGTACTGGCACAAGGGTCTGTCTCCTTGGGAGAGGCGCCGGAGTTTGTGGCCGGCTGCCTCCAAATTGTCCTCGATCCCCCAAGTCGCCTTAAGGTGGTCCAAGAAGTGTTGCGCTGATCTTAGATGTGGGGAGGCTTGGTCGAACAGTGCCGTCGCCCAGTTGGCCGCTGGCCCGTCTAGGAGACTGTAAATCCACGCCACCTTGATGTCTTCTTGGGGAAACTCGGCAGCACGGGCCTCTAGATAAGCCTGGCATTGGCGACGGAAAACATGAACCTTAGAAGCTTCTCCAGAAAACTTGGTTGGCAACGCCATGGCCGGGAGACGGATTCCGCGCTCCTTCAAACCCCTTATTTCCCCATCCTGCGCATTGAGCTTGTCACGGATGCGGTCCACTTCTTCCTTGTCGATGGTGTAGCTGAGTGGCTGGCCACCCGGCACGGTTCCGGTAGACATTCTGGCCTAGGTTAATTGGTGCTTAGGGTGGCGGAGTCAAACTGTCACGACCCAGGCTGCAGAGCACCAATAACCATACACAGAGGCCAGAATCTATCTAATATCTTTATTGAAGGAATATATAAAGTTAATAAAAGCAAGTGTATGAAATAGTCCAGAATTAGTCCTTTCAGGAAAGGTCAAAATTAGTCCCAAGAAACAATGTCCAATATGAAATATTAAGGTCCAAAGTTGTAATCCAATAACCGAAACACTCACTTTGCCAGGCAAAGTGAGGGGAGATGACAAGGTCCTTTAGTCCATGAACTTGAGCAAGGCTAGAAGGTAACTTGATTCTTGGAACACAAAGCTTGATTCAAGGCAACAAGGAAACGAGGAGCAAGAACAAGATCCGTGGTAATTACTTGGCGAGGTCCGGGAAACAAGGCAAGATCCGGGGAGAAAAACAAGGCTGGGAACGAAGGCTTGGAACAGGAACAAAGGCTTGAGAGCAGGAGTAGCTGTCCACACACGCTGCTCCGGTAGTTGACGAATTGACTCCGCAAGATTCCTTCGGGAGCAAGGAACCTAAATAGGCCTCGTTTTCCCACCAGAGAACACTTCTCTGGGGAATCAGAAACGAAAGTCAATCTCTGTGTCCAGATGTATGACTCCCTAAAATCTCTCACGGAAGCAGGCTTAATCATCTGAATGCTTTGCTGCAATTCTCAAGCTCCTGCAATTAGCCTGCTGCACTCCTTTTTGCTGAAGATAATAATTACGGCGAGAAAAAGGGGGAGATTTTGACTCAGGGCTTGTTTGGCAGATTTCTGGAAGACAAACCTCCTGCAGGTGCAAGGGCTCCATTTCTGGCTGGGAAAGTTCCTTTTCTGGCTGAAATGGTGGGAAACCCAAGTTTTCCTCTTCATCTGTCACAACAGCACTAGGAACGGGACTACATGGCCCATGAGTCATCACACACATTATATGAACAAGACTGTTTCTGATGACCAAGTGAAAGCTCAGTTAGTGCAAAATCCATGGACACCATTGCTAAGATATGTGTTTACTGTGGATATGAAGAGGCACCTATGTTTTCAACCCAAATGGTTCAGCAGATTTCCCTGGCTAGCCTACTAATTTCATGTACAATGTGCACTCTGTAAGTAAAATGTGGTGTTTGTAGGAAGTTAGGGGTAAAGGTGGTCATCAGAAGCTTGGTGAATTGGTGGCTAAACCATTGGTGCAATGGAGAAATGAAAGATAAATCTTTAGACCCTTCCACACTGCCTCTATATCCCAGAATCTGATCCCAGATTATCTGTTTATCCCAGGTTATCTGGCAGTGGGGACTCATATATTTCAGTTTAGAGCAGATAATCTGGGATCAGATCCTGGGATAAAGGGCAGTGTGGAAGAGCCCTTCAATAGACACCAAAAAGCAGAGTACCATTAGAAGAACTTGTGCTGAGCTGAAATAATAATATAATAAAATTTTATTTTTAACCTGCCCTCTCTCTTTGAAGGGACTCAGGGCAGCTTCTTGATAACGCACAATGAAAAACATCTTGATGTAACCCATCATCATAAGACAGGAAATAAGAAGAAAGCAGATGAAAACAGAAAGAAACTTCTGCCAGTTGTGGAAACGATTGTCCTTTGTAGCCAAAAAGAACTGATTTAAAGAGGGAGCAATGATTCAGGACCTGTTACCTGTGAAGAACCTTTGTATAATGACGCTAATTTCAGGGCCTTGTTGAGGTCTCCTGCCAGATTAGGAGACACCAGGCAGAAAAGTAATATCAGGGGACAAAAAATTTCAACCCTTCCCAAATTTTTCTTCTGGCTACGGACCTGGTTCTGGGGAGAGTCTTATGATCTATTACCTTGTGATAGATGATAAAGATGATAGATTTATCACTTTGTGATAAATGAAGAAAAGGGGGGAAACTCAATAAGTTGAAGCCCTACAGTCTGCAATGAATTTTAAAATGAAATACAGAAGTGCAAAGTAATAATAATAATAATACTTTATTTATATACCGCCCTATCTCCCAGAAGGGACTCAGCGTAGTTTACAACAGTAATACACAGCATACTATATATAATACATACAATACATAACAATATAAAAATATATTATTACACAAAATTAAATGTTACACTAAAAATAGCAATCAATGATAATCACAACAGGTTCCAATCGGGGGTGAGGGTCCATAGTAAAGCCTAATCCCATTGTCTGCTTTGTGCTTTAAATGCAAATTTCCAAGTAGCACTTCGGACTGTTGGAATAAGGACACAAACAATGTTGGATCCACATTTTTGACAGTACAGAATTCAGCTGCCATCTCAATCTGTCTCCGTGTCACAGTAAATCAAGTAAGTCATGTTTGTTGGAAGCTACAGATTAAATTTAGGCTGACTGTGCATTAAGCATAGAATAAAAGAGTAAAGAAGAAGCCACTTCCTCAGAACTCTTCCATATCATTTATAATTCACAAGAATTGACAAATGCACTCACCAAGTTGTCAGTGGAAAACAGTTTATTAAAAAGTCTGGCAGGAACTCTTCCCCCTTTTCAGACTACAGACATCACACTGTCCTAGGAAAGCGGAGAGCTGCCAAGTTTTTTGAATGTTACTCTAAGGTTGAATGAAGCAAAGAGAAAGATATAACTAACCCAAATTGTAGGGAATAAAGAAGACTGGCATTTGTGCTTACACTCACACTAGTACTGAGTTTCTAGAAGGACCTCCAAAGTACAGAGTTGTAACATAAGCAATATCCCATCCATTGAAAAACAACTTTTTTGCAGGTTGTCAAGGCTATCAAAATTTTGGAGATGCCCCAGATTGCTAATACTATCCATAGTGCCAGACAAAAAAGTAAATAGATCTGTAAAAAATAAATGCTGTTATTCCTAAAAAGAAGAAGAAGAAGATCCTGTAGTTTATTAATGATTCTGTATCTCAGAAATAAATTCATTATTTTTAAAAGTCTATGTTTCACAAGATATTTTTCGATGACTGTGTCCATGTATTAGTGCTGTGGGTGACAATTATAATGGAAGTCAAAATTCTAATGGAGGAGAAAATAAAAATGCAGTTTTATGTTAGGCAATTTTAGTAAGTCTACACAATCTCCCTACCATATTGATTTACTAAAATTAGCTAACATAGATTTTTGTGCCATTGTTAATACAAGACCAATCTGATGTTCTCATGCTATATTCAGCCTTCATTGAGAAAAACAGGAAAATTTCACTACAATATAAATTGAATAAAGGAATGTTTCTAACCTATTCCCTTAAAATAGCTTATTGTAGCAGTTTTGCTGACATGTTAACAGTAAGAATATAGGTGGGAAGACTGCAATCCAGGATAATAATTTCACACAAAAATCTTATTGAAGTTACCAAAAGAATGCCTTACAAAAATAGGCTTTTGTGTTACCACAATTGCCCTGTTTCACTACTACTTCAAATTAGATAATAGGGCACAGGTATGCTTACTTGCATATTAAAAAATATACAAAGCAATGCAGAATAATCCATCAGTTGGAAGAATAATCACAGAATCATTGGTTGACATTTTGGACATCAGGAGGATTTCTCCCTCTGATGCTGTGTGAACAGGTGTTACACAGGAACATGCAAAAGAGCATATAAAAATTTAAATATTATCTTCTGTACATCTACATTCTGTGAAGAAACTATTCACTCAAAAAACAGAAATTCAACTTCCTCAAACACAGCCACTGCCTACTCACCTCAGTCTTCTATAGTACAAATGGACATCATGAGACCGTCTAACCAACGTATATATCAAAATTACAAAATAAATTGATTAATTAAATTGGATATATAATTTAATACATATATTAAAAATATAATATTTTAAATCTTAGTAATGTTTAAAGGACATATACTCAATGTATGCTTTTAAAAAATAGCATTTCTCTGAAATCTTAACTGCCACTCAAATATCCAGTTCCTGGTCAGGCTAAAATACACTAGACTGATGCTGCTACCTTCACAGAAATGGTAGGAAGTAATAAGTCATAACATACTTAAATTCAGCAAATCTAAGCTTACTTAGAAATGGGAGAGATTAGTGCTATGGCTTAATGAAAATAAAAAAAGGAATTATTTATTTTTATCCAGCTAATAATTCCATAGGAAGTATGGGCTCCCACATCAAGTCACAAGTCATTTAAGAACAAATGCACCAAATAATTCTTTACATTTTAAAAAAGCTGATTGGTCTAGAGAAGATTTAAGCTAATATAAGAAGTACTTTATTATGTAACAACACAAAATGGTTCACATGTGCTAAAAGCCCACCTCAAAACATTTGAGTCTATGTATTTATTATGATTATATATAATGTTATGATAATATATAGACTTCAACATCAGCATCACTGGCTTGAACAGCAAACAAACAAAGTTGTTAGAAGTTTTAAAAGCTGATCCAACCAGCAAGAATGTGATTAGGAAATGGAAGAAGAATATAACATGGCCATTGACCTTCCATTCTCTAATCCTGAATAGCTGACTTAGAATCATAGAGTTGGAAGAGACCTCATGGGCCATCTAGTCCAAGAAGCAAAAAATTACATTCAAAGCGCCCCTGACAGATGGCCATCCAGCCTCTGTTTAAAAGCTTCCAAAGAAGAAGCCTCCACCACACATCGGAGCAAAGAGTTCCACGGCTGAACACCTCTCACAGTTAGGAAGTTCTTCCTAATGTTCAGGTGGGAATCTCTTTTCCTGTAGTTAGAAGCCATTATTCCACAACTTCCTTCTTTTCCTTCCTCTACTCACATCTGTCACAAATTTTCTGAACCAGCCCTTGCTTTTTTCCATGGTTTCCATACCACGATTAAGGGGAAAAGTGTGTGTAACATGTATGTGCTGCGTGTGAAGAGAAATCAATGCACATTGTTCAAGTATGACTTTGTTCCTTATGTTTTTTCACTATGTCCATATTACGGAGGAAATAAACCTTTGTAAGTAAAAGTAGACTTCTATAACTATTCCATAAGGCATGAAGAGCAAAACTACACATGATGCGAGTTTAGTGCAAAAGGCAAGCAAACCAGAACTGAAGCTGGACCATCACAAAATGCTATGCACATGCCACTGCCAATCTGTCTGCCTCCTTCCCACAAATAGAAGTCTCCTTCTATTGATGGGAAAAACTCATCAATACCTCACAGTCCTGCAACTTTCTTATAACCTACCTTGGTGCAATGCCAGCAGTAAACTCATTTCAAGAGACGGGATTCTCATCCTCTCTCATTCTACCTCCCTCTGATATTCCTGACCTGTTTGTTTTGTAGTTATTTAATATTTTTCAGTTATATTTCTCTATTTTATAATCATTGCTGCTACTATAAAACTACTCATTTTTTTTCATTACAGAGCAGCCAAAGCGAAAGAATGAAGGGTGGATATCACAAGACCACAGATTGGCAAACTGATGCACTTGCACACCTGAAGAGAGGTGTGATAATGAAGGTTCTGATATCTTTCCAGTATGATTGTACAACTGACAAGGAATAGTGGCTTCATAAAGTCCATAGTTTCCCCTTGTATGAACACCTGGGCCAGATTGAAATTATGAAAAGAAGAGGCATTTAAACCAGAATCTTCTCATGTGGCATCATTTCTGGTAGCAAACTGCAGGTGAGAGGACAAGAAGGATCAATCTCAGGCCCCATCTGCACTGTAGATTTATATAATGCAGTTCAATGCATTATATGAATTTCATATCTCTGAATCTATATTATGTGACTGTGTAGATAGGATCCAAAGTCTGGAATGGGAAATACTCAACATCGGCTTATTCCATGTCATTTTCCTGCTCTTATTCACAACCCATTTGTACTGGTTGTCAACTTTTTAAACATAAAATTAACATTAGATAGGTAAATTGTGTGATAATCACAACAACTATCTTGGCCCATGCAGCTTTTCTAGAGAGCCCTAAAATAAAATAAAAATATGTTTTAACGTTCGGTTTTCAATTCATGGCTCTTAGGGCACTTCCAAACAGCGTCCTAAAGATGGGATTAAAAAGAGGAACAAAAAGACCTGGGACTTCAGAGCAGATCCCCACACAAACCTGCTGGTCTTTGATTTCTTCCCCTGCCATCCTCACTGGTCTCCCTTCTGTGTCTGGGGATAAAATGGGAGGGCAGAAAGGAGACATCCACCAGAAGATTTTTTTTAAAAAAAAACTATACAATTATGCACTGATCTGCATAAGTGCATATCCCAATTGAATTTATACAAAGATATTCACTAGGCTTGTGCGATTTGTTCATATGCTTGTTAAAATTCAGATCTAATTTGGATCTAAAGCACTTTTGCAGCTAGTTCCGATCCACCTGCTCACTCCCTTCCCAATATTAAGAATTTGAATCAAAAGGAGCCTTCGTTTCTTATGTCTCGGATGTCTTCGGGTGTAGCTGTGACCAAGCTCTGCTGAGAGGTGAAGCCAAACTTGTTGGCATGCTTCTCAGCCAATCAGGGCTGACAGAGGGGGGGGGGAGGGAGAGGCAGAGGAATCGGTCTTGTATTTTTTTAAAAAAAATGTTGGTTTAAAAAACTTTGAAAATTCCCAAGAAATCAGTGGATGGGTGAAACATTATGAAACTTGATAGACAAAGAGTGATAAATATGTTCTACCACTGTAGCAAGTTTTGCCCCAATAGCTTTAAAAATGAGGGGAATGGAGCCTCTGAATTTTCCCCATTTATAGTAATTTAATGGGAAGTGAGAAGACGCCACAACGCCTGCACTTAACTACATTTTCCAGAAAGTATTGGGCTGGAGCAGTGATCTGTGGCATTGAGGGATTCTAATATATACAATTATGGAATCTGTAAAGATGAGTTAACGAAATAATAGTATATAAACCTGTGGTTGTGTGTCAATACTAGGGAAGCCAAGCTAAACCTGTGCCTCTCAGCCAGGAGGGAGCGGGGGGGGGGGGGGGAGCAGAGAAAATCTTTTTTAAAAGTTGTTTTAAAAAGCTTTAATAATTCCCTAAATTTCCATGCATAAGTGAAATATTATGAAACTTGATGGGCAAAGAGTGATAAATATGTTCTGCCATTGTAGCAAGTTTCACTCTAATAGCTTTAAAAAATAAGGGAGATAGCAGTCCCTGAAGTTTCCCCAATAGTAACAGAGGAGCATGCCTGCTTTAAAACTACATTTTCTAGATGTCCCAGTTCCTCTCTCCTCTTAACATTCCCGACCCCCTTTTGTTCTCACTCTTTCCTTATTAATAACATTGACCATCTTGACCAAACTTGGATGTTTTCATCTGTGAATTCTTGGAAGGTATGAGAAGTTTAGAGAGAGGGGGGGGGGAGAGAGGGGGAGGTAAGTTTGAGAATTGGACTACAATTGTGGCTTGATTCCCCACTCAGCCAAGGAAACCCACTGGGTGATCTTGGGCAAGTCACACACTCTTAGTCCCAGAAAATTCAATCAAACAGGAAATTACACTTTCAAACCAGATTTCCTTATTCAGAGACTGATGGCCATGTGCCAGGAGTGATTGGATGGTGTACTATGATTTCTATTCCTGGGTGATAAATGCCATTTCCTAATTGGTTCTGTCATAAAAACATGTCAAAACTTTATTACACTGCCAAAACTTTGTCTTTGTGCAAGGGACATTGTCCTATAAATAGCACATTATGGTTTGTTTCATTATGGTTTCAGCCACAAAAACAAAGTTTCTGAAGTAGAACAATGACTTTCAAAGTAAAGACAACCCAATGGAACAGGAAATAACACTTTCAAACCAAGAACAGGTTTTTGTTATTATTAAAAATGTTTTTTTAAATAAAAACTTTGAAAATTCACCAAAAATCTGAGGATAAGTCAAACGTTCTGAAATTTAGTGAACTAACTGTGGTAAATGTGTTCTACGACTGTGGAAAGTTTCACCAAGGTAGTTCAAAAAATGACAGAGAAAGAAGCCCCTCAAGTTTCCCTATTGACAGTAATGTTTTCCTTCATGCGCAAGCGCGTCCACCATTAACGAGATGCATACGAATATTCAGAAGTTTTGGAAAGTTTTGAACTTTTGACCTTCAAAATTCAGAAATGACTTTAGAAATGAAGTGCCAGCGCTCCCTACTTTCAAACAGAGTTTAGAACCATTTTTTTCTGGATCGCACATACTTAATATTCACATGTGTACATATATAGAGCAGTGCATAACAGAGGGAATTAAAAAAACACTTCTGCCAGATTTCTCCCTTCCCTAATTATTTATTAAAGCTCTGTTTAATATTATACAGTGTAAAATAAAGAGTTTCCGAAAGTTCTAATGGCTCTCCATTTGTGCTTCCTTTAAATCAGCGGTGCATCCGTTTGACAGCCCGATCAGCTGATTAGCTGTTTCAGGCTTTTTAAAGGGGACATGAGCTGGAGAAATCTCCACAGAGGAGAGGGAAGGAAAACACGTTTTTTTGGAATGCAAAGTCACACAGACATACAATGCACATCTTTTGGCTAGAAACGGGATAAAAAAGGACCTTTTTATCTTGCAGTTTCCCTCCTTTGTTGCAGTTCAGCGAGCATGTTGAGCTGACGTTCTCTAGTACACCCCCCTTTTGAAAATGGGAACTCCAATGCCTAAGACACTGTCTGAATGGGCCCTTAATGGTTGATGTTTCCTAGACATTATATTTATATATTTAAGCATGTTCTAATTACCTTTGCAAGGGTCAAGGGTCATGGGGAAAGGGGGAGATAGCTAAGAAGTTACTTCTTTTTTCATCCAAGCAATGAGATTCAAATGAAATTAAGGCCTTTTCATTTTTATTATGTATAGCAACTCATTCAAGTGATAGCTCTTTTTTCTGTTTATGTGAGCATAATTTCTTACCTTGATCAAAGGGTCTAGATGGACTCCATGTGCGAAAATAATCATCCTGTAGCAGAAAAAGAAAATATGCATTTAATATGCAGAAAGAATTATAAATACATGCAGAAGAAAAGACCTAGAAATACATAAGGAATATACAAACCTCAACTTCCTGCAAAGGGCACGCAGCAAAAAAAAAGAAAGAAACACAAACAAGAAAAAGATATAATTATCATATAGACATACCAATTGCAGGGAACAGAAATATCTTTGCTAACAATGAGCAACAAGCAGCCAATGCACAAAGCATATGTATTACCTGATTTGAGAGTCTTTTATCCAGCCTTAACATTTCAGGTTTCTCCACATAAATGATCATCATGTCAATAAGGGTTCCTCCTTTCTATTATTTTTGGAAATTGTTAGTGAATCTATTGAGTACAAACCCTGTGGTAAGATGTTCTAAATGGTATAATTAAAAGACCATAATATCATTCTCAGTATCAGGTTTATCACTATCAACTGAAATGGACTTTCTTGTAGTTTCCGGATTCTTTCTAAATTTTCTATTCACATAACAGATTTTCAGATTATCTTTATTCTGCTGGAAAAAGCAAAGTAAGTATGGCTCTTACAAATAACAGGATGGAAAGTTATCCTCAGAGTAGACTCATTAACATCAATGCAATTTAACTCAGGAATGATTCCAATGAGTGTACTCTTTATATTACTAAGCTTGGATCCAATCCTATTTTGAAATGATTGCTCTGTGTTAATATTCACAATAAACTCTCAATTTATTGTCAAAGGCTTTCACGGATGGAATCACTGGGGTGTTATGTGGCTTCTTTTATATGTATCTTTGAACACATTTTAACACATGTATTTGTGGTATTTTTACAATGTATATGTGTTTTAATTATTTTGTAACTTGCCTCGAGCCATGAGGAAAGGCAGGTAAGAAATAAAATTATTATTATTATTATTATTATTATTATTATTATTATTATTATTATTATTATTAAGGAGCCCCGGTGGCAAAGTGTGTTAAAGCACTGAGCTGCTGAACTTGCAGACCGAAAGGTCCCAGGCAGCTGTTAGCTCCAGCTTCTGCCAACCTAGCAGTTCAAAAACATACCAATGTGAGTAGATCAATAGGTACCGCCCCAGCGGGAAGGTAACGGCGCTCCATGCAGTCATGCCGGCCACATGACCTTGCAGGTGTCTACGGACAACACCAGCTCTTTGGCTGATAACTGCTTCTCCTTCATGTCTAGCATGAGCTCTGTGCTATGCTTCTTCCTTAGTTCCCCACCCCTATTTTAAATATATAGCTTGGGTCCAAAGTCTCCTTTTGCAGGAAGGATATGGAGCAGACCTGCTTTTAAACATGCATCTGTAAACCCCATCATTTGTACTCTCAATTAAATGTATATGGAAATTTTGAGCAGACTCTTATTAGCTGTGAAATTTGGCATTTAACTGTTAAATATAATCACTGTTGTACAGTGTATTAGACATTTGCTGCAATATTATATCTGAATTGCAGTTGTGTTATGCCAAAATGAAACAAAAATCTTTAGCCGCATCATTGCTCTTTAATTGCTTTACAGTACTTAAACATTAGATTAGAATGTTGTAGTGTAATGCTTTCTGGCTAAAATGGTAGGAAATATTTCATCTGAGGCAGCACTAGAAACAGAATGATCTTCTCAGGAATCAGAATTCAAAGTGTCACATATCCAAACAGAGCCTGTCAGCATCAATGCTTCAAGTGTTTGCACCACCAGATAACTCAGGGGTATTGGAAATAAAGAAGCTTCAAGAAAAAGAACTCTACTGTGTGAAATAGCTTTGCATTCTACATGGACCCATGTGACTTCTATCCAGTACATTTACCATAACAGAACTTCAATATTGATTGTTATGAGTACTTGAGTGGAGGTGATGTATACAAATTTCTAAAATTATTTCACATTAAATATGATGAATATATTTTCATAGGGAGCTGAGTTTGAAAAGGGTTATTTACCTTTAGCTTGCTAAAACAGCTTCAGTGGCTATGAGCCATTTTGGACACAGTTTGAAAAGCTTGGTTGGCCTCAGTTTTGAGATATGCAAGGTGAGCACTTCAACACCACTAAGATCAGAAACACATTTTGTGAAGATAAAAGAGAGTGCCAATAGTTACTCTGAAACTGTGGAATCCCTTTCCAAAGAAAGCTAAGCTGCCCTTCCACTTGTCTTTCTTCAGGGGGAGAATAATGTTTTAATCCAAGTGCATCTCTGGTAATTGATGGACTGCTAGAGAATTTTTTTAAGTATCAGAAATTGTAGCTTTGAGAGATAAGGACTATAGAATGCACATTCGTATTTTCAATTGAATATACAAAACAAGTATGAAGAAATACAAAAGCAATTATGTACGTAATAGTATTTGAACTGAAGGCAGATACAGATTTAACATTATTTTAGTTCTATATCTTGTGATATCAGAGTAATGTGAGGTGTTAAATTATTCATTCCTCCAAAGAAGAACAAATAATGTTATCAATTTTCTTCCTTCCATAAGACATTTTCAAAATATATGTAGTTTTTGAACAGATCTCTGGAAGGAGAAAAGAGCATGTCTGCATTGGCCATTTAATCTATGGTCAGTTGGGAACGTTATGCTTCAGACTGGGCCCAGATGGACCATAATGGCACCCACATGCACAGGGATGAGTCCAGTGTAACAACACACTGGTAGCTGGGCAGGTACTGCATAGATCTAATGAACAAGGTTGCTCTATCCCAGAGGTTCTCAAAATTTTCAGCGGCTGAGCCCTTTTTGAAGCAACAGTTTATCATGAAGCTCCAAGAAATGATTAAATATTATATTTTATATTATATATAATGTATATGTATCAGGAATGGGCAAACCTTTGACCAACATAAACTTCACAATATTTTCATGGAAGACCCCGAGGGCCATCCAGTCCAACCTCCTTTTGCCATGCAGGGAAAACACAATCAACAGATCATTATTATTGTAACAGCAGCAGCAGCAGCAGCAGAAAGCCCAGGGGCCATCCAGTTCAACTCCCTTCTGCCATGCAGGAAAAACACAATCAAAGTGGTGGGGAGGGAATAGGGTTTTGGAAGCAAGGAAGACAAGGAGAAAAGGATCTGGGCAGCGAGGAAGGTGAAAAAAAGTCTTTTGAAGAAAGGGAGGCAAAGAAAAAAAGCTTTTGAGGGAGAAGAAAGCAAAGAAAGGGGCTTTTAGGGGCAAGAGGGCTCAGAGGAAAAGGCTTTTGGCGGTGAGGGAAGTGAGAGGGGGGACAGAGGAGCAGGAAAGAGGAGGCAAAGCTAGGAGGAGGAGGAGGAGGAGGAGGAGGAGGAGGAGGAGGAGGAGGAGGAGGAGGGAACCCGCTGCTATACTCCCTCCATGAAGGTATAACTCAGCTGCTGTCATGTAGGACCTAATCAAACTCTCCATATGGCAAAATAGCTTGAGGTCACTCTGGTATTTCTGGGAAACACTGGACGTTTCCTGTCTTTGAAAAAAAACAAATCTTCCTGAAGGTAGCCACATATCTTCGAAGTAAGTCCACTTTTTCTGCCAGTGTCAATGTGGCCAAAGTCTCTGGTAGCAGCTATTTATGCTGTAAGAATAATGTATCTATAACTACCATTATTACTATCTTCCTATCTTTTCTTCATTTTCTTTTTTAGTTTTATGTAATTTTTTTAACTTATAATAACATACTGTCATTCAATGGGTGTGGTTCTAAATATCACAACGGCACCAGACCCTGTCTGATTTTGAAGCTAAACCTAGTCAGTCCTTGTATTACTTGGATAGACCACCAATGAATACTGAGTGTTGTAGGTACTGTGAATTTATGATGTTGTGTTTGACTGTTCATTGTCTATGTATTGTTTTGCACTTGTATTTTGTATGTATATAAAGATGATGATGATGATGATTATTATTATTATTATTATTGGCAGTATTTCCAAGGAAGGAACTGGTAAAACCACCTCCTTGTCTAAGAAACTCTATGAAATTCATGGGGTCACTATAAATCGACAGGTGACGTGAAGGTACATAGGCCTAAAGATCATTCAGTGGTCAAAAGATTCTACTGATATAGCAATGCATGAATGTGTATTTTATAAAACTTTACAAAGAGGTATTTTTTGAAATATACTCAACTTAAGATTATCTGTCCATGATCCTATGAACTTCCACATCATTTCTCTTCTTTCCTTTTCTCATTGTAACAGTACTTTCAAAATCCTTTTACTTTCTGTAGAGATATATGTTTTTACAGCACACAGTAAAAAAAATCAAACATAGTGGTGGTCTCTTGAACGAAAACCACAAACACTATTGTTTAGCACTGAGGTAGTAAAAACAAGGTAGATATGTATTTCCTATCCACTATTGCAACTACTAATGCATAGCAACATGTTTCACAGGGATTCATTTTGCACTTTGAGATGTAAAATGCTCTATGTTTCCACAACAAAGCACAGCTATTCCTTAAGATGATTAGGCAAGGGTCACATTCTTGCTTGTCACATGCCAAATCTTTAAATTCCATTTCATTTCCCAAAAAGTTGGACTACTGGTACTTAAGGTCACTAAATGGTATTAATACTCTATAATTCAGATGACTATTCATGTGGATGAAGGAACTGTTCCATTGAGAATGACAAGGGAAATTAAAACTCTTCAAAATATTCCTGTCTTAACCATTTTTCCTTAAGAGACTAAACATTATTTTGTTTTATAACTTCCCAGTTTCTCATCATATTTAAATCTTCATATTTAAATCTAATTCTTGCTAATAAACTTCTCTGTATATTGATTCAAAGAAAGAACACATACTACAAGTGTACACATTAAATAATCATAATAATTATACACGGAATACTAGAAATCAAGTGTTCTCCTTTTCACGCAAATAGTCAAAACGAGCTGTTATCAGTCCTATTGCTGTATCAAATAAAAGCAGCAGATAAATGTATTCTGATTCTGAGGAATGAAACATAGGGTTCTCTTGGAAGAATATTTAAGTGGTCTCAAACCTTAGTTAGGGAAGATCCAAGTCAAATGGACATTATAATGGCCATTAAATACAGTATCTCAGGAAGTTAAGCTTATCTGGCCTCTTGAATGTATAAGCATTTATGATCAAGGATGCATTAATTATTTAATAAGAAATACAAGTGCACATTGCCAGCCACTTTCTAGTGCCTGTTTTACCAGGAGTTTAGGAGAATTAGCATATTACAAGATATAGTAATTATTTCAACATTATTTAACATTGCCTAACTCCAACTGTTAGTTCCAACTAGAGTACATCCACTCAATTAATGAATGTTATATTATTGTCCGATTCCCAAGGTTCTATTGATTACACCAGCACTATAAAATGGGGCAAGAAAGAATTAACTTCATGGCATCTACATAATTCCATGACAAACAGTTCCTTCTTACCATCAACATGGGACAAGGTCACTTAACTTGGTTTTACTCCATTAAAGTCAGGAAATTCTCAAGCACTTCCTGGACTTTATTCACATGTCACCATTCTAAAAGCAGCTGGACTGTCCCACTTTCCACAGGCTCTACACTAGGAGATGGCGCTTACTTTTGTGATCCTGTTGCTATTGTTGCAGCAACCGCATAACTCCAAAGAGCTCCTGGCTGTCCCTGAGCACCAACGTTACCATGAAAACAAGGAGAAGATAATTGTATGGGTGGCTATGCAGTGAAGCTGAACCAAATCCAGCTCTGTTGCACAGTCCAGACTTTGCCCCTCCACTACAGGGGTAAAAGGTAGGCAGAGAAGTGATCCCCAAGGCTGGTGCTGAGTACTACACTCCACACCAGTCCCAAGTTTCCAGTTTTTTTTTCCATAGAGGGCTGAGCAACATTATTCACCGTTGTTGATATTTGAGAGATCACTGTATAAAGCAGTTATGAACTAACAATAAATCTATTGCCATGCCTCATGTGGGCAGAGCTCTAGTATTTTCCCAAGAGAAATACTAAAGAGAAGTGAAAAATTGATGCATAAAGAAATTACAAACTAACAACAAATCCATTACCTTTGCTTCCAGTGGATAGAACTCTAGTATGCATGTCCCGTATAAATATATAATGAGCAGAAAAGCAACAGCCTGATTGAAAACAGAAAACTATAATGCAAAGCAATAAAATGGCAAGGATATAGTTCAAGATATAATAGCCGCTTGTATTGCCTTTATATAGGCAAGCAGAGCAGATGATTAATTGCATTTCACTTTGTCTTTGTTTTTATCTAAAGTATTATCATAATTTATTTCTGGCCTACTTGGAACTCAAAAGTCATAATGGAATAAATTATTTGCATCTACAAGGTTCACAAAATGCATTTCACTCATAATGCAGTCTGTTGTAATGCACTGTATTACAACAGAATACATGCATCCAGGTTGTACATCTTAGAAATAAAAACAAATGTGGTGGCCAGTCTATATTCTCTCCGATATCATAGACACAATGAAAATATGAAGAAGAGAAAAATCATCACCCCCTCCAGCAACAAAAGTGGTAGTTTGGTGCTTATTTTAACACTAGGTACAAATATACCAAGAGATTCCTACTTCCTGCAACATTCCTGGAAACCAACTGCCTGCAGACCTTTGTTTTATGTATGTATCATAAAACCAACAAAATAGGAAGGCCCTTACCAGCACCACCCTGAAATCAATTTTATATATTTATAGAACCCACACAATTTTGAAACACAATTCCTTTTTAGGAGTTTTTAAAAAGAGCTTGCTTACGCCGCCCCATACATTTGTAACAATGAGCTATTGTACTTCTTCCTCTGCTATAACATTCTAAAACTGTTTTTATCTAAATAACCTTCTAAAGAGTCCTTGTAAAGGTAGTTGAATTTCCAAACTCTACACAATACACAGACATGAAGACTGGAGTGTTATTTTATATGGGCGAATCTTTCATCCATTTGTATATGTACAAAATGATCATAACTTAAAAATCTGGCTTTGGAGCTGGGTATAATAACAAGCAAACTTTCAAAAACAGTTTATTTCATAGGCATTAATTACAAATATAGATAGGAATTCAGTTTCCTGTTGAACTTGCATTTATTTTAATTGGCTGCTACTTTAAAAAAGATGATGTGTCCATTCATATGTTTAGAACTACATCTAATTATTAGAAACTACTACTCCCCATAAAAAATTGAAACTATTACATTCAGTTGAGTAATTCAACAGTAATAATTTTTGCAACTCCAAATTCATTACCATGTGTTAAATGAAGAACAATTAATCCTAATCAATGATTGTAAAGTAAAATATGTTGCTTTGATGTAGCTTCAGGATGATGAAAACAGAGTATTTTAATATAATTTTGTATATAAGTGACATACAGAATGCAAAAGAAAGCAAAACAAATTTCAAATACACATATTGTCAAGAATCAGACGCCAATTAGCGAACAAAAATAGAGTTTATTCAGCAGATAAGCCAAAAAGTAATGATAACACAGAAAAAACCTTGAAACACTTCACTATCAGTGCTTCAAGAGCAGTTCAAACAAAAATATAATTCAGCAACACAAGCACGTAAAAACAAAGCTAAACAAACTTAGTGCAAACTGCACTTTCTGAGTCCAAGCCCTGCCAGCCAGCTCTGTAGTTTTCAAAGGAAACAAACAAACTAAGAATGCAGTAGACCGCTTCCACAATGTGGATAAAGCCGAAGGCTCCAAAAGGATGATGAAAAGACGTCGTCCGGGATTCCAAGGTCAGGTCAGGAGATAACAGCGGTGTCCAAAGAGCAAGCCAGGAGTCAAAAGCCGATAGTAGTCATCAATCACAGGGCGAAGGCAGTAGCAAGGTCAAATTCCGATCCAAGGTCTGAAGAGGGTGCAGTCATCCAAAACAGGTCCACGATAAGACACAGCGAGAGCCAAGCTAGGTGATAACAGCAGATTCAAATCATAGTCCAAGTCCAGTCTTCATGGAAACACAGAGATCCCAATGGCGCCTCAGCAACACCTTGCCACACGCAAAGTGCAGTGGCCAAACATTCCCATTTTATTCCCCTTCCTCCTGGGTGCCCAAACACTCACACCCAAACACCAGGTGTCCCAAATCTACTCAGAGTCTGAGCTCCACACAGCTAGAGCTCGTGGATCTGGAGTAGCTAGCAATTCGTCGGAGCCCCAATCATCCTGCCCACACTTAGCCCCATGAACACTTAAAGAACCATCCTCCCTTCTCCAAGCATCCCAATTGGGATCAGCTCCTGCAGAAACCCCAGGTTCAGAAGTATCCATAGACCCCAAATCCCCAGACATCTCCGGTGGCTGTGCCCATTCAGTGCCCGCTTCCCCAGCCACCACCTGTTCCTCAGCATTGTGATGACCCATGGGCCTTGTAGTCCTGCTCAGGACATTGTAATTCCTGATGAAGATGAAAACTTGGGTTTTTTACCTTCCCAGTCTGAACTGGATTCCTCTCAGCCAGATCTTTCCCAGGCAGATCTGGGAACCTTGCACCTGCAAGAAAGTTGTCTCCCAGAAGTATGTCAAACAAGCCCAGAGCCTACTTCTCCCGTATTCTTGCGCCGGGAGTTTTGTAAACAACAGAGAAGTTTGGATTCAGCTTCGCGCAGGAGTGCGAGGATTGCAGCTAAGAATGTGGCCAATTAAGACTGCTTCTCGTGAGAATCTTTGGGGAGTCTCACATCTGGTCTCAGAGTTAGCTTTCGGTTCTGATTCCCAGAGAACTGCTTCGGCGGGAAGCTAGACTCTATTTAGGTGTTTTACCCGCGTAGTAACTTCGCGGAGTCAATTCGTCAGCCTACGGAGCGAGTTGTGTCTGGACAGCGCGCTCCGGTTCAAGCCTCGCTCCTGCTCAAGCCTTGCCTTGCTATCCAGCCTTCGCCTTGCTTCCCAGCCTTTGTTTATCTACGGACTTTGCCTTGTTTCCCAGGATCAATCCTTGCCTTGTTCCACGGATTTATCAAGTTATTCCACGGACCTTGTTCTTGTTCTTAGTTACCTTGTTCCACGTTCAAGCCTTGTTTCAAGTATCAAGTTATTTCCTAGCCTCGCTCAAGTTTCATGGACTAAAGGACCTTGTCATCTCCCCTCACTTTGCTTGGCAAAGTGAGTGTTTCGGTTATTGGATTACAACTTTGGACCTTAATATTTCTTATTGGACATTGCTTTTTTGGACTAATTCTGACCTTTCCTGAAAGGTCTAATTCTGGACTATTTTCTACACTTGTTTTTATTAACTTTATATATTCCTACAATAAAGATATTAGATAGATTCTGGCCTCTGTGTATGGTTATTGGTGCTCTGCAGCCTGGGTCGTGACAGTTTGACTCCGCCACCCTAAGCACCAATTAACCTCGGCCAGAATGTCTACCGGAGTCGTACCTGGGCCGAGCGGCCAGCCGATTACCTACACCATCGACAAGGAAGAGGTGGACCGAATCCGTGATAAGCTCAATGCACAGGATGGAGAAATAAGGGGTTTGAAGGAACGCGGAGTTCGTCTTCCGGCCATGGCGTTGCCAACCAAGTTTACTGGAGAAGCTTCTAAGGTTCATGTCTTCCGTCGCCAATGTCAAGCTTATCTGGAGGCCCGTGCTGCCGAGTTTCCCCAAGAAGACATCAAAGTGGCATGGGTTTACAGTCTTCTAGACGGGCCAGCGGCCAGCTGGGCGACGGCACTGTTCGACCAAGCCTCTCCACACCTAAGATCAGCGCAACACTTCTTGGACCACCTCAAGGAGACTTGGGGAATCGAGGACAATTTGGAGGCAGCCGGTCACAAACTCCGTCGCCTTTTCCAAGGAGACAGACCTATGTCTCAGTATATAGCCGAGTTCCGAGTGCTGGCCCACAACACCGGCTGGAACGATGTAGCCCTCAGGGGACAATTCCGGGAGGGTCTCAACATTGAAATGCTGGAAGAAATCTCCAAGGTGGATCCTCCCCAGACCCTCGAGGCACTCATTGATCAATGTTTACGGGCTGAAGTCATGATTGCCAACAGGAAACAGTGGGTTCGAGGCCAGGGCAGTAGAGCCGGGGCAAAACCCCCCGCTCCCGCCAGCGTTCAGCCACGTCCGGTGTGGAGACCCCCACCGCCAACCCCATACCCCAGAGGAGGCGAGGAGGTGCCGATGCAGTTGGGCAATGTGCGTCCCAGACTAGATGCCGCCGAGAAGGCCCGTCGTCAACGCTTAAACCTCTGCTGGTACTGCGGGAACGGGGGCCACTTCGCCAGAGAGTGCCCAGCCAAAGGGAAGCCTGCCGCCCGTCTTGCGGCGGCGTCCTCCACGGAGACGAAGGCGTCTGAGCCGACTGGCACACAGCCGGCGGGGGAAGCCAACGACCGGGTGTAGAGAGGCTCGCCAACCCGGTCAAAAAATCCATCCAAGAGCCGCCAACCGGGGTCCTGTTCCTTCTCGTGGTCACATTATGGTCAGCAAAAAGGGGACCCGTCATGATCCACGCCATGATAGACTCTGGAGCTACCAACAATTTCATCGATAGAGAGTATGCCGACTCTCTGGGATTACAATATCATGATTTCAAGAATGCCCGTGTGGTGCAAGCCATAGACGGCCGTCCCCTCAAGACGGGCCCCGTAAGTCAGTGGTCGGAACCCACCAGGATGTGGATAAGGGAACATATGGAAGAGATTTCCTTCTTTGTTACCGAGGTCCCCCATTTCCCTGTGATTTTGGGAATTCCATGGCTGACTCTCCACGACCCTAACATCTCCTGGTCCAACAGAGAACTGCAGTTTGCTTCACCGTACTGCCAAAACCATTGCCTCGTAGCCAAGGTATGCCATGCCACAGACACCGAGCCCATCATCACCTTGCCAAAGAAGTACTCCGAGTATTGGGATGTATTCAATGAGAAAGAAGCCGAAAAATTACCCCCACATAGACCTTATGACTGTGCCATTGACTTGGTGGAGGGGGCCCCGATCCCGCGAGGGCATCTCTACTCCCTGACTGAACCAGAGCAAGAAGCTCTCAGGGAATTCCTAGAGACAAACCTTCGCAAGGGATTCATCAGACCCTCTCAATCCCCAGCCGCCTCCCCAGTGATGTTTGTGAAGAAGAAGTCAGGGGAACTACGCTTGGTGGTGGACTACAGAGCATTGAACAATATCACCAAGCGGAACAGCTATCCCCTGCCTTTAATCTCGGATCTACTGGATCGGCTTCGAGGAGCCAAGGTTTACACCAAGCTGGATCTTCGGGGGGCTTACAACTTAGTTCGCATCAGGGAAGGGGACGAGTGGAAGACCGCCTTCCAGACCAAATTCGGATTATTTGAGTCCCGAGTTATGAATTTCGGTTTATGCGGAGCCCCCGCAACGTTCCAGCATTTTGTCAATGACATTTTTCAGGACTATCTAGACAGGTTCTTGATAATCTACCTGGACGATTTTTTGGTGTTTTCCAGATCACAATCAGAACATGAGAACCACGTCAAAATGGTGTTACAACGATTGCGGGATCATGGACTTTATGCCAAGCTGGAAAAATGCGCTTTTGATCTACAAGAAATAGATTTCCTTGGTTACCGCATCTCGCCTCTAGGGCTTTCCATGGATCCAGCCAAAGTTTCAGCAGTATTGGAATGGCGGGCGCCAACTAACAAGAAAGAGGTGCAGCGTTTCTTGGGGTTCGCGAACTACTACCGCAAGTTCATTCCAGATTTTGCCCGCTGGTCCGACCCCATCACTAGCTGCATCCGTGGAAAGCAGCCTTTCCGCTGGACTGATCAAGCAGAGAAAGGGTTCCAGCAACTAAAGAAACTATTCACCTCCCAGCCAATTCTACAGCACCCAAATCCTGGAACCCCTTTTGTGGTGCAAGCGGACGCCTCTGATGTGGCAATTGGGGCTGTACTCTTACAACCGGTGGGAGATCACCTCCACCCCTGTGCCTTTTATTCTCGTCAACTAACCACACCAGAGAGGAATTACACCATTTGGGAAAAAGAACTACTGGCCATAAAGGCAGCCTTTGAAACTTGGAGACATTGGCTAGAAGGGGCCAAATTTCCCATTGAAGTCCACACTGATCATCGTAATCTAGAACATCTAAGAACTGCCCGCAAACTAAATCAGAGGCAGCAACGTTGGGCTTTATTCTTTGAACGTTTCAACTTCCAGATCCATTATGTGACCCCAGCCCAAACCAAGCTAGCAGACGCCCTGTCACGTAAACCGGAATACGCTGCAGGACGCAAGGAGACCTTTGAATCCCAACTGCTACAACCTGAGAACTTTGCCACGCTCACGGTGGGGAACACCAAATCCATTCCCATTGGTTCAACTTCCCCCACTCCAGGACCCATCTGTGCTCAAGAAATCAGGGCTAGTCAGCAAGCAGATGCCTGGGCGCAGGACCAACTTCGCCAAGGTCTGCATTTCCCCTTTTCGCTTAAAGATGGGCTGCTCTGCTATAGAAATCATGTTTATATCCCACCCGGACCGGGCAGGGAAAAAGCGCTTCGTCTGTGTCATGACTGCAAACCAGCAGGACACTTCGGACTATTTAAAACTATGCATTTGATCCTAAGGGATTTTTGGTGGCCCAAGATCCGCAAGGATGTGGAAAAATATGTCAACACCTGCCCAGTATGCCAGCGCTCCAAGATACGAAGGGAGAAGCCCTCAGGGCTTTTACACCCCCTTCCTACCCCATCTCGCCCATGGGAAATAATTTCCGCGGATTTCATCACTGACCTACCACCTTCCTGTGGATTCACCACGATCTTAGTGGTGGTGGACCTATTCACCAAGTTAGCCCATTTCATTCCCTGCGAAGGCCTCCCCACGGCCAAGGAAACTGCGGATCTATTTCTTCAACATGTTTTCAGACTACATGGATTGCCCAAGAGTTTAGTCACAGACCGTGGATCTCAATTCACCTCTCGTTTTTGGAAGGCACTACAAAAACTATTGGGCATAGACTCTCGCTTATCTTCAGCTCATCATCCCCAAACAGATGGGCAAACGGAGCGCACCAATGCCACTTTGGAGCAGTATCTTCGCTGTTATGTAAACTATCAACAGGACAATTGGGCTTCTCTGTTACCACTGTCTGAGTTTGCCTACAACAATGGAGTTCAAGCTTCTACAAAAGAAACGCCGTTCTTTGCAAACTACGGCTTCCATCCACGTTTCTTTCCCCCTGTCATTGAAACTTCAGAGGTTCCCGCAGCAGAGGATTGGCTGCAGGAACTCACAGCGGTGCAACAACTTTTGCTCCAGCAACTGGACCAAGCCAAGGAGGACTATAAACGCCACGCTGACAAACATCGCCAGCCGGGCCCTGAAATCAAGGTAGGAGATCGGGTTTTCCTGTCCACTCGCTTTCTGCCCTCCCACCGCCCTTGCCGGAAGTTAGATGCCCGTTTCATTGGTCCCTATCCAGTGGTGGCGCAATTAAACCCCGTGACTTTCAAACTCCAACTTCCGCGTTCAATGCGCATTCACCCAGTGTTTCACCGTTCCCTGCTCCTTCCGGCGGATGGTGTGCGACCTGATACAGACCAACCGGCCCCCCCTCCTGTTTTGATGAATGGGGAGGAGGAGTTCGAGGTTGAGGACATTTTGGATTCTCGCTTTCACCGCCGCCGCCTACAATATCTCATTGACTGGGTGGGTTTTGGCCCTGAGGAACGCTCTTGGGAAGACGCCTCCACAGTCCATGCTCCTGATCTAACCCGTCGCTTTCATCAGACCTATCCCACCAAACCGCGACCTCGCGCCTCGGGGAGAGGGCCCCAGTTTGGGAGGGGCCTTGAGGAGGGGGATAGTGTGATGACCCATGGGCCTTGTAGTCCTGCTCAGGACATTGTAATTCCTGATGAAGATGAAAACTTGGGTTTTTTACCTTCCCAGTCTGAACTGGATTCCTCTCAGCCAGATCTTTCCCAGGCAGATCTGGGAACCTTGCACCTGCAAGAAAGTTGTCTCCCAGAAGTATGTCAAACAAGCCCAGAGCCTACTTCTCCCGTATTCTTGCGCCGGGAGTTTTGTAAACAACAGAGAAGTTTGGATTCAGCTTCGCGCAGGAGTGCGAGGATTGCAGCTAAGAATGTGGCCAATTAAGACTGCTTCTCGTGAGAATCTTTGGGGAGTCTCACATCTGGTCTCAGAGTTAGCTTTCGGTTCTGATTCCCAGAGAACTGCTTCGGCGGGAAGCTAGACTCTATTTAGGTGTTTTACCCGCGTAGTAACTTCGCGGAGTCAATTCGTCAGCCTACGGAGCGAGTTGTGTCTGGACAGCGCGCTCCGGTTCAAGCCTCGCTCCTGCTCAAGCCTTGCCTTGCTATCCAGCCTTCGCCTTGCTTCCCAGCCTTTGTTTATCTACGGACTTTGCCTTGTTTCCCAGGATCAATCCTTGCCTTGTTCCACGGATTTATCAAGTTATTCCACGGACCTTGTTCTTGTTCTTAGTTACCTTGTTCCACGTTCAAGCCTTGTTTCAAGTATCAAGTTATTTCCTAGCCTCGCTCAAGTTTCATGGACTAAAGGACCTTGTCATCTCCCCTCACTTTGCTTGGCAAAGTGAGTGTTTCGGTTATTGGATTACAACTTTGGACCTTAATATTTCTTATTGGACATTGCTTTTTTGGACTAATTCTGACCTTTCCTGAAAGGTCTAATTCTGGACTATTTTCTACACTTGTTTTTATTAACTTTATATATTCCTACAATAAAGATATTAGATAGATTCTGGCCTCTGTGTATGGTTATTGGTGCTCTGCAGCCTGGGTCGTGACAAGCATCCATCTCCCCATCTGAATCTTCCTCAGAAGATCCCCCATATAGCTCTCTAAGTCGCTTCCTGCGCAACTCCTCCAGTGAACCCTCATCACGAGGGTTTTTTCTTCCTCTTCGAATTCCATCCCCATCAACCATAATCCCCGAAGGCGCAGTCACAACACATATACAGATGCGTTATTCCACCGAATTGACCCACCTACTCTGCCCACCCATGAACTTTCGACACTCCTGAAAAAATCTCATAAAAACCTACCTTTATCTTTACATTAATAAATTCCTTTAGCAGCTGTTTTAAAATCTACTTTTGTCTTCCTTTCTAAATATCCAAATGCAAGCCTCCATTTTCTTGCAAATTCTTGCTTATTTTCTCCCTGAATACCACTAAAGAGCTTAGGGCCCATCTAGACAGAGCACAAAATGTGTGCCCTCCTGGATTTTTGCAGGGGATGTCCAAATGACACTGCATTCAAAATCAAATGCTTTCACCACAAAGCAGGAAAACCCTGCTTTGTAGCAAATTAATTTGTTAATGGGTTTGTTCCATGCCTCCTTGGAAGGTGCAGGGCAAAGCCACTACGACTGCTGTCTTGACTGGCCAATCTGAAGCCCTGGGACAACAGTTTCGCATTATTCTGGGCTAAATCATGCCAGAAAACAGTGAGGACACCAACCTACTCCCAACCCTACCCCCAACCCCTATAAAAAAGAAAGTAACTTATGGAGTCAGCATTTCTTTGCTACCAGCCTTCTCCTGACACTTAGAAATGATGCACCAGGAGAAGGGGGGAGGAAAATCACTGCTGCCTCCCCTTCTCCTGGTGTGTCATTCCTAAGTGCCAGGAGAAGGCTGGGAACAAGGAAACGCCAGCCCTGTACGTTAATTTCCTTTTTTACAGGGGTTTTAAGATGTTTTGGAGAGGGGGTTAGGGTTTCTGGGAATTCTCCCGAAAGGTTCTGGAACCGCATCTGGACACCCAGCTTTGAAAGCGTGGGCTTTCAGGCCAGTGTAGGGACAGAAGGCTGCTCTGATCTGGGTTTTTAAAACCTGTGTCGGCGTGGGCTTCTTCCCTGTCTGGGACCGCCCATAGTCATCTGAATGTACTCTAATAATTTTCTACTCCAATCCTTTATAAGCAACTCTTTGTCTCCCAACATGATTTTGCTATTGTTAATATTGCAGCAACAAAACTGTATCAACAAATTTCTACATCTTCTTTACTAGTTCTTTCACAAAAGAAACCTAATATACACATTTCTGGAGTTTTCTTAACCTTATTAGTAATCATTTTTATGTGTTACTTTAATTACCTTTCCCCCCAAAAAATTGAATCAACCTACAAGTCCACCATGCATGGAAGAAGGTACCTTTCTGTATTTTGCATCTCCAATATGAAAACGGAGTACTAAATACACTTTTAATGGCTTCAAATGTTATACTCATGTTTAAAAAGTGCTTTTAGTGTTTAAAATGCCTTATTTTGTTTCCATCACAGGTTTTCACATATGAAATTATTTTAAGATTTTGTATGGGCAGAAGTAAGATCCAACTTTTAAAAAGTAATTTGGCTCTTTGCATTAGAACAGATTATCACTGATGTGTAACTGACTACAAGAACACCACATGTAGAGACAACACATGCCACAAAACAAAACATTCCCATGTGTTTTAAAACTTGACTAGATTATCAAACCTTTTAATCAACAGAAACGAAATTGTGCACCAAATAGTATTTGGCAACCAAAAACAAATACCATAGCAACACCTTAGATTTCTTTAAATGGCTGCATAATACCCATTATGTAAGGGTAATAAATCATCAACTATTTTAAAAATAAGAAGCATGAAAGGAGAAACAGCAGGCAACTCTGCAAAGTTGTGGGGGAAAAGTAATGAAAATGTTGTTAGCTGTTGTGGGTAGGATGGCAATGCACCTGTTTCCCTACATGTATTCCTTGTGCAAAATCACATGTTTCATCTCCTACACATTCAGAGGCCTGATGCGAATAGTAGAAGACATTACAAATAATGTGATAAAGAAGATGCCGAAGAAGAGTAAAGGAAGATGGAACATTCTAGTAGATGAAATAGAAAATTCAGCAACAAGATATGAAATGCTTACTTGCAAAATAAATAGACAGTAACCCTTGTTTGACCATTGGGCTGGAAACTCCCAAGAACAACTGAACAGAGTAATATACATTACAGAGTAGCATTGCTCCAATATGCCTATATGGGGACATGACTGGCATTTAAACCAAATCTGCTTTGGGGAGCCCAGCGTTAAACATTTTTTCAAAACAATTACCAGATTTTTCATAAATCTTTGTCCCAAATGCCCTTTAAAGATTGGGAGTCCATTCCACCATGATTGGGGTATGCCTTGAGCAAATTTAGGCTCTTTTTTGAAAAAAAAAAAAGTGGACAGGATATCACAGGTCACATTTCAGTGCAACATAGCTTTTCCTGATCTACCACAGCAGCCCTTTTGTTATGTTTTATGTTATGAACTGCATTATTCCTTTAAATGGTGACTCACTTTGAGTACCAATTATGGAGAGAAAGCAGGATATAAATGTAACAGTAATAATGACGATAACAATTCTAATCCAGATGTTCCTGCCCTAAAAACCGAAGTTAGTGTGTTTTTTCCCTTGTCCAATCCTTAACTTACCTAATAACTTATTTTTATAAAATGTGCGCAGGTGATTTCAAATGCTTCAACAAAACACAATGACTATACATTGAAGAAAATTCCAGCGCTGCTCAGAAGCAGAACAGCCTTGACACATTCCAATTTCTAGATCACTTACTCTGGCATGACCTTAATTTTCTTGGGCAGGTTGTTTTCATCCCCAGAGAAAATGTCCTCTGTTTATGGAATCTGCCTGTATCTTATGTTATGAATATTGAAGCACAGAATCTAATTCAATTTCTTTTCCAGTGTCTTCCTTTCTGGTTAATAAATTACTCATTGTGCGAATGTGTCATCTCATCAGTGATAAGTGAAAAAAGAGACTAATGAGACTACTTACCTTCACGTATATAATGAGATGCAGCAAGAAAGAGTGGCCAGGCTACAGCTGCTTATCTGTGCCAATTTTAAAAGGCTTGTCAAAAATGCATCCTCCTGACTGTGTCCAATGATTTCACTGAACACAGCAGGCCCTAGAGAGAAGGAAAAACTGCTTACCTGTAACTGTAGTCTTTCAAGTGGTCATCTGTGAATTCACAGAAATGAGGTTATCTGTGCAGTGCAGTGCCTCGCTTGGAAACTCCTGGAGCTATTACATAAGCTTTTCAGCACTAACCCATACATGGTCTATGAGTCACACCAATGTTTTCCACCTAAACCCTCAGTTCCATGGATGCCAAAGCAGCAGCATCCAAAGAGCTAAAAGAAATACAGGACAATGAAGGGAGGATGGATGGGATTTTGTGAGTTCAGTGAGAGGTAAGCCACATCTTTTCTTCTTCTTCACAATCTCTGTGACTCATACAAATGGGAGAAGAGCAACTAACCACAAGAGGTGAGACAGTCAGAAAAATAATATAGCTCTCCCAAAAGCAGCATCAGCTCCAGCTCACAATCTAACTGCAGTAAAAAATAAAAGTAGTGGGCTGTGTCCAAGTAGCTGCCCTACAGACATTATTTAGAGAAACATCTATCAAGAAAAGTAGATACTGTCACAGTTTGGGTGGAATGACTTCATGAGCAAGATAAAATGTGGAAACCATCCACCTGGCAAAATACTGTGAAGAAAATGGTAGTCCCTTTCTCTGAAAAATAACAAACGTAGAGTCTGAGAGTTTCAGAAAGTGGTAGTCCTATCAGCATAGAAGGTAAGCATTCTTCTAACATCAAGACAATGACCTTGATGGAAATGTAGGTAAAGTTGATCTGTTCTGACAGGATACTGTTCTTCCACTCAGCTGGCTGATGATATTGCTACAAGAAGGTCAGTCTTCCAGGTAAGTAAACAGATTTCACAGGACATCATCAGTTTGAAAGGTTTCCTGGAGAACTGTGATAATAGTAGCTCCAAATCTCATTGCGATGTTGGACTGAAACCAGAAGATGAAGTATCCCTTCAAAAACCTTGGGTATTGAAAACATGAAGGACTACCCATAAAATGGAGATCGGCAGAAAAGATAACTATGTAGCACTTTCAGAAATTTCAAAACATGGTGGATTTGAGCCTGTTTCAAGGAAAATCCCCTTGATTGCTCACTTTGGCCCACTCACGTACATATTGCTTACAAAGTTGCCAGGGAAAAAAGTGCCAAGCCCAGATGAAGAGGAGAGGCAGTCAAGGAAGTGAAATGTCAGTCCTTCTTGTTTAGGAACATTCCTTTTGTACTGTGTGTGATATGTACAAAGCAAACTAAGGCAGTGGGTGGGAGAGAAAGGCACTAAGTCCAGATCACGCATTAGGGAATGGTTCGTTGACAGAGCAAAATGCCATTGCCTGGGAATGATAGGAGTTCAACACATATAGGAGTTATCATATTGGGAAAAACCAATATATGGGCTTTGAACTGCATGTAGGGAAAATGTAGGTTGAAGGAAGAGCCCTATAAAGGAAACAATAGTAAAATATATTCCCTTAAATATCATTTACAACTTCCATGCCATTCTCTAAATTCTATGGTCTGGCTTCACATTAACATTTCAGTGAATGAGTTCATGTATGATAATTCAATTAATTAAAAAATTCCTAGTGCTTACAATTATTGAATACATTTTCAAATATAATATTTCAGGCTCCAGGTTGACAGTACTAGAATTAACATCAACTATAGCTGGCCATCTGTATCCATGAATTTTTCATTCACAGATTCAATCATCCATGGCTTGAAAATCTTCCAAAAAATCCTCAAAAGCAAACTTTGATCTTGCCATTTTATATAAGGGGCACCTTTACTGTGCGCTTTTATGTAACAGAACTTATGCAAATCACCTATTCTAGTATCCACAGAAGGTCCTGGAACCAAAAACTAATAGACACTAAGGGCTCAGTGTAATCCAATACTTTATTTATAAAGGTACTATATGATATATAAGTTCAGCATCACAACATAATACTAAAAGCAAATGCCAAACAAAATATTTTAAAAATCATTCTGTGTCTTCATCTTAAAATGTACAATGGATCCTCAAGACTCCAGATCTGTTATTTCCACTAAATATGGATCTTCATATCCTATGTGTCAAATGGCAATGATGTGAATGTGGATTTGCTGAAACATCCACACACATACTGACACCATGTAATAACATGGGATGTGATCATCTACTTTTTTGGCATCCACAGGAGGTTTTCAAAACCTTGTGTTCACTATATCTTAATCTTTGTTCTGTGTATTTTTATATATGGTTCTGGTGGGTCCACTGAAATCACTTTGAATTAGATTTATACTGAAACAGCTAAAGAATATATTACAACTTGGAAAACTAACGCATTGAAGCAAAACTATTACTTTGATAGCTGTTATAATATCTGAATAGTCTAAATACTGTAATATGAAGATACTGAAATAGAAATATTTTTAGTGCTGTAAATTCGTTCAATGTATATATGCATTAAAATTACGGAAAACAAGGTCTGACTTAAAAAAATAGATTCTTTAATAAGCACTCAGATTTTGTCATTTCATTCTGCTGCACAATCAGATGGAATTATTGAATTCCTCATTACATGGTTGGCTAGAATATTGACTTTCCAAGGACAAGGATCTATATCTCTTTGGAAAACACTTAAAAGTGCAACTTATAAATTCAGTTGATGACTAATGCCCATTTCTCACAATATAAATGGTATGGCTGATGCCAATGAAGCACATTTACCACAATGTGCAGCTGTCTGTCTTGCACGAATGGGCAATTTCCGTGTTCCCTTTCAAAATGGCAAATGGGTGGGATGCTTACCCAACTTTCATACCTATCCAATAATGTTATGGTAGTATTGTCCATGCCAAAAAGCCAAATAATAATAATAACCCCACTTCTTCTCTCCACAAGAAGACTCAAAGTAAGTTCTTTTCAACTCACATATTTCTTCTACAGCATAATATCCATTTCAAAAAAAAAAGAAATTTCAATGAATTCTGTGTTTATAATTAATACTCAATCTGCAAAAGAGAATTCTCATGACAACATTCATCTTTGTGGGAGAAAGAACATACTTCTGAGTGCTTTTGTATAAGCAGAGTAATTTGCTTCCATTACTAGTTTATCAACTTCCACCTCAGTATCCATGGCATCTGTTCTCCCTGACAAATTCCAAGACCTGTATAGGAAAGGATTTCCTAATATATCTTATCTCTTAAACAGATAATGTTCACAATGTTTCTATGTCTCTTGTATGGCCCAAAACACTGTAAGTTGTAAAGTTGCATCCACAACACATCTCCAGTATGTTTCCCATACCGAAATTTCACACCTACATAATTTATTTTGTCTTTTTCATGGGAATGTAATATAAAAGTTGAAGGATCAACCTTTGTTTAATGAAGCTCTCTATTCTATATCAAAGTTTTATGTTTCAAAATATAATATATTTTGTAATAAAAACTTTTTTTCTTATCTCTCATTTCTTCTTGAGCCCTCTTAGTTCAACAGCAAATATCCCATATAGCAACCCTACCATGGTGCACATCAACTCTAGCACCAATATTTCATTGCTTGATTCAGTTTTTATACACACAAGCTCAGATCCCTATCTTAGGTGTATCATGTAATTGGGTTAAACCCAGTAGAATAAAGCACTGAAGATCTCCTAACTGAAATAGTAAATACAGGGGCAGGTGGGCAGGCAGACAAGCAAGCAAGGGGGTGGGGAAGCAGGGGCAGGATGGTGAGCAGAGGCAGGAAAGAGAGAAGGCTATGAGCACCTTCTGACACGTGTGCCATAGGTTCACCATCAATGGAATATTTCAGTAATATAATGGTTTGCCTATTTCCTCTTGATATGTCTACTAATTCAGCTAGCAGACCTTTAGTGTTTTAGTCTGCTGGGTTTAATGGATCTAAAGGTACCAGATCCCATCTGATCTCAGAAGCTAAGTACAATCAGCTCTGGTTAGGATTTGCATGGTAGACAACAAATGCATATATATGCAGTAGGCTATATTTCAGGGTAAGGAACTGGCAAAACCCTCTCTGAGTATTCCTTGCCTAATGGGACCCTATCACTACAAGTTGACAGGTGACTTGAAGGCACATACATAAATCAGACTTTGTTAGTGATGTGCTAATAACCAAACTGTTTCATTATTTATTCATTCACAGAATGTTTAATACAACCCTTGCCTTTATTAGCTTTTCTCTTACCATTTTACAAGACAGAAATTATGTCAGAAGTATATTAACTTTCTCAAGCTCGAAAGATAAACCAACACTACAAGTAATTAATGAATCAAGGATTTATAGATCAAGGACTGTGTCTCCCTCTATCAATACCACTGGGACAGAAGCAAAGCTGTTATTCTAGAAGAGCTACATTTTCAAAAACAGCATACCATTATACATTTATTTTGTGACAGAGAAAAGCACACTTTCTGAATGTTAGTATACAAGGTGATCAATGTAGCATTTGTAGAGTTATTTGCTTATTTACTTTATATCTTGCCTTTCTCCCAATGTTGGACTCTAGGAAGTTCACATCATAAGTTAAAAGGAAGTACAGCAAGAAATGATAGCGATAACACATTTTAAAATTTTAAAGAAAGCTTTCCTCATTAAAAATACCACGAATTCAAAATATCAAAGCATTAAAATTGCAACAACAATAAATGTACATGTACAACACATTCACACATCATTAAGACTCTTCTACACAACCACTTGATCACATTTGATCGCCCAAACATCAAAAGGTGAACAGAGACCCCTTACACACCGCTGAATAAAATCCCACATTATCAGCTTTGAACTGAAATATGGTAGTGTGGACTCAGATAACCCAGTTCAAAGCAGATATTATGGGATTTTCTGCCTTGATATTCCGGGTTATATGGCTGTGTATTCCCAGAGACAACCTAGTCTCCTATGGAAGAAAATCCTATAGTCTAGGACCTGCCTTCAAGAGTAATTGTCCATGTGGTTTCATCAGATGGGCCTGTGACAATGATGGGATCTTTCTTCCCACCAAAGATCTTAAAACTCATATAGGCTCATACAAAGAGAAATAGCTTTATAGGTCATAGCAGTACAGGCAATACCCAAGTTACAAACAAGATTGTAGGTTGAATTGGTTTGTAAATCAGAACAGACACATTTTTAAGTGTAACTCCAGCCAAATATATAAGATCTGGATAGCATAGGGAAGGGTTAACTCTTTTAGGAGTGAATTTCCCTTCTCAGGGATAGAATTCTTTCACTTTCTTTTGTCTCACCCCCATTCATAATTACAAGTCATTTGTAAGTCCGAAATTTGTAACATGGGGACTGCCTGTACTCTGAACTGTAGCTACAGATGATCCAGTTCCTATACCCAAATCCTTACTATGTAAAATCTTTCTTCTAGTTAAGAAAGCATAAATTATAGATTTGCAAGATAAAGGAACAGTCTTTCCATTTGAAGTCATTTTCATGAAAGTGTAAATGGACTCTTTCTTTTAGCATGAACATGATTACCTCTTCCCCAATTACTTTCTTTCAATGTGAACATAATGTTTCCCACCCATTCCCTTTAAAATGACTGTGCTACTGTCACTATTTAAAACAATACTTGTTTTCATTTAGAAAGCACTCAATGCAGATAGATCAATTAATTTACTACTTTTCCGCAAAGTAAGAAGTGTCACAGCCTGAGGCAAAAGAGCAGTTTTCTCACACTTTACTACTGAAACAACAGAATCATAAAATCATAGCAGAACAACTACCCTATTCTTCTGTTGTTGCCCTAATTGTCCTTATTAATTTTTTATTTCCATCATAATTCTTTTTGATATATAAAATATATTCTGTTGAACTAGGTGTGTAACTTCTTCTTGATAAGGAAAAAAGCTAGTATATCTCAAGAAAGATTGCCCAAATCCCAGCCACCTCTATTTTTCTATACCCTTTCACAATTCTCTTTTTTTATTTCCTAATCCATTTTTCTTAGGAGAAACTCCTCAAAACACAAATTCAGGGTATCTTCCCTTTTGTATTACTAAATACATTAGCTGTCTGCTCAAAACCATTCTAATGTTACAACGTCTTTTTGGGAGTTTCCTCTCTTAGCAAATTCTCCTCATGCATATATAAAGAACATGGGCTTTTGTCAAGGGGTGCATCTTGGGTGGCGAACAAACTAAGGGCACTGACTGTCCAAATGAGAAATATGATCTTCCCTAAGGAAATTTTCTAGCAGCCTCTAAATTTCTAACGTTGTTGGAAGCTTGATGCAGAAAACTGTTCACAGATAGAACTCTTAACATTCGCTGTCTTCACTTTCCCTTGGGAATATTTCCTGTGCTTTTCTTTGAATGCCTACATTTTATTTCAGAGTGCTCAAATTAAGATTTTAGTTTGAGCTATGTGAAAAAATTGAGAGTGAAAGAAAATGTCATTTGTGGGGACATCATTCTTGCTGGGAGATAGTGTCCTCATTTTGTTGCCCCCCCCCCACTCTAGTGATGGCACCCCTTTACTGATACCTACTGAGTTCAATATTTGCTATTATCGGAATGTTCCAAAGTTTCTGTTGAATTGAGGATGTAGCTCCTCTCTTACTATTTCTTTCATGCATGCTTGATATTTTTGTTTTTCTACCATTTTGAATGGTTGCTTCTGACCTTGTACTCAAACACATTCTACTATTTGAATATATGATATTAAACAGTCTGTTCCTAAAGTAAAAGTAAAGGTTTTCCCCTGACATTAAGTCTAGTCCTATCTGACTCTGGAGGTTGGCGCTCATCTCCATTTCTAAGCCGAAGAGCTGCCGTTGTCTGTACAGCCTCCAAGGTCATGTGGCGGCATGACTGCATGGAGCGCAACCTTCCCGCTGGAGCGGTAACTATTGATCTACTCACATTTGCATGTTTTAGAACTGCTAGGTTGGCAGAAGCTGGGACTAACAGTGGGAGCTCACTCTGCTCCCTGGATTCAAACCGCCGAGCTTTTGGTCAGCAAGTTCAGCAGTTTAACCCACTGCACCATTTAGGGGCTACCTAATCTGTTTCTACCATATACCTAATTATGTTTTTATTGTTTTCCCTTCACATAACTGCCAACTGTTGAAAATGAAGTTATTCAAATTTTGTATGATTACAATAGAAAAAAATGTTAGATTGCATCTCCCAATATGAATTTTTGGGGCGGGGGGAGCTTTTCATATTCACACCATCATCTCAAGCATGGTTGGTGGGGACGTGAGAGAGACCTTCTCTGTGGGTACCACTCAACTCAGGAATTCCCTGTCCAGGGAAACCGGAATGGCCTCCTCCTTGCTGTCCTTCTCGTAGCAGGTTAAAACCTGGCTTTTAAAGAAAAAATATTAAGACCAAGCCAGGGTCTGCTATGTAGTGTTTTATATATTTTAATACATTTTCAAAAGTTTTACTGGTTTTGTTTATTTTAATACTCCTATGTTTAATTCTAGTGTTTATATGTCTTACATTTTAAATTATACACTGTGTTATTTGTAGCATTGTTGGCCACTTTGAGGCTCTTTTAAGAGAGAAAATGTGTCATATAAATTATTATTATTATTTCAAAAGAATAGTCCCCCGCTGAAATCTCCATCTCTTGAAGCAAGAGAGTGATAGGCCCCATCTATACTGTCATATAATGCTATCTCATTATATGAGCCTACATTGACCATATAATGCAGTTTCAAGATGTGTAGGTGGGGCTATAGGCAAAGCTAGACCACTGTTGTAAAATAGGTGATAAAAGGGTCTTCTTTCTGTTTTAGTTTCCCTGCTCTGATCTACAAGTGTTAATTTAAAATCCCTATAAGAGACCCCCTGAATGGAAGCATGATTCCTATTAACTGTATTTCACATATATTAAGCATGCTGTCTGTTGTGCTCAGAATAATGAGAGCCAATTTCTGGGATAATTCAGGATTATGACAGACAGAAGGGGATGTATATTAAACTAAGAAGATGTGCTTTGATCTGGTGTTAAATTCCTCTGCATGTTATGTGATGATAAACAAGTTGTAAAGAATATATATGGAGAGCTCTTAAAATCATTGAGAAGCTCAAACTCTGATTTACAGAGGTTACACCACATTTCTATTACAGGTATAAACCGTTTTTTCATTGTTCACATTGTTTGGCTAATTAGATCAATTGCTAGACAAAGAACCTTACTCTTGTGACAGTAATCATCCAGTAATAAAATAAGAGATGGTTTCTTTTTTTTTAAAAAAAAAAATCTTCTAATGTTGTTGAAAGCCAGTGTGATGTAGTGGTTTGAGCATTAGACTACAACTCTGGAGACAAGGGTTTGTCTTGTCTCCAGAGCAGGGGCTATCATAGAAATCCACTGGGTGACCTTGAGCAGTCACATTCTCTCAGATTCAGAGGCATTCCTCCTCACTGAATAAATCTTGCTTAGAAAAACTCATGTTGGGTTTATCTTAGGTCACCATAAGTTGGAAAGGTCTTGAAGGCACATAGCACCCAAAGGTGTCATTATAATTGAACAACTGCAATTATTGAGTATTAATTATCTCAATCAGCTCATGTCTTCATAGATAAGCCATGGAAACAATTTTTATGTTTAGTTTCCAATTAACTAAGGGCCCTTATGCACATGCCCTGAAGTGCATTAGAAACTGGGATAAAAGGGGTGTGTGGCTAAACGATGTTTCAAGAAATGCATGCTGATTTGGATTAACAGCTGAAAAACACATGTTAAAAAGATGCTCTTATAACCTGATTTTGGCCAGAAAATGTGCACATTCATATGACTGTATATTCCTGCAGTCAAGGAAAATACGTGATTTTGTTTGTATGCCCTGGTGTGGACATTTTAAAATCCTGAAACCGATGATCTGGGCTGTAAATAAACAGAGCCATGGACACACAGGTAGCTAAATGGAAGCACAAATGGGAAGCAATTACAATGAAAACTCTCTGCAACCATTCCTTTGTTCTGATCTTTATGAAACAAAACAGAGCTTGAATTTACAGGAAAATGAGGAGAGATAATAACAAATCTGCTTGTGTGTACATTTAGATATCCAAATGAGCGCACATGAGGTCCAGTGCGTCTTGTAGAGTCAATCTAAAAAACTTCCACTTCTGCTACAAACAAAGGTGTCAGGACAACAGGGGACCATTTACCAAGACAGAAAGGTCTGTGTTTGGACTTGGTGTCAGGTCCTCCAATTTTTTGCCCCATTTATTTGTCCTGCATTTTGATTCTGTCTGGAAGTGCCCTTAGAAATACTGTTCAATCACAACAGATCTCAGTTGCTACCCATTACCCACCATTGTTTAAGACACCCAAGCATCACAAAAATAAATGTCATAAATTGAATCGTTTTTCCTTTGATCTCTTCATCACAAAACAAAAGCTCTAGTCACTGCAAATAACCAACTACAATTAGTATAACAAATCTTAGCATGACAAGTTGATCAACATCATCTCTAATGTCATTTTCTCCCCATAGACTATTTGGATTTTCCACCCAAGTTAATGGTGTAGGGAAGACCTTTGGGGGTTTATCACTTGGAGCACAAGCCATGCAATGCTTAATGACTTTTTCAGTTTGTCTATTCCCAGTCATCAAAATTTTGTCTCTGCCACCTATTAGTCAAACTCATTTTCACATGACCTTCAAGGGCTAAGTGAATCAATTTTATTTGCACTGTTGCTGAAACAAGCAAACAATCCATCCTCAGTAGGCTATCATCAGTGGAGGGAATTCACTTGCTATTTGCCTGTAAGGAGAACATTTTGGAGAATTTCACTTTTAATTGGCTCCCATCTTGTATCTTCTGTAAGTAGTAGTGACACCAAAAACAAACCTTTATCCAACACCATCAAAATTGCCATTCAGCTTGGAGCAGTTGTGAGTGAGGCAACTATAAAATCAAGAAAGAATTTGGCACCAGCTTAATTGCAGCTACCACTTAACATCACTTTACAAAAAAGGAATGAGTGTGACAAATTAAAATACAATAGTGAGAGAGTACTGACCATTAATAGGAAGTCACAGTGGACATGCATCCCTGGCAGAAATGTTCTCTCCATCTTGGATTCCCAACTAGAATAGACCCCTTGAATCAATGGCATTTTTCTAAATATTGATTGACTCACCACTCAGCATGTGCTTCATGCATCTACTCTAGCTGGAATTAACAAGAATTACCAAGAAAGAGGATTTTTGCCATAATCTTGCCAAAAACTTCCCAGCCCACATTTTATTTTTTTACATGGTCTTATAAATACGTATAGTGTTTTGCAACTGGTCTAGACAAAGTATGTGCCTCTAGTATCAATATGCTCTTTCAAAGACTTGTCTGTCCACTGGCAATTAGGAGCTAAAAGCAGCAATTAGCACAGTAGAGTCCCTGTAGCAGCAGAATCACAGTTAGCTTGAGGAAATGTGGCACAGCATCTATTAACTCAGAAATTCTCTGACACTTCTTGTTAACAGGCTAACATATGTAACAACACTATAACAAGAATGTGTGACAACTACTCACAGTCAGGAAGGTTTTAATTAATGTCAGATAATTCAACTATACATGCTATTGAAGATCAAACATTCCTTTGTGTAGCATTTAAAATTTCCGCTACTGTGCATTTAAGTTTAACAGCATTGTCTTTTTTTAAAAAAATAAATTAAAAAGCAGGGGAAAAATAAAAGAGAAATATTAAGCCAAAGCCCTTTTCTAGGATCTATTTTCAAGGTATAGGATATCCTAACCTGCTTTTCCCTCACCAACCAGTAGAATAATAGTAGACAGGAGAACCTGGAAGTTGTAGCCATATTTGGAGGGCAAAATATTGAGAAGACTGGAATATAAAATAAAACTAATAAAAATGCCAGTAGTCATTCATAATACACAAGGAGGCCCCACCTACACTGCCATATAATCCAATTTCAGAATGAAGATTAACTGTGCTGAACTTGATTATATGGTAGTATAGACTCACACAATCCAATGTGGTTCCACCTGAACTGTATGAGTCTACACTAACCATTACAATGCAGGTTAAACTGGATTGTACAGCTTTGTAGATGGGGCCTGAGATATTACTTTTAGAAAGGGATAGTAAAGGGATGGGTTAAAAACTGGAGTTCTGAGTTTTTCTAAACTGAATATGATTTAAGTGTTCCACTCCAGGAACATTTCTGTCTAGGAACAGAACAGAACAGGACTGTAATCATCATGGAGCTGGTTCGTGCTTGGTATGAGCAAGGTGACAAATGCATTTAACTCTTCGCTTCAGTGATCTACTCAGATGAAAAATGTAACATTGTCACCCTGAGAGTAACATAAATCTCTTAAGTATTGTAAATCTTCTGCTATTGTGATAGCACAGCTGCTATAATCAATACACTGTTTCATCTCTCAATTACCTACTGCCTTGCCTATTTATAATCTTCGGTGTGTGAATGCAAACCCCCAAAAGCACACAACAGGAGGAATTCTGCAAGGCAGGATAGTGTATCTGCCAGTAGATGCTAGGGCTACATTCTTGAATCTCACCAGTTACTTTGTTGATATAGTGAAGCAAAAAGGCATCTTATTTTGATATAATTTTGATATTATTGATATTTTATTTCTAATATATATTTTAAATAAACTGTAGCAAACATAGCTAAATAATGTGTTTGGGAGACTGTTCCAAGACAAAACAGTGTGAAACAAACTGATGAGTCTGAACATCAAACATCCTTTAAAAATGTGTTTTTGATGCCAATCAATTTTATAGTTTTATAGATTTTATACAGTAGTTGCCTCACTCACAACTACTCCAAGTTGAATGGCGATGAATAAAGGTTTGTTTTTGGTGTCGCTACTACTTAGAGCACCTGCAAGAAGGGGGCCAATTAAAAGTGAAATTCTCCAAAATGTTCTCCTGACAGGCAAATAGCAAGTGATTTCCCTCCACTGAGGATGACCTACTGAGGACGGCCCCCCATGAGGGTCTGCCTCCAGAGGCAAGCCAAGAATGGGTAACTTGGAAGTCCCTGATCAGACTTAGAAGTGGAGTGGGCAAAAACCTGGCAAAATGGCACTACCTAAAAGAATCCTCCACTTTTTGCAACTGTGGAACAGAAGAGACAACTCCACATCTGTATGCTTGTCTGCAAAGTCCTCCCTCATGTACAGAGAAAGAATTGTTTGAAGCTATAGACAATGCTGTCGCTGTTGCCCATTTTTGGTCAAAAGATATTTAGCCGCTTGTGCTCCTTCTATCCTCTCAGTTTTATACTGATTACTGCAATGCTTTTGATACAAAATAAATAAATAAATAAATGCCAATCAAAAACAACAACAACAACAACACACAAACAGAAAAGAGGATTACGTCCTCCTCTCTACAGCTTCTACTGTATCTCTAGATTTCGTGCAAATATACAAGGAATTTTTTTTTAAAAAATTGGTTAAACAAGATACAATCCGATTCACAAATCTGAATTAGGATCTGGGATCCATATTAGAATGCACTGATCTCTAATTTGAGCCAGACTAAAATCTCTGAATCAAGTTCTGGTCTATAATGGGGGCCCTTCACACAACACTAACATATACAGGCTTATACTACATCTTTTTTTTAAAAGCAGATCTTGGGAAGCTGCACCTTATCAAAATCTGGACATGTATGCCTCCTTCAAATTACAGGAAATCCAGATTAAATGGATAATGCAGGCAATGATTTCTGGATCACAGTAGGGAGTTGCTTTTGAAATGCGGTTATAGCGTATGTCACCAAACACAATAGCTCTCGAAAGCCAATAAGACAGACTGGTTCTACATATGTTTGTACCATTTTCTACATTATTTTCAAGATACAGCAATAATAGCTTGCTTCAGGACACTTACAGCCAAAGCTTTTTCAAGCCACGAGCCATGCACAAAAAAATAAAAGTACTATTTGTGGAATATCTTAATCCCTGAATAGGATATTCCATAAATAGGATGAAATTAAGATACTCTGTTTTCATGTCATACACATCCTATCATTGAAATCAAAACCATATAGAGCACAGCTACAGATCCAGATCTCTCCTTGGAAAAGTACACACAAAGAGAAATGCATAGGGCACACCAGTATATGGGATATCTGAGTCCACATTGCCATATATTCCAGTTCAAAGCAGATAATGTGGGATTTTATTCAGCTGTGTGGAAGAGGCCAGAGTATTAATCAGAACAGTTTATTAAAGAACGGTGGATCATGTATTTTCCATCAATTAAAAAAAAACAATTTGTGGAAGAACACTGCTTATTCAAACCAGCATACACAAACTTTACTTTCAAAAGAACAGTTAAGCTCTACATTGTTCTATATAAAGCTTGCCTTTTAAAAAACGATTGCATTTTAAGACAATGTCCTATCTTACTTTCCTCATTTACAACAGTGGCAGACTATTTACTTTATCTTCGAGGAAAAAAACCAAGTGCAGCTCATTTTAAATTACACACTAACACTCTTTCAAGTTATGATTCCAAGTCTAGGTATTAATGTCAAATGAAAGAGAATTAAAATAAATACAGTAAAGGCAAAAAAGAAAAGACATAATGTGAATAGCAACAAGGTTATTTTGTCTACCAAGACATTTTTTCTCAAGAAGCTCTTAAATCCTCCAGTGCACTTACAATATCAAATAAACCAACTGCTTCATTTATCCAGTGAAGCATTTCAGCCACTGGAGGAAAGCAGATAAAAGTTGAAGGTACATAATTAAATATTTGGATGCATTTCATAATTTTTGTAGGGCGACTATTTCCTAATTTGTCTTGTTGTGAATATTTTTCAGTTAGGCATGGTTTTGATATTTATAAACGGAATAGTACTACTATAGACAAATATTTCCATGAATTCATGTGTGCCTAATCAATGTACAATTAATAAACTAAAATAACTGAAATGTTGGAGGTCATGCACTGTTTGGAGAAAGTTAATAAGGAGGAGCTGTTGTCCCCGTCTCGCAGTAGTAGATTCCTTGATCATTCACTAGACAAGCAGGGAAGGTAGAAGGTCCAAGAGAGGATATAGGCAGGATCTTTGGAAAGGTAAGAGCTACTGTGTGCATCAAACCCTGTTCTTCCTGGCTTATTAAAAAAAACAAAGGTCAATGCCTCTTTAAAACCAAACAGGATCCCAACATATCTAAAACAAGCAATTATAAGACTTGTTGGAAAAGCTTTTCCTGAATTCCAATCAGTCAATTTTCACTATTCCTTTTTGGGGAGAAGGTACTGGAACATTTGGTGATGTTTCAGCTTCAGAGGATGCTGAATGAGACAAATTATTGAGATCAATTTCAGCATGACTTCAGGCCTGGTTAAGAGACAGAAACTGTTTTGGCAGCCTCAGCCTTAGTAGATGACCTATCTCAAAAACTGGATGGGGGAGCGCGGCCCTTGTTTCTCTTAACTTGTTAGTGGCTTTTAGTATTACAGTCCATGGTATCCTTCTGGGCCACCACAGGGATGGAACCTGGAGACATATTTTTTAAACTTTGGCTCCATTCCTTCATGGAGAGTAAAACTCAAAACATGGTGCTGAGGAAAGGTTGGTCCATTGCACACTGGTCCGTAAAGACCCTCATGGTCCCTCAAGCTACTTGAAATACAAATACAACCAATGGAATATGTGGTCTAGGATTTGGGAGTGTAGCACCACTACTATGAAGAAACCAGGTGATGCATGTTGGTGACATCTACCTCTATTTCTCCTTTCCATCCAAATCTCAGAGAACTGTTTGACTGTGAATCAGTGTATAACATCAATAATGTATTGGATTAGAAATAACAATATGAACATTCATCTAAAGAGGAAATGTGTGCTGTTGGTTACTTGAAAGGCCTAGGAAACAAAAGAGATTCACCTTGTGCTGAATTGAATTATGCTGCCACTTAGGACACACATTTGCAGTTTGAAAATACTCCTGAATCCAGTCCTGAGTTTGGACATCCAAGCAGTGCACAGGATAGCATTTCTCAGATAAAACTAGTTCACCAATTGTGCCTGTTCTTGAAGATACCTAATCTATCCATCACAAAAGATGTTGTAACCCCATCTTCTTTTGATCACTCTCATATGCTCTACTAGATGGAGCTATATTTGAGATTATGAAACCATGTTTTTAAATTTAATATAATAAAAAGCCCCCCCTTAGCTTATATCCAAGTGAGGGTCCTGACCGGCTTATATTCGGGTTGGCTTATACTTGAGTAGATAGGTAATCAGTCAGTCTTATCTTAAATTACTGTTTTATGTAAATATTCAAAAACATTTAACCTATTGATGCCTCAATTAATGTAATTTTATATTGGTTTCTATTTCTATTTTTTATTTTTGAAATTTACCAGTAGCTGCTGCATTTCCCACCCTCATCTTATACTCGAGTCAATACATTTTCCCAGGGTTTTTTGTGGTAAAATTAGGTGCTTTGGCTTATATTCAGGTCGGCTTATTCTTCTTCATTCACTCAGTCGTTTCCGACTCTTCGTGACCTCATGGACCAGCCCATGCCAGAGCTCCCTGTCGGCCATCGCCACTCCCAGCTCCTTCAAGGTCAAGCCAGTCACTTCAAGGATACCATCCATCTATCTCGCCCTTGGTCGGCCTCTTTTTCTTTTTCCTTCCATTTCCCCCAGCATCATGATCTTTTCCAAGCTTTCCTGTCTTCTCATGATGTGGCCAACATACTTCATCTTTACCTCTAATATCCTTCCCTCCAGTGAGCAGCCGGGCATTATTTCCTGGAGGATGGACTGGTCGGCTTATACTCGAGTATATATGGTACTTTATCATATTTACAAAAAAAAATCTGTATATTTGAAATTCCTAATGTACTATTAGGATTTAGTGCATGCTAGCATTTTATAGGAAACTGCATTTATAGTGTGTGCTCTGAAACATACTTCAGTAAGAGTGAAGTGATACAGCCATTAATAAAAACTCAGAGTGACAGCATCAGGTAAGTGAACAAAACTGTTTGTTTGAAACTTCAATTATGTGTTATGGAAAAATATTTCAAGTTTGTTTAGGCGTTGTTGTGTTTAATGCAAGAATGATGATGGGTTAGAAAAAGCAGATGAAAGCAGAACAAGATGCACTAGTTTAAGATCTTATCTGGTTCTCCTTTGTAAAATATAATTCATTTTGATTCTGACATCTCTATGTTATAGTGCCTGTATAAACTAGCACCTGTAAATTCAAGCCATTTAAATGGATATGCATTCTCCACATATATATATTTTGATTTTGTAAAAGCATTAGTAATTTCTTTTCCATTTTTCAAAGCAGAGTGGAGAAGGCTTGCAGCACTTATCTTCCTTATATCGCAACATTGCAAAGCATATAACACTGTAGTCAAGGGGTACACATGGCTCAGCATAGATTTGTCCAGCTCTCCAAAACCAATCCCCTAATCTTTAAATTGTTTAACAGCATTCCTTCTGTTAAAAATATGCTTATTTCTTAAATATACACCATAGTAACAGCACCAGTAACATAATAAAACTACAAGACACTTACACTTTACATTTGGCATATATTAGTACAGAATGTAAAATTTCAAGAATTTCATTCATTATTTATTTACAAATATTCACTCAGAAGCAAGACTCAATGGAATCTATTCCCAAAAATCGTAGCACAGCACTATGCATCTCAAATTATTAAAATGATATTATTACTTCCCAAACAATTCAGAGTAAGGTAAAGGTAAAGGTTTCCCCTTGACATTAAATCTAGTCAAATCCGACCCTGGGGGGGGGGGGGGGGTTGGGTGCTGATTTCAATTTCTAAACCGAAGAGCTGGCGTTGTTCGTAGATGCCTCCTAGGTCATGTGGCCAGCATGTCTGCATGGAGCACCATTACCTTCCCGCTGGAGCAGTACCTATTGATCTACTCATATTTGCATGTTTTTGAACTGTTAGGTTGGCAGAAGCTGGGGCTAACAACAGGACCTCACCCTGTCCCACAGATTGAAACTGCCAACCTTCCAGTCAGCAAGTTCTTCAGCTTAGTGGTTTAAATTGCTGTGCCACCGCAGAGTAATAACCATTAAAGACTACACTGTGTCTGTAAACAAATGGGGGGAGGGGAAGCAACAACTCTCTTCAAACAGGAAAAAGGTTGCAGCAACAAGAAGTATACTTTAGTTTCTATTATGTAACTGATGATACACTACACTACCAAGGTATTGTAATTTTAAACTAAGCTAGGTATATATTAAGCTAGAGTAGAAGGGTCCCCCAACTTTCTAGAATGCCACCTAGATATTGTTATTCCTCAGCAGCAATGCTCATGGAGAGAGAAGATAGAAATTCCTGTTCCCTGCTAAAGTATGATATTTGCTAACTTAATGCCTCAGAAGTGTATTAGCACAGTTCTTTAAACACCATCAAAATATATTACCAGGGACTTTACACACCTATCAGCTGAGGCCCGATATACACCACCATAAAAAATCCAAATGATCTGCTTTGAACTGGATTATATTATAGTGTAGACTTGTATGATCCAGTTCTAATTAGATAATATGGATTATCTGATTTGATAATATGGATTATATAGCAGTGTAGCTGCAGCCTTAGTATTTTGCATTAACTGATGTTTCCAGCTAGCAACCCAAAGCCAGTTCCATATGCTAACTATTACCTTTGAAAAAGGCTATACTACATTGATATCATCTAGTGCACTACACATTTTGCAATTTGTACAGTTTGTGATCAGTGTTCCTCCTTCCCTACGTGAGTGTATGGGTGTGTGTATGTATATACACATTCACATAGAGATATATTTTAGCTTGTATGCATTTGGCAGGATCCACTGCTTTTGGTTATTTTACTGTAAAGCACCATGTACATTTGATAGTTATATATAAATAAATAAGTGATGGTGATGACCTGATACAATCCATACTAGAACTTAGGTGTCCATGACCATGTTCTCAGTGTGCATGAACCAATAAAGACAACTTGGATCTCTAGTGGCCGTACTGAATGAACATCCCTACGATGCCTACCTCATTCAATAATGAACAGAAGAGATCTAATACTCCTCTACTCTGTGAAGACTGCCAATATATCATTCCCACCATCCTGTCCATTACCAGTTCCAACTATGACTCAACACTGAAGCAAATGTATGGGTTTGTTAATGGATTGGAAGAGGGCTATGAATTCAACCATTAAAAGTATTTTAACAAATACAACAAGGAATCAAATATAGTGCAGTATTATACTAGATGTCATTAGGCTAAGATATTTCCACGCAATTCAGCATTTTAAATAACATTTTAAACCATAACAGGCAGGATAAATACCATGAGATCAAACAGTCAACTCTTGGAACCAAATGTCACTGCAGAGAAGTAGCCAGAGCAATCTGGACTATATTTCCTGAAGAAAGCTACAGTAAATTGTATTGAAAGTCCTGGTATTCCTGGAAAATCACCACAAGTGTTTGCTTTGTTAGCTTGTCAACAATGTTTTGACAAGATTCCGTCCTTCCCACAACAACAAAAACCATGTAACCCAGATAAAAGTGGTGATTAAATAACTGGTTTTGTCATATAGAATAGCTCTGTTTATAGGCAGACTGAGGGCCCTTCCACAGAGCCATATAACCCAGAATATCAAGGCAGATAATCCACAATGTCTGCTTTGAACTGGATTATATGAGCCTACACTGCCATATAATCCAATTCAAATCAGATCATCTGGATTTGATATGGTAGCGTAAAAGGAGCCCAAGGTGTCGTCTACATTGCCATATAAAATCCAAATTATCTGCTTTGAACTGGATTATATGGCAGTGTAGACTCATATAATCCAGTTCAAAGCAGAGAATGTGGATGATCTGCTTTGATAATCTGGATTATATGGCAGTGTAGAAGGATCCTAAGAAGCATGTGAACCTCAGAACAGAGAAAGGTTGGGTTTGGTAATGAATTGGATGAAAGCTATGAATAAGCAATTAAATGTTGTTTTTTTAACTTACACAACAAATAATCAAGCCTACAAAACAGATTCCTTTTGGCGCCTGTTCTAGTCCCACACTGGGATGTGGAGTTCTGTGTATAATCTGGCATTCTAGGGCAAGGAGCCCTTTATTTATTTTCTGCTACTCATAAAATGCCATAAGCAATTACTGAGTTAAGTATGCTATAACAAGCATTTCCATTAGTTGCACTACTTAGTGAAACAATTGAGCTCCTTATATTCAAGAAATAAAAATACATCACATTCATGCTGTATACAGCAATAATAAATCAAAAATCACTGAGAGGCAGTGTTGCAACAAGACCAATTGATATACTAGATTTTTGTCATGATTTGTTTCTAAAAAGGCAAGTTGCTATATGCTAGAGAGAGCCTTCTTGCTTGCAGGTCACAGCTCCATCTTGAACCTAGTAAATAACCTTTGAGAGCTTTTCATGTACAAACAATCTCTCTGGTGATTTTCTTCCTGCAAGGTGATGTGTAATACATACATACTACAAGACTACAAGCATACAATAGTTTGTATCCTTCTGCCTGAATAAGTGCAGTGTCCAATAAAGACTATATACTCCTGTGGAAAGAAAAATTAGTTACCCTGATGCATCACTGAAGTAATTTCCTCCGTATTCAGGATGTTGACTACTGGGGGAAATTCTGTTTTCCAGACTAGAAAAATTGCTTCATTCTATGTTTTTCTTCTTCCTTCAAATGCAGTATTAGTAGGAACAAAATTATTTATCTCTTTTTTGCAGCACTAAGCTCCACTCTATGTCATAATATAATAGGCAATGTATGACAGTTTATCTTGCACATGAGAATTTAGATGCAGCTGTAAACTCCTGAATTTTTTATAAAAAAGACAAATATTTCAAAGATTACACTGCTGGTACATATTGTAGAGAGAACTCTTTATGTGGAAAAGCACAATATTGCCCATTTCAGATATCAGCTTTAGTGTGTGTCAACAGTCACTTTGTATTCCTATTTACAAAGGAATGGGAAGTATCTAATTAATCAGCTTCCCATGACTCCTAAACTGGAATTATCATAAACACACCAGAATACTAATGCATATTCAACCCATGGATTAACAAACTGCCTTGTTTGTAGGGTTTTTTGTGTGTGTGTCAGGAGTGACTTGAGAAACTGCAAGTCACTTCTGGTGAGAGAGAATTGACCGTCTACAGAGACGTTGCCTAGGAGACACCTGGATGTGTTACCATTCTGCTAAAAGGCTTCTCTCATGTCCTCGCAAGCTAGAGCTGACAGACGGGAGCTCAACCTGTCTCACAGATTTGAACCAGCAGCTTTCCAGTCAACAGTTCAGCCATTTATGTGTTTCAAATGCAATTTTTTAATCCTGTATTTTTGTTTTAATTGATATATTGTATTACTGTTTTATTTTTTTTTATAGTGTGATTTGTATTATGTTGCCTATATTTTGTCCTATGTTGTTTGGGCCTCTGCCCCATGTGAGTCCCCGTGGGGAGATAGTGGCAGGGTATAAATAAAGTTTTATTATTATTTATTATTATTAACACAAGGGTTTAACTCATTGTGCCACTGCGGCTCCTTATATTAATGATTCTGTATCCCAGAAACATTGCCCAGGGGACACCTGGATGTTTTTGATGTTTTATCATCCTTGTAGGAGGCTTCTGTCATGTCCCCACATGGAGCTGGAGCTGACAGAGCGAGCTCATCCACATTCTCCCTGGGTTGGATTCGAACCAGCAACCTTCAGGTCAACAACCCAACCTTCTGATAAGCAGTCCTGCCGGCACAAGGCTTTAGCCTATTGCACCACCTGATAACTGCAGTTTTCTGGCATTTGGATGGAACAACTAACTATGGTTAGAGACTCCTTGAGCTAATTAATACTGGATTATGATACAATCATCACAAGAGCTATCTACAAGGGCCACAAACCCTGAATTGGGCCATAAGTCACTCTTGATCATCCAGACAACATCCAGGGGTATCTGCCCCCTAACACAGAATAAAACCAGTTAACCCAGTTTGGGGGTGTGATAACAGAAGTTGGGGTTGATGTGAACAGCTGGGTGGTTCTAATTTGAACTGGTCCTACTGTTCACATGTGCCCCTAACACCAATCCACAGTGCAGGGAAAGAGGGATAGCACTTAATTTTTGCATTGTCTGGAGAGCTCCTAACTACTGTTGTGGCTGATGTCACCAAACATGAAGAGAGGAATCACCCCCCTCACCCAAACTGTACTATCTAGAGAGAAGAACCTTGTATGACAACAATTTATATCTCATCATCAATAGATATGAAGTCACGCCCTTCAGATTCTTTCCCTCTCTTCAAGGTGGCTCAAATATGCTCCATGGGATATTTTTTAAAATGTTTGGGAACTGCCCCAATGCCAAAAGTCCTAATAATATTATAGTCTTCCACGCTTCCTCCCATCCCCTCCATCTCTTCTGTATCTAATTCTCTTGTAAACGTACAGGATAAATGTATAGCAAAAGGCTAGCTTTTAGAAATATGAATGTAAACCTCAGCGAATCTGAAGACTCATTGATTTCTTCCATCTACCCTTTCTTGCTTCCGCATGGCCACAAAGAGAAGGAAAGAATTTGCTTTTATACTGCAGGGATGCAACTCAAATTTGTTTGAGTTTAGTTGAAGTTTAATATATTGTCTTGAATTGCAAACTGTGGATAATACTACCTACTTTTAGCTAAAACAAACCAGTTTCATGAACTATGTTTGAAGTAGAGTTGAAGTTGACAATTAAACATAGAGGAGATTAATTACCATCTGTCAGTTTAAAGAACACAATAACAAGCTGCAGGGAATCTTTAAAAATGAAAGCTTTCTACTCCTCATGATTCCATAAGGTGAGAATGTGTGCCCAAGGCTTTTTCTCACAATTATGAACTATGCATTCATGTTATATCCATCCAACATTATCTGCAGCAAAGGGTTTCAACCTTTCTACCATGAAACCCCATGACAATAAGGAAAACACAGTTTTCCTGTAACTAATTGAATTTAGCCCATTGACCCTGTGCTTGTCTATACCAGTGCTAAAAATTCAAGTGGATCAAAAGTGTTTCCTAGATGTCCAAACAATGTCCAAGGACTTTCAGTCCTAAATGTGAAGATAAACCAGACCAAACCAATTTAGCCCCTCAAAAATCAAAATCGGGAAATGTTCCAGACCAGTCCTGTGCATTGTGCAGAATGTAGAAAGCAGATCCTCTTCCATGCAAGCCGGTCTTCTGACCAAAGTCACTATCTCCTTTTCTCTGCACTCAGCAGCCCAGGAAAAAAGAGATAGATGGATTGTCTGAATATCTCTGTGGCCTCCAAGGCCAATCTGAAGTATTTCTGCTCTGGATAGGCCCCGGATTTTGGAGCATGCATTGTATAGTCACCACACTTTTTAGATGCCTTTGAACTTCATTGAATTATCAGTGTAGATTTGGGATTTTCTACACTGCCATACAATCCAGATTATCTAAACAGATAATACAGATTATCTGATTTGAACTGAATCATATGACAGTGTATACAGTTATCTACACTGCCAGATAATCCAGTTCAAATCAGATAATCTGGATTTTATATGGCAGTGTAGAAGCGGCCTGGCCCAGCTAACTGGATTATCTGCCAGTTTAGACTCAGATAATCCAGTTCAAAGTGGATAATGTAGATTAACTGATTTGATAATCTGGGTTATATGGCAGTGTTGAAGGGGCCTCAGGCACTCGATCAGGTTCAGATACTGATTCAACATATGTGTATCAAATTAATCATGTTAGCAACTAACTTTGGGGTCTTATGTGAGAATATGCTTTATTTTGCAAGCTTTCAGCATAATATGTCAAAATGCTTGAGCAATGTTTGAAAAAAGATATTGAACAACTTCTTCAAACTATAGATGAAGCCAAAGAAAGGGCATCCTGCATTTGTTTCTGACTGTAGAGAGGCACCTTTTGTGGGGGTTTCTGTCAGAAGAAAGCGTATAAAGTCTTAGGCATCAATTCTGTACTTAATTGTAACTCCCACTGAGATCAATAAGTGGTCTGTCCACATAACTGGCTTCAAGACTACAAGTTGAAATGTTTCATGATGGGATACAGAAACCTAATGGTTGTGTGCTTCTTGAAGGATGCACTCAAGCCAGTATAGTAATTTCGTTCCTGCAGTCTGACAATTTACAGGATTTTCTCTTTGTGTTGTACAAAGACATAAACTGGTCTGTCAAGAATGCTGGTGCTTCAATTAATCTTCCTAAAGGAGCAGAACATTTCATTTGCTGCAGTGGCAGAGTTAGGTTTCAGCTTTATCAACAACTTTTGAGATTTTCCATACAGAAAATTATATTGTAGAGTTCTTCGTGGAGTTTGGACCACATTCAGTTTTGTGCGTAGAGATTAGCCATATTGACATTAGGGCATAGTACTTAATGTGAAAAGTGTATTTCCTATTTCTCTCATAAAATCCCGCAATTTTGCCCTCCCATGCTGCCTGGCATGGTGATATTTGTAACCATGCAGCTACATCTGCAATGCTCTGTTCTGATACCACAAACAAACCATACCTGTGACAAATTGTCAAGGCAATGAGGCACAAAGGGAAGCAGAGGAAGGGAAAAAGTGGGAAAAGTAAAAGAAGCTGGGCAACTAACTGAGGAACAAAAATAGCAACAAACAAAGATATAGGTAGAGTAGCATTGAAAAATGGGAAAAGCCATAACTATTATCTCTAAGATCCTCCACCAAGACCATTGCAAGGCAGAAAAATCCCACATATACGGGTATACTGCTGTCTCTAAGTAAACATTTTAAATACATACTAAATTGAGTCATTTCACAAAGATAAATTTAAATATTTTATAATGTCTCAAGATAGCCAATATAAGAGGGAAAGAGAGAGAAATTTGTAAATTGATTTAAAATTTTCAATGCAATTGCAAGGAAGGGAATTTCAACTATGGCTACATATTAGTGATGTAAAAAAAAACAGGACCATATACATACTTACTGAATTACCATTCTGAAGTTATTTTAGATGATGTCTTAGTTCAATCAGTTACAGAACATTAACTCATTTATTTCATCAAGAGGTAAAGACACTCATTTAACAGACATTGTTCCCTTGTGCACAGCTAAGAAATAGCCAAACAGATGCAAATGAAATCGTGAAAAAGAAGCCAAAAATAAATTATTTGTGTTAGCCCCCACACACAGAGAGAGATGCAGATAAAAGACTGAAAAATGTGAATATTGCTCATTCTAAAGGTGTAGAGTAGCCTACTTTGCAGTAGAAAAATGAAAAGTGATGCTGTGTGTCTATTTTCTACCTCAAGAATATTGAATGCTTCTCAGCAATGGTGTATATCCCCCAATGAAAGCATATGTCACATTTTAAGAACCAGTGGAGCATCAGATATTGTGGTATTAAAAAGTCTATTTATTTCATTATTACAGGTATTCCATTTTTACGACAAAGATTAAATTAGGCAGATAAGAATCAAGATATATAAGAAGTGTATTCTTCCTTATCATTATTTATTATGGCAGTTACGTGAAAATGTTCTTCTTATAGTAGATTCAGTTAGAAATGTGAAAGAGATTCACCCCAAAATTTTCATCTCCATAACACACATCACAGTTAAGAATCAGTGAGGAAAGGGTATGTTAGCAGATGAAAAACCAAAATGATTAAATTCAGCCTGCAAAATATATCCCGTCATTGAGTAACTCTTCATCCTAAACGCTTATTAGTAAACTAAAACTGCAACTGTCAGTAAAGGCTATGACTGCTCAACATGTTAGATGAGTCACTTTTTTCCAGAATTACTTCAAAGTCATAATATTATTCCTGCCAATGTAGTTCTTGTTCATCACATCATATAATATTTACTAATAGATTGCCCCAAAATTGTAGATGTTCTCACACACAAATGAAGGTAAGCACTTCAGTCAATTATTCTGAAAACACAAAGGCCTATCCTACTGTGTCTCTTGTATCCTATGAATCTCATCTGTTCAGTGTTTCAATAGCTGAGCACAGAGCTCATCCATCACTAGAATCAATCTGCCAAACTGGTGTCGAGGACTATTTGAAAAGGATTCATTTGCTCTTTTGATCATCGTAAGATAACAGCTGCTTTCAAGCTGACACTTGGCCTTTTGTTTTATACCTAAGACAGTAACTGACCACAAAAAAGTACAAAATGTGCCAAAGAAAGTGCCTCACCGTCGCCTGCCAAAGAGACTAGTAAACTAAAGACAACAGTGATAATGGAGAAGAGAAAAAGAATGCTGAATATGATATTGTCTTTGCTTTGTCAGAGAAGTTGGGAAGGAGAAGGAAGGTGAGACAAGCAGCTGGTTGGGGTGCAAAGTTGAACTGGAACAGGTAGGAAAAGGTGAGTTCTCAGCAGATTCTTGAGCCAAATATTTCTCAGAACAATTGGTGTTTATTTGCTTACCATTTGGCTGGATACCACCACCACCCATAGGGCTCAATATGCTCTTGGTTGTTCATCTTTTGCCTGCTTTCTGAAGGTCTCCAAAATTGTTCCTTCAACTTATTCATGGGTTGTGCCAAAACTCATGATTTTGGTCCCCAGATCTCCCCTTGAGTTATACACAAAGTCAACTTATACACAAGTATACAAAATGTCCCAAAAATGTATACACACTTTAAAAGATGATAGCTTAATTCAGTGGTTCTCAACCTGTGGGTCCCCAGGTGTTTTGGCCTACAACTCCCAGAAATCCTAGCCAGTTTACCAGCTGTTAGGATTTCTGGGAGTTGAAGGCCAAAACATCTGGGGACCCACAGGTTGAGAACCACTGGCTTAATTGAGGATTTTTTTTCCAGATTAATCCCACTGGAATTAATAATGGAACAGTACTGGAATTATGAAAACATAGATTAAGTGCAAAGACAGTTTAGGAGAGAGTTTCAAAGAGATCCATGAATGAAAAATGCATTTTGAAATGCTGTCAATGGAAAAGTTACATTCCAAGATAAGTTAATGATATTAATGAAGACAATCCAGATCAAACAGTTGAGTACTGCGTGTGGTACTTGGCATGATGTGTAGAGGAGACACACATTCCAACAAAGATTGTGTGGAGTGATAAGGCTACATTCAAATTAAATGGTTCAATGGTTCAATGGTTTAACTCAACTCTTGACAGAACTTTGAAATGTGTTGGACAGATGTTTTCGAGATATCTTCGGGACTTGCTTGTCTCACAGATTTTCTTGAGCTTCAGTGATACATTTCCAGTACTCTTTCTTCCTTTGTAGGGCTTGTCGATGTCCATGGTCTTCCAGGACATTTCTGATGGATATCCTGAACAGTTCCATCGGATTCAAACATACCCCTAATTCAACTAACGGTAAGTCACATTGGTGGATCTCTTTGAAAATCCCTCCTAAACTGTCTTTGCACTTCAGCTATGTTTTTACACTTCCAATAGCATTTTCAATTGAATTTCCTTTGTTCAAAGCTTAATGTGACTTCTATTATTAATTCCAATTGATTTAATCTGAAAAAAAAACACTGATTAAGCTATCAGCTTTTAAAGTGTGTATAAGGGATTTTTGGGACACACTGTATATAGTAATTTTATAGGTGAATGACCAGTATCTAGTAATACAATGTCAAATAGGACTGTATTTGTTTTACTTGTTGCCCTGTGGTGTAATAGATGGAGCAGTTCAGTGCTGGTTAATTTCAGTGAGTAGCACGCAAGAGCATTAATCAGTGAACTGAAAATAAGGGGGAAACTGTGTACAAGGCTAATCTTAAACCATCAGGCAATCCTAGCAAGGGCCCTGTTAAAACGAGCAACCCATCATGTGGAACAATAACTCTGAGCATCATTTAAAATTTCTAAGCACATCTACCATAGGGAAAATCAATGAGGAGTCATTTGAAGGTAGGAAGGCCAATGCTATTTTTGTTGTTTTGTAGCATCTTACTAATGATGCCCAGAATTTGATGCTATGAATAACTGATATTATGTGTACTCACTGAAAATGTTATAATGAATTATGCCTGTTCAGGAGGTAATATGCAAAATTTCAGAAAATTACAAACCCTTTATTAGGAGAAGAAAAACCACGTATGTTCATATGTCACAGATCCATTTTCAATGCATGTGTAAACCTAAGCATAGTGTTAGCATTCTTTGCAGTTAACTGATTGTAAAGCAGATGAAGAAAGAGAAATCCATAATGGTGATATTCTGAATTCACGGATTATCCACATCTAAACAGAATTTTAAAATTCCAACTAGTGTGTCAATGAGGTCAACGTGTTATCTTTTATGCACTTAGTGTGAACATCATTAGATTCCTTGAGAGAAACATTAGAGCTGAAATTAATTACATGATTAGCTCAGGGTTCTTGTATTTTTTTAATCACAAATAATTAAGGAGCAGGGACACCAATCATAACTGATATTATACTCTTTACCATGATCCAGACTGAAATGAGGATAATGGCAAATCAAGATCATGATGCATGAATGCATGAGTACCTATAATCCATAACCACAGGAAATCTCTAATCAGTATCACTGAAATCTCCCATTGGGGATTCTTACCATGAAAAAAGTTAAGGGTCATACACTATCAATATCCAAATCTCTCTCAGCCTGGCCCCATCTACTGTCTAATGATGTTTCTAAACTCCAGTACAGCAGACTAATCATAAGACTACTCATGTCTGATTTGGTCACAAGACATATAAAGATGATCTGAGGTTTAAACCTCATTTGCAATGCTTAATATAATAGTATTAGAATAATATGCATATTGAAACATACTGGAACAGATTGTTTTCTCAATATCACCCAAAATTCATTAGAATTTTAAAAACTTGAGTTTATTAACATCAGATTCAGTTACTAAAGGCAATTGTCAGCTATTGAACAACTGTATGCTAAACATGAAATAAAGTCTGATGATCTTTACACACAGGAGCAAGCCCTATACACAGTGCCATAGAGGAGACTCAAAGAGATGGTTAGTTATGAAAGTGTTAAGTCATGTGTGAGATGATGACACTCCAGGAATCAATCCATTCAAACATTTAAGTCAGGAGTCTCCAAACTAATGCCCATGGGCCGGATGCAGCTCTCCATGGTCATTTACCCACCCCCTGCCTTCAACTTTAGACTGGGAGTCTCCCTTGGGAAAGTCACATACTCTTAGTCTCCAAAGACCTTGTGATAGGTTCATCTTAGAGTCTCCAGAATTTGTAAACAACTCGAAGGAAAGGAACAAAGGTTTTTCTCTCTGCAGCAATGTTTTGCTTATCACAGAACTCTATTTAAAGAGTTTCCTTATGCACAAAAGCCCATTTCCAGGCAAACTGCCCTTATTAGTTCTGGAATAAAATTCTGACAGTCACAGTTGTCCATTCCTTCCCCATCACCTGGTGTCAGCATGACTTAGCAAACTGCACTGACATGAAAACACTTGAAATAAAGCTCTTTAGCTGCTGAGAACATATCCATGCTAACAAAGGACCAATTTACATGATTAGTTAAGTGGCAGTTAAGTAACAGGCTTATCATTCAGTAGGCTTACCTCAGCTGACAGGTACTACATTGATGCAGTATTTGTAATCCATATAAATTGAGCCACTTGATGCAATATTTGTAATCCATATAATAGCCACTTCATACTTGTAAACATCATTGCAGGGATGCAAACTTTCAACCAACATGACTAAACAGCTAAATGGTTTACAATGGAAAGTTTAGAAAAGGTAAGCAAAATACAGTATAGATTCCACTATTCAGTATTTGAAGGATGTACAAGTATACTACGGTTAACAAAGTAGATCTATTCCTGGATAGTCATCCCTCCACATTTGTGGATTTGACTTTTGGAGATTTGATTATTTATGGATTTATTCTCTTCAGGATTCTAGTTTTTCCAGTGTGGTTCTATAGTTAACTTCTTTTGGTTATTCTGGAGGACATAGAGGTTTCTAGATATAACATCTCTCTAGGAATCTCTAGATCCTCCCATGCAATTATCTGGTCAGCTACCAGCAGAAGTCAACCACAGAGTCATGCTGGAAGAACTAGACATTTCTAGAGAGGTGTTCTCTCAGGTAAAAAAAAATCAATGTCTTTAGTAGCAGTTTTTCACTTTCATGGAAGTCCTGTGCCCATACCCCTGGCAAATATGAAGTGCATAGGTTCCTACATCATATACATGCATAAGCACATATTCATACACACACACAAGACGTTTGAATGTTTCAGCAGACTTTCTATTAAGAACCAAACCTATGCATATGTAAAATGAAACAACCACAGCAGATAACCCTTGATGGTAAACAAAACCCTTTGAAATTTATAGACTAAAAACATATTCCAAAATCCATCCAAAATTAGTATTATTTAATCAAATTCAATATTTCATATTATTTGCATTTTGGTGCCCAGACTTATGGTTATTTCCTTGGATTGATGTGTTGGGAGTGGCTGGTAAAGGCTTACCTGATCTCCCCTTTTTTCTGTTTTGCTATTCACACATATTCAATAAGACATTCTGAAGGAAACTACTGTATGCCTTGCCTGCTGTATGACATCACACACAACTACACTAGGATCATTTAGGACCTTATCACATTAGGAAATACTTAGTTTCTGAGAATGTTTGAGAATGATTTCAGACAGGTTCTATCACATGACATATGTCCTATCCCATGAGTATTCCATCAGAATCCGTCTGCAAAGCATTGCAGAAACAGATTATTTGCACATGGGATTCTAATTGTTTTATGAAATACTATGACTTCTTCCATTATTGAAGCACTGTTTTAATGTGTGATGAGAAAATCAGTATGCATCCCGTCAGCAATTATATGACTTGTCATTCAGATGCATGTCTGGAGGCGGAGTCTCACGACCCTGGATTGTTCATGACGAGAGCAGCCACAATTTCTGTTTTGGACATGGGAAGGAAAAGATCTCTGGAATTACTGAAACCAGTAATTGCCACTTTACCTTGTTTTTTTTTTGTTTTTTACCAAAATCTGGACAATTTATTCTTTTCGTTGAATTTTAATTGTCTTTTTATATCACAGAAAAACTTGGCAAATGTAATGTTATTTTTATAAAGATTTCATTACTTCCTTTTCTTAATTACCTGCAATATTTATTCATTTCTCAGCTATCATTGCTTTTGCTCTGGTGTGACCCCATGTAAAGGCATCATCTGAACTAGTAACACAATCAGTGAATATTTCAAAGTAATATCGGTCATGCCTTCTCAAAAGGAGCAGCAGTGCTGACAGAAGGCTTATTTGCCTCGGCATTGCCTTGAGTTTGGCTTCATACAACTGAATTACTAACATAAGCAATGGACAACTAGCTTGAAAACGTTAAATTTGCAAATTAACAAAAATAAGAAACCATAGGATTTTTTGTTTCATGCTTAAAGGTTGCAATCAGGCAAACCTATTACTGCACAGACATGTTTTTCAAATCTCACAAGAGGTAGTTCAAAACTTAGAGGCGACATCACTGTGCAATATTAGAAAAACAATAAGGAAAAAATGGTCCAGAATGACATAGGGCGTATTTCAAATGGATATGGAGGAGGCAGTCTTCCATAGTGTGGTGAGTCAAAGCACAGTATTTTCTAAATATAACAACCATAGTAATTGGATATAATGGGAACAGTATGCATCCCATCTGAATACAGTGTGCATTCAGTCATAGAAAATACAGGATTCATACTGGTTGAAATGGATTATTTCCTAATGTGAAAAGGTCCTTTGAGTAGAATCCCATTTTTCCCCAAAGGTGATTGCATTGTTTACTGCAGGCATGCTATTGTTGATACTCTGTGCTTGTCCAGCCCTCTTTCCCTATCTTCCTAGTGTTGATATGCTTACAAAATCCAGCTAGACACAATGCAGTTAAATATTTTATAAAAAGATTTTCTCATAAGATTGCTGAATAGAGGTATGCCTATATTTCAAAGTATTTATAAGCAGCCATTCAACAGCAAGTCACTGTTGTGATACAACAAAATAAAACATGCTTATTAAAAATACTGAAATACTCAAGTTGAAAAAACCTAAGTTTACTATTAAATGGCTAACAATACAATTCTATCCAGCTATGCCACTAGAACTTTAAAATGATGGACATTTGAAAGAAATAAAGAAGCTGTTTCCAACTCATTTATATAAAAAAACAAGAAGAAAGTCTGCTGCCACTACCTATTCATACAACACAAAGCTATTTATAATAGCAACAGTATAATAGGCACAGATGGCAAAAGTCAATTCCAATAAGATTAAAGGCATAAGACTGAGCTAATGGTGGATATAGCCATCTCCACAGAGCAATCTATGGCAAGTAAAAGAACGATTATTTGTTCAGAAAGAGAAGATAAAGAGAAGACGTAATCTTCTTTACCTGAGATTAGAAGGCCAATTTAAAGAAGAGCATATTAATGTTCCTCTAATTCTTCTAACTCTGAAATATCCCACAGCATAATCTGCTTCTCTTACTAATGCTATCTATGGTGATATAATCTTTTTTCTACTTTTCATTTATAAGTAGAATAATCTATTTTAAAACTACATGAATCCAACTATTGTTGATTTCCTTTCCTGCAAGCCTTATTTACTGGGTCAACCAAGGTATCAGTTAAAATAGAGGAATTTAAAATATCTCAGTGTCATTTAGTTTCTAGATTTCTTGATAACTTCTAGGAGCTCAGGTGTTTTTTTATTTGATTCAAAATTCCTTCTTCACATACTTCTTTCTGTATCTTTATTATTGCTGAATAAAGCAGAAATTTTATCTCACATGCCAAAGCTTACAGCATAAACAAGCAAATTTGCAATAAAAATTTGCAAGTCTATTTCTGCTAGGTAAGCAAGAGTTGAAAACACATTTTCATACAATATGTTTTTAAAGGAGAAAAGAAACTGGGAGAGAGCCTAATGGTAGATGCTCACCTCTTCAGCCACTGACACTATGAAATGTGCTAACAACAACAACCACAACAATAACCAATAACTAAATTAGTTGTATTTGTTACCCGCCTCTCCTAATGGCTCATGGTGGGTTATAACAGAGTCAAAATATATGAACACAAACAAAATACATACAATAAAATTCATAGATTTTAAACAAATCATTATAAAAACATGCACCAGACACAAGGTACAAACTCAACAGATAACATTATATAATGTAAACTCAGAACTCATGATTCAGAGTTGACAGGGTAGGCCTGCCAGAAAAGATAGGTCTTTAATTCTGTTTCAAATTCCGACAGTTCATTTAGCAGTTGGAGCTCTTCTGGCAGGTAATTCCACAGTCATGGGGTGGCTGATTAAAAGGTCTTCTGGATGACAGTTGCTTTTATAATGACTGCCAGAACTAAACTAAGCTTGATACTGGTCTTACCCTTTCAATTATGGAGTCAATAACTTCAGCAATTACTATCTCATCTACTAATAAGGACCTTTGAGCCTCTGTTTGCATGCTGGAAACTAGATTTGTTCTTAATATACCAGTGAAAAGCACTTCAGGATTACTGCAACCTCCAGTTCAACCAGTCCATGGACAAACTGACTGGTCTTTAAAATACAGCACTCACCGTTGAATTTTTCTAGATTACTGTAGTCAAGTCTAGAAAATTACTATATTGGGGAGGAATCTAACTACTGTGGGAATACAAATACAAATGGTTGCATAGCGAATGGTTGCATAGCGAATGAATCAAAGGATTTCTTCAGGAATGCAACAGAACTGTCACCAAACTGTCAAAGAGACTGTACTTGTACCATATAGCAGGGATCATACTGCTGTCAGTATTATTTTAAACATAATACTACATTGGGTTGTTGTATGTCTTTCGGGCTGTGTGGCCTCTGAGGATGCCTGCCATAGATGTGGGCGAAACGTCAGGAGAGAATACTTCTGGAACATGGCCACACAGCCCGAAAGACATACAACAACCCGGCCATGAAAGCCTTCGACAACACATAATACTACATTATTTCTGTTTGTTTTTGCAGTTATTGTGCTAATGAGTGTATTCAATAGCCAAATCACCAATTGACACATCAGTTGCCTAATAAAAGAAAAAACCAAAGCAACCCCTGTAATCTAATGTACAGATAAATTTAGCAACACAACCTAACGATCCTATCTAAAAAAAAAAAATCTAGAACAAATTATATTAACAGTTGGAATTATTGCAAAGAAAAGTATATCTTCATTGAACCTCTCTGGTCACTTTGATATAAAGAGCTTTGGATCGAACTAACCTGCTCTTCACAGTTGAATTCAACACCATTATTCAATGATGAAATCTATGTATAAGTTCATGTATTAACTGCAAAACCTTTGAGCTATGTACTTCTTGGTTATTTGGGTCCACACAAGGAGAAATGTTTTCAATGACTCATTAAGGAACACATTCTTAAAAACTGGTTCTTCTTACTGAATTGATTCTTGCTGAGGAACTGTAGCTTTCCCAGTACCTTCCTCTATCAATAGATTTCTTTAGTGTGAGAAAAGTTCCCAGGGGATACCGTTTGAAAGACAGAGGAGTAATTTTCTCTGCAGCCATACCATGTCAGATATAATTCCTAATATGTACCATCATTAGTGGCATCTTCAAGCATAGCTCATTCCACTGAGTCCATTCAATTGAGTGTGCAACTCTCTTTCAAGGTTTCAATACATCAGACTTAAGGCAAAACTTCATGTTTTCATCGTTTTCATTGTTACTCAACAAACATGGCATTTTGATGATATGATGACACACAGTGGAAAGAAATATTATGGAAGTTGGCAGGGTTTTGCATGTCTTTTGGCAACGTTTCTCAAGAGCTGTGCTTCTCCTAATATAAAAACATGAAATTTGTACCAAGATTTACTGAAATGATGTGTTGAACTATAAGAAACAGAGCAATTAGAAATATGAGCAAGACATAAGACAAGACTAAATTTGTCAGATCAAAGAAGCACATTTTAATGAATGAGATATACCACTGTAGGACCCAGTTATTCCATGTTACTAAGCACAAGAATTTTTAATATTAAGGGACATGCTAGATAATATATGCAGCTCCATTTTGAGTCATGTGGGGGAGGTAAAAACAGAATAGTCACAGACTAGAGGAAAGGCCAATGGGTTGCTTAATCTTTACTCAACAGGGTATCTGCCCACTCAGAACCTCACCACCTGCTTTTCTTCTCAAAAGAAAAAAAAAGGAAAGATATAACAATAAGAAGCTGTCTTATATTGAGTTAGACCACTGGTCCATTTAACTCAGTATCACTGACTCTGATTTGAAGTGACTCTCCCAAGTTTTTGGCTAGGAGTCTTCTCAACCAAGTACAAATCAAGCCTGAGCCTGATTGGCCTCTGAAATAATATAACAGGAAGACACAATGGCTGCCAAAGTAAAGGTAAACCAACTGAAGGAAACCTCCACAAGTTGTTGAGCTCCAGTCCCATTACCACAAGCCAATCCGATTAAAGATGAAACTTGATCATTTATTAATATTCTAAAAGCTAAAGCTTCTCCACAGCTGAGTTAAACAGATCTTTCTCTATAGCATAACTTTGCTTAATCTGATGACATTTTTGTCATTTTTTTTAAAGCATTGGCCTGATTTTTTCTCTCTGTGCTCGCTAATCTCACTAATATCTACTGCAATTAAGTACTAGTCAGTAAGTACCTCAAAATATATTTTTCTGCTATCTCATAGTGGTCCTTATCATCATGGTTACTTTGCATTGTATCAAAAACACTTTTGAAAAAAAAAACAATAAATCAGATTATAGATAAAGCAATACAGATTCTTTTATACTTATGCCAGTTAATTTTAGTGATTAAGCCTATTTAATCTTGTGCCAACATTATGGGATTTCAGGCAAAGTAGAAACAATGTGAAACCAACATTATTTTAAAACATTCCTGATTACGGACAATTATTTCTGAACTGCTCTCTATTTCCCTTTCATTGTGTTCTAAATCACCTCTGGAAAGCTGAGCCAATGAGCCAGAAGTCAGGGTCATTATCTTACACATTAATCAATCCTGTCAGTTAACTCCTGAGTTAAGCCGTTAAATACTTCTTTTCACACCAGAATTACCTCTTAGATAGACCGGATTTTCCCTCTATTTTACTGAAAGCATGCTTGTCATGCAATTCACTGCTGTTTAAACACTCTAAATCCTCTCTGCACTTGAAAAGAATGAAGTTGTAATCAGGTCAGGACAGCACAAATGAAGACTTTTGTACTGAGTTTTCAAAATATATCTTTTTAGATCTTCACTAGCTGTATGGCCTCTCCAAACTAAAAGCACAGACTTAATTATTTATTTCAGAATAGCCCTAAGGATTTCAGTCACCTTGACTTCTCAGCTAGTTGTTTCTGGAGGGTGGAATCATTATGTCTTTTTCCATTCAAATTTTTCTCATTCATGTTCTCTTTGTAAAACCAACATAAGTGCAATATGATTACAGTGAATCCAGAAGGTAGTAAGTATGGATCTGACTACAATATTCTTTAGTGGCAGAGACTATTATCAGACTAATGCTTTATTTTGTGGCAGAGGGCTATGCCATTAACAACTGCATCTTAGGACCCTTCCACACAGCCATATAACCCAGAATATCTAGGAAGAAAATCCTACAATATCTGCTTTGATCTGGGTTATCTGAGTCCACACCACCATATATTCTAGTTCAAAGCAGATAATGTGGGATTTTATTCAGCTGTGTGGATGGAGTCTTTGTGAAAGATTGAACAGGCACAACCTACCTGACTTGGATGTTACTGCACCAAAAAGAACCAGCTGAAATTTTTCCCATGTAAGAGATTTTGTAAAAATAAATAAATAAATAAAGGATTTGGTACTCCAGGTATTAGGTTTTATCTATTAACTGACTTTTCCTAGTCCTCAATCATGCAGCTGACATGGTCCTATGAAGATTGTTGATTATATTGGATAGACATCTAACAATTATGATGGCATCTAACAATTAAATCCTGGTCTTCTCTAATCATGCATACATACCATTGAATTCCTAGGGAAATCAGTGTGAAATTGTAACACAGTCTTAGAGAAATATATTGGAAGGGCTTCCTCTAAATGCTTTAAAGAGTGTTATATCTATATGCCATCTGGTCACCTGTCAGCCTACACCATCTGGTTTTCATTGGATATCTTCTATACCAGTGGTTCTCAACTTGTGGGTCCCCAGATGTTTTTCCCTTCAACTCATAGAAATCCTAATAGCTGGCAAACTGGCTAGGATTTCTGAGAGTTGTAGGCCAAAACACCTGGGGACCCACAGGATGAGAACCACTGTTCTATACAAATAATAACCAGGTCTGATCCTGCTGAGCTCCAAGAATCAGATGGTATTTGGTGACTTTAGGTCAACTTTAAAAAATAGGTAAACACCTTTTTCTTTCTATTTTACTGAAATAGATACCTGTTTGCATCAAAAATTAGTATATAACATTACACCATTCTGTTCTATCCTATTTCTTTATTCACACAGATTTCTTTCTCCCAAAGCTGGGATTCAAGGCAACCTACTAAATGAAACTACACTGCATTTACTTTTTCCAGCTTTACAAGATGAGGCATTAATGACATCAACATAGAATGTTGAAGTAACAAGATGATGTGTATATGTTGAACAGACCTATCAGTATAATAATTTGACAGGAGTCATGTATCCTACAATAATTACATACAACTTTTCCTGGAAAGTCTCAAACATCTAATTCTGCATTATAAAGTCAAGGTCCCTTCCAACTCTGTGATTTAAATAGTCACTGGCAGTTCAGAAGAAATAGCACAGGAATACATTACTTAGAGAGCAGTTGAAAGAAAAAAGACGTTGAGAAACTATTGAAGAGACTTGTTGAAGTCTCACAGAAAACATGCTTTATGGGATTACAAATAGGATTACGAAACAAATTACAGAGTTTTAAAAATAGAAGGTGAGATTTTTCACCAATGTAGGAAACCATGGAAGAGCATTGTTATACCCTTTGAATGTCTAATTCCTTCCCTCCTTCTGGGAAAGAGCTTCACGGAAAATGCAGTTGTTAACATATGCTAAACACTTTGTGCAAGTAAATCTACCTCCAATGTTATAATAAGTTTCGCAACACTGCATTAGAATCCCAATCAATATGTTCAATTAATTGCCACTCGGCTGCAACAAATAAGAAATATATACTCACTTGACAGACTATATAGTAAAATCCATTTTCAGCCATCTTTCATTTCAAAACAAAAATGGAGAAAAACCCTTGAACATTGATTTAGAGTCTAATCCTTTTCTTAGTAGAAGGATGTCTGTAATTCCCATGTAAGCAAGCATAAGATACAGATTGATACACTTTGCTTTCTTAAACTGTATGAATTAATAAGCAGAAGACAATATTATTGTGTTCGACGAAGCAGAGTATAATCTTAAATGCAAATTTAGCTATAGTGCATTCATAAGATAACTATAATTTGAAGTATGGACATAGCCTGTTCTTAAATACTGCACTTAGTTTACTTCCCCAAACAGCTATTATGTTCTTGACTCCTTTCTGTAAGAAATACTGTAGTAAAACTCTTTTGTCACATTACTTTCTCCTGCAATATTAATTCCTCAGCTTTTAAGAAAATCTAGGAAAAACCAAAACCTCCAAAAATGATTCCTCAAGAGAAAAGAAATGAGCTATTCCCTCAATTAAAAAAAAGCCTTTCATCGTATTGCACGCAACAGAGGCAAAAGAGAACCACTTGCTCTAGGTTTTTGATATATTAGCCAGCAACTTTAGAAAATAAAATATTCATGAAAGGTGTCCTAAAATGTGTCAAGAAATCGGTAAGTTTTTCAACAGTTCAGAAAACGGTTTTATGTACAAACACATTGATGAAAAAATCCATTAGGCCTTCCACTTCTGTTTTTCTTAATGACAACATAATTTAAACTATTCTTTCCAGGCTTCTTGTTTAGACATTAATAAAAAAGTAAGTATTTCATGGGACGATACAAACAAAATATTTGTTGTTGCTGTTGTGGCTCCATTTCCAAAACACTGTATTCTGAACATGGACTATTTTCTGTAGGGATGTTCAGAAAGAATCCACACTATCTTCATTCCCTAGTAGACTGAGACTGCAACAATCCATTAGACATTTACTTGGAAGTACACTTCAATGAATGGTGTAGAACTTGTTTCCAATGAGCAATACACAGGTCAGATTGTAAAGTTCAAAGTTTTCTCCATTAAAAACATACTTTAACTGCTCAGAAGCCAAGAAACCTCCTTTTTTTACTCCATCATGCAAAAGTAATATGGAAAATCATTCATATGGTTTCAATGCAATGTCTTGGACTCTTTCTGAAGAGTTTAAAAGTTCCAGATGGGGGTCTCATGATACCGTACTAAAAGGCTGAAGGAAATGAATGAAAGTGCTTCCAAATCTATACCCTTCCCCCACTGCTTCCATCATTCATTCAGAAGATTTTTTTCCCCTACAGACTGAACTGGCCTGCATGCTGCATGCATTCACTTAGCTCTGTTCTTGGGTTGATCCCATCTGATCAGAACAAAAGCAATTGGAGGAGGAACTACAACTAGGGGTGTCTCTTTTTTTACTTATTCTGGTTTCTTCCCTCATCCAGAGACCCACAAAAATGCCATGTGCCTAATGCCCATTGCACTCTTGCCATTGCAGAATACAAATCTCTAAGCAGAACAGTATGATGAGAGATGATAAACTAGCATCAGCCAAGCCATGGAAGACCTAACTCACATCCAACTCAACCAAGATATTTTTGCCATGGGACTAGGCTTCAAAGAGGCAACCTTTGTCCCTTTCAAATCACCCCTCGATGGCAATTTTGCTCTACACCAATCATTTAATGCAGTTCGAAGCAAGCTTCTAACTGCAGCCAGACCACAAATACTCATAAAGGTGCATGAAAGATAGTCCTTAATGTGCAACAGTGCTCTGTGGTTTGTGTAACCACCATCCAGGCCTCAAACTGGTTCCAGGATTTCATATGTAATCATCTGCGCAGTGAAACTACTTTTGCCAATACTGGTTTGAAACTGACTTAAATTGTAAAGAGTATAGAGGGCCTCCAGATTTCTTCTGCAATTGTTTGGCGGTGGATGCAGTTTCACTAGGAAACAATCCATGAAAGCAGTAGACATATTGAATTAGTAGGATTTGTAGAAGGGTTGGATTGCAGATTATCCAGTTGATTCAATGGGTCTACTCCAGTTGGAACTATTAATTGGATTTAGACCCATATAGATAAATCAAATGTCTACCTATATGAACTATGCCTTCATGATGCCTAATGTTACACAGGTAGCTGAAACCTCCCATATAAATGTTCATGGGCTATGTGAATATTTGTCTAGGTTTGGATTTAAGTAAAATATAGAGAGATCTCTGTAGGGATTTTAGTCATTTGGTTTCATATTCCACCTCATCCTGAAGATATAAACCAGGCAATATGTTCATTGTTACCTTTGTTTTAATACCAAAAGCCAGTTGAAAGAAAAATGCCATCCACTGGAAGATATGCTAACTTTGGTGAGGCTTCATGGAGACACTTCTAAAGTAGAGGGGAGCCAGTAGAAGGCAGAGCAGATTGATAGCACACAGTGCAACCCCCGTATCCATAGCAGTGGATAATAGTGACTTCTATTGAAATAAAGGATCTCTGGCCCAAAACTATCATACAGCTGCACTAAAGGACCAAAAAATGCTTAGAGAGATATTTGTCAGACTGATGGAATAGGGCAACTAAAATGATCAAGGGTCTGGAGTGGCTTAAAGAGAATAAGTCCTATGATGAGTGGCTTAAAGAGCCGGACATGTTTAGCCTGCAGAAGAGAAGGCTGAAAAGAGATATAATGAGGGCCATGTATAAATATGTGAGGGGAAGTCATAGAAAGGAGGGAGCAAGCTTGTTTTCGGCTGCCCTGGAAACTAGGATGCGGAACAATAGCTTCAAACTACAGGAAAGGAGATTCCACCTGAACATCAGGAAGAACTTCCTCACTGTGAGAGCTGTTTAGCAGTGGAACTCTCTGCCCCAGAGTGTGGTAGAGGCTCCTTCTTTGAAGGCTTTTAAGCAGAAGCTGGATGGCCATCTGTCGGGGGTGATTTTAATGCGATTTTCTTGCTTCTTGCAGGGGGTTGGACTGGATGGCACGCGAGTTCTCTTCCAACTCTTATGATTCTACATGTGTAGAATCAAGAGAATGAATGAAACCACTGGTCCCACTGATACGGGAGTTGCACTCTATGGGGTTGTTTATGGTGATTTATCTCTCCTTGTGGGCCCTTGTGCCGGCAGGGCTGCTGAATTGAAGGTTGGGTTGCTGACCTGAAGGTTACTGGTTCGAATCCGAGGAGAGTGTGGATGAGCTCCCTCTGTCAGCTCCAGCTCCATGGCGGGAGATGAGAGAAGCCTCCCACAAGGATGAGAAAACATCAAACATCTGTCCTTGCAGATGGCCAATTCTCTCACACCAGAAGCGACTTACAGTTTCTCAAGTCGTCCTCGACACACACCAAAACAAAGCCCCAAGTCTCTTCCCTGGACCTTTGACTTTGCCAATCCACATTCATCTTTGCACAGAGTTGAATGGGGTGGGAAAGGACGCCCGCCTGAACTCCTTTCTTTTCTCCAGCAGTGCATCACCATCAATCAGGGGCCTTTGATTTCTTTGGAGACATCCACGTCTTCCAAAGTAGACTTCTCTCTCTCTTTCTCTCTTTCTCCCAATCTCTTTCCCTCCTTTTAGAGGTTCTCCATGAAGCCATCCGATCGATCCTGACCCTGTTGCAGGCATGGGCAAACTTCGGCCCTCCGGGTGTTTTGGACTCCAACTCCCACAATTCCTACCGGCTGTTAGGAATTGTGGGAGTTGGAGTCCAAAACACCCGGAGGGCCGAAGTTTGCCCATGCCTGCTCTAATGGGTCGCAGCCCTTCGCCCAAATCACTTTTCCCAACCCAACCCCCTCCCCCCCCCCCCCCCCCCAAAAAAAGTTGAGACTGAACATGCATCAGGAAAGGAGGCTTCCCTGAAACCAATGCAGAGGAGCCATGCCAGATTCAAACCAATGGGGAGGGAGGGAGGCAAGACATAGAGAGAGACAGAGAAAGAAAGGGAGCGCTGCTTCTTCCTGCAGGAAAGGTGATCAGAGGAGGGCGAGGGAAGCCAGGGAAGGGAAGGAAGCAAGGCACCCACTTACGTCTCGGAATTTGTTCCACTGCCCGACCTCCTTGTCGTACTGGGAGATCGTGGTGAGCCACTGTTTATCGTCCAGGAAATTGCCGCTTTCCGATTTGCTCCCGGCGGTGGCTCCTGCCGAGGAGGAGGAAGAAGAGGAGGAAGAGGAGGAGGAGGATGCGGCGGCGGCTGCTGCTGCCGAGGCTGCGACCATCAGCATCCCTTGACTGCACCAAGCGGCTGCCCAGACGCAGCAGGCGAAGGCTGGGACCCGGAGGAGCATCTAAGGGAGAAGGAGGCGCTGCTTAGTGGGAAGAGAAGCCCACACCAGCCCCTTTGCACAGGGGGAAAGGAAAGGAAGAAGCCGCGACACGCACGCCTCTTCTCCCCCTCGGAGTTTGGAAAGAGGAGGAAACGAGCCCGAGCCCAGGCTGCCCTTACCTTGCCGCTTTCTCCGGGTTCCAGCGACTGAGGGAAAGGCAGGCACAGGCAGCCGAGGGAGCGTTTCCCTGGAAGAGGAGATGCCGCTGCTGCTGCCTGGCTGCCTGCTCTTGCTCCCGCACGCGCCGCCGCCTCCGCCTCGAGCCGTCCACTCAGCTCCTGGCGCCCAGCGCGCGCTCCGCTCTCCCCTCCTCCTCCCTCCCTCCTCCCTCCTCCCCTCGCCCTCCCTCCTCCTCCCTCCCTCCCCGTTCTGCTACTCGGGTCCTCTCCGCGCGCAGCTCCTGGAAAGCAGCGTCAAAGGCAGGCAGGCAGGCAGGCTCTCTCGCTCCATCCCTCCCTCTCCTCTTTTCTCTCCCTCACTCTCCCCTTTTCACTCTTTCCCCCTCCCTTCTTCTCTCCCTTTCTCCCCCCTTTACCTCTATCCCCTCCCTCTCATTCACTCCCTTCTTCTTTCTCCCTGTCTCCTTCCCTTTCTTTTCCTTCTCTTCTCTCCCTTTCTCTTCCCTTTTTCCTCTTTCCCTTCTCGTTCCCTCCCTCCCTCTCCCCTTTTCCTCTTCTTCAATCCCCTCTTCTTTCTTCCTCCCTCCATTTCTTGTCCTCTCTCCCCTTTTTCCTCTTTTCCCCTTCTTCTCTTCCTCTCTCTTTCTCCCTCTCTTCCTTTTCCCTCTCCCTTTCTCCCCCACTTTTACCTCTATTCCCCCCTCTCCTTCACGCCCCTCTTCTTTCTCCCTCTTTCAATTTTCTGTTCCTCTCACTCGCTCTCCCCCTCTCTTCCCTTTCCCTCTCCCTTTCTCCCCCTTTTACTCTATTCCCCCCCTCTTCTTCACTTCCTTCTTCTTTCTCCCTTTCTTTTCCTCCCTTTCCCCTTTCCCTCTTTCCCCCTATTTCTTTCCTCTCCCCTTCTCCCTCTCTTTCTTTTCCCTCTCCCTTTCTTCCCCCTTTTACATCTATTCCCCTCTCTCTCCTTCACTCTCTTCTTCTTTCTCCAGCCCTCTCTCCCTCTCCCTTTCCCCTTCTTCTCTTTCCCTCCCCCTCTCTCCCTCCCTCTCCCCTACTCCCTTTTCCCTCTCATTTTCTCCCTACTTGTACCGCTACCCCCTGGAGCCTCCGGTGGCCTAGGGGATAAAAGCCTTGTGACTTGAAAGTTGGGTTGCTGACCTGTAGGCTGCTAGGTTCAAAACCCATACGGGGAGAGCACAGATGAGCTTTCTCTATCAGCTCCAGCTCCATGTGGGGACATGAGAGATACCTCACAACCTCTGAGGATGCCTGCCATAGATGTGGGCGAAACATCAGGAGAGAATACTTCTGGAACATGGCCACATAGCCCGAAAGACATACAACAACCCAGATGAAAACATTGTTTAAATACCATCATCATCATTTCCATGAGTAAAGTGTGATGAATCCCAATGAAAGGCTCAGCCAAGGTTCAGTTAGAGATGGCAGAAACCTTCATTTGACCAATCCTTGCTACTAAAAGAGAGATAAAGTCCACTGCTGCTCCTTCTCCTAGCTCACCACCTTTCCAAGTCAGACAAAATATAAGATATGGTTTAATACATACATTGGTATGTGTTCCTACATACATGTATATTTGAGCATTGCTGCAACATACCAATGTTTCAGCAATGCTCACACAGCTAGGTGTTCATGAGACACTTTCTGACAGTCACAATTTCCCATACAGTTCAGCCTAGGCTTCCAAGAATTTTTGCCATGTGTTTTACTCCCACCTTGAGTATGTTTGTATGAAGGGACACGCGCATGTTGCCAAAGCACATGGTTCTCTAACTTCATCCCCCCGTTAAGCAGGAAAAGCACTGGAGCTTTGGGATGGTGCAGCAACCTGAAATGCCCCCAGATAATCTCTGTGTGAAAGGAGAATCTGGCTGGTTTTTGTGTGAGCAATACTGTATGCTACATTGCCCCATCTGCCCTGCCAAAGTGCAGAGAGTTGAGCAAGGAGGAGGAGGAGGCAAGAAGACACTGCTGCCTTTCTCTTCCTTACACATTTTACCACCCACTTATGAAAATATGTCATTCAAACAGAAAGATGATGAGTGAGAGGAGACGTTGTGGCATCCACAGAATCACTCAGTGATTTCTTTTTCCCAGCTGGGAGATTGGGCAAGTGATGGTTGCTGCTTTCTGTAATTGTTCCTTCTCCCTCTAGAATGCTCTGTCTGCCCAGATATCCTTTCTTTTTGGATAGTGCAATGGGAAGAATTCAGTGGAGCCATCAAAAAACAGAGTGCAGTCATCCCTCTACCTTTGTGGTTTTGACTTTTGCAGACTTGATAATTCACAGATTTAATTAAAATGTTTTCTCTAGGAATCTTTAAGTCTTCTAGTGTGGCTTTATGCTCAACTTCCTCTGGTCGACCTGGAAGACTTTGAGATTTATAAAGAGTACATTTGTCTAGGAACCTCTAGGTGTGAGTCTATGTCAGCTTCCAGCAGATATCAACCATATAGTCATGTTAGAAGATCTAGAAATTCCTAGATCTGTTAAAATTAGCAGTTTCTTTATTTGTAGTTTTTCATTTTCATGGAGTTCTGTGAAGGTGGAAGTCTGACTTAGTAGGTTGTTCCTTCCAGAAGCAATTATATGTCTGTATGCTCTCAAACTTTCTCACTGAGTTATGTGGACAATTGAACTACTAGCTGGACTTAAACATGACCACCAGCAGCTAGAGGGGAAACACTGGGAAATGGACAACATGCCTAACACTATGACTCTAAGAATGAATGGATAAACCTTTATGAAGCACCATATAGCACTGGTAGTTATGTCACCACTTATGTGAGTTAGGAGGCAAATTCACTCCAGATAGCAATTTAGGGTTAAAAGGTACTCTCCAAAGTACTGATTTTCTTCCTGACCAGATTCAGCAAACTGGATAGCTCCTTTAAAGCTACTGAGAACCTGGCAAAGAGTCACCTCTCCACTGACAGGGCATCCACCAGCTTCAGCTGCCACCTAGTGAGGAATGATGGACGATCTTGTTCTAGGCAGCCCAACATTCCTTGACAAAGTGTCCAGAAAAAGCTAGCCAGACATAGGAGCTGTCAGGACTCAAGAAAATAAGAAAAGTGTGGGATGGAAGCTCCAAAGGACAAGATTCACAGGTGGAGATATCTCTTCCTGCTTGTTCTCTACCAGCTTCTGCTGAAGGAAAGTGCCAATGGCTTGCTTCTCCAACTGAACTAGAGTCATAGGGTCATTTGTGTTGTTTTTTTCAAATGATCTATAAAATAATATTTAAAGTTAGACTCAGCAAGCTGACTTCACAAGGATGCATACATTTTGGGATTAAGGATAGATCACCAAAAAAGGAAATTGTGGGGGAGGAGACAGGGAAGGGGTTGATATATATACAGTAGAGTCTCACTTATCCAACATAAACGGGCCTGCAGAACTTTGGATACACAAAAATGTTGGATCATAAAGAGAGATTAAGGAAAGCCTATTAAATGTCAAATTATGTTATGATTTTACAAATTAAGCACCAAAACATCATGTTTTACAACAAGTCTGCCACTTGTTTGGGAGTGTGTCTGCACTTGGTGGTGTTGTTAGGCATAAACCGCAAATGAATCTATCATACAGTACTTTACATGTGTAAATGAAGGTGAAGTATTGTTATTGACAGATCAGGAATGAAGTCTGAATCTGCAGAATTTGAGTGCAAATGAACCTAAGGAGGGTTATGATGACATTTTGATATCAGGCAAAGCCTTTTTTCATATTGCAGGTGACAAAAATTCAACAGTTTTAGCTAGTAATTGGCTTTATTTTGATTGTTTTGATTTTTTGTTTTCAGTTTTCAGTTTAATGATTATTTTCTATCTTGTAATTTTGCAAGGTAGCCTTTGCAGAAAAGGCAAAGACAATGAGAGATGTGTGTGTACGTGTGTGTGCGTGTAACAAATTAGCCCGTTCTCTCCTTTCAGCTATTGTGATGGATCTATGGCCTACATCTTAGGAAATATGAATAGTATCTGTTTATAAGCCTATCATCAAGAGAAATGCAGCATTTTTTTCTACTCATGAGCCATGTCCTTTCAGTATAAGGAACTCTGGTTTGGACCAAGCCCTATTTCCTGCAAGTCAATCCCTCAAACATTGATGTGTAAGCAATAGCATGTTCTAGAATAGATTACTATCATACTTTGGTAAATATAAATATAACCCATGCCAGAGATTAAACGTACTGTCATATTATTTTGCTTTCCATTTATGTATTATACACATGATCATTTCTAATGCATTCCCTTTGGCTTCTTCAGCAGCTGATGTTATCTTTCTCAGAAGTGATATGAATGGCTGAAAAGCACTAGCTTTCTTGTAAATTTTTACCCTCTAAGGAATATTCCTGTGTGACTAACAATCTTTCCTGGTACGGCATAGCCTTGCTCCAACAATACAACTTTTGGCTAATTTCTTCCAACATGAAAACAAATAACTAGAGACCCCTGGAGTGAAAAAAATTGGATAGTTATTTTGAAGCACTATGCTTCATCCCAACTAAACAATACATTTGTAAGCTTTTGGATCCCACTCTCTTGGCTTATTTATGACTTCAGATGATTATGTTGGTAGAGCATAGGAACAAAGAGCATTGTCCTAGTTTTTCTTTTCTAGATGTTCATACATAGCATATTTGCTCACTTGAACGTGTGAGAGGGAGAACTTAAGTGGAAGATTTTCCATAAGAGAATAACAAGAGTTGGTTTAAAATATGTGTGTAAGAAGAATAATGTGGGATTTACCACAGTTTGGCCCTGACGTATAGAAAAGTCTGTCCTGCCTATCTGTGCTTGTTTTGATAACGGAATGGCCAATTACCTGCATCTCCGCTTTCTAAATATTTAATATAACTCTTAAATGTTATTTTCATAACATTATAACTGGCAATATGTCTGTCTAACCATGTTAAGAATCTTATTTTGAAGGTGAAAAATATTTATCTTTTTACCTTATTTTATCTGAGGATTTCTATCAGAACTCTTAATTTTAAAGTTGAGTCTTAGCTGCTAGATTGGATGGTTAACCAATTTCTCCAGCCTCCCAAATGAACTGATAATTGCCATGATAGAAATATTTATTCCAAAGAATAAACTCATTGAAATCTCCATTTCCTTGAAGCGAGAGAGTCACGTAGGCAAACACAAACCCTTCCTGCATTGTAACATAGGTGAGAAAGGGAGCTTCCTCTCGGTTTTAGTTTCTCCTCTACTCTACAGGTGTTAATTGAAACTCCTTGTTTATAGTAACTGATCCTCTGAATGTAAACATGATTCCTGTTGATTGGATTTCATCCTACTATTTGTTGTGATAGGCGAGTCAAAACAAAGAGACAATTCCCGGGATAATTTGGTATTATCAATGTATGACAGATGGAAGAGTATGTGTATTGAACTAAGAGGATGTGGTTTGATCTGATGCTAAATTCTTCTGTATACTTACTTGAGAAAAACAAACGATAGAGTATTTGGAAAGCTCTTAAAATTATTGGGGAGTCTCACTTTGGAATTCCAGAGATTGTACCGTATTTCTATTACAGAAATAAATTTCTTTACCTCGCTCACATTGCTTGGCTAATTGGACCGTCTGCTAAGCAATGAACCCCACTCTTGTAATACATGCAAGGCCAGGCCGTAGTCCTACGTGGATGGGGTATTTCTGAAAGCATTTTCTGTGAAGTACACTGCACAGTAACTCCAATTCTTGCAAAGCATTACATTCTGGGAAACTCCACTAGAATTCCCAACTTTTGCCTCTTTAAGGTCCTTAGCATGAAAAAGAATCATTTTGGCACTAATATTTTTCTTGGCATTGAAATGCATAAAATAAAGGTAAAGGTTTTCCCCTGACATTGTCTAGTCATGTCTGTCTCTGGGAGTTGGTGCTCATCTCCACTTCTAAGCTGAAGAGCCAGTGTTGTCCGTAGACACCTCCAAGGTCATGTGGCTGGCATGACTGCATGGAGCACCGTTACCTTCCTGCCGGAGCAGTACCTATTGCTCTATTCACATTTTCATGTTTTCAAACTGCTAGGTTGGCAGAAGCTGGAGCTAATAGTGGGAGCTCACCCCGCTCCCCAGATTTGAATCGCTGACCTTTTGGTCAGCAAGTTCAACAGCTCAGCTGTCTAAGCTGCTGCACCACTGGGGGGCTCCTGAAATGCAGGCTTTTTAAACTTCACTGTGGACCTTATCAGATGCAGAGAGAGGAGCTTCTCCCTGCCTCTGGAACGGAGTCCCATGGAGACCATGACAGAATGCTGGGCAACTTTCAGTGGCACTCCATGGGACTAGTTTCGGCATTGAAGAGAAGTGGAGCCAAGAGTGCCCCTGTAGGAGTTGGCTGTTAAACCGACTTCTTATTGAAGAACGTGAGAAGGTAACAGGGAAAGACGGATCTGAGGGGGGAAAACAACATGAGAAGACAGAGAAAACCACAACAGGAGGGAACAGAGCCTGACAGTTTCCTCTGCTGTCCCCTGCTTTTCCCCTGGCTGTCTGATGAGGTCCTATGTGATTTTATGCTCAATAGACTGTTGTTAAATACATAAGAGTCCTGATACGAGTGAACATTGCCGCCTCTCCTTAATCTATATAAATGATTGAAGATACTTGATTCAAATTCAGTTTGTCACTATTAAAGCATTCCAAGATCTTTCCTTTGAGAGTAAAATTCTTGGGTAAGTTATAGAGGAGTCGTATCCCATTCAGAAAAATATGGCAGACAAAGAGTAGTGGTAATGACCTTTCTTGGTTATTTATTAGTATTATAAGGGTCTTCAAAGCCACACTCCAGAGTTTCATTCCATATTAAATAAATACATCTATAAAATCGCATTTCTTATCTTCATTAGTTTATCCTTATTAGTTTATCATCCTTACTCTTCATCCAGTTATTTTTCTGATAGTTTCTGTTCTAGTTGATTTAGATCGATTTTGCAAGTGTAAATCAGATATGTTCAGCACATAAGGGAAAAACAATAAGAAGAGGGAAAACAATAAAGAATATACTGTAGGGAATAAAATGGGAAATACCCACAAGAGAAGAAAGTTGTTTCAAAAACCATTACAGAGAAATCTGGAATAACAATTCATGAGGTGTACGTGGAGCTTTATTGTTGCAATACTGAAGCAATTACATTCGACTAGCAAATGAAACAGAAACCAAAGATGTTATCATAGGAGCAATATCTCATGTTATTATTCCAATTAAAATAGGATGAAAAAGTATGTTCTTAGTATACATTAAAGAAGTAATACACCAACCATACTATAGTATATGTTCCTTCAGTCTATCACTGTGCCTTCATCAACAACAGGATTTATATCAGCCCTAGACCTGGGATAGGCAATTTCCCTTCCAGTAACCCAAACAGAATAGGGGAAATATTATCTTCAGTGTAGGGCTATGAGCAGCAGCAACTTTCTTGGGAAAAGCCGATTGCCCATGGGGTGTATGATTCATATCTATTGCTGAGGCAAAGCATTTAGGGAATTAACCTCTGGAGACTGCAGAATGGATCTCAGAATTGGAAATGCTTTTTCTTTGTCCTCTCACATAGATATCCCTCTCACATATTTTTCTTTATAAATAGTGAGTGGCAACGTATTTATTTGCATTTTACTCCAGGAAGGGTCCATTACCTGCTTCCCTACCCCATGCCAAACCCTAGTGGTGGGCAATTTTGGAAGGACTAGAGACCCGGTTTTCACTTCCAATATCAGGTCCAAAAATTGTATGCATATATATGTGTACATGTGTGCAGATACATACATACATACATAGGCAGTTAACATAACTACAAGACATACCTTGGAACTGGTGGTAACAGTGTCATTGCTTTTTGAGTTTGGGATGTTCTAGACTATATTGCATGTTTATATCGGTTGATACAGGGATGTCCTCCTCACTGTGAGTTACAACATTTTGTTGCCTGATGGAGAACAGCAAATGTGCTCTTCCTGCTGAGGTGCATACTATCCTAGTCTAGTAAAGTTATGTTGACTGCTCTGGCAGATAATCTCATAAACATTTCTGCCTCCCTGGCAGTAAAAGATACAATCACGGGGCCTTGCTGGCCTTTTCATGACACTTAACACCTGCAATGGATGCTTTACCTGTGGGGTCCCGCAAGGGTCTATCTTATCCCCCATGCTATTCAACATCTACATGAAACCGCTGGGAGAGGTCATCCGGAGTTTTGGAGGGTGTTGCCATCTCTACGCAGATGACACGCAAATCCACTACTCGTTTCCATCTAACTCCAAGGAAGCCCCTCGGATGCTGAACCAGTGCCTGGCCGCTGTGTCGGACTGGATGAGGAGGAACAAGCTGAGGATCAATCCTGACAAGACAGAGGCCCTCCTGGTAAGTCGCCCGTCTGATCGGGGTATTGGGTGGCAGCCTGTGCTGGACGGGGTTGCACTCCCCCTGAAATCACAGGTCCGCAGTTTGGGGGTCCTCCTGGACTCAGCGCTGACGCTTGATGCACAGGTGTCAGCGGTGGCCGGGAGGGCCTTCGCACAACTCAAACTTGTGCGCCAACTGCGACCATACCTCGTGAAGTCTGACTTGACCACGGTGGTCCATGCCTTAGTCACCTCTAGACTGGACTACTGTAATGCACTCTACGTGGGGCTTCCCTTGAAGACGGCCCGGAAGCTACAATTGGTCCAGCGCTCGGCTGCCAGATTAATAATGGGAGCGAGTTACAGAGAGAGATCTACTCCCATGTTTAAGGAGCTCCACTGGCTGCCGTTCACCTTCCGGTCCCAATTCAAGGTGCAGACCATCATTTATAAAGCCCTAAACGGTTTGGGACCCTCCTACCTTCGTGACCGTATCTCCTACCATAAACCTGCCCGATCTCTCCGTTCATCAGGGGAGGCTCTCCTGTCGCCACTGCCTATATCTCAGGCCCGCCTTGTGGGAACAAGGGAGAGGGCCTTCTCTGCTGTGGCCCCTGTTTGTGGAACTCCCTGCCCAGTGAAATTAGGCAAACACCCACTCTTTTAGCCTTTAGGAAAGAGTTAAAAACATGGCTATTCCGATGTGCCTTCGGAGAGTAACTGCTCTTTTGTTACTCACCTCAACATTGATCCTCTAGACTGTTTTACTATCTGATGTCCCTGTCCCCTGAGGTTTTCTATTTGATCCCTTTCTCACCCCGAGTTTTTAATTTAGTGTTCATGCGGCTCGCCCCTGTTAGATTGCTTCTTGATTTTGTGTTATACTGTATATTTTATCAGTTGTGTTGGTTAATTGTATTTTGATATGTTGTTTTTATGTTGTTTTATATTGTATTGTCCTGGGCAGGGCCCCATGTAAGCCGCCCCGAGTCCCTTTGGGGAGATGGTGGCGGGGTATAAATAAAGTTTTTATTATTATTATTATTATTATTATTATTATTATTATTATTATTATTATTATTGTGTGTGATACTATGGCTAGCTCTGTTGACTGCTCCTAATTTTATTTTATTTTATTTATTTATGAAATGTATACCCTACATTTCCCCAGTCAAGAGTTTAAGGCAGCTTACAGCCAGTAAAACATATAATTTGAAAATTAAAAACAAGTTAAATGTGGGAACCATGGGGATGCATTGGCAAGCTTCCTGGTTGGTGGAGTTTCTGGAGTGCTGCAGCTATTTCTGGTTTTTTTAAACAGTGTTTTGTTTGTTCCTAGTCTGAGCATGCATTGGATTCAGTGGCCATTCTGCCAAACATTGTATGCAGCTTTAAATCCCACCCATGGGAGAAAAGCGAAATAAAAAATAAATAAATAACAACGTAATAGTATGCATCTCCAGCCATGGCATAATAAATATATCTGGTTGCTCACTTTTTGTATTTTTGTACTTTCTGTGCTGCCATCATTGCAAACTGCCTCATGATATTCAACCCTGCCCTATTTACAAAGCAGACTAAGCAGGAAGCAAAGGCATCAGTGCCGCTGCACATAGATGCCTCATCAGCATTTCAAGCCCTGCATGAGTGCATTCAATCTAACTTTATTCATAATGATGTTCTGTAAACAATAAATATGTGCACTTTGACACTATGAAAATTTACCAAGATATAAATCTAATTTAATCCAATGGGACAATAGTGAGAGGATTAGATGAAATATGCAATTGCTCCAATATTAAGGGTTTGAATAATTGGAAAAATGTTCAACAATTCTGGGCCTCAATGAATCAGCAAAATCAGCTGTTTGCAGAAAGCAACTAAGTCTATGGTTTGTTGTTATATTTGGAGGTGGAAACCTATAATAAATGCTGAGTAAAGGTGGAAGCAGTAATTGTTATTTGATATAAAATATAGATCTCATAGACAACATTCATTATTTGCTAAATAGAAATAATTGTTTATAATTACTTGGTATTGAAGTCTATACTCTGAAGGCAACTGAGTTAAAACTTCTGATTTTTCAATCAACCATCCTGCTAGATTAGCATTTATAGGATTGTAGTATAATCCATAAAACTCAGTCAACATCAAAAGTTTGTCTTTTGCTTTGAGGACTATGCCCCTGATTCTGGATACAAATGCCAGGCCTTTGAATGACCCCTGAAATATGATGCCATTGCCCACAAAGTCCCATTGTTGTAACACCAAAGTGGACTTGCAGGCAAACTTTCAGGACACATCACTATCATCTTTGGAAACATTACAGCACTGAAGACTGGAACCTATATCTGTCAGTGTTGACTCTTGCTTCAGAAATCTTCAGTTTCAACAGTTTATAATATTATTTCCAGTGCAGGAACAGTAGGGACAAGATGAATCTTGGCTGTGGATTACTGCAAGGAGTGTTTTACTGTTCCACATACTTGAGGGAGGGAAGGTGAGATGTTCATGGAAGAACATAACTGAGAAGAGGCTATTCCCTATTATGTCATGATTGGATTATATGGTGCTATTAAAAGGTGGTGATTCCTCTTTCATACGAGTTTTTTAAAAAACAGAAGTTAGATGCCACCAATCAGGGATGCTTTAGCTAGGGGTTCCGTACTGGAAGGAGGTTGGGCTATATGATCATTGAGATCCCTTCAGAGCCAATAGCTTTATGATCATAGCAATCTACTGTGGGCATTTTCAGAGATGAGCCAACTAAAATGTTACCTCTGAAGGTGATTCCCCCATTTCCCAAATTCCCCTAACTTATTTCTTAATATACTTCTATCTTAATAATATAACTGGAATAAATTTAGGAATGGGGGGGGGGTTAAATTTGTTGTAATTGTATTGTTTTATAATTGTAGCTATACTATACTGCTATGTAAATGCTTTTTGCCTTGAAAAAACAGGGCATATGACCTGGAAAACATGGTATACAAATAAAGTGCTAAGAACTAAGTCTCATTGTGTTCAATAAAGGAAACTCTTCATAATATTGTGAAGGAAACAATGGGCTGTGCTTTAAATTAACCCTCCATGAGGTCCACTACCTTTTAAAAAGCAGCAGGACTATTTTCCCCCAATGGGAACTATACTCCAATTGGGGCCATGAATTTTCATTTTTGACAATAACATTATTTTCTTATTTATGCAGTAAACTAACTAGACTAGACAGGGGAATATAAGTTAAATAAAGAATGCTGTTAAACTGTACACTATACCCTCCCTTCCTGGACAGTATCATTTAGATTATCTTGTTAAATGTCCATTCATAGGAAATCCTCTAGTAAATTACTTCTAGTGATTGATGTTATGTGGGTAGGAGAAGCAATAAGATTTCCCTCCTCAGTTACTTTTAGTTCTTCTTGAGAGAGCCAGCTGGGAACCTTCCAATCCATACTGCAGCTTCTCTACTCACAAGGGAATTGTTGCTGGAAGACCTTTTGGATGCTAATTAATCTCCTTCAGAAAGTTTACTGTCCCTGGCTACAGGTCATTGTCTACTTGGCCTTCAGTTTCAAAGAAAGAAATGGGGCTTATATAATTTGAAGAATTCTCTGCTGAAACAATGTTGCCCCGCACAACAGAAAGAGCACTTCCCCCAACCCAACAAAGAGCTTCAACACTGCTCCTCCATTTCTACCTCTTTCAGAAAGGATCTGATTTGTCACTTTTCTTATATATATAATGTTTATTTATTGTCACGTTTCAACCAGATTTCTGGAATCTGAGAGTCAAAGCATAGAGCTAACTGGTCATAAATAAAATATAATCTCTGACATATAATATAAAAATATAATCTAACATATTACTTTGGGATTTAACACAGGAGTAAATACATTAACATTTTTAGTTTTCTGTGTCAGTCCTAACAACACTCCATTATGCATGTTTGTTCAGTATTTTTAAGTGTTGACTTTTACATTTGTTTTGAAATTTTTATCCTGGTTATGTATTTTAAAGCATAATTTCCCTTTAAAAAGTAATTTAAAAACAATTTACTAATGCCAGAATACTAATAATATAATATATCAAGATATAAAGAGTAAAGAACAACAGATACCCCATTTAAAAAGTGACATAAAATTAACACATCACTTTTCTTTCTTTTCTTTTTTTCGTGTATGTTCCAGGTACACAGCATTCTTCACAAGTACCGCTACTAAAATACCCTAGATTTACCAGTGAACCCCATTTTCAATAATGATGTGTGTGAGGGGGCAGAAGAAATGTTGAGCTCCTCCCTGGGGCCCTGGGCATCATCTTGCAGGTTGCATTAGTGGTGAGACAGTTGATGTGCTGATATATCCCTGTTGTTCGTGATGAATAGTTGCCATGTGGGCAGAATAACTGGCATAATTCCAGGTTAATAGGCAACGACAATGTGTTTCCATGGAGCACATATTTTATGTTTATTTTTCCCCTCACCTACTGTGCTGAACTCTCTTATAGAGATGAGTTCCTATATGATGCAACATCTGTGCTGTCAGCATAGGAATGTCTCCAATCTCTGGCCCAATTACAGCAAAGGACTGCTCCACCCAAAACACATTAATGAAGGTTTTCTTGAAGTTTATGCAAACAACAAGAGCAGCCCTCACGATAATAAAACTGATAAATTATTCAGTACCCTCAATACATGTTTGAATTACCATCTTCTTGAAAAATATTTTTTTGCACGAATTGTGGGTTTAATTGTTTTTACCTTTCAATGTTTAACATTATTTTCAGGCAGGTACACTTTCAGATTAATTCTGCATTTCTTTCATAGAAAATTGAAACCAACTTGTAGTTTACTCTGTTGACTACTGGGAAAAACCAAATGTTTCATTCTAAATGTCTTTCATTTTAGTCATTTGCATCTCTTAATATGTGCATATATCCTCAAAGACTTTGAACTCAGCAAAGGTGCTTTGAATAAACATTCTCAAGATCATGCTGTATATATTAACCTGAAGTTATGTTATCAGTCATTAACTATGTTTCTTTTCATTTAAAACTCTAGGGGTTTTAAGATATATATGCTAGAATATGGCAAAGTAGAATGCTTCTCTTGAATACAGAACAACTGTATAGTAGGTCTTTGGTATCCAGGTAGGTTCCAGGAATCCCTGTGGATATTAAGATCCATGGATGACCATGTCCTATTATATACAGCAGTAAAGTAAAATGACATCCTTTATATACAATGAAAAAAATCAGGGTTTCCTTTTTATACTTTTTTTGGAATAATTTCAAAACATTAATTGTTTTATCTGTGGATGCTGAAACTGTGGATACAGAGGACGGACTGAACTTGAATCAAAAGAGCAATCAAAGTATAAGTCACACCCATGTATAAGTCAAGGATACATTTGGGGGCTAAAATTATGGATTTTTATGACCCATTGCTAGGTCGAGGATTGTTCCAAAGAGAGGGGAAAGCACCAATGACATCTCAGCGGGCCAGCCTTCCCTGGTCACCGCCACCATTTCTCCATCCAGGTACTCCATAAGTCATTCAAGAAGTAGCATCATGGTGGATAGAGTAGAGGGTTTGGTTCTCCTAGGATGGACTAAGATTTTGTTTTTTGCTACTTACTCAGAGAAGCGGATGGTTCATTCTCTCCAAATGCCAGTCCAGGTAGATACGATGGTCAGGAGTGCTTACTACCAGCTTCATCTAATCTGCCAGCTGCACCCCTTCCTAGATTTGGAGGATCTAGAGATGATAGTGTATGCACTAGTGTCATCAAGGTTGGACTTCTGCAATGAGCTTTACCTTTGTGCCAAGTTTGAGAACTGCAGCTGGTTCAAAATATGGCAGCCAGATTGGTTACAGGAACATCCAGAAGTGAACATATTACATCTATCCTAAAGTTAGTCCACTAGCTGCCAATTAGTTTCTGGGCAAAGTACAAAGTGTTGGTTTTGACCTTTAAATCTCTGCATGGTTTGAGTCCAGGTTACAAAACAGGATTGTGTTATCCCATACAACCCACCCCAATTGCTGAGGTCCTCTGGGGGGTGGCTACTCCAGCCTGCCAGAACTCGACTGATGCCTGACACCTAGAGAACCTTTTCATCAGCCACCCAAGACTGTGGAACAACCTAGCGGAAGAGCTCCAATAGCTACATACTAGTAGACTGAAGGTGAACCTGGCGAAGACTGAGATTCTCTGGCATGGCCGCTCGACTGGTCTGACCCATTTGCTACCCACCTTCGATGGTGCTGCCCTATCTCCTTCGCCTACCGTTAAGAGCCTGGGTGTCGTTTTAGATTCGCAGCTGACAATGGAAGCTCAAGTCGCTGCTGCCAGCAAACAGGCCTTTTTCCATCTACGACAAGCGAGGCAACTGGCACCCTATCAATCTAATGAGAAGCTGGCAACAGTCATCCATGCCACGGTCACGTCACGTCTGGACTATTGCAACGCCCTGTATGTTGGCCTTTCGATGTCCATGACCCGAAAGCTCCGTATTGTTCAGAATGCGGCAGCCAGGCTACTCACAAGAACACCCATGAAATGCCACATAACACCAGTGCTGCAGCATCTGCATTGGCTTCCAACTGATTACCGTGGTCTATATAAGATGCTAGTTCTGACCTTTAAAACTCTTTACGGCCAGGGCCCATCGTACCTTAGGAACCGTCTCTCCTTCTCCCATCATCGGAGGTCGCAACGACCATCCCAACGAGACTTACTTTATGTACCGGGTCCTAGAGAAGGGCACTTGGAAAGGACCAGACGCAGAGCTTTTTCTATTTCTGCCCCTGCATTATGGAATGCCTTGCCGCCCCATATGAGAGCCATGCGTGAGTTAGGGCCTTTTACCCTAGCACTCAAGACCTGGCTCTTTACTAGAGCTTTTAATCTATGTTAATTTTATCAATATTTGTATGTATATATTTTTATCCTTTACAACCTTATCTTGTAAATCGCCTAGAGCATCGTGGATGGAGGGCGATTAATAAGTAATTAAATGATGATGATGATGATGATGATGATGATGATGAGTTGTCAGAATTTAAAAACCATCTATCAGGCATGTAGCCGGGGGGGGGGGGGGCTTGAGGGGCTTCACCCCCCCCCCCCAAATTCTCAGGGTGGTCTGTGAGAAGGCCTTAGATTTATTATTTAAACTGTTATGTTTATTCATATCATGATCTGATCACCATGCTCAACATATCCCATATGCATGAGGGTATTGGGATAACGATACAAAAGGGCTCAGACTCAGCCCCCCCCCCCCCCCGAATCAAAATCCCATCCCCTCCCGAAACAAAATCCTGGCTACGAGCCTGCCATCTATCTTTTCTGGCAGGCCTACCCAGCCAGTCTTAAGCATGAGTTTTAAACCAGTGTCCTGTGTGTAACTGCTGTTCTGTGTATTTTAATATATATTTTCTAGAAATATGTTTTAATATGTATCTTTTAAATATATGTATCTCTGGAATTTTTACAATGTTTATGTGTTTTAATTATTCTGTAACCAGCCTCAAGCCATGAGGAGAGGCAAGTAAGAAATAAAATTACTATTATTGATATTAATATTAATATTTAGGGAAGATATGATATCAGGAACTAGTATGAACTTCAGAAAAGGATCTAGAAACTAACTGTAATCTCATATACCAGTAACTTGTTGCTTGGCAACTCAATTTTCATGTGATTTTTCTAAAAAGTGTTATTTTGCAACAGAACTATACAGTAGAGTCTCACTTATCCAACAGAAACGGGCCGGCAGAATGTTGGATAAGCGAATATGTTGGATAATGAGGGATTAAGTAAAAGCCTATTAAACATCAAATTAGGTTATGATTTTACAAATTAAGCACCAAAACATGATGTTTAACAACAAATTTGACAGAAAAAGTAATTCAATATGCAGTAATGCTATGTAGTAATTACTGTATTTACAAATTTAGCACCAAAATATCACGATGTATTGAAAACATTGACTACAAAAATGCGTTGGATAATCCAGAACATTGGATAAGTGAGACTCTACTGTAGTTTGAATATCATGCTGCCCCCCCTTCAGAAATTAGCAGTGCTACTTCCTATGTTGCTCTCTTTAAAATTCTGCAAGTTGTTCACTTTATCTTTCCCTCTAACCTCACATGTTCACAGTCTTTTGCATATTTCAAAATGATCTTGGCAGTGTACCTGTACCTCCTAAAGACTTCATTGCGTGTTGCTTTTTTTTTGTCTCCTGTCTTGTCCGATGGGCAAAGGACACAAACAATCATAATTTTATATATAAATATTTTACTGTTCTTCATTGATTTCTGACGTTAAAAACATGGAGAAAAGATATTAATAAGATAGAGGATATAACTCAAGTTGAGTTTGTTCTACTTTTGATAGATCCATTACTTATTGGGTTAAACTCTTAGTCTGAAAAGAGCTTTATTTAAATCAGCATGCTAAATCCCAGCAAGTTCAAAGTCATTCCAAAGTTGCTTGCTTGTAAAACATGTTGTTATACCAGCTCACAACGGATTGCTTTTGATGTGGAAATACTTCACATTCATCAGAACTATCATAAAGGCACAACGCCTGAAGAGAGACAAGAAACACATCCCTCAAGTCCAGCTTGTAAACACTACCACACTAGGCAGTGTTTGAACTTTATACATTTAATTCATTTCTCTATATGCTCTGGAAATTGCATTGAAATGTTTTAATATAAACAATGAAGAGTCATACAAAACTGAAAATTAATAGATTCATAGTGGCATGAACTGCTACAAAATAGAAAATGATGTATTTTCTTTAGTTTGCAATCTACACACACATATACAAAATGATGGCTACCCTTCACTGTAGAAGACCATGAAAAGTATAAAAAAACATTAATAGCTGCTTCCAAATGAGCCTTTACTGTGCAATTATTCTGTCTTACACTTGATTGATTGATTGATTGATTGATTGATTGATTGATTGATTGGATTTTTATCCCACCTTTCTCCCAAGATAGATTTTTAGTTCGGTCTAGGTGTATCATCACGCTTTTTTTTTTTTTGGTGGAAGCAGACCGATTTTTGGGTTTTTGCCATGGAACCTGATGATTCCCATCACACCCCACATAACTACTTCCAGGTTGGCCCTGTGGCTGAAGTGCCGCCACTGCCGGAAAAATGGCTACAATGGACAATGGTAAGCTCCTTGTCTTTCCATGGGTCTAGCCACTGAAAAAGAGCTTTCCTCCATGTGATGAAAAGGGAGGGAAGCCGCAATGGAATGGGACAAGGGGCAACAGGTCCCTGCACAACTGCCGCTGGGGCACAGCAATCCACAACATCTTTGGTGACATGTCTGACAAGGTTCGTCATTTTCTTGTTTCCCACTCATGTTTTTTCACAATATTTTCCATGCTTCAGAGACTTCATTAAGGAGAAATAATTTTTAGAGTCATGAAATCTTTTGAATGTTAAGACTCAGTGTGGTATAGTGGTTTAATTGTTGGACTATGATTCTGAAGACTTAGGTTTAAATTTCCGCTTGGTGATGGAATCCCACTGGGTGACTTTGGGCAAGTCACACTCTCTCAAGTTCAGAGAGAAACACCCTTAGGACAAGTCTAACAAAAAATCATCCCACTATAGGTTTGCATCAGGATTGCTGTAAGTCTGAAATGACCTAAAGTCACACAACAACAGATAGAAAGACACACAGAGCTGTATACCGGAAAGACCAAGATTTAATACTTCTACGGAACTGCATTTTACTTTACAAAAGATTATGCTGCAATAAACACAACAGTTTGTTGTTTTCTGGATACAGTTCAAACAATAAAATTGTATGTATGTGTGTGTGTGTGTGTGTGTGTGTATATATATATATATATATAAACAGTAGGCAAAAAACACTACAGTTGTTCGCAGACATTAGAATTATTACAAAGTCAGGTTTGCTCATCTAGTAGAATTCAAAACCTAAAGATACCATTAGAAATAACTTATGATATATTTTCATAGACATTCACATCATGCTGGTAGAATATAGACTTGTCTATTTTTATTTATACATGTTTTATAGAGCCGCCAGATTTTATAGAAAGCATCAGGCGTTCTGCATTTCTCATCATTTTAACTTGTTGCATCTGTTTTTTCCCCATTAATGCAAGATGTCAGAACCAGCTTCTTCTTACTTGTTCAGATGAAATTTTTGACCCCTTTCCCAGGGTCAATTTCAAAGCTTTCAGACAGCCAAATAAAGAAAGTAATGTTTTGTCTTGGTATCCACTAATGTTTTCCAAATAAAGAGACAATAACTCTATCTTTGGAGCAATTTGTACATCTTGTTTCTGCTTTTTGAAGAAGAAAAATCTAACCAGAATAGTTATAACATATCATACTGCTGCCACATATACAGTCCAGTGCCCTGAAGTTTCTCCCAAAATATGGGTCTGCAGAACTATTTATATAAATCAACCACACTGGAATGAAATGCCAACTTTGAATTAATTTAAGGCAGTGCCCCCTGGTTTTAGAAGACATCAATTTCTTTCCAATATGGGGACTTGCAACTGTTTGGAAATATAATAATACTGTAATCTTTCTCCCTGATATTCTTAATTCTTTCTGCATTATCATAGTAATAAAATATTTTCTACTAGTTCTAAGATGCCACAACATTTCTATTGTTTTTTTCCTACAACAGACCAGTGCAGGTATCCATCTGGAATCTCACTGAATCCTGTATATTTCAATTTATAAGTAAGATAATAATAATAATAGCTTTATTCTTATACCCCGCCCCATCTCCCCAAAGGGACTCGGGGCGGCTTACATGGGGCCTTGCCCAGACACAACAATATAAAAACAAAGCGAAACAATAAAACAAATTACTCAACAATAAAACATCAATAGGAAAATATATTCCACCTAAACATTAGAAGATGGTCCCGAGAGCATGACAATTCACTGTGTCAAAGGTCTTTGCAAGGTCTGTTAATGCAAGTTCAGTAGGATTTATTCCCAAATAGATTTGTGTAGGATCCAGGCTTATTTATTACGTTATGTCACATTATATTGTTTATATTAAATTGCATGCTTTATTGTGAATGCCAAAAGTTTTTAATGATATCTCTATGTCCTTAAACTTCTACAGATCTGAACTGTAACACATTTGTGTGCATGTACCCACATATGGCAAGGTTACTGATATAGTTAAGCTAGACAGTATTAGTTTCAGAATATACTCTGTAAGGAAGTATTGTCAATCTCACCACATCTATCAATTTGTAAGTTTGTAAGTTGTCTCTTCTATTTTAGAATTGCAAGTGTCCTTAGTTGTGTAGCCAAAATATCAGCACAAGATGTATATGAATTCTTGAATGTACTCCCCTGAACTATATTAGAGTTCTCTTGTAGAATATTCAGAGTACTAAATTCCAGATCCCAAGTGTTTACAGAAGAGTTCTCAAACTCTATATCACAACACATTAGTCTGTTGTGTGTAGGTGTGTTGCACAAACGTAACAAGAAATATTGGAAATGTTGTGAATTCTACAGGCTGTATGGCCATGTTCCAGAAGCATTCTCTCCTGAAGTTTTGCCCACATCTATGGCAGGCATCCTCAGAAGTTGAGAGGTCTGTTGGAAACTAAGTACAGTAGAGTCTCACTTATCCAAGCTAAACGGGCTGGCAGAAGCTTGGATAAGCGAATATCTTGGATAATAAGGAGAGATTAAGGAAAAGCCTATTAAACATCAAATTAGATTATGATTTTACAAATTAAGTACCAAAACATCATGTTATACAACTAATTTGACAGAAAAAGTAGTTCAATATGCAGTAATGCTAAGTAGTAATTACTGTATTTATGAATTTAGCACCAAAATATCATGATATATTGAAAACATTGACTACAAAAATGGCTTGGATTATCCAGAGGCTTGGATAAGCGAGGCTTGGATAAGTGAGACTCTACTGTAAGTGAGGTTTATATATCCGTAGAATGTCCAGTTTGGGGTAAAGAACTCTTGTCTGCTTGAGGTAGGTGTGAATGTTGCAATTTGCCAATCCCAACCTACCATAGATGTGGGTAAAACGTTATGAGAGAATGCTTCTGGTACACGGCCATGGAAAACTCACAACAACCCAGTGATTCTGGCCATGAAAGCCTTCGACAACACAATATTGGAAATGTATGTTATTATCTTACAAAGCATATATTTTTAAAATATAAATGAAATGTTTTATGAGATGTGTTGTGTCCCCATACATTTCATTATTATGTATTAATGTGTCTTATAAGAGGTTGGTTTCGCAGTAAAACTGAATTACTGTGTTGCAAAATGATGCACGTCTACAATGTGTATCACCAACATGAAATGTTCTGAAAGCTCTGCTCTATAGGATAGAGTAATGGCAGTTAAAGTGATATCAAACCACTATAACTGTGGATACCCTAAGAGTGACTGGCCCAGAGTCACCCAATAAGTTTTATAAATGAATGGTGATTGGAACCTAAAGATGCAGCCACACTGCAAGCACAGCAGTTCTTGGAATTCTCTGCTAGGGTATTATAGTTTTCTTCACTAAACCACAGCTCTAAAGAAAATTAGAGTTCCTAGATTTTCACAGGCCAATGGCATAATTGTGTAGTGTGGATACAGCTCATTCACAGAATTCTTAGGAGGATAAAATAGTTGGCTTTAAGCTCCTTTGGGAGGAAATATGGGATGTAAATTAGTACCTTAAACAAACATGTTCCTGTACAAATTTACGAAGAAGTAAGCTCTGGAGGGCTTTCGTAACATTTGTCAGATCCTGTTGTTTGTATTGCCATTTAGCCTCAGTTTAAAGGGGCAATGGATTTCTCTGTTCACGACTTAACCTTGGAGGTTGTTTGTTGTGTAGTGACTAATTGCTAACACTCTGGATAAATATTCATGCATTCCACAGGCTACTTGTGAACTGTCTGGAAAGGAAAAAAGACTTTCTTTGTTTGCTTTAAGCATGCTGCCTGCTAATGTAATTGGGAGTTTTGTAGTTCCTGACCTATAACGTGTGAGTGGATAAACAAATATTCTGTATTCACTTTTTGCCACACCGTACAAAATCTTACTTGTTTCTTCCCTTCAGTCTTTTCCTTTTTATATTGGCTAATTCTAGTGGTTTCAATCTATCATATGCAAATTTCCTCATATTTTCCCTTTTAATTACCTTCTCCACTTACTGGAATCAAGGCTATACGAAGCATTTGATTAAATTGGGACTTCTTTAGTTTTGTCACCCTCAGCCTTCCAAAGACACTTTAAACATGGAGTGAACCTTTTGAAGTATAATGATAGACAAGTCTTATAGACCAATTACTTGGAAGTAATATCTTGGATTACTTTTTATTGTTGTTAAATTAAATGCAAACAACGCTGAATCAAACCAAAACAGTGAGCCAGTTCATAGAAACAACACACCAAAAAAGGAGACTGATAAACATCAATTCTTCCTTGTTTAACTCATGTAATATGTTCAGAAAATAAACAATTTGCAATATGGCATCTCATTCTCATGAAATCACTTATATCTGTCTTAAATCATTACCGCAGTAGATTATTAAAGCCTTTGGGAGCTAATTATTTTTAGTTTACATGTAGATGATTCTAACTTGTTTTTAATACGTTAGATAGCTTGATAGGATTTTTGCGCTGTATATTATCTTTTGCAATTTAAAATTGTTTGGATTGATATTATTCCATACTCTGCTGAGAATTTTTGTTATAGGAAAGGATATAAATATTTCAATAATTTTAAAGATAAAAATAAAGATTGTTATAAAATATATTACATATTTTCTTGTGAACGTTATTCATTATGAAGGCGTATGCCAGAAGACAATCACCATTTTCTAAACCCAACAACATGTTTCTCCCCAGGAAGCTGTATGGCAATCACAGGCTTTTGCAAATTGTAGGAAAGGCCAATTTATCTAGAACTATATTGTCTGGCTGGAGCTGGATCTACACTGCCATATAATCCAGTTTCTGAGGCCAGATTGTCTGCTTTGGGTTATATGTCAGTGTAGACTCATATAATCCAATACAAATCAGATAATCTGGATTCAGAAATAGGATTATATGGCAATGCAGATGGGATATGGGACAAGACTCCCCAGTGCGAAGGCTAAAAGAGGTCACCTGGAGTAAACTTCCTAGTTGTCTCTCCAGGCAATCTTTCTTTGATAGGTTTCCCTAAATCTCTTTCCTTATATATATGCTATCTCTTTCAGCTATATATATGGATTTCACTTGTTATGGTTCAGTCCGATGATGAAGGGGGATTTGGGTTTACACAGGCTGACCATGGAAATGTTGATGAGGAAAATGTTGAAGGCTCTGAATTGTTAGAGAGGCCACAGACTAGCACTGAAGCAGAAGACTGTGTTAAACAGACTAGCATTGAAGCAGAAGCCAGTGATAAGGGTGACCTTTCACAGGATTCAGAACATCAACAAGTCCCAAGTGTCTCAGGAAGCAAGTCAGAGGAGTCTTAGATAGGGATACAAGGTTAAGGTTAAAAGTTCATCGTCCCAGACGTTCTCTTAGGATAACTGGTAAACGTGTGGGAACCCAAGGACAAAGGAATACTTTTTTGGCTTGTAAGTATAGTTAAATAAGGGAGAAACAGTGAAAGATTTCAGACGAAGCAACGTTGGTTTTGGAAGCAGAGTTTCTGTCTTGTCTATGCTCATGGAAAAATATTCTTGCCTTTGTTCGTGCTTGGATCTTGGATCTTGGATTGTGTTTTGAAGTTCATGCTGCCTTGTTTTCAGGACTGATTTGCTATATTGGAGACTTTGAACTATATTCTACAAACTACCTTTGCATTTGGATTATTGCCTTCTACTGACTGCCTTTGCATTTGGATTATTGCTTTTTACTGACTGCCTTTGTATTTGGATTATTACTTTCTTTACTGCTTTTTATTCAGATCTTGCTATCTTTTATCAATAAACTGTTTAAACCAAGTCTGCTGGTGGAGTGTGTGTTAAGAGCAAGGTGAACCAGAGCTGAGGTGCAACACCAATATAGTCATGGGTTCCTTTTAGCATGTGGATGTTTTTACTTATCAGAATTTTTGAGGTGGTGGTTTGGGCAGTTGCCTGAATCAATTTTGGGGAAAATTGAGAACCCATCTCTCCATGCTCCACTTCGTACAACTTACAGAGACACCCATCCCACTGGGGGAAGCATTGATGACCAGCTCCCCCAATTGCTGGTGAGGCAACATGGGAAGGCTTCCATGTTTTCATGGTGGTGACAGAAGTACACGTGTGTCGTGTAATGTGCCCCATCTTAAAAACAGGTGAAGACGCAGCGTATGGGGAAAGTACCCCATCTGATGAGGTAGGAAATAAGCTCCTGAAGTGAAAAGATACATCATACAGTCAGGATTGTCCATGCCGTAGACCTCTAGTTTCTATACATGAATGTGAAAGCTGGACAATGAAGAAAACGGATAGGCAGGAGGAATGGGAAGACTCTAAAAAACAACTGAGTCCAAAAAAAAGCAAGTCTTCTACCCCTTCCACACAGCTTTATAAAATCCACATTGAACTGGATTATATGGCAGTGTGGACTCAGATAATCTGGTTCAAATCAGATATTGTGGACTATCTGCTGTGTGGAAGGGCCCTTTGTTTCGTTAGAAGCCAAAATGGTGAACAGAGGTTGTCAAGTCTGTACATATCTTGAGATGACATGTTGGAAAAGATTATAATGCTCAGCAAAGCTGATAGCTGTAGGGAAAGGCTGGATCTATATTGCCACATAATACAGTTTAACTGCACTATATGGCTCTATACCAGTGGTTCTCAACCTGTGGGTCCCCAGATGTTTTGGCCTTCAAGAAAACCTAACATCTGGTAAACTGGCTGGGATTTCTGGGAGTTGTAGGCCAAAATACCTGGGGACCTACAGAATGAGAACCACTGCTCTACACTGACCATACAGGGGGACCACAAGTCAACTGACCGAATTATGGCAGAGAGTTTGCAACACTTGAGTAGGGTTAATAGTAGGATCTCTGTGCTCTTCTACACTGCCATATAGTCCAGATTATCAAAACAGATAATCTATATTATTTGCTTTGAATTGGATTATATGAATCTACGCCGCCATATAATCCAGATCAAAGCAGATAAGCTGGATTTTACATGGCACTGTAGAAGGGACCTCTTAGAGGCCTCCAGTTCATCGCATTGCCATAAATCAAAGCCATCTTGACAGCACATAATGACACCAAAAAGATCAGCTACAGTTTAACCTTGTCAGTATTCAAGCAAATATAGGTGGCAACCATAAACATGAAAGTAGTTTCTGTTTTATCTCTGGTCATATTTAGAATTGGCATTAAACTGAGACACTAGGGGGGGAAAAGGACACTGTAGGATTTATAACCTGTCAGACAAGCATAGATTATGTCTTTCAACAACAAGCATGATCTTCAAAGAAAGGAAAGTATGCAGTGCGCATTCCAGAAAGTCAGTAGATGTTAGTCAATAGGTGGCACCTACATCACTGCTAATAGGCTGAGCCTTTGCAAGCAATTTCTTTTGTGGCTTTTGCTCTCTAAATCCACTCCAGACCAAATTCTTTCTTCAGTGTTTACATGGGATGTTGCTTCAAAGAATGACTGAAAACAGGTTTCATAACTGACTGATTTGCAAAATCTTTTCAACACAGTAAAATCCAGAGCCCTTTGGGAAATGTGAAATGTCATTTCAAGATAAAGGTATTCCAAAGTGGGGAAGAAGCCAGAGGGAGGCAGAGCCACCAAAGAGATTGTTAAGAGAGGATTACTGATATGAGATCAGGGAGAAGAAAGGGCAAGTGATAATCGTGTATGGGTCTGTATGCCTTCAAGTCACCTTTTCCTATGAATTTCATAGGGTCTTTTTAGGCAAGAAATCCTCAGAGGTTGTTTTGCCAGTTCCTTCCATAACTTACTTCATGTGGTTTTCTTTGGCAATCTCCCATCCAAGAATTAACCAGGATTGATCCTGCTAAGCATCCATGAGCAGACAGGATCTGGTGCCTTCATGATACCATTTAGGCCAATTGATCATTGTACAGGGCATGAAACGAACTTGTGTTCTTTCAACACATCTGTATCCAGCTGTTCTTAGTTAGGCCTAATATAGATTGCATACTCCTGTTTGCATTGTTATTTCCTGCTTGTGCTTGAAGGAGACCGGGCATTCCCACTTTCCTATTTTATGCTGATTATAAACCTGAGGGGGATTCTCAAAAAAATGGGAATGGTGTAAATATAATGCCTTAGTGAAGAATTGAACCTGTCTCTTTTTGGTCCTGTTCCAGTTCTCAAACAGCGCCATCATATTGCCTCTCACCCAAGCAACAAAGCTATTTTTATTGGGAAGGAAGCAATCCGGGAATGAGAGCACATCCAGATGAACAAACGGTCCAGCTGCAATGACTTCTGGAATATGTCTCAGTCTTTTAACCATAGAAAAGAAAGAAAAGGTTAGTCCAAAAGTACAAGTATTTCAAAATAACAGGCATCCCTCTCTGGGCAAAATTAAAGCAAATATCTGAGCTTCTGGTGCAATTCATGGTCATGTTCTCATTCCATGCACACCATTCATCTTTGTTATACCACTTCTTGCTGGTGCACTCCAATAATCTCTAGGCCAGTGGTTCTCAACCTTCCTAATGCCATGACCCCTTACAATTCCTCATGTTGTGGTGACCCCCAAACATAAAATTATTTTCGTTGTTACTTCATAACTGTAATTTTGCTACTGTTATGAATCATAATGTAAATATCTGATATGCAGGATGAATTTTCATTCACTCAACCAAATTTGGCACAAATACCCAATACGCCCAAATTTGAATACTGGTGGGGTTGGGGGGGGGGGGTGATTTTGTCATTTGGGAGTTGTAGTTGCTGGTATTTATAGTTAATCTACAATCAAACAGCATTCTGACCTCCACCAATGATGGAATTGAACCAAACTTGACAAACAGAACCCACATGTCCAACCTAAAGTACTGGAAGGGTTTGGTGGGCATTGACCTTGAGTTTGGGAGTTGTAGTTCACTTACATCCAGAGAGCACTGTGGATTCCAAACAATGATGGATCTGGACCAAATCTGGCACAAATACTCAATATGTCCAAATATGAACACTGGTGGAGTTTGGGGAAAATAGACCTTGACATTTGGCAATTGTAGTTGCTGGGATTTATAATTCACCTACAATCAAAGAGCTCCTTGAACCCCACCAACAAGAGAATTGGGCCAAACTTCCCACACAGAACCCCCATGACTAACAGAAAACACTGAAGGGATTTAGGTTCCTAAGACCATCAGAAATATGTGTTTTCTGGTGGTCTTTGGCGACCCCTCTGAAACCCCCCTCGTGACCCCCCCCAGGGGTCCTGACCCCCAGATTGAGAAATGCTGCTCTAGGCAAAGCATAACAATTGGCTCAGAAATCTCCTTCCATGTATCCACTCTCTTGAAGGTATAGGACAAAATAAAGCATCTTTAATGTGATATTGAACTGTAGTGCACTGAACTATAGGTTACAGAAAACTAGTAACAGACAAGTAAGTTGAAACAGTTAGTAGACTATGGGCTCAGACAGTGAGTAGCCCATGGATTTAAATTCTTTATACTCTCAAGTGAATTTTGTCACAAAAGGAGCACTCATGATAATATGTATTTATGCTTTTCAAATTATAATCCAGGACAGTCCATTATTAAACTGAGTTTGCAATTCTTAGGCTATTGTGTGTTTGAATTCCATTACGGATAATATCCTTTTCTGCAAATTTGTCAATGAAGTGCATATAAAATGCAGCCATTAACCACAGCGAATAGACACGGTTAAACATCATAACTTCTATGCATGAAAATACCCACTCAGTTATTTTAAGTTTCTAACAATCGTGACGTGTTTTATTATATTATTCCCTCCACCTAGCTTTAGGTTGTCCCCTTCCTGACAAGCAATAGTCATCTGATAAATGCTTTGAATAAGGATCTGATTATTCCATTCTCACCTTTCTAGACTGAAGAAATAGATAAGATTTTCTGCTTATGCATGCGGCATGAAAATCTGTCAATGTCATTCATGCTGTATTTTTAATAATGTCAATGGACTCTTGGCCCATCCAAATTCTATACCAGATTGCAAGACTCCCCCTTTTCCCCCAAATATTGTAGTATACACTTTCCTCACAAACACATTTTAATGCAATTTTCTTCCTCATGTGCCAAACAACTGACTTAGCTTTGGGTAGTATAGTATGTATCTCTCTATGTGGGGATGCATCATTCCTTCTTCTAGCTCAGGCAGCAAAATGGCTTAAGTTGGGCCTTCCTCCAAACCTTGGTCTCTTATGTTATTTTTCTCTCTTTGCAAGCATTTTTCGACTCTATCTACTCCTACAGTTGTTGCTATTTTGCCTTCACAAATAGTCACAAACAGACATATTATATTATTGTTTCTGTGATAGAAAACAAAACTCAAGTGTAGGCTGCTATAATTTGTTCACTGAGCATCTCAAACCTCTTTCCCATGAACATGTCAGATAGTCCCATGATAGTGCTTCACCCCTAACAATTGTTTTTTTTTAATTAGAGTACTTTGGTGCTTGCCCTTCTTTTGTTAGAGTGGACAAAATGTATCCTGTAGGCTCCTTTTGTGACCTGCCAGGGAAGATATTTCATTTTTCCCAAACTATTTCCTCAAATGCCCTTTATAGGAAATGGGAGCATTTTCTCATAAGTTTGCCCCAGACCATTTTAAGTTTGGAAGCAAGCACTCAGGATTTGATTTCTGGTCACTTCTTGTAGCTTAAAAAACTCTTTCTTTGGGCCTAAAATTCCCAGTCACACAAAAACATGGCAAAATGCCTACCTGCATTCTCCCTAGAAAGCATTTGGGGCTTAGAACTTACATTGGTGATGTACAACCACATCACACTCACCAAATTCTGCTTCCTAGGACAGTTCCATACTGTTTTGGGGGTGGAGCCTCATGTTGGCCATCACATGACATCGTGTGAGTTTTGGCAGAGGCTTCCCCCAATTGGGGTGGAAGCATCTTTGGACGCTTCCCTCACAACACAGGAGGCTTCCTGTGTTGTGCTGGCTCCAATGAAACTGGCACAAATCCTCCCCAAAAGGGCGACAATTCCCATATGTGATGAGGGAAGCGTTGCTGAGAGGAAGCTATGCATGGAGTGATGGATTCACCTTGTTGCCCTTCACTTTCCTCCATGAAGTCAAGTGAAGTGTGACACTTTGCCTAGCCTTTGTGTTAAGATCATTAATTACAAATGCATAAACGAAGCATCGTCTCCTGGACTGACCCTGCAATTATAAAAATCTGTCTGGATGCCTCAGGATGACATTTGCAGCCGCTTCCAACCAGCAATCTACAGTTGAATGAAGAATTGCAAACTTCACACTGTTTAACATTTACACTGAACCATTGGAAGAAGTTTTGGGGTATGGTGTCATCTATATGCAGATGACAGCAGTTCTACTATTCCTTTCCACCCAAAGCCAGGGAGGCTGTCCAGGTCCTAAAGCAGTGTTTGCCATCAGTAATGGACTGGGTAAGGGCAAACAAATGGAAACTTGCTCCAGATAAAATAGGAGGGCTCTCAGTCAGTTGCAAAGCAGACCAGGTATCAGGATTCAGTTTGTGCTGGATGAGTTACTCTCTCCCCAAAGACACCAGTCTTTAGTTTGGGGATACTCCTCAACTCACCATTGGACCTGAAGGCCCAGGTTTCTGTAGTGACCAGGAGTGCCTTCACACATTGGCAATAGTAACACAATTGTGAATACATACTATAACTAAATGCAGAGCAGTTGTAGAGTTGTGACCACAGGATACAAATTCATAACTGCAGTGCCAGCCACAAATTTCAGTAAATACATACACAAAGGCACAATTCAGCTAAGACTAAACACTTTCAAGACCCATTGATTACACTGGAAATATTTGCTTAAGTCTCGCAGCTGGAATCAAAAGAGAAGTACTTAAGCTTGCTGATTCATCTTTACTCAATGAGTTATAAAGCTAATAAGAAGTGTTTCTTATGCAAAAGAGAAATTCCCTAGGTGAGTTCTACAGTTTTTACTCTCATGTAGGCCTACTTGGTTTTTGTTTTGGTTTGAGCTTTTGTAAAATTAACTCTCTATGCCATCATCCTTCCTAAATATCCTCTAAATACATGATTCTGTGTGGCAAGAAAAAAAAAACCAAAGGCAATCTAACAGCTCTTTTGTTACAGAAACTAGGCAATCATTTTTGTAAAACTAGAATTCATGTAGAACATTTATTGGATGATTTCTTCTGGTGTCAAGTGGAAAAAATGTTTTCAATTATATATTTCTTGAAAAGTACACGGCTAATGCACCAGCCAACAGAGGATTAACTAACGTCAACTTAATGATTAAGAGACTGAAGGAGAAGCTGAAAGCCTCCTGAGCACATGACTTATGAGCCATATGCTAATGAAATCTAAGAAGGAATGGTGTATTTTCTTATTATCCTCATTCATACCTAAGATATCAAGGAAAATGCCTCTGGGAGGAAGAGAAATAAGTTTATTTGAAAGCAAAGCTCTATGATCATATCAGAAATTGTACTGTTGACAAGCTGACAGCTAAGTCAGGTGCAAACACTGTCAGGCTGATTCTTGAAATCTTGGCATCCCCACTATTTATATTCATCATGTCAAGAAGATGGAAACCTTAAAGTAAGCTTTCAAGAAGGGGCTTGTTTCCTAATGTATTTAGGAGAAGGGTGCCCCCTAGTGATTCCTACTAATTTCTCTTTAGTAAAAGATGACAGTAACAAGATGCAATTAAACCATCGTCTTACATTTCAATACTTAGAATATGTTTATACTGGGAAGAAGATATCTCATTCTTGTTTATACATTGTACATATTAGGTGTTTAGCAGGCATACTGGAATCTGAAGGCACCTCAAAGTTCAGCAATCTGACATTTTCTATCTGTGTGCACTTCACTTTGTGAGCAGGAAGCTATGGTATATTTAAGATATATAGTACTTCACTAACTGTGAAAAAAAGCCAGTGATCTCCAAGGATATGCTGCAGAGTTTATTTATTCAACCATACTTTTGTAGTCCCCTTGGGATGCTGTTTTAAAGGATCAAAAACTTGGTTGGAAGATCACAATTAAGGGTATCTCATGTTAATTCACACTCCACAAGCCAAGCAATTGGAAGCTAGGACTGATGCCTTCATCCATGCATCCATGCTGTGATTAATAATTATTTTGTGCACTAGCACAAATCGTGCTTGCTTACAATGTACCCTCCACGTATCTGCATTTTGTTTTCATCTTGTATGTCTGAATCCAGACAGAGATGGCTAAATGCTGATGATTTGCTAGATAACAAGAATCCAACACATTGAGATTACAAAGCCAAAAGCTGAGACCAGGGCTGGATATTTGTGATAGCACAAGGCAAATAGACATTGGAAAACGGACATAGACCACATGAGAGCAATTAAGGAAATGAAACCTTTCTGGATGAGACAACAACAGCAAAGCTATTCAGAAAAGAGGATTCAGATTTTGAATAAGGTAAAGGCTTCCCCTTGACATTAAGTCTAGTCGAGTCCGACTTTGGGGAGTGGTGCTCATCTCCTAGGTCATGTGGCCGGCATGACTGCATGGAGAGCCATTACCTTCCCGCCAGAGTGATACCTATTGGGCTTCCAGATGTTTTGGACTTCAATTCTCACAATTCCTAACCACTTGTAATCTAGCTGAGATTCCTGGGAGTTTAAGTCCAAAACACCTGGAGGTCCAAAGGTTGGGAACCACTGATCTACTCAAACTTGAATGTTTTCAAACTGCTAGGTTGGCAGAAGCTGGAGCTAACATTGGGAGCTCACCCTGCTCCTTGGATTTGAACCACCGACCTTTCAATCAGCAAGTTCAGCAGCTCAGCGATTTAATCCGTTGCACCACTGCGGCCTCCAGAATTTGAATAAACCCTGGAAAATCAGCTAATATGTCAACTTGGAGTCAGTTGGTAGGGAAGGGATTGCTACAAAAATATAACCCTTATGCTTTTGTCTAAGGCCCCTTCCACACAGCGGAATAAAATCCCACATTTTCTGCTTTGAACTGGAATATATGGCAGTGTAGACTCAGATAACCCAGTTCAAAGCAGATATTATGGGATTTTCTGCCTTGATGTTCTGGGTTATATGGCTGTGTGGAAGGGCCCTAAGTCTGCTGGGAAGGACATGTCTCTGTCCCATCTTGTTCTTCCTCTTCATTCACAATTCTGTCCAAATCACTTCCCCCTTTTGAACTCAAATTACACCAATTAAAATAAGATAAGAACAAAGCTGTTGTGGTTGCTTCATTGAGCTACTAAAAATATGTGCCTCTTTTTAAAATCAATAGTTCATTAATGATTAAAAGAAAGTGTAAACAATCGTAATACCATTATTTAAAAACTTAAAACTTAAAAACAAAAATCCCATCCTCGTATTCTTGAACAAACTTGAGGACGCTCCCTGGCCTCACCACAGTTAGCCACCTCCATTCACAAAAGCAATATTACTCCTTTTCCAGTGCTGCTTATTTTAAACATCTATTTCTCAGCCTAAGACTCAGAGATGTTTAGCCAGAATCCTGAGACCAGGTATCTTTATGTTGCATCAGCTTGTTCTGTATTTCTGTATTAAACCCTTGTGCTGGTAGGATTGCTGACCTGAAGGTTGGGTTGCTGACCTGAAGGTTGCTGGATTGAATCAGGGGAGCTCCCCATATGAGAGAAGCCTCCCACAGGATGGTAAAACATCAAACATCTGGGCGTCCCCTAGGCAACGTCCTTGTAGATGGCCAATTCTCTCACACCAGAAGCAGCTTGCAGTTTCAAGTTTCTCCTGACATGAAAATAAAAAAAACTCCCAGCAGATACGGCTTGCCAAGCTTTTGAGTCCACTTTGTTGTTTTCTGTCAAGCCACTCTACTTGATTGATGGCAATTATCTCCCCTGTGCTCTCTGCCCCTTTGTATGGTCAAGAAATTCAAAGTTACTCCATTATTTATCAGCATTGATTTGCTCCTTAATGCTTACAAAATATTCTGAGTACAGTTCAAATAATATAATCAGTAGCATATACACAAAGCCTTCACATATTAACATGCTCACTAGCAGCCACTCCTAGGCAACACATCTTCCTCCTTCTAGAACAATGAACATCTTTCCTTGTTCTTATGAGGATAAATGTTTGATCTTTCAAAGTAACTTGCAGCAATATGCACCCAAAGCCAAAAAGGGATGAGATAATGAATTATGATATGTAGCCAGCCCAGGGGTCAAGAATTTGAAGAGACACGGGAATACTAAGAGCATAGTCAGTGAAGTTGACTGGTTGCTAACAACAAGGATTCCTATTAGCTGCTAGAGATTTATAGGTGACTGTTTCTGGATTGTTTAACAGACAGTTCCTATGACATTTCTTTTTCTCTGTTTCTTTGTCTTGAAAGAGTAGGGGAGTCTTTTCAGCATCTATCAAGTTCTGCTGAGTCTGATCCCTTCAGCTGCTTCAGCCATCAGCTTCTTTCATTCTGAGTGGGATCTTTCTGAAGCACCAAACTCCTTGCTATCCAACTCCTCTGCAATGCATTCCATGGATTCCAGAGGTTGAGTTATGACAATCAGTACTGATTCTTGAACCATTGGTTGTCATTTTCTGGAAAGTTATCAAGAAATAAATAATGGTTGCTAGTAGGCAGAAATGTATTAGTCAATGTCACAATGGGGGGAAATAATTACCAGTATACCACATTGGACAGCTTGGCCAATACTAGGTAAAAAAAGCATTATCTCCAAGTTCCTATAAAGTGCCACATATAGCTTCCCTCTTGCCCTCCCAAACAAAAACAATGAGTGAGAAAAAGTTATCTGATCTACTGCTTTTTGTCATTGGGTTAATTTCTGTCAATGAAAAATACTGATACACAACAAAAAGGGGTCATATTCTGTTGTTCAGCAAATCACAATGCCTAAAAGAAAATGATATATTCAGTTGTTGTAGCGAAGAGCTTAATATACTTGTTTTTCCTGTATTCATTCAGTATTAAACTCTTCACTACGAATACAGTGTTATTTATTTATTTATTCACTTACTTACTTACTTCATTTATATCCCGCTTCTCTCACACTACAGGGGACTCAGAGCGGCATACAACATATGTTTGGCAAACATTCAATGCCTCAACAATACAATTATTTAAAACATAACATAAAATCATTAAAACAGTAGACATAAAACAATTAAAACCAATAACATTAAACATAATCAGTCTAATACACAATTACCACATTGCACCAATCCTTAGTCATAATTCAGCTGTTTCATTTCCAACCGTGTCATAGCACGACGTTAGGTTGCATTTCTGTCACTCTCTGAAAACCTGTTTGAATAGCCAAGTCTTAAGTTGTTTCCTAAATGGCAGGAGGGAGAGGCCCGATCTGATCTCGCTAGGAAGGTAGTTCCACAGCTGAGGGGCCACCACCAAGAAGACCCTGTCCATCCCCACCAATCGTGTTTTTGAAGAAAGTGGGACTGAGAGCAGGACCTCCCCGGCAGATCTTGGTGCTCAAACTGGTTCATAAAGGGAGATGTGTTCAGATATATAAGCTGGACCAGACTCATTTAGGGTTTTATAGGCTAAAGCCAGCACTTTGAATTGTGCTCTGTCGCAGACTGGGAGCTAATGGAGTTGACGCAACAGGGGGATTGTATGCTTCCCATACGCTGCTCTGGTAAACAGCCTGGCCACCGCACATTGGAATCCTTGAAGCTTCCAAGCAGTCTTCAAAGGCAACCCTACACGGAGAACGTTGCAGTAGTATATTCGAGATGTGACAAGAGCACTGACACCATGGCCAAGTTTGATTTCCCAATGTACGGGTGCATCTGGCGCACAAGTTTTAATTGTGTAAAAGCTCCTCTGGCCACTGACGAAACCTGGGGTTCCATGCTCAGTGGTAAGTCCAGAAGAACTCTCAAGCTGCAGACCTGTGTCTTACCACTAACTCTTATACAATGGAATTCCAGTGGAGTTAGAAGATATTCCAGAAGTCACTTACCAAAAGTATTTTTGTTTCTTTTCATCCTGGTCCATACGGATTAAACTAACTGTGAATGTCCACTCGTTAAAATATCATATTCCTTAGAATATGGATATCACAATGTTTTCTCAGTAGAACAATTGACACAGCTAAGTGCTCACTCATACAACTAGTTAAGACCCAGCTGTATGATGATAATTCCTATAGTTAGAAGTCTATGTTGAAAATCAGTGACAACTTTAGATTACCAGCCTATAATGATCATTGCAAAAATGTGACCATGCAAACTGGGACATGCTGTTTTCTGTTTTCTCATTTCTTTTGAGATTTGTAACCAGTTCTCATTTACGTCTGTGATTTTATCACTTTCCCCCTTGTGGAGTCAACATGCTGGAATTCTTGTAGCACTAATTGTGAGTTTCCATTATTATGTAACCAGGAAAATCACAACAGAAATTAAAGATACCCATTAATTGTATGTTACCTGTTCATGCAGACAAAGGAGCATTTCAATGACAGAAGAAACTTTTCAGTAGAAAGCTCTTACACCTTACTGTATCTTTTTTTCACCGTTTTATTTCTCTTCTTGGTATTTCCCACCTCCTGATGTGCAAGAATAGGTTGCTCATTATTCTTGGGAGACATTGAACAAAACTGCCATGGATTGATAAGCTGCTGACCAATGAGAGCTAGAGTAAAGAACAGTCCATTCAAGGCAACAAACAGAAGATAACATACACGTGAATCTCCTAGAATTATCTGCTGCGTTTCTGCAATCAGGATGTGGGACAAAGTGTCCCTTAATTGCAAGTAGCAGAACTTTTCTACTGGGAAAGTAGAGCCATTCTTAGGGATCACCACTGTTAAACTACAGGAATCTCATCTAGTCACTAACTCTGAAAAAAAAACCAGAATCTGGACAAAGAATAGCAAAAGTGAGAGCCATATCGTCTATTTAGATAGCTTGCAGGAAGAACTGGAGAATATGAATAAGTTGTTTTAATAATTAGGTAGATTGTTACCTAAGCAACAGGGAGATAATGGGCATCCAGTTCAGAATAATCTTAGCTGGGCTTGTCTAAACCCAACTAAGATTTCCAGAACTTTGTGTGTGTGTGCGTGTGTGTGTGTTTGTAAAACTGACTGGCCTACACTGCTGAGTTTATAGGAAAATAGCAGTAAGTAGTAGTGCTAGAATATATGCAATTAAGATTAGGGTGCCCTATTGTTTTCCCTCACTGTAGCAGAGCCATACATCAAACCATTTTGGGAGGTTTAAATGCCATCTATCATCCAGATCCAGATGCCTATCTTTCAGGAAGGATGCAGAAACATGACAGGTATCAGTGTGATAAGCCCTAGGCTATAAGGATGAATAAGCCACCCTTCTTCCCCTTCCCCAACACACACTGCAGCAAAATGCCCTTTGCATAAATATAACACAAAATCTGCAAATAACAAACCACTTTCCATCAGATAACATTTAACTGCTGAAAAAGCAAGTTGTTAGAGGGTGAAACACTGATAGACAGAAAATCCATTGCAAGAACATAATTCTAAAATATTTTGACTTATGCTTTTTGTGGATAGTAAGTCATGCTGAGGGTATATAATGGCTTTAAAAATGAGCTTTTCTTGCTTACACAATGAAATAGTTGAACGAATGGAGAAAATACTGCCAAGAATACGGCACTGAAAGTTCATTTTTTAAACAAAATCTGAGAAATAGCAGCATACCACTGATTTGCCAGGCCTTGAGACATCTGGCAGGTGAATGCTTTCTTCTTCATTCAGTTATGTTAAGGTTTTCTTTTTAAAAAATTGATCTGCCTGAAATATTTTAAATTCAAGATGTTACTTCTGTTTTGAATATACTGGGGACAAAGCCATTTTTCTTGGTAGAGGGAGATGAAATCTGGTGGCAGAGCAACATAACTATGTTCTGTGCCATCCCATTTTGCTGGAAATAGAACCAGATCTTGTGGTTGCGGCAACAACTACACAAGAAATTTGGCCTAGTGTTCTTAGTTTTTAAAAGCAATGGAACAACTGGTATCAATAGTATATTTCTTATTTGATGAGCACTATTTATTCAGTAATAAAAAACTCTTGTGTTCAGGTGGTCTGGGTCTATAACAATCACATTTAAAAGTGGAATCACTGCACTATAATTGTTTCAGCTTGTCAATATCCTTCTTAAATAGTGGTGGCCAGAACGGGACACAGTCTTCGAAGTCTCACCAAAGCAGAATAGAGTGGGATTATGACTGCCTTCAGAGCCCCCAGTGGTGCAGCGGATTAAACAGCTGAGCTCCTGAACTTGCTGACTGCAAGGTCCATGGTTCAAATCAGGGGAGCGGGATGAGCTCCTGCTGTTAGCACCAGCTTCTTCCAACCTAGCAGTTTGAAAACATGCAAATGTGAGTAGATTATAGGTACCACTGCGGTGGGAAGGTAATGGCGCTCCATGCAGTCATGCCGGCCACATGACCTTAGAGGTGTCTACAGACAACACTGGCTCTTCGGCTTAGAAATTGAGATGAGCACCAACCCCTAGAATCGGACACAACTAAACTTAATGTCAGGGAGAAACCTTTACCTACCTTTACCTATGACTTCCTTTGATCTAAACACTATATTTCTATACTTCTGCAGCCTAGAATCACATTGGCACTTATTACTTTTTCAGTTTGGTATTTGAGCAAAACAATAGAAGAGAGAAAAAAGTGCAAAACCACCCCAAGGCATTTTTTAATTTTGAATCATGTATTTTTAGACATTTTAAAAAACATTATAGTAAGGGAGTTTGGACGACTTCGGATGCAAGGGCCACATGAGGAACCTATAGACTACACACAGATCATGGTTAGAAATTGCAAGGCTTGGAAAAAAACTTGAAAATATTTTTCCCCCGTTTTTTCCAAAGCTATTTTTCCTGGAAAATTGATAAGCATGTAGAATATGTTCTTTTCCAATAATAAATAATATATCTATAACAAGGTATTCAACATGAAGATCTTAATGAAAGATTTCTGAGGCTTTTTGTGCCCCCCCCCAATTTATCTATTTTTCCCCAGGCCTTCCTATCTCTAATCATGGCTCACATGTTTTTCACCCATGTCTTAGTACATAATTCAAACCTTTCAGTCAGAAATGGACAAATAAATCTATTGCTGGATTGTGCTCTTTCTTGTGTTTGTAGTTATTGTTTATGATGTTCTATGCTTTCAAATGAATGTGACTTACCCAAGTTTATCCAGTGGAGTTTCATGACCAAATAGGGATTTGAACCCTGGTCTCCCAGTCCTAGTAAAACACTCAAAACCACTACCTTATGTTGGCTCTCTTTCTCATGTTGTTTACTCCTTCCCCTACACATTTCCTTCAAAATGAGACATTTTGAAATGAATGTTGGTGTTTTCTTAAAAACTAAGAATGACACAATAATATTCAGGAAGTCAAAGATGAGCAAATAACTATTTTCTAATCCACACATTCCTCTGGAGATGCATATGGGGCCGGGCTGTGGCGCAGCTGTTGAGCAGCTGCCTTAAATCACTCTGACCATGAGGTCATGAGTTCGAGGCCAGCCCGTGGCGGGGTGAGCACCCGTCAATTAAAAATAAAAAATAGCCCCTGCTCGTTGCTGACCTAGCAACCCGAAAGATAGTTGCATCTATCAAGTAGGAGATAAGGTACCACTAATAAAAGTGGGGAGGCAAGATTAACTAATTTACGACCTGGAATGAGGAAGTGCCGTCAGTGTGGATGATGAAGCAGCTGCTCCCCCCTGTGGCCAGAATCGAACATCCCCTCAGAAGAAGGTTAACTTGCCTCTGCGTGTGTCTCTCAGTCTCTGTTTGATGTGTTTATGGGCATTGAATGTTTGCCCTATGTGTGTTATAATGTGATCCGCCCTGAGTCCCCTTCGGGGTGAGAAGGGCGGAATATAAATACTGTAAATAAATAAATAAATAAATAATAAATATCACATCAATTCATGTAGGTATTCACAAAGTTCAAATTCCTGAAGCATCTCCACTCTTATTATAATCGAATGTATTTCAACAATAAATGGCAGTAAATTTCTCCAGAAGTGATGACATATGGAAAAACCCTGGAATTCTCCCAGTGATTCAGGGGGAGTCAGTTTCCATTTACATAGTGCAGTCAGAACACCTGCTATAATTATTAAGAAGCATTCAACATTCCTAGGATTGTCTAGTTTTTCCAAAGCATTTGACAAACTTTCACAGCAAAGGGAAATGGCATAGCACTTATTTTATTTATTTACTTCATTTATATCCCGCTCTTCTCACCTCATAAGGCGGCGTACAACATATATTTAGGCAAACATTCAATGCCTCAATTATACAACTATTAAAAACATAACATAAAATCATTAAAACAGAAGGCAATTTAAAACCAATGACATAAAACATAATCAAATACACAATTACCACATTGCACTAATTTGTCCTTACCAGTCATGCTTGTGAAGGTGGTGGGACCGAGAGCAGGACCTCCACGGCAGATCTTAGTGGTTCATAAAGAGAGATTCTTAAAGGGAGATGTGTTCGAATAGATAAGCTGGACCGGAGCCATTTAGGGTTTCATAGGCTAAAGCTAGCACTATGAATTATGAATTTGAATTCCAGCAGAATCATATACAGGTTGTTTCAAAGCAGTATATCTCACAATGGCAACACAAAAGGTTATGAACGGCGTAAATAAATTTCAAAAAATTACTCTGTAATTAGTAATATTTCATTAGATGTTATATTGTGTGGGTCGCTATCTTGCAAATGCCTAAGGCTAGGGGCTGTTTGTGCACTGGTGCAATCACTTGAAACACTGTGACCCATCCTTTCAAGTGGTGAGGTCTTCATTTATGGGCATTCACCCTTTGCAGATTTACAGTATGGCGATTTCAAATTGGATCCATCATTTTGAAACACCTTGTATTTTACTCATGAAAGTATATAGTTTGGAAAAATATTTTACTCAAATTCTCAAAATCCCCAGCCATTCTGGAAGCTGTAGTCTAAAAACAAAAATTCCTATTCCTAAAACAATTTTTTTAGACTTATATTTTTAAAGTCAAGGCTCAAAATGACAAACTGACAAATTATTTGTGTAAATAATTTCTCTATGACATTTAAGGCATCTCTTCCTTTTTCTTAAAAACATACTGAAATAGATTAACATAGATGTCTTTCTAAAAAGAGCCTCCTTGTATATGTTTTATTTCCATTAGAAGACTGGAGTTCTTGATGAGCTGATCTTGTCCTTTTTTCTTGTCATATTGTATATTATCCAACAAATATTAGCACTCAGTTGTAGCATCTTATGCCTTCATTTTTCTATATGATATAAGAGTGTTTTTCCATCTTAATGTAGATATTCTGAGCCATACTAAGTCCTTTGATTTTGCAGCTTGCAAATTATCATCTTACCATTATGCCGCTGAAACCTGCAGAGGGCAAAATTGCAGAAACTTTTTGATGACTGGTGCTCCTAGGGAACTGTAAACGATGAGAGAGTATCCCAGTGGGACATTGCATGAAATTACACAGTACAAAAGAATCTAGTTTGGTGAAAATTATAGCTAGGTTTCTTAGGGATATGTCCTATCATTGTCAAGTCACCTTGTGTCTGTTCTACAAGATTGCATTTCAATCATCTGAAAATGTTCTGTGTTTTCTTATTCCACTGCTTAATTAGAATGACCGTCTTGATTCATTCAGTTTGTGATCTCATTGTTATCCACAAAAAAACTGTCAAAGAAGTTAGTCTCTCTCTCTTCCTCTCAATCTTCCTCTCTCTCCCTGCCTTCCTTTATGTCATATTGACGATCAACATAAAACATGTTCCTATTTGAACAAATGGTGTCATGGGGATCAGATGTAACTGCATGCAATAGGATTTTCAAAGCTTTCCCGAACCGGGATGGTTATGTCCTTCTGGTAGAACAATTGTGGACCACATGGATTCACTTTCAGTTGTGGTGTGGGCATTTTGAACTTCACATTACTTATAAGTAACAAGTAACTTATAAGTACTTATAAGTAACTCAACAAATTGTTATTAAGGCCCATAGAATGCATGGAGGTAAGAGAAAAATAATTATATGTATTATTACAACAGCTGGAATTTCTAATATCCCCTTGAGTTTTCTATTTCGCATTTTGAGTATCTGCTATCATCAGGCCTGTAGGGGTTCAACCCCCCCCCCCGAAATTTTTCAGGTTATAAAAAAAACCTGGTTTACTCATGAATTTTAACTGGTTAACCAAATCCCCATGCTAAATCTATGAGATGCAAAACATTAAGAGTCCCTCCAGGCACTATCTCAAGCAGATATTGACAGGTTTGTAGCAGGGTTGAGGGGTGCTAGGGGTTCAACCCCCCCCCCCCCAAATTTTCAACCCCCCCCCCCGAAAAAATTTTCTGGATACGGCCCTGGCTATGATGCTTAAATAAGTCATGCTGCGTTATTCAAATAAATTTGGAAATGAATCGGGGCTGCAACAAGGACAATCTAGATTAAGAGGAAAAAACTGGGGACCGCCTCCTGAACATTATCCCTCTTGATGCTTTCAAGTAGTCATGTCCACCTGAATATCTTCAGGTATTGTAGAGTGCTACTCTTTCAAGCTACTATAGTTGATAGAGATCAAAAAACTGACTTCCCAAAACTTCTGGGTAGTCAGAACCTTAAAGATGAAAGGTGAGGATGCAAGTACATGATACAGTATAATAAATATTAAGTTTAATATACAATATTGTGGTAAGTTTGTGGTATCTTTTACACAGTAACCTTTTAATTTACAGTCCTCAGTTAAGAAAGCACTGTAGCACCATAGCTCAATGGCAGGCAATTATACAATTTTGAAAATAGGCTTCTTTTTTTAAAGTAAATTTTATTGATAAAATTTTAACAATTGAATAAAAGGTGTTTGAAATAAGGGTACCAAGGGAGAAAATGGGGGAAAAGGAAGGGTTGTGGGGAAAGAGCGGGGATGGATAGTTGCATGGGAAATACTATGGAAAAAGGGTTTATTGATTTCCGATCTTCTCCATAATGGTTATTATTGTTCTTAGTCCTTTTCACCTTTCTTTTCTTCTGTTTTGCTTCTCCCTTTTCATTCCATTTTTCTAGGATCAGTCTCTTAAAAAGCTAAATGACGGATTGTATTAAATTTTAAGCTTTTTTTCTCTTGAGTCATATATTCTTTAAATAGAAATACCCTCAACTCACCAATGGCTAGTAAAAGTACTGGAATTCATGAATATGGATAAATTAATGCAATACTTCTCAAGAAATGAAGGGAAACTGAAGAAAAGTACAGATTGGAAAATAGGCTTCTTACCTAGCTTGATTCTGGCATTCATCTTGAATAAACATGGGGCTAAAACTGCAGAAGGGAATTAGAGAGTACTCTTAAAGCTCCATCATAAAAATCACTGAGCATCTTGCAGTTCAGAGCACCTTCACACAACAAATGTGAAGATCTCAATACTTTGATTATCACTCAACTAAACTCCCTTGATCAGGAACCAGCTTCTGAAAAGAGAAGCAAATCTTCGCCTTTATCAGTATTGCATAAAGAATTTGAAAAGTTTTTCTCCCAACACTGGATGAAATCAGAAGATATTTGTGTATTTTTATTTTTTATTTTAGAACTTGCTTGGGGAAATTTACTTCTGAAAATATGTTTTTTTACTAAACAGACCTGGGTGTTTTCTGCAAAACTCACTGTATTCTCCCTAAAACATTGTTGAGTGTCTGCAAGATGAAGTTTTCTGAGGAAGTCATCTCCCCTGCCCTCCAAAAAACAGGTCCACAAATGGGGAAAAATCTTGTTGATTACAATAACATTTACAAATATTTTTACATCCCTACTTTAGCGCATTGACTTAGAGTCAGTCTTTAGGATTATTTTTATTTTGAGTTAGCAAAGTAATACCAAAGCAGAGCAAATAGTTATAAAAGTAACAAATTAGAGAACAGAACCACAAATTTCTTTGCAAGAAATCTACTTAAGATTCATTTTCAAAGAAACTAAATAAACAAGTATACAATAATAAGGAAATTTATCTTTCTTCTTGCTCCTTTAATGCACTGTTTTATTGTCAAAACTTCAGAAACATTTCATGCAACCAGAGAAAACAAGTGGTTTTAAAAAGCTTTGCATCTCATTATCCTATAAAAGTAAGCTTGCTTTGTTTTAGACATTTTGTGAGGAAAATTATAGGAATCCACTTCAAAATCATATGAAGTGAGAGCAATTGTAAAACATAAGCTCTTGAGGGAATTATCATATTTCCTAGAATTAATTTTGGCCAACAGCATTTGTTATCTGACTGTTATCATGCAGTCTGAATCTTTGAACAAGGAGGATTAGAACTGGTACACACATCCCAAATTGTATTTTCTTTTTCAAAAGAAACAGCTCCCTGTGTGTGCATGTTCCTACATATCAAGAATAGCAGAAGAATGTAATTAGTTCTAATTTTTTTGTAAAATCCACTATGGACTTCAAAGTCCAATGTGAACTTTTTACAAATTCTCTTCAATTACTACACTGAATGGAGACCAGGCAATCAGATGACTGCAGCAGACAGGCAATGGTAAGGGACAGCAATTATGACCTTCTTGATATTTCTCTGGACTCCTAAGTTGTTCATCAGAGATGAACACTGGTGATCAGATCATAGCTGGATGGTTTTTGAGTGTCTCCTACTTCCCCCAAGTTGATACATGATGAGGAGGCAGGGGGTAATTAAGAATCAGCTATATTTTGATGGCCAATGCTAAACAATGGATTAAAAAAACACAGTCTATTTTTAACAGGAAAGGAGCTAACCATATATCCTTAATGATAGAGATCAATCAGTATGGAGCTAAAGATGAAAAAGCCCTGTTCTTCATGACCACTAATAAAATTGTTCTTCATACCGTTCTAATAAAATTGTTCTTCATATTGTGCTTCAATAAAATTGTTGCTTACAATAGGCAAATGAGCAGCTTCCTCTCAGCTGATCTTGAAGTTTAGGCAATTTTATATGAGTCCTTAAGTGACTTGAGATCAATTAATCACAGTCATTGCGTCACAAGTGCGGTTGGTGAGGATAAGAGGCAGGACCTTCTAAGTGGTGGCTCCTCGGCTCTGGAACTCTCTCCTCAGTCAGACTAGATCAGATTTTAATGTACAATGCTTCTATAAGACTGTACCCACTTATGCTGGTCTATGACCATAATAAATATTTTGATTTTATTTAGATTAGCGCCCGCTCTCCTGGGCTTCAGAAAGAAAACAAAGACATGGTTATGGGACCAAGCTTTTGGCCAGTAAAGTAATGCAGTACAAGCAATAAATATGGAATATGTGCAATTGACAACTGGAATGGCCCGGTTTACGATTTTGGATTGTGTGATTTTAATGTTTATATTAGGTGGTTTTAATTCTATGTCCTTACATCAAAATATTGTTTTATCTTATGTTTAATCGTCTTTACTGTTTCTAATGCATAGATGTATGTTTCTTGTTTAGATTTTATGATTTGGTTTTATTCAATGTTAGGCATTGAATTTTGCTATTTTTATGTTGTAAAACACTTTGAGTCCCCTTGGGGTGAGAAAAGTGATATATAAATACAATAAATAAATGAATAAATATTTCATTGTAACTGCCTTGGCTGCATCATTGACAGTAGAGTTCCCCATCTTAGATGTTTAAAAGCCCTTCATGCATTGTCAATGCCAGAATTCCATAGTATATTGCTACAAATGTTGGAGTTGTGTTTTGCCTTCTGGTCTCATAGAGGTAATCTATGTATAATCACAGCCACCAGCCCTAACTAATATTTTTTTTTCTGTTGTGGGAAAAAGGTCATTTTCCTGTATTGTGCTTTTCTTTGAGAAATCAGAGGACACACATGAACAAGAAAGGCATCTTTCCTACAAAACTACCATTGAGTCTAGATACAGAAAAGCAAAATGTGTAGAAAAGAACTATGTGATCTAAAAGACTGCCTAGGGATTGATCCTAAAATTAGGAAGGTATGGAAAACTGAGCACAAGGGAGCACCTAACCATAATATTACCATTCAGTGTGAAGGATTCAAATTCTCGTGAGTGTAAGTACCACTGTAAACAGCACAACATTGTTTTATTTTATTGCATCTGGCTTTGAGAGGATACAAAACACCTGGAGGAAATGTGACCGGAATTCTTTTCTACAGCAAGAATCCAACAGAGCAAAGAACAAGCCACTTGAAGAAATGCAAAGATTCACTGATATTGATCCAAGTTAAGCCTATACAGGAGTAAAGCACTAGAGCCATTAGCTGTTATTGTGTGGGGATTTAGAAGAGTAAAAGCAAATGAATGACACAGAACATTAGCAAAAATTAGTTGAGGGCAAATTAGATGGGAGGCAATTGAACGGGAATGTCTACCTTAAATGTGCTTTTCAACTTTAAGAAGCCTAACCAACAGGGTCAGTGGCAAAAGAGATAATGTCTAAAATATCTTGAAGGTTAAAAATTGAAAACCACTGCTTTAAATATTTCTTAAAGGACTGCTTTAGAAGCTGAATGCAGCAGAACACACAAGACAATGGTGAAACTTCTAGTTTCTTTATCAGAAACTCTGGGTTTTCGTCCAAACTAAAACCTATCCAATTTTCTGAACCCTATTCTCAAAGGAGGTTCAGCACCTTGGATAGCTCAAATTCAGAGTAAAACTAAAGTTAATTCACTACCCCATTGACATGGAAGCTATCAACCAACAACAACCAGACCAACCACTGAGACGGTCCTGTTGTTTTTTAATGAATTTTACTAGCAAGTCAGAAAACAGGGTGTAACGGAAAGCCTTATTTTATTGATAAATTTTGCCTATGTTATTTAATGTTGATTTAGAGATAAAAGTGGGCAGAAGTTAGCTACTGATGATTGGCCATGTGTCACCATGGTAACGTAGCTGCTTCGGTAGAAATGTAACAATTTCTAGGCTAGTGAAAGGGGCGGAGCTAGCTTGAGGAGAAAAGGAGATGTTTTAAAAAGAGTGGAGTTATGTTGATATTCTTGTGAGGAAAATTAGAGAAAAGATGTGTGTGTCTGAGGTTCAGTTATGGTAGTCTCTAGCCGGGTGAGCTAGAGGGAAAAGGATCCTAGTTTAAGTTTGGGACTTCAGTTGAAATACTGAAGGAAAAAGGTGACTATTATTGAGTCAGATCTGGGGTTTCTAGTGAGGAAGAACTAAAAAAAAGGAATAGGGGAGAGACAAAGTTTCAGTCAAGTGGTTAATGTTGAAGAATGAAAGATATGTTTGATAGTGTATATATATGAAACTGAAGAAGTAAACTATTGACACAAGTTATGATTGTTGGACTGAAGTAACCATAAATAAATAGTTCTCTGTTTCAAATAAAGAAAGTGCTTCTGAGTGGTAAATTGCATGCTACTAGGCCATTCCTGGTAGCAGTGGCATTTCTACTATAGCAATACTGAACCAAACAGCTACACAGAGAAAGATACTAGGGTTTTTTGTATTATAATATCAGATATTTAATTACCATCCACAGATAACAACACAAACAACACTGAAGCACTGGAGCACTTTTCTAGGGGTTGGGGTAAAGAAATTAACATCCTAACTCCTTACGCTTAGTATACTACTGCTTCCAATCAGAACATCAATATAACCCTCAAAGGAGGTAGGAGTAGGAAGCAGGGGTAATATGATCCTCGTGTGTGAAAGTGAGTCTACCACTATGGTAGACCATGTAGGGAGAGGGTGTGCATTTAGCAGCTGGGGGGGGGGGCATCGAAGTTATACAGGGGAGGGGGAGATACGGGAAAGGGAGGCATAACTTAATTCGGCCTAGGGTGAAAAATAGAGTGCTTGTAGATCTAAAACGGCCTCCTGACATAGTAAAGTTGGGTGCCCAGGTTGGCGGACCCTCCGATCTGAAGGTGGTGCTGCTGAACGCCAGGTCTGTCAACGGTAAAGCTGCAATCATCCAGGACCTCATTCTGGATGAGCGGGCAGACCTGGCATGCATAACAGAGACCTGGTTGGACGAGGCTGGGGGAGTTAACCTCACCAGCTTTGTCCATCAGGATACACTGTGCAGCACCAACCAAGATCTGGAGGAAGGGGAGGAGGGGTTGCAGTGGTCTATAAGGAGTCCATCCCCCTGACCAGGTGCCCCATCCCGCAGTCTACCTTGTTTGAGTGTGCTTATCTGAGGGTAGGGAGTCGGGACAGTTTAGGGATTCTGCTAGTGTACCGACCACCCTGCTGCACTACAGTCTCCCTGCCTGATCTAGCCGGGGTGGTCTCGGGCCTGGTTTTGGAGTCCCAACGGCTCATTATGCTGGGGGATTTCAATGTCCATGCCGAGGCCACTCCCTCCGGTGCGGCTCAGGACTTCATGGCCGCCATGGCAACCATGGGGCTGTCCCAATTAGTATCTGGCCCTACCCACAGAGCGGGGCACACACTTGACTTGGTTTTCTGCCAGGGATGGGAGGAAGGTGGCGGTGTGGAGGAGCTCACCATCACTCCGTTGCCATGGACCGACCATCACCTGATCAGGTTTAGACTCACTGCACCCCCCAACCTCCGCAGGGGTGGAGGACCTAAAATGGTCCGCTCCAGGAGGCTTATGGATCCGGATGGATTCCTGACGGCTCTTGGGGAATTCCCCGCCACCTCGGCTGGTGATTCTGTTGATGCTCTGGTCACCCTCTGGAACAAGGAGGCGGCTAGGGCAATAGACACAATCGCTCCAGAACGTCCCCTCTCGAGTACCCGAGCTAAACCATCTCCTTGGTTTACTGAGGAGTTGGCAGCGATGAAGCGAAAGAAGAGGGAAATAGAGGGCGTGTGGCGTTCGGAGCCGAGCGGGCCAAACCGAACACAGCTGTGTTCCTATCTTAGGGCATATGCCACGGCAATAGATGCTGCAAAGAACGTTTTCTTTGCAGCTAATATTGCGTCGGCAAAGAACCGTCTGGCGGAACTGTTCCAAGTTGTCAGAGGTTTGTTATATCCCGTCTCCCAAGACGGGATCCCTGACAACTCGGCAGCCCGCTGTGAAGCATTTGCTCGGTTCTTTGCAGACAAAGTCGCTTTGATCCGTTCTGGCTTTGACACCATATTAACGGCTGTCTCCGAGGATGTAACACGAGCACCTGCTTGTCCTATTTTGATGGATTCATTTCAATTGGTTCAGCATGAGGACGTGGACATGGTGCTTGGAGAGGTGAGGGCAACCACATGCATCCTAGACCCCTGCCCATCCTGGCTGGTGAGAGAAGCCAGAGGGGGATTGGCCGAGTGGGTGAAGGTGGTGGTGAATGCCTCCCTTCGGGAAGGCATTTTTCCAGCGAGCCTCAAATTGGCTGTGATCAAACCGCTGTTGAAGAAGCCATCACTGGACCCCACTCAATTGGAGAACTATCGGCCTATTTCCAATCTCCCCTTTTTGGGCAAGGTCGTGGAACATGTGGTGGCCGCACAACTCCAGGCATTCTTGGTAGATACCGATTTTCTGGATCCAGCACAGTCTGGCTTCAGGCTGGGGCATGGTACCGAGACAGCCTTGGTCACCTTAGTCGATGATCTGCGCCGGGAACTGGACAGGGGGAGTGTGTCCCTGCTGGTTCTGCTGGACCTCTCAGCGGCCTTCGATACCATCGATCACGGTATCCTTCTGGGACGCCTCGCTGGGATGGGGCTCGGAGGCACTGTTTTGCAGTGGCTCCGGTCCTTCCTGGAGGGTCGTTCCCAGATGGTGTCATTGGGGGACACCTGCTCGGCCCCACAACCATTGACTTGTGGGGTCCCGCAGGGTTCAGTACTGTCCCCCATGTTGTTCAACATCTACATGAAGCCACTGGGAGAGATCATCCGGAGTTTCGGGGTCCGGTGTCATCTGTACGCAGATGATGTCCAGCTCTGTCACTCCTTCCCACCTGTCACTAAGGAGGCTGTTCAGGTCCTGAACCGGTGTCTGGCCGCTGTGTCGGACTGGATGAGGGCTAACAAATTGAAACTGAATCCAGACAAGACAGAGGTCCTCCTGGTCAGTCGCAGGGCCGAACAAGGAATAGGGTTACAGCCTGTGTTGGATGGGGTTGCACTCCCCCTGAAGACACAGGTTCGCAGTCTGGGGGTGATCCTGGACTCATCGCTGAGCCTGGAACCCCAGGTCTCGGCGGTGGCCAGGGGAGCCTTCGCACAACTAAGACTTATGCGCCAGCTGCGCCCGTTCCTTGGGAGGTCTGACTTGGCCACGGTGGTCCATGCTCTGGTTACAGCTCGTTTGGACTACTGCAACGCGCTCTACGTGGGGTTGCCTTTGAAGACGGCCCGGAAGCTCCAACTAGTACAACGGGTGGCAGCCAGATTAATAACTGGGGCATCTTACAGGGAGCATACTACTCCCTTGTTAAGCCAGCTCCACTGGCTGCCGATATGCTACCGAGCCCAATTCAAAGTGCTGGTCTTGACCTATAAAGCCCTAAACGGTTCTGGCCCAATCTACTTGTCCGAACGTATCTCCTCCTATGAGCCAGGAAGATCCCTAAGGTCATCTGATGAGGCCCTGCTCTCGGTCTCGCCTGCCTCACAGGCACAGCTGGTGGGAACGAGGGACAGGGCCTTCTCGGTGGTGGCTCCCCGGCTGTGGAACACCCTCCCCAGAGAAATACGACACGTCCCAACCCTTCTGAGTTTTAGAAAAGCCCTGAAAACATGGCTATGTGCCCAGGCTTTCGAAGATTAAATGGTAAAGACGACCCCGGACTGATTTACGGCTACAGCACGAGGATTTTGGAGGAATGGATTTTAACCATATGTTTTATATTTTTATATTGTTTTAATTGTTTTATTGGATTTTCATTGCTGTTTTAATTATGTGTAGGCATTGAATTGTTGCCAATTTGTACGCCGCCCTGAGTCCCTTCGGGTGAGAAGGGCAGGATATAAATGTTGTAAATAAATAAATAAATAAATAAATTTAATGCAACCTATTCTTCAGATCTACAATAATTTGGACATAGCAGAACAGTCAAATAATATTTCTGGGTAGGCTATTGCATGAGGGTATATATGCAGGATGTTGCTCTTTTTACAGTGACAAAATGAGGAGAGGTTGGTTCCTTACTCTGATGTAGAATGCATTCCACACATGAAGGTATATGGCATAGACATCAAATAGCGGAAGAATTTAAAGTAGTGCTCCATGCACCATTATTCACAACACATTCACAATTAATGTTCCACTTACATTTATGAAACCAGGTGCCATATTGCTTCCCATCCAAGCACTATTTTTAAGGACTTCAAAAAAAAATTTCAGTTAAAAAGATTTTAAAAGATTAAAAGCTTTTAAGCAAACAAAGATAGTAGACATTTTAAACCAGTGGTAATATCCCTGACTTCAGGGACTTGGATGAGTATAACCTAACCCTCCACTTTAGCTTTCTGCTGAAGATATTTTTCAAGAAATAAGGCAATAGGAATTATTTGAATTGCCAATAGGCAATTATAGAACACTGAGCACCACTTTCCTTCCCACAGATCAATGGGCTACTGTGTTTTCCCCAAAATCAATGTCTTATATTAGTTTTTGTTCCCAAAGATATGCTAGGTCTTATTTTCAGGGGATGTCTTATTTTCAGGGGCTCCCTTCTCCTCCACCAAGGAAGGCGCATGTGGCTCCTTCTTTGGCAGCTCCCTCCTCCTCCGCCAAGGAAGAAGCATGCGGTGCGAAGGAGAAGGAGGAAAAGGCACACGCCTTTCCCTCCTTCTCCTTTGCGCCGCAAGCATCTTCCTCAGTGGCAGATCTTACTCCTCATCCTAGATCTTACTTTTGGGGAATGTCTTATATTTGGCAATACAGCAAAACCTCTACTAGGTCTTATTTTCAGGGGATGTCTTATTTTCAGGGAAACACAGTAACTAATGGAAGGAGCTTCAACTGTTCTTTTTTATCATGTTTTTTCCCCCACAAGCTGCATGGCACAAATCCATTGGAATTATTTTAAATGTGAATGCTGAAGAGCCTCCAAAGGGATATGCCACCCAACATATTCTTTTGGAATGTATACTTTGGAAGCAAACTTGCATAACTTTTTCCTGCTAATAGCACATGGAACTGAATATGATAAGAGTGGTGATTACTCTAAGGATAGTTCTGGAATCATAAAAGCACATGCATATCATAAGACACTCATTTTTTTTTACATCAAAGTGTGGTTGAATTCCAGTATTCCTCACTTTCCTCCATTTCCACATGGAGTGAGGCATAATTATTTGTCAAGAATCTTAGTGATAAGGTCAAGCTCCAGTATCACAGGATCTGTAAAGTTTTAAACATGCTAACTGTAACGGCGCTCCATGCAATCATGCCGGCCACATGACCTTGGAGATGTCTATAGACAATGCCGGCTCTTCAGCTTAGAAATGGAGATTAGCACCAACCCCCAGTCGGTTACGACTGGACTTAACGTCAGGGGAAACCTTTATCTTTTTTAACTGTGAGAGAAATAAGATTGAATACTGCAAAAGCCATCTTCTGCATGGCTATTAACCTTCTCCCAATAGAATCAAATCAAGGAAAAGCTTCATGAGAACCAACACTCTTCTTAATGTTCCCCCAACAACATAAATAATATCGCTATGGCCAGCTAAACTAGGAAATCCCAAATGGATGCCCGCCCCCCATGAGTGTTTGCCTCCTGGGGCAAACCAAGAATGGGCAACTTGGAAGTCCCTGAACAGACTCAGAAGCGGAGTGGGCAGATCAAATAATAGCCTGGCAAAATGGAACTACCTAGATGAATCCTCCACCTTGTGCGACTGTGGAGCAAAACAAGCAACCCAGCATCTGGATGCTTGTCCACAATGCCCTGCCTCAGGCACAGAGGAAGAATAGTTTAAAACTACAGACAATGAGGTCGCTGTTGCCCATTTTTGGTCAAAAATTATTTAGCCACTTGTGTTCCTTCTATTTTTTTATCAGTTTTACACTTATTTATGCAATGCTTTTGACACAAAATAAATAAAAGTTTTAAACGAAAACTGGAGACAAGAACAGCTTTTAAGAGAGTTAATGTATATTTTTTCCAATCTGTGGAGACACACATTCCTTTCTTTTGTCCCACTATAACATCAAATCTAACAGGTGATTGTTGGTAAGTTTTATTATTGCTTCTTGAAGCATTAAAAAAACTCTAAAAATATACCCATCCAAAGCCAGAATAGAGGGTTTTATATGTATATACTACCTTAAAAAAATCTTTTCTTCCATCACCCATCTTCATCTTGAACACTTTATAAAAATTCCATTGCAGTCAATAGGATTTTTGAAGTACTCACAAATGACAGAATAAAAACTTCAAGAAACGTATTACTTTCTGTCTTTCTGAAATGAAGGTACCATTATGTTCTAGAAGCAACATTTACGTGTAAAAAGAAAGAAATCAATAATTTTTTGAGAACAAATTCTATTGCAAAATATCCTTAGGTGCTAGATTGAAATCATCAACATATTAATGGAGGATAAATGAAGGCAGCCATTTATTTTAAAAATAGCTTTATGCCAGCTTCTCTTGTGACACACTGAATGGGATCAGCAGAAGTGGCAGGGTGCTAATTACTCTAGTAATGTGATCCATTTTTCCAAATGGTGCAAACATCAATAATTCATCTGAAGTGGCTGCTAAAAAATTTAATGTCTGACAATCAAAGCCTAGCAAATCCAGAGGATAATCTTTTGTGCTTACTAGTTGGCATTCAGAGACTCCCTTTTCATGATAAAATATAAATGCATTGCTCCTACTTGAGGCAGTTTAGATTATAAAAATGGCAGATGTATAATGTGTCTAGCTTTGATTGTTTGAGGTAGTAAGGCAGAACCCAGCAGAGAGAAATGCAGATGTTGCATATTCAATGACTAAAGCTTGAATGATACTCCTGATAGGAACAGTCCAATTATGCAAATAGGTAGAGGCAATGAAAAGATTTGAAAAATATGGTCAGTTAGTCATTGCAGTCACTGATTGTTATTTGAAAAATCTCCTTTTGTAGGGGAGCATCTTGATATACTCACACTGCCATTTCTTGCAAAGAATTTTAATTCCTAGCTATGGAGAAAACAATCCCGCATCCAAAATGTCACACATGTTTATATGGATTCTTGACATTTTGTGATAATGTCAACAGGAATACAAAATTATTTTGTATCATAGCACTAGAAGATGAGTATAAGTTTATGAAACTTTACGTGTGATCAGGATTCACCTCATCCAATCTCTATGTTAGATATTTTGTCTACAACACTGCATACACACTCCAACATTTATAAGCTCTGAATGTACAGTTTGTGCCTTTCACTCCCAAGGGAACGTACTGTAGAGTCTGGGTGATGACATAGTACTTTGGAGATTGACACATTGCTTGGAGAGCGGCTTATTGATGCTAGGCCTGGTAGACATGAGCCAAAATCTACATTAATATTTGCACATGCAAAAACCATCTGCATACAGTTCGTGAGAAATGTAATTCATCATTATTTGTAAATATTAGATGAAACATTTACAACTTCTGGACCAATAAGGCAAACATGGCTCATTAGTCATATATTGTGGCCTGTGAGAAGATACAGTGTTTCCCCAAAAATAAGACAGTGTCTTATATTCATTTTTGCTCCCGAGGATGCTCTAGGTCTTATTTTCAGGGGATGTCTTATTTTTCGATGAAGAAGAATTCACATTTATTGTTGAACAAAAAAAAGAACATTTATTGTATACTGTACAGTAGTTGTCATCACAAACCAGCATAACCAGACAAACTGTGAATCCTATCAAGAATTTCTTGTTACTCCCAATATTTCCATGCACAACACTCTATGGTGCGTACATTTACCAATCCTGCACGCTCTGGTGTTCTGTTCGGCGGGCATGCTTCCAAACAAAAACTTTGCTAGGTCTTACTTTTGAGGGAGGCCTTATATTTAGCAATTCAGCAAAACCTCTACTAGGTCTTATTTTCTGGGGATGTCTTATTTTAGGGGAAATAGGGTAGTTCTTACTATGTTGTCGAAGGCTTTCATGGCCAGGGTCACAGGGTTGTTGTGTGTTTTCTGGGCTGTATGACCATGTTCCAGAAGTATTCTCTCCTGACGTTTTGTTCACATCTATATACATCACAACCTCTGAGGTTGCCTGCCATAGATGTGGGCGAAACGTCAGGAGAGAATACTTTTGGAACATGGCCATACAGCCCGGAAAACACACAACAACCCATAGTTCTTACTGTTTCTGCAAATTATGAAGCAGATAAAATATAGGAGATATATCAAACCAATAAAGAGCAGTTGCCATATTTATTTATTTATTTATTTATTGCATCACTTCTACCCCGCCCTTCCACCCATCAGGGGACTCAGGGCGGCTTACAATATAAAGACATACATGAAAACAATTTACCTCACATTTAAAATCCATTTAAATAAAAAAATACATTAAAATTAAAAGCATACATTAAAAACCTGCATAATTATACATATAAATATACATTCATGGTGTGTTTCAAGTCCGAATGGGGTCTATCATTGAGTCATACAGCTGTCATATCACATTTCTTATACACACATAATGTGTTGTACATAGTTGAATTAGAGTGATGTAAGATGGGTCTACACAGCCATTTACACCCAGTCAGCTAGTGAATTAAAGACAACTGGTTCGCTATGGAGCACCTTCACAAACACCTCAGGAATTAGTTGGAGGTTGGAAAGGTGCCACAAAGGTCCACTGATTGAGGATTGATTTGAATACGGGAATTTTTCTTACCTTGTCCAGCTGATGAGCATTGGCATGACCAGCTCTGATAGGCATCAGCATCTTTTTTCAGGATCAACACTAAACCATGTCAGGGAATATGAAATGGAGATAAAGGGGCAGACAATGAGTATTCCCATGGGAATGCTGTAGTTTGGGGGGGGGGGGGGGGATTAGGTCATTGTTTACCTTCTGGTGAGCTGTATTTCCAGGTTTTTCAAATGCATCAGTGCTATCCCTATCCTGACAAGCACTCCACATTTCTCAGTCAATTCCAGCCCTGCATGTGATTTGTTGACAAACCAAAGGAATAAAGAGAACAGACAACAGTAGTGGAATAACCAAGGGCAACTTTATTGTTACTAATTTAAATGTTTCTTGGTGGTTAATCAAATTTGGGGAGCAAATTTGATACAGAAGCGGCTGAGGCAGTTGATCATCCCTGAGTTGAGCCCTCAGCTTCCCCTTGGGCGAAACACCAACGCTCCTAAAATCAATCCCTGATCCCTGTTTGCTCAAAGGTCCAGCTCAAATACTGGAAGGCTAGCTACAGGGTGTAAGCCCCAGAGACGTTTTGGCTGTTGGTGGGGGCAAAGACCAGAAACCAGCCCCAAGGACAGGAAACTCTTCCCAACCTCTAGATCGCTTGATAGGAGAAGTTCAAAATTCCCATCCAACACCAAATGTGCCAGTAGGTAGATCACTGAATCATACCACCAACACCTGCTTTGGAAACCTGTTTAAATTGACACCACCCTAAGCCAAGTGTTCGTATCTTTGTGACCATGTAGGGGAGGCACAAAAAAAAACCCATGAAAGAAGGGAAAAAAATCCTACCTGGCCTCAAAGCGACTGCTACAAGTTACGCTGAGAAAGGAGACGGGAGGGTTGGCCAAAAAGATTCAAAGAGGCAGCTAGAGGTCTGTGACTGACTCATATAGGCAAGCTAAGCCACACACAATCACACCATGGTCTAACAAATTTATGGTCCAGTTCACCCCTGAATGCCAGCAAATTCATTTCCCCACACTTCCACTATTTTACAGTGTGGAAAATGGGCATACACTGATCAGCTGCAATGGATTTTGTGGCATAGTGTAGAATTTATAGTGAGCTTTTTAAATACACTGTTTTGGGCTTGATATGTACATTATAATGCCTGTGTGGAACTTCCCATAGCATTCATTACAATACATAACCCAGTCAAAACTAGATAATATTCAGTTATTTGTGAGTCAAATCTAGGTTATATGATGCACTAACTTCTAATGTGATTTTAACAACTAATAACTATGTTTTTACCAGGTTTATGGTGATTTGTACTTCATCTAAACATTGACTGCACCTGTTTCCTAGCTGATCTAAATTATATCCACAACTATGGAAGTTCTACCACTTGTAATGCTCCCTCATATACATTTTCTCCTAAAATCCCTTGTAAATTAATCCCTTCCTCCTTCTCTCATCTACAGTAATACTAAAAGATATATGTAAAAATAAAAATGTTTAAAATATTCAAAATCCCCCCCCCCCCCCCCTCAATACATGTTAAGTGCATCAGTGTGTACTTTCCCATTTGTCTGTCTCTCCTTCTGTCTTCTGGATTCATTTGTGTCTCATAAATCTTCAAACCCTAAAAATAACTTCACATTATCCTTTTATAGAAGTTATAAAAAGTTACCAGTCATTTAAAATATATCTATTGATTTCTCTTTCATAAAACTTGATGGTTTGTCTAGTTCTGCTATGCATAGAATATTCTTGCGGCTAGAAACAGTTTTTAGCCTAGATTTTAAATTTTGTCAATGATTTAGTTTTATAGGAGTTTTATTAATTGTGAAGTATATAACCTCTCGGATTTCATATGGATGTACGGGACTGGGTGCCCTTGATATGAGCTGGTCATTGACCGTAATAAAAGTTTACATTACATGTAGTATGATATTTTAGAATTCTATTTGTTGTTCTGTTCATTTGTTAATTCCAGCAAGAACAAAGTTGGGTCAAGTTTGACTTTGGTTTCAAACATTTCTTTCTTCAGACTTCATATCATATTCCAATAATTTTTAGCTTTATCTCAAGTCCACCACCTTTGGTGCCTAATGCAAAACCTCCCCCAAAGCAGCTGTCAGGCTCCAGGAGGAGATTCCACCTGAACATTAGGAAGAACTTCCTAACTGTCAAAGCTGTTCAGTAGTGGAACTCTCTGCCCCACAGTGTGGTAGAGGTTCTTTCTTTGGAGGCTTTCAAACAGAGGCTGGATGGTCATCTGTCAGGAATGCTTTGAATGTGATTTTCCTGCTTCTTGACAAGGGGTTGGACTGGATGGCCCCCTAGGTTTCTTCCAACTCTATGATTCTATTCTATGATTCTGGTAACCACTGTAATGTGTAGGGAAATAATTCAGATGATGGAAATGGACCTTGTCTGAGTTTCATTGAGTGCACCCTCATTTCTTAATCACTATGTGATGCAGAGTCTTGGCCTTTGTATGTCTGTTTAGAAACTGGGTTTAATTCACTAAGAACATCTTCAATGTAATCCTGTCTTATACCAACAGAAGAAAAGTTTTGTTTCTACTAAAGACTGCATAGCAGAAGGTTCGGATGCATTTTGCCAGAAGTTACAAACATACAACATCTTTCCATTCTCCCAGTAATATATATATGGGGGTGGGAAGAATAATATATCTCAGCTATAATTTCCAGTGTTATCAAAATGTAATACTTTTTCTTGTTTTATTTCTTTATTCATTCATTCATTTTAGAGTATTTGTACTCCACTCTTCAGCCACAAAGACTCTCAGAGCAGCTTACAAACTGTTAAGTTGACAGTTCCATGCTCTCAGGCATATGATCTAAACAAGACACAGCACACAAGGAAAAGAGAATGGGAGTGCGGGAGGAGATTAAGTCCAGCAGATATTGCCGGTTCTTTTCTCGTTGTCTTTCTGGCCTAGATTTGAGAATGCTAATATTAGAAACATATCAAATGCATTGGTCATAAGTAGTTGATAAACAAAATATTCAGACACATAAGAAGCTATGCAGAACATAACCGCTTCCCTTCAATTTACTCAGTATTCCAAAGCATTAGCGGAAAACTAGTTGGCTGGCATTCTTTACCAGTTATCAGTTATCTCTAAAATAAAACGTACATTTATATAGTAATATAACAAATTACATTACTACTACATCAACTTGTAGCTTAACAAATTATTATAGGGCGGCTTTACAGTGTCCTTTATCTTGGGGCCATCAGCTATGGTGAGATTTGCAAGCCCAAAATATCTGGAAGGATATAGTTGCCCATCCTTATATATAGGATATTATAGCTAAAAATATTGAAATATATGAAAGATGAAAAATATGAAACATACTGATGAAGATAAGTATTTTTTTAATTTGAAGACACCTCTGTGTGAGTTTTTTTAATGTCTGGAGGTCAGTGCACAGTCAATCAACACACAGTCTTTACAGAGTGAGGTGCGCATCCAGTGGCATGGTTAACATGATGGCCGTGTCTTCTCAATCTGTTGCAGCCTTCTTCTGCATTCACAGTCATTGTAACATGTACCATGTCATCTTTTGCCTGCCCTGCCATTGAGGTCTGTGGGTCTTTGGATTGTACTTGGTCTGGATTCTCTCTGTGGCCCCTCCTAGGAGTACATTACTCTGGTGGTTATGCCCGCAGGTTCATTGGAACATGCAAGCCCCCTCACCATGACAAGGTGACACTTCATTGAAGGGGTAAGTATTTTTGGAACTTATGGAAAAATGAAAATTTCATCTAAATAAAATTGCTGCTCATTTGGTTTATTTATAGAAAATTCCCATGTGGAATATAAATTCTTAACTACTCAAACACAGTTTTAATAAAGATCAAAGTCATAGAAAGAAATGTAAACCTGAAACTCCTAAGTCCTTATATCATGAGTATTTTAATCTCCTTGTTCCCACACAAGATAAGAACACTTAATTGTTTTGCAGGTCTCTTGTGTATTTCTTCATTAAAAGTTAAGGCTTAAGTCCTAAAGACAGTATCATATTCAAGAATTTAATTTATTGTATTGCAATAACATGTATGAGGCATTTGAATGATGAAGATGTGCTCAAACCCACCTCAAAATTTGTAAAAGTTTCTTTGGAGTCCCTCTCTTTTTCAAAAGTAATGAAGATACATTTCCAAATAGAATTCACTGGTATTAGGGAGGGAATAGAAAACTTCTAACCTGCTTCATTAAAATAAAGGGTAATACAAATTCTCAATTTAGAAGACACAAATGTGTTTTCCTGTTGAAAAGCAGACACTGTCAATGAACATGTGCTGGAATCCTTTTTATATAAAATGGAAAATATTTTATGGATTTAATTCCAACCACATGACTAAAATATCAATACCATTTTTGAAAAAAAGAGTTTTGGATATGACCTTTCTCAAATTCAGATAAAGTGACTAACTTCTGAATAAACAATAGTTATGTAGTAAGATTGTCAAAGCTAAATTATTCCCACATATTTACACTGAAAGCCCAATCTAATTTTTTACTTTTTACTTGTTTCTATATTCAGAGGGAAGCTATGATATAATATTCCTATCATCATTTGAAGTTCTCTGCCTACATAAAAACAAATCATTTTTTGAGATTTCCCTGTGCAATGACTGATTTAGAGAGTGGTCATAAGGTCGTAAAGATGATGTGGAAAAATGACATAAAGAGATGTTTATCTGTGATGAGGAAGGTCCTTCGCCAAAGGTTTCAGAGGAAGGAATTGGTAAAAACACATCTGAGTATCCCTTTCCCAAAGCAAACCCTATGAAATTTAAGGGATTTCATAGATTTTGACAAGGAACCCGAAGGCTTACAAACACACACATAACTGTTATTTATGTTCCTGCATCCAGTTTTGCCCTAACCCTTTTTGTTTTTGGTTGGAGAGGAGTTTCACACTATCACGGGCTGAGGTCCACTGGGGAGGCCATCCTCTCGGTCCCACTGCTTTTACAAGTTTGGTTGGTGGGGATGAGGGAGAGGGCCTTCTTGGTGGTGGTCCCTCAGCTTTGGAATGCTCAACCTAGGGAAATTAGGCTAGCCCCCACCCTCCAATGTTTGCAGTCCAACCTAAAGACTTGGCTCTTTAACTAAGCTTTTCAATAGGTATAGAGCCCAAAATGTTTAAATTTGTAGACCCAGTGATTTCTTCACTGAAAGCACTTAATAAGACTGGTTGGTTGCTATTCATTTTATGTCCTTAATTATTGTGGCATTTTGTCGAGTAGATAGATTTTATTGTAGTATTGCTTTATCTATTGATGTAAATTATGTTTTTCCTTTGGTATTGATGTATCTGTATTTATTGCACTGTGTGTACTGTTACATTATGAGTGCTTTGTAAGCTGCCCAGAGTCCCTTTTGGGAAATGGTGGTGGGGTAGAAATAAAGTGTTGTTGTTGTTGTTGTTGTTGTTGTTGTTGTTGTTGTTGTTGTTATCCTCAATATGCACATTTTCCCCATCATTTGAAATGTAGTTAAATAGTGATGTTAATATGTTTCTCTCCATCCTATCTTCACAACCTACATGTACTTAATACCTACCTTTGTCTTCTCCTTCTCCAGCATCCACATATTCCCTTCTTTCACATATTTATTTGTTTTTACTTTTATAATTTGCTTTAATTGTTATCATCAATATAAAACTAAGTATAACTAGAAATGTAAATGAAAATGTTCAATTTGAAATAAAATGAGTGAACCAAGGCTACTGAAAAACCTCTATTGCACTTCTAGTGTCATTAACCTATAGTGAGGATGTGGTTTTCCTTCAGTCACCACCTTGATTCATTCCTTGAATTCCGATCTTGGTGAAAAGTCAGATTCAAGTGATTGCTTGGTAGTTTCCCTGTCTTGCACATTTAATTTGAAAATGTTATACCACCTTTGCACTATAACATGAAAGCAAACAACCAAGCAAGCAAGAAAGCAAGCACGAATATTCTATCTGATAACCAGAAATGTCATGAAGGAACTAGTTTAGTGTAAAACTACTATGACAAAGGTCATACCTCCATTTCAAACGTCATAAATAGGACCTTGAAAAAGTACAATGGATAATTTATATAGATGTGTGACATTTACCCCAACCTGTATCAGAAATTCCCAGGTCAGGAAGAAACCACACCATGTAGTGGGTTTTAAAAGTTGTGGCTGATACTGACATTCACATGAACATTTTGTGGTGACTATTAAAACTCCCCAAATCCACAGCTGTTACTCCTGGGTCTTGGACCTTGTATCTTTGAATCTTGGCCTGATGTATAGAAGTTAAGAGTACAGTAGTGCTGTCGGAACAGAGGAACGAGAAAGTTAGGAATGAGAATTCTGTTGAGTGATTTCAAGATTGCTCACAGATGCCTATCAGCCTTTGAATGTGAAGGTAATGCAGCTGCAGACAAGATCACACAAAAGTGACCCATTTAGGATACACATAAGCTCTAGACGTCAGTTCTCTATCGAAAACCTATTTTCGCTGAGATCTTGCAGCATTTTGGTAAGACAAGAGGCTTGAAATAGTGCATTTCAAGCATGACATTTATAACAACTTCAGATGACTCCCAGAAAAGCCTGTCTCAAAGATCTCAAGCCAATGATAGCACCTGAGTGCCTCTCTGAATCACTCAAATACTTTTTTTCTCTGCTTCATTGATTAACTGTTACTGCGATTTTACATCTGCCCGTCTCTGCTCTTCATCACCAGCTACTAGTGAGAAGTGTAAGGGTTTTAATATTTCCCATTCTTATCAACAGTAGATTATCACTAGTCTATGTTACTAATATCAAAAGACAGAGGATGTTTAGATGCTTCTGTGGTGAATATCCCACATTAGTTTTCTAGAGATTAAAATTTTGTTTGGTTTCTTTGGTTTTTGGTTCCAACAGCAAATGTCATGACCCAGTTGTGTATGGCAAGGCCAGTTTCTCACATTCTGAGCCAATTTTTATCATGATGGCAGTCATGTAAAAAATTACAAATTATTTGTCGCTCCCCAAAATTAGTAGCTATGGATGGCTCATCCACATCTCAGTTGTGGTACTTGTTGCATCCCAGGTCTGGAGCCACCTATGACCACAGCACCACACAAGTCCAAAGTTTAATCAAACAGTTTATGGTAAAAACGTAAAAAAATATATTAAAAAGCAAGAATAAAGAAAGAAGAGGTATTGTCCAAAAAAAGGTTTAGCAATAGAAGATATCCACACAGGAATCTAAATGCTTCATAAAAATCCAAAGGTAACGCAGTTCAAGAATAGCCAAAATCACAAATACAGCATAAATCCATAAACAAAAGGTATTCTTAGAAAACTTGAGCAGGAATCATGGAACAAGACTATAGAACTTGCAGCATACTTAAATCCAAAACCAGGACTTGATAAAGGGACCAAAAATTTAGGCCTAGTCTCTCCCTCAAAAGCCAATGTTGCCTGAACTAATTCTAAGGTAAACAACAGGCTGTTAAAAAGCACTCATGAAATCATTTTACTTCTTATGAATTTTTTCTATCTCTTTCCCATGTAACCTCTTGGACCTATGGAGCTGGTTCTCAGCTCTGAACTGTAAACAAAGGCTTTTGCTAATCTCTGTAATGCCAGGTGCATTCCCTTATCTGAAGATGTTGTTTATGGCTCCACTGTCTGACCTTGGAGATCTGCACTGTCTGAGTCAGTTTCATTTCCCTGGCCTGAAACATCAACACTTTGAACCTGGCCTGAATATTCATTGCTCTGAACCTCAGGAAATCCCCTTTTGATTCATCAATGAACCCATCATCCTCTGGCTGAGTCCCTGGCCGAGCTATAACCATCCTTCCCTATCTGAAGATGCCAATTGTGAAACCTTCTGAGTATAAATCATGTCCTCTACTGCTTAGTTATGGCCATCCACTCTCTAGAGCAGCGATTCTCAAAGTGCACTCCATGGAGCCCTTGGGGTTCCGTGAAGCATTCTGAGGGGCTCAGTAGTTCTCTCCTCCTCCCTTCTCAAAGATTTCCCTCATCTTTCTTGCTCCTCCTCCTCCCCACCTCCCTCACCCCAAAAGTCCTTTTTCCTCACCAACAGATGACCCCTGGGGTTGCTATTATCACTCTTATTATTATTATTACAAAGGTCGGGTAGCCATCTGTTGAGGGTGTGCTTTTCCTACGTGTCAGAAGGGGGTTGGACTGAGGCCTTCCACTGAAATACTGTTAACTGAATGCTGGTTAAAATTGTTCATCATTTTAAATATTGTATTGTTCTTACTTTCTTTTCTTTTTTGGCACTACAAATGAGATATGTGTAGTGTGCATGTGTTTCTTTCAATTAGTTTACAGACACTCTCCAGCCATCTGCCACTGGCCCAACTCATCTGTCAAATTTTAAAACACAATGTGTCAAAAAGCCTGCCCGTGCCTGATATATATACAGTATATATAACATAATATATAATATGACATATAAACATTTATTGAGGCTCCATGAGAAACTTTTGCTTCAAAAAGGGCTCCGTGGCTGGAAAAGTTTGAGAACCCATGCTCGAGATACATACATACAGATTGGCTCATGGGTTAAAAGCTTATGAAATATTATATGTACCATGGTAAGTGCATAACATTTAAATCAACCTTTCGGCCATATCACAAGTCATCCTTTCATATGTTATCTTGGAATTTATTGCATTACTTTTTATTTGGTGGCATAAATTGTTCAAGCACCAACAATTCATATCAAAAAGATGTATCTTCTTCACTTATTTTATTAATAAAAGAATTAAAAGAAGAAATAATTTTGTATGCATATGCCAGTGAAAAAAGAAACCCATACCTTTTCTGTCCATACACCACTTTCTCTCCCTCTCCCCCTCTCCCTTTCATATATATGTTTATTTACTTAGATTACAAAAATACACCCAAAAACTAAGGTATATTTAAATAACAATTTTAATTCTCTTTCACAGAAATGGATTAAATTCATCTTCTTACAGACTTAATGATATCTTTAAACAACCTAGGATTGAAAGCAGTGAATAATTACAGCAAATCAAGATGGTATTACACACAGTGACAGCTTCAAAGCCATGATGGATGAGTGCTAAGTGAGAAAACTGTCACCTGGTTTCTGTTGTTCTAAAGACATTCCCTAGTAAATAAATCATAGAGAAGATTAGTTTTTTGAAAACATAGCAATATGGTTTGGAGGTGTGATCATTGTGTCTTTAATTCAAGTGTCAGTAGAATCTACTAAGAAGAAGAAAGGGAGAGAAACAGAGTTGGTAGAAGCGGGGGGGGGGGGGCTGCAGTCTTCATAAACATGCTGTTTCGTGGAAATGCAAAGGAACATAAAAAGTAGAAATCAGTAGACAAGGGTTACAGTAGATAGTGTTATAGTTATACTTGGACCCCAGAGGCCAAGGATCCAAGACCAACAGCCAGAGTTTTATTTACAGAGTGGCAAAACAAGAGCTTCCTCTCCCCTGAAATAAGAATTCTGCCCATGAAATAGTATTACAGCCACCAGAGTTTTAGTATTGCAGAAAGTGAGATATTGAAAAATGATCACATCTAGTACTATTTTATTTGTCATGTTTGCATTTCCTTTGTAACGTTGGCCCTATTCTTTGGATACCTAAAGTCTCTTTCTAAATGTTCCACTGAATCATCCCCCTCCTTTCCCCAGGCCATGCGGGCACCTTTGCTGACATCTCCCGGATCTCTGTGGTCAACTACTGTGGCAACAAAAAACAGCAAAAGTACATTGCAAATTGCTGTGGTTCCATTCACTTGGTAACTTTGCCCCTTTCCCCCTATACTGCAGAAAGCAGGGAAAGAGGGATGATGTCACTGGCCCATGTCACTGGCCCACTGAATTAAAAGAAGTCCAGCTGCCCACATAGTGTGGGGAATGTCAGAGAAACTTCTCCCTTTTAACTGTTGCACCTCAGGTTAGCTTCACCTGGCTAAAGACACCAGGCTGCACACAGAATGTAGTCTTTTGTAGTTTATTAGGAAATAGGGAAAAGATAGTTCATAAAAGGTAAAAGTTCAGTTCCAAAAGATGGTTACAAAACAAGGCTGTAAGAAACAAATCCACAAAAACATTAGGCATGAAACAAGGTCCTTTCAACAGAAGCCAAAAGTCCCAGAAACGAGGATACATCCAGGCTACAAGATAATACAGGAGAGCAGACATGGTTCTTGATTCAAGCGAGGAAATTGCTTTGATGAAGATTTCCCTGTTTTAATAGCATAACATGAAGGCATTTCTTTGCCCTTTGACCTCCCTCTTATTTGCTATTCTGAGACTTCTGCGCAACCCCCGAAATTCCAAACGACTAGCCTGATCTAGGGAAGCGGCCTCATCGCTTTCAAGGCCACAGGGCTCGTTAGTGTTATCAGGCTGAGGCTGGGAGCTGCTCTCGCTTTCTGCTTCTTGCACCTGAAAATCATTATCAGTAACAACATAATTTCTTCCCGTGGGAAAGCCTCCCTGCTTCTCATCTCCCAAAGCAGGAACACTCTGTACCTGAATCCCATAATTCCCACCAGAGTCATCTTGAAACTCATCCTGAACCTGAATTCCATCATCTTGAAACTGCATCCAAGAATCCTCATCAGAGTCACACAAAGACTGAGTCACAACATTAACACACAGTAATGTAATGTAGGTGGTGAACATGGATCTGCTGACCTCTGGGGAGAAGATCCAGACCATGATTTCTCTGGCTGTTTGCCAGGACATAATGTGAGGGGATATGTCTAAGACAAGCACCTCTATCTGCCTCTGATTTTTCTCCTTTTGTAGTGTAACATATATGGTCCCTTTGTACCTGGGTAGGGATCCCCTTCCCTTCTATAGGGGGTTTCACCTACCCTACACTGTCATGGAAATGTGAATAATTGGGTGGTGCCATTTAAAGATGTTTCCCAAGGAATTGCCGGGACAGTTCAGTATAGATTAGAGAGCTGGGCCAACACTAACAAAATTAATTTCAGCAAGGACAAATGTAAGATACTACACTTAGGCAGAAAAAATGAAACGCAAAGATACCGGATGGGTGACACCTGGCTCAACAACAGTCCATGTGAAAAATATCTTGGAGTCTTACTGGACAACAAGTTGAACATGAGCCAACAGGGTAGTACAGCAGCTTAAAATCCTTTGGGCTGCATCAAAAGGAGTATAATGTCTAGATTCTAGACTCTATTCTGCTTTGGTCAGACCTCACCTGGAATACTGTGTCCAGTTCTGGGCAGTTCACCACAGTTCAAAAGTGATATTGACAAGCTGGAATGTGACCAGAGGAGGGCAACTAAACTGCCCTGTGAGGAGCAGCTTAAAGAGGTGGGTATTTTTAGCCTCTAGAAGAGAAGATTGAGAGGAGACATGATAGCCATGTGAAAGGATGTCATAAGGAAGAGGGAACAGGCTGCTGCCCTGGAGACTACGACTTGGAGCAGTAGGTTCAAATTACAGAAAGGGAGATTCTACCTGAACATTAGGAAGAACTTCCTGAGTGTAAAGCTGTTCAGCAGTGTAACCCTCTACGCTGGAGTGTGGTGGAAGCTTCTTCCTTGGAAGCTTTTAAACAGAGGCTGGATGGCCATCTGCAGGGGTGCTTTGATTGTGCTTTTCCTGCATGGCAGGGGGTTGGACAAGTTGGCTTATGTAACCTCTTCCAGTTCTATGATTCCATACTGGTACATTTTGTGTTAGATTTTAATTTAGAACCTGTGTTGCATGCGACTCATGGGCTGCATTTTGCCAAACCCTGAAATAAAGGGTCTACAGACTGCATTGAGGGAAATGTATATCACTAAATTTCAGTTCAGATGGGAGACCCGGGGTGGGGGGGGGGGGGGAGGCAGGCATAAAAAATACTGTCTTTCCCCACCCGTTTTCAAAAGAGCAAAGTTGGAAACCTCACAATAAAAGTATCTGTTGCTAACTTATCAAAATACTGAGTGAGTATCCACAAGCTGCAATAAGAAGCTACAGCCTGGCAGTTTGTTTCTCTAAATCACAAAATGTTACTAGATCAGCACTATTTTTATATTTATATACACAGCTTGCCTGAGGTTATTAGTTTGGCTGAGACAAAAAGACAGCTGTCAGACACAAATGGAAGCCAGGGAGATGGAAAAGACTAGTTCTTTATCACATTGTGTATCTCTACTTCCTTTGCTTTTCTTCCAAGTTCAGCAGTATTTTGTTCTATTTACTTACAAGTGTCATCTATATAAAAACAGGAGGAGAAAAAGACAAAAAGTCTAATTGACTGAGGATAAAACTTTATACTTGAAAAATCTATTTGGCCATACTGGTTGACTTACAAACAAATAAATTGAAGCTGAATCCTGATAAAAAGAAACCTCTGTGGAACTGGTAGTTCCCACATCTAAAAACTAGCTAAGCCAGCTCCCCTGGATAGGTTTGCACTCCTTCTGAAGGAGCAGGTCCGTAACTTATTTCTAGTCACTGGAGGTCCAAGACCAGTTTTAAAGGAATTGGACTGATTGCCAGTGTTGAACCTCAACAGTAGGGAAACTGCCAAGGACTGAGGTGATCAAACCACAATTGGCGGCATGCATTGATTTTATCCCAGGTCATCCACAGAGCCAAACAGCTCCCATCAGACAACACCAGCATGGCTACAGGGGTGAAGGACTGTGGAGTCGGTGTATGTCACTGCCAGGGTAACATGAGAGAGCCATAGAATGCATGGGGGGAAGTCACATGCACCACATGTGCTCACGCTTCCCTCATCTGATCGCCCTCACCTAGATCCAGGCAATGTGGGATGTGGGGCGCCGGATTTCCCATGTCCCTCGATGAAGTGGAGTGATTCCAGTGGCTGTGTGACAAGGTTGTAAGACATGGAACAACAGATGCAAACTACAGGAAATAAGATTCCACCTAAACATTAAATAACATTTCCTGATGCTTAAACAGTGTGATGGAATCTCTTTCTCTGGAAATTTTTAAATAGTGACTGGATGACCATCTGTCAGAAGTGCATTAATTGTGTATTCCTGGATGGCCCTTGTGATTTCTTCTCTATGATTCTATGATCTTTCCCATACCTACTTTGCCTCCTGTCACTCAGCTGGAGAGGATTTTGGAGCTCAGCTAAGTAAATTTAGGGATCATACAACAACCTTTCCCACAAAACTTGTAAGCTTCCCTAGTAGCTGTGCCCAGTACCAGTAGCTTAAACACAATACATGATTCCAAACAATCTTAAAAAATACTATTTTCTCATAGTTCTGAGCTGTGATTATTGTTTATGGCTGAGCTGAAAAATCGATGTCACTTTTAGGAATAGTTTAAAGTTCACTGGACAATGGAGAACTTTTCGACAACAGCAGCAAACAAAGCTGCAAAACTGCATCAACATAATGAGCCAAGAAAAAGGGCATGGAAAATAGATGAGATTTTCCAAAACATTTGCCAGAAATGCTCTTGAAACACCAAACCACTTCTGAAATAAGCAAAGGGAAACTTTTCTATCACAAGTGTGGGCAGCATTCATCCTAGAAACATTTTCATGAACCTAGTGTATGTATGCATCTGTTTTTCCAGGCAATTCCAAGCTGTCCCTTCTGCCAAATTATCTGTCAAAGCAACATACAAGGACAATACAACAATAGGAAACAGTAGTACAAAGACTATTAAAAATAAATGTCAAAAAGATGGTTCTTAAGAGCCTCCAAAAACATGCTAAATAGAGCAGCCATTTTGTTTAGGAGATACCATATCCTCCTATTGTTCCAATTTGGCAGGGAGAGTCCCAATTAATTCTGTCATTCCATTTTTTCTTGCTGCTTTAAAATATTTCAGTTTTTCTCCCTCCCATTATGTGCTTTAGTCTTAAGCATACTTCAGTTGCTGCAACTTCAGTCCAAAGCGCAAAAATACAATGGTTTTGCCTCCAGTGGAATCTTGCCCTTCCTCATGCAAAAGCCAACTGTTGCAGCCTTTTCTAACTTGAAAGTTCTTGCTCATTAATTTGTTTCCATATTGAACAGAACCTGATGTTGTTTGGCCACGTGTCTCCAGATTTTCATATTTGAAATGTTGGCAGGTATCAGACTCTTAGAGCCCCAGAAAAGTTAGTTTCCCAAACTCTGGGGTCGAATCAAATAAGGATTTATCTCTATGTGCATTTTCAGGAGCAATACGTGGGGATATAGTATTCTAAAAACATTTTCTCCTTATTTTTTTCTAACATTAAGCCCCCATGTTTCTGATTGCTTTTCAAATTCCACCTCTTCTTTCCTCCACCCACACTCCACCTCTGGCTGAGAACTACTGCTAGCTTCAAATGAGGTTTCACACTTGCTCTCTCCATACAGACCTTTTTCTCTCGGGAACATTCTCCCCTCCAACCTCCGTCCTTGCGCATACTGAGCTACATCTCAATCAGCAGACAATCCGCGGAGGAGATTCAGTTTGAATGCTGGCTTCATCTAGTCACACTCAATTGAGCATAGATGCCTGTGATCATTAAAGGGCACAGCTTTTCTCTTGACACTTTTATGGAAGAGGTCCAGAATCACTCAGTGCTTGAATTTCATATTTTTCCAAACCTGGAGTGCACACTGTGAAGCAAGATGACCTTTTCTTTTTATTTTCCACAAAATGAAGGCTTAGAATGACACCAGGAACACACATCTCTATAGCGCTTACAGAATAAAATGTAACTGTAGATGCAATGTTACTTAGTAAAAAGCAAGCATCAACTGACTTTTATTTAGAGTTCTAGATATTAATAGCACAGTCTGACATTTCATTTAAGCAGCTTCAGAGCATGGGTAAAGTACAAACCAACAAAAATCCATCAAACTGAACGAAGAAAGTTAAAATCCAAACCTGGACAATAAGCTTATTACAGCCAGCCTAACTGCTATAGGTGCATGCAGACTGAGTTCTTTTGAACAACAACAACAACAACAAGCTATGTATTACAAAAATAGATAAAATTAGGAAAAAACAGAACAACTTAAAAATTAGACCAGATGAATTCTGCACTCTGCAGTTAAACTCAGGTCCAAAATGGAGACTGCAGAATGAATGAATGGCTGTATGGGTATGAGCTTCCTCCTAGCAATGCATGCTGAGAAAATATAATCAATGCCTAGTCTCCATGTCTGAAAAAAGGAAGATTTGTAGCTTCATAATTGCCTTGGGCAAAACACACAGGTTCTCAAGTCTACAAGGAGCAGACTTGTGGAAGACATGTCAATCTGAGCAGAGTTGGAAATAAAGTCTTGTAAGAGGAATGGGGAACATGTAGCCCTTCAGAGATTATTGGATAATGATCCCTCATCATTGGTTGAGAGTGATGAGAGTTACAGTCTAACTACATTGAGTGGGCACATTCCCCATCTCCTATTCACCCATACAATGTGGAGAAGAGCAAACCACAAATCACCTATTACAATTCAATCTGAGCCCTGCCACATGCACTATGGAGGACCCTCTTACAGCAACACCAGAGGCACTCCAAGTGGCCAGCTACTGATCAAAGGACATTTAGTATAATACTAAGTTGTTGTTGTTGTTGTCGTCATCATTTTTAAACTTTGTGTTTACAAATAGATTACAACTTGTAACCTCGGTTCGCTTCTGACCCGATAAATAAATAAATTCATTTAATACAATGGATCAAAAATGTCCATGCCTTCTTCTTATTCAACCTCCCATTGAAGATGGACTGATGTTCCCCATTCAGAGCAGGCCTATTAACTGCCCACTGACTAATAATAATAATAATAATAATAATAATAATAATAATAATAAACTTTATCAGTATTTCACCCTATCTCAGGGCGGATTCCTGCATACAATGGCAAACATTCAATGCCTCCATAAAACAAACAAATACTGACATAAAATCCCAGGAAAACCCCACATACAATTAAAACCTAACATCAAATCAACATAAAAGTGCAACTGAAGTTTTGGCACAGGAAATTATGGCACAAGAGAAACAGGGAAGGAGGTCATTAATGGATTTTGTGCATGTTAATAAAAATGCTTTTCAAACCATCTCCCCCTTGAGAAGAGGGATGATACAATTCGAGAAGCTCCAAGCATTATTATAATTGTGATTTATGTCCTCATATAATAAGATTCTTAGTAGCACAAACCAGTGTTGCGACATTCCTTGGAATTACATTTTGTTTTAAGCATTCACCAACATCCTGAAAACCCATGACTGTTCAGAAAAGGAAAGCTCGTTTTGTATAGAGTAAATGGAAATGGAAACATGCAATTAACATGGATAGGTTGAGATAATGACATGCAATTCCTCCTTCCTCACAGAAATAATGCCTCAGGTAGCTTTATTTTGACATCTGCAGAACTCCTAAGCATTGCAAGTATTTGAATACATGAGTGACTGAACTAATTAGCAAGAACTTGAAGCAAAAAAATGAAGCAAATGGATTAGCAGCTCTCACGATAAAAAAAAAAAAAAAAGATGTTAATGGAACACAGCATAGTTAACACACTGTGAAATATCACTGAATGCATTTCCTGCTTGTTCCTTTCCCCACTTTTGAAAAACATGCATGTCTTTGAATGCTAAAATTCATTCCCTTACACTGCAAAAAGAAATGAAAAGAAAGCTCCCAAATCCTTCATAAATATACCTTAGTCTGGCAGAATAAAAGAGTATGCAATCCACCCAAACCACAGAACAAATTAATAAATGATATGGCTGTTTTGCTGTAAGATTATGGGCTGTGAGAAGAATATTTATGATCTGGAGTAAAATGCTCAAATGGAGTAATCTGTAGAAACAGAAGACTGGGGAACTGTAAAGGCTGGTGCATTTGTATCAGTTTCCATCCACAAATGTAGTCATTTGACCACGTATTATTTATACAGTCTATGGAGGAGAATTGGAAATGATGGAAGAGGCTGCCAAATCGCATACATTGCCATCAGGCTACAAATGATACCTTTAAAGCGGATGAAAGACTAATTAATCTTATAAAATGGCTCATGATCTACCAGACCAGATCCAAAAAGGTTGAGAATATAGACATAGCAAGACACAGTTTTCATGGCTATATTTAACTCAATGAGATAATGTTTAAGGTGTGACAGTTCAAATAAAGAACCTAAAATAGCACCTACAAACATGAGGTATAAAACAAATGGCAAGTAAAGTAGGCTGCTTTGCAAGAATGACCAACTCTAAGATAGAACAGGGCAATTCGTGGTGATAACAGCTTCAATCCTCATAGCCTCAACATTTTTTGGTTATTTCCCATCATGTCCACTAAAATGTATGGTTGAATCAGAGGCCTTCAAAAGCCACAATCAATCATTAACAGCCCTGCTCAAGTCATATGAACTCAGCACTGTGGATTCCCTTATTGACTTACGACCCCTTCAAAATGGGGCTAAAATTGCTGGCATGCGCTGGTTTAGCCCAGGTCATTTACAGAGCCAACCGGCTCCCATCAGACAACACCAGCATGGCTACATGGGTGAAGGATGGTGGAGTCGGTGCATGTCGCTGCCAGGGTAACATGGGAGAGCCATAAAATGCAAGGGGTGAAGTCACATGCACCTCATGTGCTTCCCTCATCTGATCGCCCTCCCTTAGATCCGGGCGATGTGGGATGTGGGGCGCCGGATTCCCCATGCCCCCTGGCGGCTGTGTGACAAGGTTGTAATGTGATCGAGGTGACCACCCCCCCAGGACTTTGTAAAAGATAGTTCAAAAATCAAGACTTTATGTTCTATATTCCATATATTTATAGTAGAAGGTGATTAAGACTTTTTACTGGAGTTTACTGTGGTTTACTAAAACTCTCTGCACAAAAGGTGTTTGACCTTTTAGCCTGAGGCAAGAGATAACAACTTCATGAATTGTAAAATCATGCTGCTAAAACTCCACTTTTATGAATTTCCATGCTGGGTTCTCCAGATGTTATGAACTTCGTTCTTATCAAATATTTTCAATTGTTTATATCATTCATGATTCCCCTTTATGAAATGTAACTCACTTTTATGAATTCTCCCTTATTTCCATGAAATCTATCTATCTGCCTATATGTATTTGTACTCTTTGGAATCCCCGGAAAATATGTATTTTTCCCAGCCTGGGTTATATTCCAACTTTATTTTATTTTTCATTTTATTTCATATAATTGTCAAATCATGAAATCAAATAGGAAATATTTTGAACTCAACATGAACCCCAGAACCTATCCCATTTCCTATGACCCAGGCTTCCTTTCCCAAAAACAAAAGGATAATCTGCCACCGCTAAATCCAATCAAATTCAAATTGCATGGACAATATAGGGCTTGAGTCACCGAATTCGGAGTAGTTGACCTAAAGGAGATTCGCCCCAAGGCAAACATTGTCATAGCTCACCCAAACAAATATCCAGGATACCTCAGGAAGGCGCCCTGCAGAGCCTGTCAATATGGCTCATCACCACCCATCTTTGCTTCCATCTCTGACACCCCAAGGCATATCTAAAATCTGTATACGTGACAGAAACCCGGACATCCTTGATTGCTGCCATTAATAAAAATAGCACCCTTTAGAAATCAGTCTAGCAGGACTTAATCCTCTGGTTCCTGTCCCCGTCACCTCATTGTTTCGCTAACTCCTGCCTTCTCTCTCCTGATTGGCCCGAGTGGAGACGTAAGGCAGCTTCCTATTGGGCCAACGGAGCGAGGCGGGAAACGAAAGCCCGCCTCGTTCAACCTTCTAGCCTATCAACGATCAGATGAGCGGGGAAGCAGGGCGGGAAATTCAAAGGGCTGTCAGACTGAAATTTTGTATAAATATGGCTTTATTTTGATTGTATGGGACTTCTAGTAAGTCGAATGATCGCTACTAGAGTCCTCTTCAGCTGAATTGCTCAATAAAGACTCCTTGGCGGATTTTCCTTCAACTTTGGCGGACCTTCTTCATTTCGGCTTCAGGTTTGTGATGACTCATGGGCCTTGTAGTCCTGTTCCTAGTACTATTGTGTAAGGTTATTGGTGCTCTGCAGCCTGGGTCCTGACAAGGTTGTATTGCGGCTCGTATTTTCCTTTTGGCTCCGCCAAGGTCCGTTCTCTCAGGACCGGATCGGGTCTCTCCTTAAGGGCCCCGATCCCCTAAAACGCGGTCGACAACAGTAAGACATGGAACAACAGATGCAAACTACAGGAAATAAGATTCCACCTAACATTAAACATCATATCTTTTCTCAAGCAAGAAATATGGAAGGTTTCCTATGGAAAGTAGGGTGGGGACTCCTGTTTCATCATTTATTAAAAGTATATTGCTTGATATACATGTTTTGCACAGATAATTTTCAGTGCAATTAGAATTCCTGTGTATTGTTATTCTATGGATTCTAGGCTATTGCAAATGAGATATATGTACATGTAATAAAATGTAAATACAAAATAGCACCTACAAAGAGTTACTAGCTGTTGCTTATACCCCGAGTTACTAGCTGCAACTTTTCACATACAGTTATCACTTATTCTACAGCTCCCTGACAACTATAAAAGGAAGCAAATGTCTTCTGCAATGGAAAAGAGCTCTACATTTTTATGACTGCATTCATTGCACCTTGGTGTACTCACTCATAGTGACTAAAAGTTTCTTTTGCAGTATTTTAGCAAATTATTACTGTTTACCTTATGAGCAAGAGAAGAAAAGCTATATCATAAATATAAGAAAAACCTTAGGCAAATAATGAAAAAGAAAGGGATTTATATGCAAAACAATACTGAAATATCCATGCATCTTTACCTTTGTCTTATCAGCATACAATTTAACAAACAAAGAAGTGTGCTACTAAATAAAAAGGAGAATATTTTATTCCTCAGTCAACACTATTCAGAGTTTTAGTTACAAAGTCAGAGTTAAAATATTTTCACATAGAAGTTATTTAAAAATGCAATAGGTGCTTATTATTGATCCAATTTATTATTCTTTTTACCAATAATCATATGCAAAGTTGTGACATCAGTTTTAAGACACTTTGATAACTACAGCTTGAGTCAGATGAAGTGAATTATGCTTGATTATATAATCCAAAGACACTACATCTTACCAAAGCTTCTTTGCTCAATACTTCCACCCACAAACAAATGACAACTTTCTCATAAATACCAGACCTAAGCTAATTATGTTGTTTCATTTTCGCATTTTTAAATATTGCAATAACATTTCATCCTGATTTTTAAAACAGCACGCAGTGTAAGCCGAAAGTAAAATTTCTGTTTTCCATCTTTTAATCTCATTTTGATGGTTCTGTTTAATCAAACTAAAATCATAGTAACATTTTACTCAATGTTCTTCTTATACTCCTGTTATTGTTATATCTGTATGTAGTGCATAAAAGCTACAATCTATGCTAAGGCTTTTAAATAAGGAAGACTTTGTGATTAAATGGCAACCAAATATGTGAATTACTTCAACTTACATGTTGACAGAATTGAAACCGAGCTAATAGCTATTTTGCTGAATAAAGCTTCTGCACTTAAATAAAGTGATTTGATAAAAAAAGTTCCAACTTTTTCTCTATTATTCTGTTGAATCTATACAATATTAGTTTGTACTGAGCATACTAGTAATGAGGCACTGGGAGAAATGAGAATTTGCCATAGATTCCTCTTTTATCCTCTTTCAAATGGAAGAAAATACTGTATATAACATTCCAAGCTGCTTACTTTCTTTAAATAAAACAGTACTCCAGAATGGGTTTTATCTTTATTTCTGAAGGTAATGATTATAATTTTCTCTGGGTTCTAGTTCAGAAATTTTGTCCTAGATAGCAAGTTTCAGCTTCACAGCAGTCTTCACCTATTGAGAAAATGAATAAATTTTAAGCTGTAGTTGATTGCTTTTAAACCCTGGTTTACTTTATTCACAAAATTGTTTTGATTAATCAAGGTGACTAGGCTTATCATATGGGTGCAATACTTTGGTCAGTAGCCCAGTATTCCAGAGTAAGTCTAATGGAGTGGGTGACACAAATCCACATACTCCTAGCAATAAAATCAGCAACGCAATAGCCACAAGTGAAGAGTACTTCAATCCCCAATAGCAGGCAGCAGTCACAAGATAGGCACAGTGGGGCAGGGGGAGCTGTTTTAGATAAAAATGGCATGGCATTTCTAATCATAGAAGCAATACTTTTTGATGAGCATGTGGTATATTGATAGCACCTGGGTAATGACTGTGAATGTCATGATGCAATACCCAAGGGGGTGGAGTAACGGCTGAGTCATAACCATGTAAGAGTTATTGCAAAGGGGTTACAGCAACCAGAGTCTCCTAACTGATGACCTATCAGCAAATCACTATATAAGGAGGATGAAAGAATACATATTTCTCTCTCCTGTGTGGCTCAGTGTGAACATCTGCCTATGTTGTATGTGACTATGTGATGACTCTGATTGTTTGCAAATACAAGGAATGACGATCTGCGAATCCTGATTGTATATTTGTATATATTGCAATGATTAAAGCCTCTGGATATTTTGGATAAAAATCTGAATCCATTAATTTACTAAACAGTGTGCAGATAAGGTCAGATGCTGGCAGTTGCGCTCTCCTGATAGACAGGTTGAAACATGCTTTTGCTGTGAAAGGATGCTGCTCTGTTTTTGCTTGCTTCTGAAACACTTGCTATCCAGCTTGCAGCGGTTCAGGGAGGTCATGATTTGGAAACTATAAATCACTTTGTGACCAGCCAAGGTTCTCTGCTACTTTCCAGCTTAGACTTGTTTGCTTTCCAGTATGAATCTGGAATTTCTAATAGAAAATAAATCTCTTTTCCTGACAGAAAAACCTGGAGTATTTGTTGATAAATTGTAATGGGGGGGTCCCTCTTTCAGAGTCTTGAGCTTTGGTTTCCTAAAGCATAATTCTTACTGGTAAAGATGTCCAAGGGCCAGTTGAGTGAACATTAAGCCAGCTGAAATTGTGTTAAACAAATTTGCTAGGAATATTGAAAATTACCCAGGACTACCCTTTCTGACTTACCTTTTGCCAACATTAGGGTTATATTCCTTGGCTGAAGGAGTTTTGGGATGGATCTGATATAGCTCGGCTCTTTAACCCTCTTTTTGGCATTTTTATTGGCAGATCTTAATCAGCAGCTTTTCTGTTGTTCATAGATTTCTAAAACCTCTAATGTGCTAGCATTAAGTTATTCATATTGCAACTGAGAAAGAAAAGGCCTACATTTTTTCTTTAAAAGTAATAGTTTGCAAAAGTTATGTTGCAATGTACCTGTTCTGCACCCACACTATCTTAACTACTTGGAAGGTGAACTGGCTATGCACGGAACAGATCAGAGACTATATAGTTAAATCAAACAAGAATGTATTAACTGACTAGAATTTTAGACTTTCTCTCCTCTTGAGTCTCACTACAAAGTCTTAATGAGGAGAGGTAAAATCTTTGAGAGATAGACACAATTCTGGCCAAACTGAGGCTCTTGTATCTTTATTTCATCTTATTGTCTCTTTCTTGTATGGTGTTCAACTGTCTCTAAGATCGTCTCCATATTTAACTCTGACTGGGCTTGAATACAGATCCAAATGAACTTGAATACAGCTCCGATAGGACCTGAATACATCTCTAACTGGATGTGCTATTTGTAGACCTTCAAGCTTTCCTCTCTCTTCACCTTTCAATCACAAAAAGGCTCACTCTTGCAAGAAACAGAAGTGCCTTGCCTGAAATCCTCAAAGGGGCAGGGTGATGGAGGCTTCAAATGCAAAGAGGCTGTCTATACTGACCTCCAGAAACTTTACATAAAATATTAATCTCTCTAACATTTAAAAAAGGGCTTAACTAGGAGTAAACAATGAAGATCTTCATGGGGCATGACAACACCCAAACACAATGTGCATCCATACCAAGCCTTCATCAGAACGTTAAAAAAATCCTGAATCATTTATAAAGAAGAGGAAAGAGATCTAAGCTTTATTTGCTTTATTAGTTCTGCTTTTTCTGGCAGAAGATATAAATACAACTGTTAGCCGTAGGGCATTCTCAAAACCCGCTTGTCTGTATCAGTTCACATGATGAAAAAGTGTCAATAAATGTGTTAAACCACTTCAGGCTCAGCCTGAAAAATGGCATAACAATCCCAATAATGTGTGCAGGATTAAATATTTTAAGAGGAGTGACAGGTGGTATAAATGTCCCAAGGCGAGAACTCATAGAGGCACAGCAATACCTGATAGAATCAACTAAAAACATTTCCCATCAAAGCACTTCTAAATAGCTCTTAACAGTATGCTACATATTTGGCCATAGGGTCAACCCACTAACAGCAAAATTAAAATCAGACCTCTGGATCCCACAAATGTCTAGCCAGGTTAGCATTCTTCTTTCCAAAATGGTTGCGTTTTTCTGCATTTTTCATTTCTACAATATCTTTTCTGAAGTGCAGCAGCAACAATGCAAGATATAATCATGCTGACTACATCATATTATGTTATGTAGAAATACATAATATCAACAACTTTGTTTCAATTTTTTCCTAATGCTCTTGAATATGAAATTAATCTCTTTCATGTTTGTTGCATGATGTTTTCACTGAGCTGTCCACCATGACCCCAAGAAACCTTTCCTGTCACTGCCAGGTCAGAAACCATCAATGTATATTTTCTATGAGAGTAAAGTTGTCTAAGTTGACATCATTTCATTCCTAGAATGAACTGCCTTTGTCATTTACTGCTCATTCATTCAGTTTGGAGACATCTTTCAAAGGGTTCTTTTCAATCATGGTTTGTTTTATCATCTTAAGGCCCGTCCTTTGTCCCAAGATCTGATCCCAAATTGTCTGCTTTAAATTGGAATATAAGAGTCCCCACTGCTAGATAACCTGGGATAAACCAATAATCTGGGATCAGATCCTGGGATAAAGGGGCAGTGTGGAAGGGCCCTTAAACAATCTGATCTCATCAGAAATGGCGACTACCACACTGATCACCCCTACCATGATCATTTATATCTTTAATTACCATATATAATTGAATCTAGTGCATCATCGAATCTAATGGGCACCTCAATTTTCAAAACTCTGAAACCAAAAAAGGATTTGCTAGCAAATATAATGCACAGCAGCAAAAAGTGCACTCTTTGTGATTTGGTCCCAAAAGGTGTTCATAACAGTTGCTGTGCACTTAGAATTCCTTTTTTTAAAATAAAAGGTGTTATCCAGCAATGGAAAAAAGTAACACCAGAGAATCAGGTAACCCTTGATGGGAAGATAGGAAGGAAAGGAAGACAGGGGAAGACAGGAAAGAAGATAGAAAGAAAAAGAGGAGGATGAGAAGGAAGAAAGGAGAAGAGGGATGGAAGATAGAAAGAAGGTAAGAAAGGAGGAAGGAAAGGAAAGTGCCAAAGCCAGCCTAGATAGTTTGCACTGTTTTAAACTTTAGTATTACACTTTATTTTTTCTTGTTTTGTTTTATTTTCAAGACTGTTGACTGGTCTCCAGTGCAGACACTTTAGTCCATTTTTTCTTTCTTCATAATTCTGAAGAAGGAAAGAAAAAGGAAGAGGGAGCAATGGATGACAAGAGGATAGAAGGGAAGAAGGGAAGAAAGAAAGGTAAGAATGGGAGGGAGGGAAGGAAGGAAGGAAGGAAGGAAGGAAGGAAGGAAGGAAGGAAGGAAGGAAAGAAAGAAAGAAAAGAAAGGAGGAGAAAAGTGGAAAGGACAGAAAGAAGGCTAAAATGGTTGCTAGGTGGGCATAGAGGAGAGGCAGTGGGACACACGCTGGCCTCCCTACCTAGCCAAGACACCATCAACACTGTCTCCTCCTCCTCCTCTGCTCCCAGGGCAGGCCCATAGCCAGGATTTTGATTCCGGGGGGGGGGGGGCTGAGTGTCAGACCCAAGGCAGCGGGGCACCAAGAACCATACACGGAGGCCAATCTCTATCTAATATCTTTATTAAGTAAATATATAAAAGCAATAAAAACAAGTGAAGAATATAGTTCAGAAGCAGACCTTTCAAATAAGGTCAAATATAGTCCAAAAATGTATTGTCCAATAAATGATATTAGAATTCAAAGTTTTAATCCAATAACCGAAACACACACTATTGCCAAGCAATAGTGTGGGGAAATGCCAGAGTCTTAGGAGTCCAAGGTAGCTTGACAACAAGGCTGGATACAATCTTGATTCTTTAACAAGGTCCGTGACTAGGAACAAGGCAAACAGTGATTCTTGGAACAAGATCCGTGGTTAAAAACAAGGCAAGGCAAATCTTGAATACTTGATCCGGGAAGCAAGGAATTGGGGTTGCGAAGTCCACACACGATCTTACTCCTGAAGCTGCTCTGTTGACTCCGCAAAGATTCTCCCGTGTCAGGCACCTATATTGGGGTCTCGTTTTCCCGCCAACAACCTCTTTCCCTAGAGAACGGGAAGCGAAACCCAACTTTGTCCAGATGCAAGACTCCTTAGAATTTCCCAAGGGAAGCAGGTCTAATCAGCCTGTTGTTTGGCTGCAATCCGTAAACTCCTGCGATTCTGTTCCCTCACTCCTCTGTCTGCAGAATAGGACTGTCTCCTAGGGAACGGGGGGCGAGGAATGCCCAAGGTCTGTTTTACTGAGTTCTTGGGTACAAACATCAACATCCGGCAGGTGAAAAGATTCCGGCTCTTGTTGAACCGGTGAAAACCCCATGTTTTCGTCTTCATCTGCCACGATGGCACTAGGAACAGGACTACAAGGCCCATGAGGCATCACACTGAGTCTGAGTGAGAGAGGATCTACCCTAGCAAACCTTTTATATCGTTATCCCAATACTCCCATGCATATGGGATAGATTGAGCATGGTGATCAGATCATGATATGAATAAGCCATGCCATGTACCAGTAATGCCTTCTCGCGGACCACCCTACATGCCTGTCCCAGGGTATGACCCTTTCACCTTTGCTCACCAGAGAGGAGGAGGAGAGAGGTGCATGGAGCTCTTCTTTCAGCCAGGGAGGGAGAGCGAAGCAGTGCCTCCAGCAAGAAATGCCTAGGAAGGAAAGGAAACCATTTCTCCTATGTCTTCCAAGTTGGGAGACTAGGAGAAATGGCCAGGAAGGAAAAGGGGTGCAATTTCTCCTCCATCCATATTTGAATGCCCCTCCCAAAAGAAACTTTTAAAACAACTGAAAATGACAAGCAACTTAATTATTTACTCTTGATAATTATGTGATGTTGACAATAATTATTTATTTTGCGTTACTTTTCATCAACATCTCAAGGATTGATAGACATCACCCTACAGTCAAGAAAGAAACCTATCCAATCCTGTTAGCTGAACCAACATTCAATTTAAGAACAACTGAGAAACTGACAAGATATTTTCGTAACTGTCCTATCAGTGGGAGATTTAACGTTTACCCTGGAAATAACCCCATTTTGTAGCCCATAATTTTACCACCTATTGCCAGGACAATAGTCTTTCCTGTAGTTATACAACAAGCAAGATGTTCACCACACTTACAGCAAATGTCAGCTGTATGAATAAATACTTGTTTGCTACATATTCCTGCTTTCAAAGTTCCATAAATTTCCACAAGTTTGTGCTTGCTCTTTTGATCATTGAGGTCAGCCAATATAACATGATGTCTCAAAATCATACAAGTCTAGAATCACACAATCTGTGATCCTCTATCCTATATATTTTAAAAATGATCTGGACATAATCCAAAAATGAACTTATTCTAGTTAGAACAACACAATTCTGGGTACTTGGGAAGGACACTCTTTCAAGGTCCTGCTCTGCTTTGGAGGCTTGAGCAAACCCCTTGATGGTTTTCAGGCAGCTCCACAAATTGCAGTGGGAATTTTAAAAAGGAAAAAAGTTTCTGCTGTGCTCTCACTGCAATGTATTTGTCATATTCACATTGTATATTTGTGTTATTTTGCCCCTTCATGTAAAAACCATGTATACTTATATATCCTGTAATGTACTCTCCATGTGAAAAGATTTCATGTAATGCTTGGAGAATGTTGCCATGCTACTGATAGTACTTATGTTATCATTGGTCCAAGTTTGCCTTGTCCTCTGAAATCCCCCAAATGAGGACATTTGAAGAGGAAGCTTGAAATGGGAGTTGCTATTCACAAACAGGGACTTGACTTCAGATAGCAGTACCAAACATACACACCTGGAGTATGTGGCTTGAGGTGATTCCACTCTGACAATCACTTCTTGCTCTTTCACACAAGACACAGGGGAGGTTTATATGAAGCATATGAAGAAAGCAGCTGAAATAAATTGAAGTATGACCTTCCATGTGCTTTAGTGCTTCTTCAGTGGCAGTTTGTAGTGAACACCTTGACTTTCAAGTCATCTCCATTTCTGATTTTTAAACTAGTTGTCTTGATCTTGACATGTTGATTACCTCATTGCTCCTCCCTCCCTTTTATGTACCATGCAGCTACTTGATCACATTAAATTTCTAGTGGAAAGAATAAATACTAGTTTCAGGCAATGTAAAAAGAAACAAATGGATATCTTTCTGTGCAGCCTAATAAAGTTGGCAGAAGACAAATGGTCAATGAACAAAGACCCTTAAGCTCACTGATTCATAACAATGGCCAATAAAACATCCAGTAAATAGTCTTGTTACTTTATTCATAAATATTCTTATTATTGAAAGTTAATAGGAATTGAAATTGAAAAATGTTCTACACACATATACTTCCACCTACACTGATTCCTGACTAATGGGTCGTGTTATATTAAAATCAATAATAATAAACCATTTATATGGTGCTTGTGAATGAGCCAAGCAGTTTACATGCATTATCTTGTAATACTTAGAATACTTAGTACTTAAATGCTAAACTTCTTGACATGCTAGTACAGGACGAACAAGCTCATCTTAGCTACAAGGGACAATGACGAAAATGGGAGGGGGACAGTGAGTGCCGTCCTATGTCCTTGGGCCATTCATGCTTGGGGAATATGGGATAGCTGTGTAAATACTTGTAGGCAGTTCCATCTTGGAACTGGCCCAAATGCTTACACAAGGCCAAAGTCACAATTTACTTTAGATTCTTGGGGAAAATTCAGAGCAACTCATAACTTTTGATAATTTAATTTGAGACTGTATTAAGTGGCTTTAGCTACATTAACCTGGTTCAGATGTGTGTTGTGTGGGGGGGGGGGGAGGTGTTTAGGCACCATGCCTGGGTGGGGAAAATATTGAGGTTAATGGCACACTTCAGGAAAAGTGTAAGAAATCTGAAATTTGATTGCTCACATTTTGTTAAAGTTAAAGATAACTGCTTGGAGCCACAAAACTGACTCAGGATTATACTGGTAAGACAAAGTATTTAAGTTTTTCTCATTCCTGCCATTTTTTCTGTTCTGAAGCAGCACCCACACGTGGTATTTGTATGATGGGTTTAAACATGCAGAATATTTACATGTGATGTCCTGTAGAACATAGAGTAGTGCAGCTCAAACTGAGACTGTGGTGATAGAGAAAGGAAAATGTGCTATTACAAACAAAGAATATGTATATACACACATACTGCACACACACTTAAGGGAACATCTATTTTTTATGTATGACTATGCCGAAACAGAAAACCATATAGTTATGTACAGCCATTGTGAGATATCATCAAGTGCCCTTCTCAGTATTTATATGTGTCCATCTAGCCCAGTAGTTCCTAACCTGTGGGCCGCAGCCCAGCAGTGGGCTACGAGAACGAAAATCCAGTCTGCAAACCCCCTTGCTCTTCATTTATTTATTTAATTTATTTTATTTCCGCTCCTTTCCACAGAGCTGACCAACTGATGTGGTCTATCCAATGCAATTTTCTGAATCAGCACCCCAAATAACCAAACCGAATCTAAAGTTGACCAAAAACTGATTCGTAACCCTTTCAGTACTAATGTTGGAGAGTAGTCCCTGGTCAAAGTGATCCCTGGTCAAGTGGGCCCTGGTCAAATAAAGATTGGGAACCACTGATCTAGCCAGATTAGAATTATTCCAGATAACTTATTGTCCCCTTTTTGCCATTATAGGATTTTTTAATGTCAGCATCCAGTACTGTTGAAAGTTTAATGGCTGTAATGCAGCTCCTTCTTTGCTGAGTGACTTCAATTTCTGAATTTTTGTGCAATTAAATTTCCCCTAACCTTCCATAGTCCGATGATGATGACTTTAAAAATGATAGAATCCAGAGACAGTGAATAAAATGCCCTGAAAATAAGCCCCATGTGTGTTTGGTTATACATCCTGGGTAGCTCAATTATTCAACTTTTCCAACTGCGAACAGAATTTGTGGAGAGAAATAAAAATTGCTAGTGGATAATGAATGTGATGCCTGGTGATCCTCTAGCACCACTTTATAATAATACTATGCTCAATTAGGGTCACCTTGCTATATAATAAATGTTACATAGATCAAGAAGGTACATTATAGAATGAACCAGAAAGTGGAATTAGACCTATTTTGAGAAAAGGAGTAACTGAATGAAATGGGATACACAAAACCATGAAGGTAAAAGGAAGGGTAAATGTTTTAAAATCAACCTAGCTTTTTCTTGCTTTCTGAATTCATTGACTTAATTCACATAAATTATTGGTGGCCTATTGGGGTGCATGGGTTTGGCTTTTCTCCCTGCCAAATAACTCACAGATGAATTATAACCTGACAACATTTGCATTTGTTTGACTTCTCAAAGTCTGGCAAATATCCCAGTACAAAAGAATTTGTTAATTATAATAAATGCCCCATGATTTATTAGCAAGCACCTGCATATATTGCCTCTGAAGGCATATGTGGAATAAGGATGAGTGTTGAGAAAGGAGGGTGGCTTGAGCTGAAGGACAGAATTTTGTCTGCTCTTCATATCAAAGCCAACAAGTCAGTTCTCTTCCTCCTAAAGCAGTGGTTCTCAACCTGTGGGTTCCCAGGTTTTTTGACCTACAATTCCCAGAAATCCCAGCCAGTTTACCAGCTGTTAGGATTTCTGGGAGTTGAAGGCCAAAACATCTGGGGACTCGCAGGTTGAGAACCACTGTCCTAGATAAACATGTGGATAAAAACGTAATTATTTGGGCCTTCAAACTTCTCCAAAATTTCAGAATAAAATTTATTCTAGAAATGTGTGTTTTGAGTGTAAAATGTGTTTAGAAATGTGTGTATTGTAATTTTTAAAATCCAGATTTAAATACATATGTCAATAAGATTTCATCTTTTTAATGAAAATTAATCAGCTAATCAGATGGACTGACCTCAAATTAAGCATGCAGAAGTGAAATAAGCAAAAACAAAAGTAATCCATTGATCTTTATATATTGTGGGGCAGTAGGAGGTGAAAGAATGTGATCCTCACTCTACATTCTTGAACATCTTCATTTTCCTTTCGTACAAAACCTGGCTCGTCCCTTTCTTCGGGGCCTGCTTCTTGTTCCCTTTTGTACAAATTAGGATATAAGATGAAAATTGTAGGAGCAAATCTTTCTCCTTGTCTTTTTCTTCTCTTTGAACAGATTAGAGTTCTCTATAGTAAAATAAATTCACACTTCATTGGGAGCATGGAAACTGCACTATGATATGATGTAGAATTAGAACAAAAATTCAGAAGAAATAATATTTGAAGCACCACACATACGATGTCATAGGCATCACTGAAACCTGGTGGGATGACTCCCATCACTGGAATGTAGCCATTGAGGGCTATAACCTCTTTCATAGAAATAGAACAAAAAGGAGAGGAGGGGGAGTAGCTTTATATGTCAAAAACAGTTACGTTGCAGAAGAAATGCAAGACTGTAATCTGGGAAACCAGCTAGAAAGCATCTGGATAAGAATCAAGGGAACCGGGACTCAAAAAGATCTTGTTGTGGGTGTCTACTACAGACCTCCGAGTCAGGATGAAGGACTTGATGAAGCCTTCTGTCAACAGCTGACCAAACAGGCACAAAGAAGAGATATAGTAGTCATGGGCGATTTCAATTATTCCGATATCTGCTGGAAAACAAACTCAGCCAAGAGTACAAAGTCCAACAAATTCCTCACTTGCCTTGCAGACAATTTTATGGTCCAGAAGGTAGAAGAGGCAACAAGAGGATCAGCAACTCTTGATCTAATCTTAACAAATGTGGAAGACCTGATCAATACAGTTGAAGTGGTTGGATCCTTAGGGGCAAGTCACCATGTGCTCCTGGAGTTTGCAATACAAAGGAATGCTGAAACTAAGACAAGTCAAACACGCATTCTCGACTTTAAGAGAGCTGACTTCCAAAAAATGAAGGAATTACTGAGCGGCATTCCATGGACACCAATATTAAAAAACAAGGGAGTTAAGGATGGATGGGAGTTTTTCAAAAGTGAAATACTCAAGGCGCAAATGCAAACAGTGCCAACAAAGAAGAAAAATAAGACAAGTGCAAAGAAGCCAGAATGGATGTCCAAAGAACTTCTAACTGAGCTAAAGCTCAAAAGTGACATGCACAAGAAGTGGAAAAGGGGAGAAATCACCAAAGAAGAATTCAAACGTATAGCCAACACCTGTAGGGAAAAGGTTCGCAAGGCTAAAGCACAAAATGAGCTCAGGCTTGCCAGGGACATAAAAAACAACAAAAAAGGCTTTTTTGCTTACGTTGGTAGAAAAAGGAAGAAAAAGGAGGCGATAGGGCCTCTGCAAGGAGAAGATGGGGTGATGGCGACAGGGGACAGGGAAAAGGCAGAACTGCTCAATGCCTTCTTTGCCTCGGTCTTCTCACAAAAAGAAAGCCATCTTCAACCTCAGCAACATGGAATGGGCGAAGGATTGGGGGAACTCCAACCCCAAATAGGGAAACAAGTTGTCCAGGAACACCTGGCCTCTCTAAACGAATTCAAGTCCCCAGGGCCAGATCAGCTACATCCAAGAGTATTGAAGGAATTAGCGGAAGTTATTTCAGAACCACTAGCAATTATCTTCGAGAGTTCTTGGAGAACGGGAGAAGTCCCAGCAGATTGGAGGAGGGCGAATGTGGTCCCTATCTTCAAGAAGGGAAAAAAGAACGACCCAAACAATTACCGTCCGGTCAGCCTCACATCGATACCAGGCAAGATTCTGGAAAAGATCATCAAGGAAGTGGTCTGCGAACACTTAGAAACAAATGCGGTCATTGCTAATAGTCAACACGGATTTACCAAAAACAAGTCATGCCAGACTAATCTGATCTCTTTTTTCGACAGAGTTACGAGTTGGGTCGATACAGGGAATGCTGTGGATGTAGCCTACCTGGATTTCAGTAAGGCCTTCGACAAAGTCCCCCACGACCTTCTGGCAAATAAACTAGTAAAATGTGGGCTAGACAAAACTACGGTTAGGTGGATCTGCAATTGGCTAAGCGAACGAACCCAAAGGGTGCTCACCAATGCGTCGTCTTCATCATGGAAAGAAGTGACAAGTGGAGTGCCGCAGGGCTCCGTCCTGGGCCCGGTTCTGTTCAACATCTTTATTAACGACTTAGACGAAGGGTTAGAAGGCACGATCATCAAGTTTGCAGACGACACAAAACTGGGAGGGATAGCTAACACTCCAGAAGACAGGAGCAGAATTCAAAATGATCTTGACAGACTAGAGAGATGGGCCGAAACTAACAAAATGAAGTTCAACAGGGACAAATGCAAGATACTTCATTTCGGCAGAAAAAATGGAAATCAAAGATACAGAATGGGGGACGCCTGGCTTGACAGCAGTGTGTGCGAAAAAGACCTTGGAGTCCTCGTGGACAACAAGTTAAACATGAGCCAACAATGTGATGCAGCAGCTAAAAAAGCCAACGGGATTCTGGCCTGCATCAATAGGGGAATAGCGTCTAGATCCAGGGAAGTCCTGCTCCCCCTCTATTCTGCCTTGGTCAGACCACACCTGGAATACTGTGTCCAATTTTGGGCACCACAGTTGAAGGGAGATGTTGACAAGCTGGAAAGCGTCCAGAGGAGGGCGACTAAAATGATTAAGGGTCTGGAGAACAAGCCCTATGAGGAGCGGCTTAAAGAGCTTGGCATGTTTAGCCTGCAGAAGAGAAGGCTGAGAGGAGACATGATAGCCATGTACAAATACGTGAAGGGAAGTCATAGGGAGGAGGGAGCAAGCTTATTTTCTGCTGCCCTGCAGACTAGGACACGGAACAATGGCTTCAAACTACAGGAAAGGAGATTCCACCTGAACATCAGGAAGAACTTCCTCACTGTGAGAGCTGTTCGACAGTGGAACTCTCTCCCCGGGGCCGTGGTGGAGGCTCCTTCCTTGGAGGCTTTTAAGCAGAGGCTGGATGGCCATCTGTTGGGGGTGCTTTGAATGCGATTTCCTGCTTCTTGGCAGGGGGTTGGACTGGATGGCCCATGAGGTCTCTTCCAACTCTACTATTCTATGATTCTATGATTCTATGAAGCAGATTTCCTCAAATCATTTCAAATGACACCTCGTATAATTAGGTTAACACTTCTGTTGAAAATGATAAAATATGCTCACCAATGTTTAGGCTTGTTATAATGTCATATAAGCAGCGCAAGTTCTAGAAAACATCAATTATTTCTTTACATCTCTCTCTTTCATGAACAGTTCGGGCCATGCTAATTAGCTTTTTCAAGCTTTATAAGAAGGGTGCCAAATGAGTGGATTTTACATTCAGAAATGGCATTCCAAAACTGATACTGAGTGCCCTGTTAAAGTGGCTAGCTGCTACCATATCTGAAGTCTTTTGACAATTCTTACAAACCCCGAAGAAAAAAATAAGATATGAAAATTGTTGGAGGCAGGGGATCCAGAAGAGTATTTGTTCATTGATATTGTATCTGGAACAGAGTTGTAGGAAAAGGATGTTTCCTTACTGCAGGTTTGGCCACAAATATTTTTTTTAAAAAGAAATCTTATTACAAAATACAAATATGAATATGGCAACTAGCTGTCCTATATTTTGTGTAGATGACAGAAAGTAAGTATTTGCAGCTGAATAGCATAGAAAATGGAATTCATCCTATCAGTTAGGGAATAACAGATAAGAATAATATGTATCACTTTATTATTATTCTGTAAATAAATAAAATCTCCTAACAACTCATCTCAAATTGTCTTTAGCTACTTACCCACCATGCAAACATTTGTAGTAAGATCCAATTCCTCTATAGTCTCAGTTCAAGGTGGCAATTCATATTTCTTCAAAGTTGTCAGACTGTAATTCCCATCAAACTTACTAGATATCACCAAAGTTAGATAGAAGGGCTGTAGTCCACAACAATCGGGAGGCCACAAATTGCCCATGCAATCTCTTGATTCATACTTCGGTCTAAACCAGTGATTCTCAACCTGTGGGTCCCCAGGTGTTTTGGCATACAACTCCCAAAAATCCCAGCCAGTTTACCAGCTGTTAGGATTTCTGGGAGTTGAAGGCCAAAACATCTGGGGACCCACACTTTGAGAACCACTGGTCTAAGCCTTCCTTCCATATACATATAAATATATACATATACACACAAATACAGAGCTTTCACATGTTCACTGTGGACAAGGATTGATCCTTCACCTTCCTTGATTTGATGTGAGCGTCTGCAAAATGAACCTGTTGATGTGTCTTCATGTAGATCTTGTGGAGACAATACTGTGCATCTACACTATAGAATAATTGCAGTTTGACCACTTTAACTACCGTAGCTCAATGCTATGGAATCCTGGTATTTGTAAGTTAGTGAGACACCAGCACTCTTTAGAGGAGACTTTGCAAAGCTACAACTCCTATGAATCTACTGCATTGAGACATAGCAGTTAAAGATGACATTAATTCTGCAGTGTAGATGTACCCCCAGCTACCTCTTCTTAGATATCGATCATGAACATCCATACAATGTGGGAGAAGAGCTGGTACAGAGGGCTGGATTTAGCCATGTGATCCTGTTTCGTCTTTTATATATGTATAATCACATATGAAATTGGCTCTTACAATGTGGTTTATTGACATAGGCATAAATGCTGGAATGTGCATAGACTATAAATGTTCTGCAACAGGTCTCCACTGCTGGACTTAATTAAAAGCAGATGGAACATTGTAATACTATTTTGTAATTATGATATTCAGTAATTTTTGGAAAGATTTGAAATAGACAAACTGGACACATTGCATAAACTGTTGTTCTTAATTTGTATTTCATTACACTTCTAAACATGGGCTTTAGATGAGGTGCAGCCAGCATGGACTGATAACCTGCCTTGACTGCTACATACTGGTAGCAAATTCATGGATTTTAAAAAATGCTGATCTCCATCCTTTTACAAAAATTGAAAAGGGCTTTTTTTTGTAAAAAACAAAAAAAACCTTGGAGGTGTGGGAAGGAAGGTGCAGGACAGAGTACAAAAGCAAGAAAATTGATAGAGCTGGAAAGGGATTGAATTCTCCCTGTGAGGACACAAGGGAGCCAGGCTATCCCTTCCCTTCCCTAAATCACCCCCCAACAAAGGTAAAAAATATTTATACAAACATCCCCAATACCCTTTCACAGCCACCACAGATGCACACCCACCCTTTCTTCACTAGTTAAATAACAAAAAACAAAAAAAAAAGACTGAAAGATATTAAACTATGGCAATTTGATACAATTGCTAAAGCAGAAAAAATAGAATTGAGTCCAAAAGCAATCTTCAGCAGCAACAGCACTGAGATAGAACTTGGGGCTAGCTAGCACATGATCTTTCTATCTCTTTCAGAAGCGAGGATGCCACAAGAAAATAGAGGAGCTTGCCCTGGTATATATAGACCAGCTTGGCAAAAACACACGTGATCTGCTTTCTTGCTCTGATTGGCTCAGGCAAGCCTAAGGGAGAAAAACCCTCATGAGCAACGCTAGTTCTGCCACAACCAAAAGCAGCCGATTTCATTTCTGCCAAGTCAATTCAAGTCAATTGCCTGTCCCGTTTTCAGGGATTCGGTTGCCAAATCTGCTGGATTTCCTGGAGCCTTTTTTTAAAAAAAAAAACGGCACTGTGCACACCCCTAAAAATAATATTGCCCTCAAATACAACTGAAACAATTGTGATGGTCAAACAATCGGATTTCTTTTCTGGATTATTTGCAAAAGGAATGAGAATCATGTGGTCCTCCAGGTTTTATGGAGGGCTCATGCAGACTGGAATTTGTTGGGAGTTGTATCTCTACTTATTGGAAAAATCTGCATGATGTACCTCCTATTCTGATCTACTTTTTATGAATTTTCAGTACTAGTAGTCAAGACCTTTTAACGCAGTACAGGGTGTGTTTTTCTTCCCTGTCCTGGAAATTTCTATTACAGGCAATGATAAATGCCCAGGTCTGTTTCCATTCTCTCAGTTTTTTCTGTATTTCTGGGTGGTCCTGCTGATGACATGTTGAATGGTGTGCAACCTTTGCTACAGAGATTTTCTTTTCACCTTTCTGCTTGGTTACTAGGTTAAACATTTCCTTTGCACTATATTCACAATATAATCCCTTCTTTTCTTATTTCATTTTTTGCAACAATACTGCTTAACTGCTGCAGTGTTTTAGCTCTATTGCACTTTTGTACTATGATATGTGTATGTGTGTGTGTGTGTACACACACACACACACACACATACACACACACACACACACACACAATCACCAGATCAGGAATGTAAATATTGGGGAAGACATATGGAAGGGAGGTGTTGAGTTCATAGAGAAGGAAGATGGAGTAGGAAGGAAATCCCACCCACCATACAGTTAATCATACCTCAAGAATAAGAAAAAGAAGAATGGATACAACCCTTGAAAAATGCCACCAGAGTTTACCCTGCAACCTATGGATTACCCCTATTGTTTATTGTATTCTATAGTATTAAAACACTGATGGGTGTCTGTCTACACCAAAAGCCTTTGGGGACTCAATGTACAAATGTTGAGCAGACCTTGCTTTAAAACCAGTGAGGCCTTTGTGAGGCAAAATATATGTGTCTTAGGTCCAATGTTTACTAGCAGAATATGTCAGAAGAGAAATTGAAAATATGAGCGATGACCTACAAAGAACCCCATCATAGACGTGACAAGACAACAAACGTAAGCAAGCACAACAAGACAGCAGTTCCCAGAAGCCTTGGCATATTGCCCTGACAATTGTTATGATGAATTTTTTTTCTAAATACATTTAGAATGCAGATCATTTGATGAACTTAGGTCTTACACAGAGAAAAGAAAAAAAGGAACTCAGAAGACATACTTTGAAAAATACTGTGAAGTATTTGGCCTAAGTAAGATGCTTACTTTTCCTGTGTATTCAGATCATTGATCCATCTTTCTCATATTTGGCGTTGCTGGATGTATATGTAGTAGTCCCATTGTTCTCCCAATAACAGGCTAAGACCTTTTTATTCAGAAGGACATTTGACACCTGTCAGTTGAGATGTGGCCTTTAAATGTGTGTGGGTTATGCTTCTTTCATCAATGTGGACTATGCTATGGATTAGACTGCCTTTAAATATATTTTGCTTTAATATCTTATTTCTTTTTCATTTTTTTTATCCACACATATATTTAATCTTACTGTAAACTTCTTCAGAACCCAGGGACACAAAATCAAATAAAGAAATAAATATCCAGATTCTGAAGATGAGGTAAATTTGTGTGACTTAGCATATTTACAGGACTCTAATACTACATTCAGGAGCTAGGAAGTCCCTTAGGTAATATCCTCTCAAGGGCCCCCTAAACCCATGTTCTGTAGACTTCATCTCCTTTCCATTGATATCTAGACTGCCTCTTCTTTTGAGCCCAAACCATACCACTTTCCACCAAGATAGGATAAGATATCAGGACATTTTTGCTCCTTTTCATTTCTATCATTACTTTATCTCTCAGAGAGGTTATATAAACAAGCAAAAAAAGCAAGAAGGAGAAGCAAGATCCTGGAGCTTGCCAGGTTCAGCCCCATTTTATTCTGCATGAGGAAGAGCAGTTAATGGCTGCCCCTTCAACCCAGTAAAATTACATAATGCTCAAGTTGAATCAATTGTTTAGATGAGTAGAATGCAGCCATTGCAAGCAACGGGTGTCCATTCTTCCATTGATTAGTAAATAGGAGACAAACGTTTCCACCCGCTTCCCTTCAGAAATCTTTGATGTGATTGCTTAGATGCAGAATCCCTGTGGTACTTCCTCCTCAGAATGGAGATTGATTGTACGTGTGGGATGGGGATATCAGACTGCTACATCCCTATTGAGAAGAGAACAGAACCTGTTGCCCAAAGTGTCTGTCTACACCACAGTAAGTCAGGATTTGGAAGGTTTGTATGATCTCCATGCATTCCTACAGTATTGTATATGTAAGGTTCATGAATATGAATTCATTATGAATGTATAATTCTAGGTTATACATCTGTTAACTGCAGCCAAGGTCTGCATATCTATGGAAGCTATAACTCATTGGAATGTCATTTTAGATGTTTGGGTTGTTCTCCGAGCGGCAATGCCCAGTTCTAAACAATTGCTTCTAGAAAGAAATTAAAAAGTGTCTGTTATAAATCATTAGGAAGCTTGTGGCAGCTCTTTCAAAATCTGAAATAGTGTTTTTCGCTTTTATCCATGAACCAGTGATTTGTTTCAAACAGAAATTTTAACAAGGAGAATTTGGAACCAGAAAGGGATCCTGCCATGACTCATTAGAACATTTTGTTGCCATCTTATTTGCAGGCATTAGGTAAATATGTGTGTATGTTTAGAATTAGGGCTAAATAGACAATTTCAGAGAGACTGTCAAGAAGTGCTGGCTTAAAAAGTCCCAATACATTCAGTGGACCTATTCTAACAACTGGGTTTTATCCTTGTGGCCAAAAAGACCTCTGGAGAACGGGCTTCCTGAAGTGACATGTAATCTTTAAATAGGTCTGTAGTCTTCTGATAAGCAAGCAAACAATAAGCTAGTGCCAATTTCTATATTTTCTTACAGATTTTGATAGCATGAGAACACCCATAATATGGCATGAAAGTTATCGCAGGCTTCCATGAGAGTCTACATCCAACAGTGTTGCAATTGAGAGAGAGTGCAAATTAGTAGCTGTAACTGGTGGGATATTGTGACATCTGCTCTCTTCTTCAGCATTATCTGTTCTCTGTAATTGAAAGTGTTCCAGATTATCTTTTCCTATTACTGATTAGCCAGCAGGTAGTTGACCATTTCAGCAGGAGGCAAACTGATTCCATTTTGCTTCTAATGCTATAAACAGAAAGTGCTTTTCCCTTTGGCTCACAAAGTCACTTTTAGAACAGAAAAGGGCAGAGGCAACATACAGCCTCACCATATTACACATTAACTTTAAAGGGGGGGGGGGGGGAGAGAGAATTCTCTAATACAGACAGAAATATTCATAACAAAGCTGACACACAAAACAGGATGCTAGAATTTTTGCTAACACACTTTGATATTAGGAGAATTTAAAGTGCTGTGTTACTTTCCTCCCGCACCTTTGATTGCTGTATTTTGCAGTCTTCACTGCTCATGGTGCCTTGTGAATTATTGCAATCGCTTTATTTAAAATAATAAAGTTGGTTTATCAGGTAAAAGCAGATGCTAATGCTAGATTCAGTAATTATCACACAAAATGGATCCATACATATGTATGACTTTATCAGGTAATAACAGGTACTGAATATTTATCCCTCAAGCCACAATGACTGCACATTACAAATTTATGACTCTTCTACATCTTCCGTACAGTTAGTTTTTTCCAGCAGTCTCAAATGGACAAATCTCATCTCACTCTACTGAGGCTATAATGGGTACTTTTTATTACCTGGAGGTTATATAATCGTAAGTAATCATGAAGTTGTGTTGCCCCTAAAATGTACTCTGTGTATCAGTATGCACATATCCATAAGGCTGCGTCATGTGCTGCTGAGAACTGTATTGTGTCAGGAGGTTAATAAACATAAATTAAATCCACTGAACAAAGATAAAGCATTTGCAAGAAGCTTCCTGGGTCACCTTGAGGTGTAACACTTTAAACATCTCATAAATTTTCTTCAGGATGTTGGTTGGTATTAAAATCCCCCAAACTCAGTGTGAAATGCAAAGCCGCCTGTGCACAGTCTCTATAGGATTACTTAGCTTTTGCAGAATATTAAGATAGCTCTGTGTCAAGAATTGGGCAGGGGGAGTAAACTTGTAAAATATTGAACCTAAACTCCTAATTTTCTGAATGCCTATAAATATTAATAGCTTCACATTGCCACATTGGCAGAGATAGGCAGAAAGACATTGTTATGAGAGGAACCACTAGGAAAGCCTAGCTTCACTCCAAGGTAGTTATGCTGATAGGGAATTTATTATTAATGTTGAGGTGCTTGACATTGTGTTACCGTGGTATTTTCTCATATAAATTCAGAGGTAGTAGTCATATAAATAAAAAAGTAGCATTCAGTGAACAGCATAAAAATAAGTATTTTCTGTGAGATTTGTGGTAAAGACAGAATAAGGTGAGTTTGTGTCCTTTGAGTAAAAGCTGATGGTTTGGAGTTGTTTGGAAACTTTTTGTGTGTTTTTGCACATTTTCTGTGCACTATCCAAGTCTAATAATTTCTCATCAGATGAACTGAATATTAATAATAAGTGTTACTGACTTGGTTATGGCAGAGTTAGTAGCCACTAGGTCTCTGTATAATTGCTTCATTGGTCTTTGGAGCTTAGTGAACAAGATGGGAAAGATGGATGCTTTCCAGGGGCAGAGACTTAAACTTCTATGACACTGTCTATATAGAACAATGGATGACAGAACACCACTAATTGTTACCTATAACCCTCAGCCAGAGCCACTCGAACGTATCATCAACAAACAAACTGCAGAATAATACAGTACTACTCACGTTGATGAAGGGAGGGGGAGAGGGGGTAATTCCTCCTCTCCCCCTCCCTCGTTAGTCCACTATGCCAGCCAACATCACTCCATGTGATGCGTGACTGGCAGGTACCATCATGCTCGGAGACATCCACAACATGGAGAATGGGAGGAAATGTAAGACCGCCATTATGTAAGACCGCTCTTGGTCCCCCTGGGGGAGAAGAGCAGTATATAAATAAATAAATAAATAAATAAATAAATAAATAAATAAATAAAATGGAAAAGTCGGCAGTACGGTAGAGGGGTCAGTGCTGCTGTATGATCAGAATTTCCTCCTTGCCTCTCCAGCAGCCAGAAGCTAAGTATGTAAATCATCTCAGGGCTGATCCTCTGTGTGCTACACTACATCAGTTCTGGGGTAATGGGTAAGTGCAGATCTGCCTTGTGTTACTTATACCTTTGGAATGGTGAAAAAAATTGGAAGCACAAGATGGAGAAGCCAATTCTGTCTGCCATACCAGGATTAGGAACAGTCTGTGGCACAGAGCATGAACTGCTAATCTCAAAAACAGAGTAAAGCTAAAGAAAAACTCTTAACTAACCATTGTGCTAAAATACAACCTGAAGAGCATCCCTGCAGAATGTAAAGGTAATATAACATATATATTTGTATTATTAAGTCTAATTGACTGGGAGCAAAAAATCTGGAATGAAGACAAGGATATTGTCAGGGAGGAATGCAAAAAAAGAAAAGAAAAAGAAGTTTCAATGAATAAACAATAAAAGCAGGTAAGGACAGATAAGAAGCAAACGTTCACTGAAATAAGGTCGGAACTCTGGATGAAGCTGTTCAATGATTTGTGGACAGGTGCAAGGAGGCCTACTATAATAACCATTGCAGAGAAATATAAGATAACAACAAAAATAGATGAAGTATTGCTCAAGTGCTGTATAAAACCTGAAAATTTTAGGCTCAAGTGACAGCCCTGTTTATGAAATGTCTTGTTTGGTTTTATGACAAGATTCTAGCAACACTGTCAATGAATTAAATGATAGGGACACAGACAAAAAAATGTTTCCTCCTAGATTCAAAATGGTAGAAAAGTTATTTTAAGCTCAATTTATGCACAAATACATAAATTTGTGCATGTGCAACTCATGTGAAATGGCACATGAGTTATTAATGCAAGAATTGGGCTAGCTGTCTCCCAACCAGAAGAAAACCCATAAATAGCTTATGCCTTGGAAAAGCTGCTAGAAACAGCAAACCTGAAGCTCAATCATTCTGGAGCATTGTATATTAGGCAGGGTAAATCACCGTCTTCCTAGGAGATGAAGAGGAGTGAGAGATGGATTCATGGTCTGTTGCACTCCTGCCATATAAATTGGCTGAAGGCCTTATGAAGCTCTTAGAAATTGTTTGCAGCCATAGTGAAAGATGAATGTAAAAAGAGGGGCAGATTTCTGTTTGAGTAACAGCAATTACCTTTCATTTGCCTTTTGTTGAATGACAATCAAAATGAAATATCTGAATGTTGAATGTTACAGTATTTAAATTACCATGTGGTATTTATTCTTGAGAAGGAAAACAAACAATGTTCAAACTGAGACATAAAGTTAATGCAGACTTGGGTCTCATACTGGAATATTAAAAACCATGGCAAGATGATAAATGGCAGACAAGATAGAGATCCAGATACTGTTGGACAAAGAATTGGACATAAGGCTAATGACTGTGCAAATTAAAAAATAAAATATGTAATAGGTGGCTCATTTAGTGCTGTGGAGACTGTTTTGACTGGAAAGTCTTACTGGGCCGGTCCAACAATGGAGGCCGTTTAAGCGGCCGCTTCGGGCGCACGTCAAGGGGGGCGCTGTTGAGGCTCCCTCTCGCACTCCTCGGCCCACTCGCGCATCTCTCGCACTCGTCCCACTCGCGGCCCTCTCGCACTCTGCTCAATCGCGCCCCTCTCGCACTCGGCCCACTCACGCCTTTCTCACACTCGGCCCACTCACGCATCTCTCTCACTCGGCCCACTCGCGTCCCTCTCGCACTCGGCCCACTCACGCATCTCTCTCACTCGGCCCACTCACGCCCCTCTCGCACTTGGCCCACTCACGCCTCTCTCGCACTCGGCCCACTCGCACCTCTCTCTCACTCGGCCCACTCGCGCCTCTCTCTCACTCGGCCCACTCACACTCCTCTTGCACTCGGCCCACTCACGCCTCTCTCTCACTCGTCCCACTCATGCCCCTCTCGCACTCGGCCCACTCACGCCTCTCTCGCACTCGGCCCACTCGCGCCTCTCTCTCACTCGGCCCACTCACTCCCCTCTCGCACTCGGCCCACTCACGCATCTCTCTCACTCGGCCCACTCACGCCCCTCTCGCACTCGGCCCACTCACGCCTCTCTCGCACTCGGCCCACTCGCACCTCTCTCTCACTCGGCCCACTCGCGCCTCTCTCTCACTCGGCCCACTCACACCCCTCTTGCACTCGGCCCACTCACGCCTCTCTCTCACTCGTCCCACTCATGCCCCTCTCGCACTCGGCCCACTCACGCCTCTCTCGCACTCGGCCCACTCGCGCCTCTCTCTCACTCGGCCCACTCACTCCCCTCTCGCACTCGGCCCACTCACGCATCTCTCTCACTCGGCCCACTCACGCCCCTCTCGCACTCGGCCCACTCACGCCTCTCTCGCACTCGGCCCACTCATGCCCCTCTCGCACTCGGCCCACTCACGCCTCTCTCGCACTCGGCCCACTCGCGCCTCTCTCTCACTCGGCCCACTCACTCCCCTCTCTCACTCGGCCCACTCACGCATCTCTCTCACTCGGCCCACTCACGCCCCTCTCGCACTCGGCCCACTCACGCCTCTCTCGCACTCGGCCCACTCATGCCCCTCTCGCACTCGGCCCACTCACGCCTCTCTCGCACTCGGCCCACTCGCGCCTCTCTCTCACTCGGCCCACTCACTCCCCTCTCGCACTCGGCCCACTCACGCATCTCTCTCACTCGGCCCACTCACGCCCCTCTCGCACTCGGCCCACTCACGCCTCTCTCGCACTCGGCCCACTCGCACCTCTCTCTCACTCGGCCCACTCGCGCCTCTCTCTCACTCGGCCCACTCACACCCCTCTTGCACTCGGCCCACTCACGCCTCTCTCTCACTCGTCCCACTCATGCCCCTCTCGCACTCGGCCCACTCACGCCTCTCTCGCACTCGGCCCACTCGCGCCTCTCTCTCACTCGGCCCACTCACTCCCCTCTCGCACTCGGCCCACTCACGCATCTCTCTCACTCGGCCCACTCACGCCCCTCTCGCACTCGGCCCACTCACGCCTCTCTCGCACTCGGCCCACTCACGCCCCTCTCGCACTCGGCCCACTCACGCATCTCTCTCACTCGGCCCACTCACGCCCCTCTCGCACTCGGCCCACTCGTGCCTCTCTCTCACTCGGCCCACTCGCGCCTCTCTCTCACTCGGCCCACTCGCGCCTCTCTCTCACTCGGCCCACTCACGCCCCTCTCGCACTCGGCCCACTTACGCCTCTCTCTCACTCGGCCCACTCGCGCCTCTCTCTCACTCGGCCCACTCACGCCCCTCTTGCACTCGGCCCACTCACGCATCTCTCTCACTCGGCCCACTCATGCCCCTCTCGCACTCGGCCCACTCACGCATCTCTCTCACTCGGCCCACTCACGCCCCTCTCGCACTCGGCCCACTCACGCCTCTCTCGCACTCGGCCCACTCACGCCCCTCTCGCACTCGGACCACTCACGCCTCTCTCTCACTCGGCCCACTCACGCATCTCTCTCACTCGGCCCACTCACGCCTCTCTCTCACTTGGCCCACTCACGCCCCTCTCGCACTCGTCCCACTCACGCCCCTCTCGCACTCGGCCCACTCACGCATCTCTCTCACTCGGCCCACTCACGCCCCTCTCGCACTCGGACCACTCACGCCTCTCTCGCACTCGGCCCACTCACGCATCTCTCTCACTCGGCCCACTCACGCCTCTCTCTCACTTGGCCCACTCACGCCCCTCTCGCACTCGTCCCACTCACGCCCCTCTCGCACTCGGCCCACTCACGCATCTCTCACTCGGCCCACTCACGCATCTCTCTCACTCGGCCCACTCACGCCCCTCTCGCACTCGGCCCACTCACGCCTCTCTCGCACTCGGCCCACTCACGCATCTCTCTCACTCGGCCCACTCACGCCTCTCTCTCACTTGGCCCACTCACGCCCCTCTCGCACTCGGCCCACTCACGCCCCTCTCGCACTCGGCCCACTCACGCATCTCTCTCACTCGGCCCACTCACGCATCTCTCTCACTCGGCCCACTCACGCCCCTCTCGCACTCGGCCCACTCACGCCTCTCTCGCACTCGGCCCACTCACGCCTCTCTCTCACTCGGCCCACTCACGCCTCTCTCTCACTTGGCCCACTCACGCCCCTCTCGCACTCGGCCCACTCACGCCCCTCTCGCACTCGGCCCACTCACGCATCTCTCTCACTCGGCCCACTCACGCCTCTCTCGCACTCGGCCCACTCACGCCCCTCTCGCACTCGGCCCACTCACGCCTCTCTCGCACTCGGCCCACTCACGCATCTCTCTCACTCGGCCCACTCACGCCTCTCTCTCACTTGGCCCACTCACGCCCCTCTCGCACTCGGCCCACTCACGCCCCTCTCGCACTCGGCCCACTCACGCATCTCTCTCACTCGGCCCACTCACGCATCTCTCTCACTCGGCCCACTCACGCCCCTCTCGCACTCGGCCCACTCACGCCTCTCTCGCACTCGGCCCACTCACGCCCCTCTCGCACTCGGCCCACTCACGCCTCTCTCGCACTCGGCCCACTCACGCCCCTCTCGCACTCGGCCCACTCACGCCTCTCTCGCACTCGGCCCACTCACGCATCTCTCTCACTCGGCCCACTCACGCCTCTCTCTCACTTGGCCCACTCACGCCCCTCTCGAACTCGGCCCACTCACGCCCCTCTCGCACTCGGCCCACTCACGCATCTCTCTCACTCGGCCCACTCACGCATCTCTCTCACTCGGCCCACTCACGCCCCTCTCGCACTCGGCCCACTCACGCCTCTCTCGCACTCGGCCCACTCACGCCCCTCTCGCACTCGGCCCACTCACGCCTCTCTCGCACTCGGCCCACTCACGCATCTCTCTCACTCGGCCCACTCACGCCTCTCTCTCACTCGGCCCACTCACGCCCCTCTCGCACTCGGCCCACTCACGCCCCTCTCGCACTCGGCCCACTCACGCATCTCTCTCACTCGGCCCACTCACGCCTCTCTCGCACTCGGCCCACTCACGCCCCTCTCGCACTCGGCCCACTCACGCCTCTCTCGCACTCGGCCCACTCACGCCCCTCTCGCACTCAGCCCACTCACGCCTCTCTCGCACTCGGCCCACTCACGCCCCTCTCGCACTCGTCCCACTCACGCCCCTCTCGCACTCGGCCCACTCACGCATCTCTCTCACTCGGCCCACTCACGCCTCTCTCGCACTCGGCCCACTCACGCCCCTCTCGCACTCGGACCACTCACGCCTCTCTCGCACTCGGCCCACTCACGCCCCTCTCGCACTCAGCCCACTCACGCCTCTCTCGCACTCGGCCCACTCACGCCCCTCTCGCACTCGGCCCACTCACGCCTCTCTCGCACTCGGCCCACTCACGCATCTCTCTCACTCGGCCCACTCACGCCTCTCTCTCACTTGGCCCACTCACGCCCCTCTCGCACTCGTCCCACTCACGCCCCTCTCGCACTCGGCCCACTCACGCATCTCTCTCACTCGGCCCACTCACGCCTCTCTCGCACTCGGCCCACTCACGCCCCTCTCGCACTCAGACCACTCACGCCTCTCTCGCACTCGGCCCACTCACGCATCTCTCTCACTCGGCCCACTCACGCCTCTCTCTCACTCGGCCCACTCACGCCCCTCTCGCACTCGGCCCACTCACGCCCCTCTCGCACTCGGCCCACTCACGCATCTCTCTCACTCGGCCCACTCACGCATCTCTCTCACTCGGCCCACTCACGCCCCTCTCGCACTCGGCCCACTCACGCCTCTCTCGCACTCGGCCCACTCACGCATCTCTCTCACTCGGCCCACTCACGCCTCTCTCTCACTTGGCCCACTCACGCCCCTCTCGCACTCGGCCCACTCACGCCCCTCTCGCACTCGGCCCACTCACGCATCTCTCTCACTCGGCCCACTCACGCCTCTCTCGCACTCGGCCCACTCACGCCCCTCTCGCACTCGGCCCACTCACGCCTCTCTCGCACTCGGCCCACTCACGCATCTCTCTCACTCGGCCCACTCACGCCTCTCTCTCACTTGGCCCACTCACGCCCCTCTCGCACTCGGCCCACTCACGCATCTCTCTCACTCGGCCCACTCACGCATCTCTCTCACTCGGCCCACTCACGCCCCTCTCGCACTCGGCCCACTCACGCCTCTCTCGCACTCGGCCCACTCACGCCCCTCTCGCACTCGGCCCACTCACGCCTCTCTCGCACTCGGCCCACTCACGCCCCTCTCGCACTCGGCCCACTCACGCCCCTCTCGCACTCGGCCCACTCACGCATCTCTCTCACTCGGCCCACTCACGCATCTCTCTCACTCGGCCCACTCACGCCCCTCTCGCACTCGGCCCACTCACGCCTCTCTCGCACTCGGCCCACTCACGCCCCTCTCGCACTCGGCCCACTCACGCCTCTCTCGCACTCGGCCCTCTCGCCCTTGCAGCCCTCTTGCCCCTGAACAAGACCTGAGGCCAGGCCTCTGGGCCTGCTGCTCCACCTGCACCCTTCCTGGATTCCTCCCGCAATGCCCGGCAGCCCTCCGAGGCTGGAAGGAGCTCTGGCAGGTCGAGCAGGCCTGTGCCCCTGCCATGCACCTCCTTGGGGACCCTCTCAGCCATGAAGACGGGGCAGGTAGGAACCCGTCCCTGTTCCCAGCATTTCGCCAGGCATGTCTCCAGGGCAGGCCTGGGCCAACTTGGCAACTGAGGGGGGAAATGGAGGGGCCTGAGGCTGGGTTGCTGCAGGTTTTTCAGCTGCCTGGCCATGTTCCAGAAGCTGGAACATGTGGGCCTACTCCTAGGATTTATAGTTTCCTAAGGCCCCTTCTTCACAGCCATAGAAGACAGATTATCAAGGCAGATAATCCACATTTTCTGCTTTGAACCAGATTATATGCATCCACACAGCCATATAATCCAGTTCAGAGCAGATAGTCTGGATTTTATATGGCAGGGTATGGGTTCTTCTACATAACCATATAATTGAGATTATGAAGGCAGATAATCCAGGTCATATGTACTGAACCGGATTATATGCATCTACACAGCCATATAATCCAGTTCAGAGCAGATAGTCTGGATCTTATATGGCAGGGTATGGGTTCTTCTACATAACCATATAATTCAGATTATCAACGCAGATAATCCACATTATCTGCCTTGGACTGGGTTATCTGAGTCTACACTCCCATATAATCCAGTTCAAAGCAGATAACCTGCATTTTATATGGCAATACAGAAAGGGCCTAAGGGTATATTGTAGTGTATATTGTAGTGGTGTACTTCAGAGGGATGCATATATCTCACCAAAGGGCAGCTGCACTTTGGAATTAATGCAGTTTGACTCCAATTTCATTGCCATGGCTCAATGCTATGAAACCCTGGGAATTGTAGTTTTATAAGGTCTTTAAACCTTCTCTGCCAAATAGTTTAGATGCCTCACCGAACTATAACTCCCAGGATTCCATAGCATTGAGCCGTGGCAGTGAAAGTGGAGTCAAACTATGTTAATTCCACGGTGCCTCACTTCTTCCAATGGAGAAATAAAGATACAAGTGCCAGTTAAGTCCAGTGGATTTCTTTATTCATACTAGGGGTCCCCAAACTTTTTAAACAGGGGGCCAGTTCACGATCCTTCGGACCGTTGGAGGGCCAGACTATAGTTGGCCACCGAGCAATAATAAATAAATATCTAAATAAATAAATAAATAAATAATAACAATAACAATAAAAAAGAGGGTTGGAAGACACCCTTTGGGCCATTGAGTCCAATCCTCTTCTGCTTTGTGCATCGAAAGCACAAACAAAGCACCCCTGACAGATGACCACCCAGCGTCAATGTGAAGAAGAAGAAGAAGAAGAAGAAGAAGAAGAAGAAGAAGAAAGAGGTTTGGAAGAGACCCCTTGGGCCATTTAGTCCAACCCCCTTCTGCCTGTGTGCACCAAAAGCACAAGCAAAGCATCCCTGATAGATGGCCACCCAGCCTCAATAATAATAATAATAATAATAATAATAATAATAATAATAATAATAATAGGATTGGAAGAGACCCCTTGGGCCATTTAGTTCAACCCCCTTCTGCCTGTGTGCACCAAAAGCACAAGCAAAGCATCCCTGATAGACGGCCACCCAGCCTTAATAATAATAATAATAATAATAATAATAATAATAATAGGATTGGAAGAGACCCCTTGGGCCATTTAGTCCAACTACCTTCTGTCTCTGTGCACCAAAAGCACAAGCAAAGCATCCCTGATAGATGGCCACCCAGCCTCAATATTAATAATAATAATAATAATAATAATAATAATAATAATAACAATAATAATAATAATGGTTGTAAGAGAAGAAGAGACCCCTTGGGTTACTTAGCCCAACCCCCTTCTGCCCTTGTGCCGTGGGGCTGGATAAATGGCTTCGATGGGCCGCATCCGGCCCCCGGGCCTTAGTTTGGGGACCCCTGATTCATACCATATGGAGAGGGGCAGATTTCTCGCCCTTTTCATGATATTGTTTAAACTTCCACTCTATGCCTAATTTTTGTTTTGTGTAAGGTAAAGGTAAAGGTTTCCCCTGACGTTAAGTCCAGTCATGTCTGACTCTGGGGGTTGGTGCTCATCTCCATTTCTAAGCCAAAGAGCCAGTGTTGTCCGTAGACACCTCCAAGGTCATGTGGCCAGCATGACTGCATGGAGCACCGTTACCTTCCCGCCGGAAGTGGTACCTATTGATCTACTCACATTGGCATGTTTTCGAACTACTAGGTTGGCAAAAGCTGGAGCTAACAGCGGGCGCTCATTTCGCTCCCGGGATTTGAACCTGGGACCTTTCGGTCTGCAAGTTCAGCAGCTCAGTGCTTTAACACACTTCGCTACCGGGGCTCCTTTTTGTTTTGTGTATTTTATGGAAATATGTTTCCATATGTATATTTTACGGAGTGTTTTTAAATTATTATGTGTTCTAGCAATGTTGTCAACCGTCTTGAGCGGGTAAGAAATAAAATTATCATTATCATTATTGAGTTGCTGTGCATTTTCTGGGCTGTCTGGCCATGCTCCAGAAGCATTCTCTCCTGACATTTCACCCACATCTATGGCAGGCATCCTCAGAGGTTGTGAGGTTGAGGCAAGTGTGAATGTTGCAGTTGGCCACCTTGATTAGCATTGAATGTCCCTCACATATTCATAGCTGGCTGCTTCCTGCCTGAGGGAATCTTTGTTGGGTGGTGTTAGCTGGCCCTGATTGTTTCATGTCTGGAATTCCCCTGTTTTTGAGTGTTCTTTTTTTACTGTCCTGGTTTTATTTATTTATTTATTTATTTCCCATACTTGTGTCCCGCCCTTCTCACCCTGAAGAGGACTCAGGGTAGCCTCACAACTGCCAACAATTCGATATCCGATTGTTTTGGGGGGGCGCCAAAATTCTGTTCGCTTACACTTGAAAATTACCTTGGGCCGGCCCTGTGTATCATTGAATTTTAAATCCCTAGACCTCAAACACATAATCTATTAGAACTGGAAAATATACTAAGGCTATCCTATAAAGTTTTAACCAGGTGATTTAGTAAGTAGCCTTCATATTCCATCAAAATATTGGGTGAGTTGGTCTAGTTTTTATGTTGAATGTTTTTATGTTGAATGTTTTTTATATTGTGGAATGATATTTTAAATTGTAAGTCGCTCTGAGTACTCTGGTGGAGAGCGACTAATTAAGAAATAAAGTGAAGTGAAGTGAAGTGAAGAAATGGAAAATGATCCAGAAAAATATTGGAAATTTCCTTTATACTTGTGTGCCTTCTATGTTAGACACAATGATGAACATAGTAACAGAGCATCCGTACAGCTGTCATCTCATAAATAATCCCTATTAAGTTCAATGGGATTTACTAACAACTTAATGTGTACAGGACTGCAGCCCAAAACAGTAATGTAATCCATAATATATTGGCATACTCTAACAAGATATTTAGTTATGACCATCCCACCTCTCACCCCAAGCTCATCCTTATTCCTCACATACTTTAATATTTCAAAGCTAGGTATTCTGTGAATATGTTATTCAAAGTGTATCATATTTTATTGTATTGTTATTTTTAAAATACTGTCATGACAACTATATTAAATGGCAAATAAAAGCATACCCTAAATTTGATATTTTATGTTTACATGATTAAGCATTCAAAACATTAAGTTAGCCAATGTATTTTTAAAATCAGCTTGATTTATTTAATTGGCACTTAATAATCCAAACATTTTCCTTCTTATATTATTTCCTCTACCGGCTAGAATTATAGAATCATAGAGTTAGAAGATAGCTTTTTTAAAAAAATAAAATAAAATCTACAGCTATTTCACTACATAGCTTGGGAGGAAACTTCCTCTACAGTTTGGGCACAGAGCCTCAAAGAAAAGCCTTAAAAACATGACTATGTGCCCACGCTTTTAACGAATAAATGATAAAGATGACCCAGACTGTTATATGGATAAAGTAGGAGGATATTGGACGAACTGATTTTAAGCATATGTTTTATGTTTTATATTTATACAGTATTTAACGGGTTGTAATACATTTTTATATGTTATTGTTTTAATGATGTGTTGACATTGAATTGTTGCCAATTGTACGCCGCCCTGAGTCCCTTCGGGTGAGAAGGGCGGGATAGAAATACTGAAAATAAATAAAATAAAATAAAATAAAGTCACCCCGTGTCGTGTGATGGGCGGCATGGGGTTCTGTGCCTGAACTGCGCTGGAGGTAAGTGTGATGAGGTGTCTTGTCTAATAGTGGTTCTAGACCGACAGTTGAAGTGGGCTTAATATGATGTCCCAGATACCAGACTGAATCTGCCTGGTAGCTCAATAAGGACTCCCTCAGCTACCTCGAAGGCAGCAGGGACTCTCCACTGCCCAGCCACAGTGAAGATGTATTTGAAGCAAATGTATTTATTCTTCATCTCAAATCAGATTTGTTCAAAACCAACAGTTTTTTGTCCATTTTAAATCTATTATTTATTGATAAGAAATCTATTGAAAGCTGTACCCTTTGACAATTATCTCTCATTTAATTTAATTCTATATTGCTCTTGACCTAAAAACAAAAACTCCTGATGAGTTAACAATTTTTCTTTTATTCTTGTTTCTTTTCTATTAAAAGTTTTTTGTGTTGAAACGTATAAGGGCACAACATAGGTTTGTACCTATTCCACATTCTTAATAAGTCAGGTCTCATAAAAATTATTAAAATCTAAATCCACTTTAACTTTATCACATCATAAATAATGATAACACCCAAACCACAGATCATGCCCTTCTAGTTTCAATAACCTCTTATTACTTAGCACAATCAAATCTTTCAAACAAACCAATCAACATGAAGTAAAATAAAATTACAAATATGGTAATGCAATCCACCTCTTGGTTTTACAACCTGTAAAATTTTATATTTTACTCATAGTTTCTTCCTTTGCCTTCTGTCATTGCTTAAATGGTGTATCATTAGTCACGAGCAATATACTAAAATAATAATAACATCCTAGAATTTGGAAAAATAAGCACTGACTAATAATACTACTTTGTCAATGCTGCCCCCCTTTGCACATTGGCCTGATCCTTACTGCTCAGCATCCATTGTTACCTTTTTAGGTCTAGTGGCAATACAGATTTTGTCCACTCCAGACAAGTGTTAGCAGTTTCTTATTTTCCACTCACCTTCTCACTAGCAGTCAATGACATAAATTGGCAGAAAAACAATATCTCATGTATTTGAAGTGAAACACACTTGTGACATTGGCTATGCTGCCATTTCTAGAACAAAAAAGAGATGGGGTGGAGAAAGAATGCTACCCACCACAAAAGCTTTCCCAAGGGAAGTAAAAAATGAATTAGAAAGAATGTAATTAAATATTTATTATGGGCTCCAGTATGTGGGTTTTGCATTTTCCCACGTGGGGTTTCTCTGGAGAAGAGAACTGACTGAGCCACAAGTGTTATTGTGTACTCATGAGGTCTCTGGTGAGTACTTTATGCAAAATATGTGATATATTTATGATCCGTGGGTGATTTCAGTCTTATTTGTCAGTGTTGAATTTGATTGCATTATCTTCATGAAACAGGATTGATAAGAAAATAGGACAGACATTTGCCTGTTTTGATGCCTAGAATTGCAATAAAATTGGAGGTCATAAGCTATTTTAACAAATTACTTTAGTACATGATGTGGAATTAAAGTTACACTTGTGGGTCTGCTGACATATCTGAATAATGTTCTTTTCCCCAAGAAACAATGTGTTCAAGTAGGAAGTTCTAAAACAATTCATTGAGATATTCTACTCAGCTGGGTTTTGGAGGAAAGAAATGTTTTAATGTCAATGTTATACATAATGTATAGTAGACCCAGTGCTAGCATCTGACATACTTGAGGTACTGACAAGGGTCCAAAAGGTTCACTATCCACGCTGACCTCTGGCCTTCACCTTTCTTCATTCATTTATTCATTCATTTGTTTTAAATTTAGTACTGAACAGAACGACAGGCCCGGGTGACTAAATTTTCTAGCATCATGTCAGTTACTCTTACATCCTGCAGACCCCAGAGGTCATGCCTATGTAAATTGATTTATTATTTTCCATCTTATTTTCCCACATTGCAATGCCTAGAGCATACAGGTTGCAGCCATTGCATCATAGAATATAAAAACAGCAGAGTTGGTAAGTAAGTTCCAAGTACTCAGTACTCCAAGGAGGCAGTATTCCAGCAACCACCTGATAAGCTTGTTTCTCCACAGTCATAGATAAGCATCCTGCTTGACAGCACCACATAATTCTTTTTCTTAGTATAGCTTCCTGATGTTTAAAGTAAGTTTTGCAGACATGGTTATAATGCCATGATTTTAAATGTGAATACAAAACAGTTAAGGTCCTATATGTAGCTTACAACCTTGCTACCCAGACTGCCAACCTGTAGTTCTAATTATAGTTAGAAGAAGAGCTGTCTTGTGTATATCTAAAAAGATATAAGTGCAGCCTTGGATGAATCTCGTTGTCTCCTTTTCCATGGCAACAGTGAAAGTGCACAATAAGTTTTATTTTTAATTCTCAGTCATGGTTGAGGGAAGATTTAGAAGCCGTGGCCAACTCCACAGATGGGGCAAGTGTACCTTGTGCACAACTGGAAAACACTTCTTCCTGATGATGTTTTCACTGTCTAACTAATAGAAATTCAATGTGTGGCCCAGGAGACTTACCATATTGTCTGAGGAGAGGAGGTAACCCTTCCTGAAGTATACATGATCCCCCCCCCCCCACTCAAACCACAGCTTGCCACTCACAAGAGTAACCATAGTGCTAGAGAGAAATGTGGTCCTATACCTTTAATGGTTGTTTGGAAGAGGGAATGTTATCATATACTGATTGCATAACAAGCAAGACCTGCCACAAGTATGACTTCTGTACAACCATTAAAGATCCAAGAGCTCCCTCCAGTTTTCACTCTCAGTGCCAGTGCTACTCATTACTTCCACTCCAATCCCTCAGCTCCACAATCAGGCTGAAACAGTGGCTCAATTGGGAAAGACAAGAGGAAAGCAAAACAGTTCAGTTGGGTGCCAACTCTCAAGACATTGAGAACATCTTTATGTAGCAGGTCACAATAGATAGTCTCTTTTTTCCCCTGCATGAAGCCGATTGCTGGAGGGAATAGAAGTCCTATGGCAAGAGATGGTTTGTAGTTATGGGCTCGATATCTGTATCATTTGATTAATTCATGTTTCCATTTCGTTCCGTCCATTCGGATGGCACAAAATGGTACACCCCTTTCTGGTACGGAAAAAACAGTCAAATGAAAAGGAAAATAGGAACAGAAACCATTTGGTCACTTGCTTTTCAGACCACTGAGCCCTGTCTGTTGGGCCAATCAGCGGCGGAGAAGAATGCCATCCACCTCGCCTGCTGCCTGCCTTGCCTTGCCTCACCCACCTCTGCTCTGAAGTCTGAGGGGAAAGCATTACATGTGGTATCTTAAGCCCTGCCTTTACACTCACTACTCTTCTGCAGATCGAGAGTTAAACTTCTCAGAATTAGTGAAATCTTAAGTCCTGTCTTTACACTCACTTCTCTTCTGCAGATTGAGAGTTAAACTTCTCAGATTTAATGGAATCTTAAGTTCTACCTTTACACTCACTTCTCTTCTGCAGACTGAGAGTTAAACTTCTCAGATTTAGAGGAATATTAAGTAACCGATGCTTTTAATCCAGGTTGTAATGAAAAATATAAGTACAAACCATGGCATGTTTTTGAGGAGATTTTATTTAGAGAAAGAAAAAAATTTAAAAATTGGGGGATGATCAAACGGTATTAAATTTGCTGTGTAAAGAGCTGTAGATGTACCTTCCATGTGTGGCAATTTTCACCCCTCTAGCCCTAAAACTGAGGGGAAGGGGAGCCTGAGAAGGATGCCCATTTTGGCCAATGGTCTGAAATTTTTTGTTCTTTCAGACCCAGAACAAAAAAGCTTATTCAGAAAGGCACCAATTTTTGAGAGAGGTATTTGAAAATGAAAATGGGACCTGATGAATGAAATAAACTGAAACGGATAGCGATTCTATACAAATGCTCAAGATTAATGGTTTGTACTCAAGACATCAAAGTTGCTGCCATCCCTGCACTCACCTCTGACTCCCTTGTTAAGAAGTGGCTCATGGGTTTTGGACGAGAGCTGCCTACTTTGGCTGGAGGTTCTCGACATTTTCCGGAGAGGAACAGCAGCCTTCAAGCCAAAAGCATATTCCAACTCTTCTGCAGTACCAAGTAAAGGCTAATTGAGAGAAATGGCAAGGCACCTACAGATAGAACTCCTTACAATTCATTAAGTAAATATTTCCTTTCTTTGTGATTCTTCCATATATTTCCCACTCATTTTAAAAAAGCAAACCTTTATGAAGCTTCCCACACAAAGCTTAGCATCAACAATAGCTATACAATTTTCTCTGTGTTTAAAAAGTTTCTCTCAAGGTTTCTACACTAATACCATACATTGCAAGATATACTCACAATAGCTGTAAATAATCTATACACCAGAGAGAAATGTATAGATGCAGTGGCCTTTAAAGAAAGCACTGGGTAAATATAGTAATTAGCAATATGGCCATAGGTTGGTAAATACATGTTCTTTAAACCACTTTAGCTGCCCACACACCACTAACCCTTAAATTACGAGCAATAGACATGTCATCTATCAACCAAAATGGGTGATGACAACAAAGCAAACTATATGTTTCTAATGCCTATACCGAGATAAAATCATACTTTGATATGTACCTTGATCAGTACAGCTAATTTGCAAGCATTATAAATCATGTAATTAATTTCCTAACTTAAAGATCTTTCTTACTTTGGACATTTTAATTCCTTTTTAAAAAATATAAAATAATTAATTTAAATTGTCCATTTATTATAACAGAAAATCACACCGAAGCTTAGTTTTTGCCTGATGTTGTTTCTTTATACTTTATAATAGCTTATCATAGTTGCTAAAAGTGAAGAATCTTGGACATTGCATAATTATATTAGTTTGACATCATATTTCCATCCTATCCTGGAATTTGTAGTTTGTTGTGGCATCAGAGATTTTTGAAAAAGGGTATCTCACAAAAATACACATTCCAGAGTTCTATCATATTGAGCCATGGCAATTAATATGGTGCCAGATTGCAATAATAATAATAACAGAATATAAATTATACAATTATTCTGTAGTGTGGATGCACCCTTCAGTGCAGAAGTAGGGTGCCTAAAGTGTGATAATGAATTAGGACATCTATAGGGCTGAATATTGGGAAGGTATCCTTCTCTCACTGTACATTTTGTTTGATCTTATTTTCTCGTAATTAGCAAAAGGCACCTGAGACCCACACCTTAACATTAACAAAAGGGAGTCAGTTTCTGAACATATGGTCAGATATATTGGCATTACTATATAAATACTGTGTTCAACCTTAATTAAATTCATCCTGTTGCTTTCAGATAAAGGAGCATTAGGCATAACCCTTTGTCTTAATATACATGGCTCCTACATATAATCTACTCCAGCAAAATTTGTTCAAACCTTTATTAACCTTTCAATTGCAAAGAAGTAACGTGGATATCACCATTACTAAACAGGAGATATTTGCTCATGCAGTATTTGACTTTTATTCTTTTATGTGAAACAAAATCCTTTTATTGCTTCTAAAACAATAGAAGCAATAAAAGGATACTCTTACTGCTCTGAAAAGTCCTTTAAATGAGTGTAATTTCTGAGAGCAAAGCAAGAATTTCCCCTGGTAAGCCATTTTGAAGTTTTAGGAAAACAGCAAGGAATACTTGGCAATTGTTTGGAGGCCTATGGAGCAACATTTCTAGCTCCATTCCCAATTATTTTCAACAGAATATGACTATAAGACATGACAGAACAATTGTTCAAGATGGAGATAAGTAAAATCCCATCTGATAACTGCATTTTGGAAAGTCAGCATATGGAACCATTCTTTGAGATAGTGTTATACAAGCTATATATACTGAGGGTTTGCTCTTTGAAATATTACTCACTGCAAATTGTAATTCTATCTTAGATAGTGATTTTGTCTGTAATCCTGTTATTCTACTTAAATCTCACTGACCTCAACAGGATTTAAAGGGCATACTTCTTTGTGAAAGTGCTACCTTTGTCAGGCCTCGTCTCCCTTACACCATCTGATGAAAACTCTTCCTTAAGAAGTAACTCTTAGGTCTGGTTGAGACACATACTGGAACTTTCAAGTTAGTATTTGACATGGTTAAGATGGAATACAATTGAATAAATATTTATAGTACTGCTGTGGAATATGTCAATGAATTTCTATTTCCTAATATGAAACTGAAGGAAGTGGTTGTCAAGGGATACTCACTTCACAGTACAAAACTTAATGTCCTTGCTCACTCATCTCTTCCAGTCCACATTTGCCATTTTAATTTGCTGAAAGTCTTTACCTGAAACAGGATGCCTTAAATCCCCAAAATTAGCAACACACAATGTTTTGGAATGATACTTTTTGCCTCCTTTGTTTGAGTTTAGAACAATCCATTTTTTATCCTTGGCTGATAGAGCTGGTACACAGGGATGAATACTTTTCAGAAGCTCCCACTGAAACAAATTCTGCAAAACTTGGCATGGTGTAATTTGATCTGAGCAGCAAGCCATCTCTATTCAGAATAAATATGACTCTTTCCCATTTCCCCCTTGTTGCTAGGCTACGTCAAATCCTCTTTGGGACAGATTAAGGGTTAAGTGGCATTTTGCTGGACCTCTGTGTGTCCTGTTGGGATATGATCCAACTCCTTGTCAAAGTTAAGCTAAAATGTTCTTCTAAACAGACCTGACTTGAGAAAATTGCCATCTCTTAAAAATACAAACTGATATAGGGGAAGAATACATGTTGGATATATCCCCCAATGTCACAAATTGTGCCCTCCCATGTTAAGTCTTATTGAGTTGAATAGCAAGGACTATATCAAAGTCCCCAGCTGTTCAGAAACTCTATTCATGTTCATGTAGATATGAATTGAAATTTCCTCCACATTTCTCTACTCATGTTGGGGGACAGGGACTCGTGTTGTGAACATAGTGAATGCAAAAATATTGGGGACACTGTGATTGCACACACTCTGTACTCCTTGCAACCCCTTATGTACCTGTAGAAACACATCTCCAGAATTGGACTTTTGCTCGCAGTCCTATATCAAACAAGATGAGGACAAGACAGCAGAAGGATGAGAACCTAAGCACATAACCAAAGAAATTCTGTCTAGGAAATGTAGACTTGGAGAACTTAATGAGCTTCAACAAGAATTCACTGAATCCCTGATACCTTCTAAGTTATTACTGTTCATCCAAACAAAATCTTGTTCCCAACAATGTTGTTTACAATCTGTTGAATAGGCAATCTATAGAGGCTTTGACACAATCAAACCAATTAATATCTCATGTGATAAATGTTTTTGTTCTTATGTTAACTCTTATACCATTCTTTCGGCAGACTTGAGATTTTTCCCAAAGGAAAATTTAAGCAAGAAGAGTAAATGGAACCCACCATCCGATGTATGCATGTGCTCGTATGAGCACATTTATGCACAAGTAGAAACTCATAACTAATAAATCCATTTCTAAGCCAAAGAGCCGGCATTGTCCGTAGACACCTCCAAGGATAAGGATATGGATAAGGAAGAGTAATATATGAAAATGACTAAGCGGAATGGTGTCAAATTACATTATCTCTATCATGTAATTTAACCCTTACGTAAAATTATTTGGTTGCAATGCCATATTTGTTTATCTCAAAATAATTCCCATTGCAGACAAAGGGATTTAGTTCTTAGTAGACATATTTAGATTTCCAGTGTAAAAGACTTTAAAAGAAAATATAACTTAATTTAATGCATTCTTAATGTTTCAGACAGATAAACTTTCAAAATTTAGATGACCAGTTAGGAAGAAAGTTCCATATAATGAAAAACAATCACACTTAGTAAATACTATAGTAATATACCATACAGGCAGGCCTGTAGCCGGGGGGGGGGGGGGGGTGTTATGGTTGAGCCTTCTGGCTCCGATACTAGGAGACGGGGTCGTAAGACTCCTCGTGAGTCAGACTCTTTTGAGGAGCGTGAAAGGAAACGGCTCCGGGACTTATTTGCAGAACCAACAGATGAGGACTCTTTTGAGGGTTTTACCGAGGGAATGGAGGAAGAAATGGTCAGCTCGGAGGAGGATGACATGGAGTGGACTCGTGTGAGGGAGGATTTGGGTGTCACCGGCAATGAAAGCATGGGAGGCGATTGGCGGGTTGCAGGATCAGACCCATGGACGGGCTGGAGGGATGGAGCGGGATCCACAGCTGGGGATGCTGTGGGGCGTAGTCAAAGGTGTTTTAGCTCTGATGAGGATGATGATGATGAGGCACCTGGGATTAGGATGGCAGCTGACAGCGATGATGAGCTTGAACTGGGATAAAATGGGGTTTAGGATCAAGGTCTAATTGCGTTGGGCAAGGTAATCTGGACGAACGCTTGGGCTCTTGTTGGGGAACTTCCTGAAGACGGGTGTGATTCGTTGCTGGATACCTTGGACCTCCGTCGTCTTTTTGACGGACATTAATTACCTACTCTGGATTGACGCTGGACTGACTGACTTCGACCCCGGATTATCCCTTCTGTGGCTATCGGTGGGACTTGTGGAATTCTAGACGTCTGCACTTGGCTTTCGACCTTGGACCGGATTGAGACCCTGCTGACTGCCGTTACCCTGATTGATGTGCCTGGACCCGGATTTCGCTCGTTGCACGGAGGAGTAAACAGCCTGATTTACTCATCTGTAGCTTTTGAGTAGCAGAGAGGAATCTGCTGCCAATTTATTGTGTTCATTCTGACCTTCTGTTAATCCTCTTTTGTTTACTAAATTTGCAGGCTGAAGTAAGCACTTTTGATTTAATCCGGATTAAACTCCTGTTTAATCCGGTTTATCCTTTTTGAACCATTTTAGTTCAAACGGAGCTGTTTTTGTTACTTTTCACACTGAAGTCAAGTGTTTGCCTAATCCTTTGTTTCCTAAGGGCATTTTCAGTTTTGTAACCTCAATAAACTGAGTTTTACTCTATTTGGTGGCGTTCTGTCTTTGACAGGGGGGGGGGTTGAGGGGCTTCAGCCCCCCCCCCCCAAATTCTCAGGGTGGTCCACGAGAAGGCCTTATATTTATTATTTAAACTGTTATATTTATTCATATCATGATCTGATCACCATGCTCAATATATCCCATATGCATGGGGGATAACGATACAAAATGTTTGCTAGGGTAGATCCTCCTCCACTCAGACTCAGACCACCACCCCCACCCCCCACCACCCCAAATCAAAATCCTGGTTACGGGCCTGCATACAGTATCAAGATACAAACAATATCTATCATTTGTCTACATGCCTAAGATTTCCTTCCCTTTTCCCTAAAAGAGTCATATTCATTTGCAGAGCAAAGAAAATATTCACTGTGTAAGTTCTGGTAAAATTCCAGAAAATCTGCTAAACACAATTGTTTAAATGAATTTCCCCCTAATATGCATTCTGCTTTACAGAGGACAATCTCCTATTAACTTTGAAAATAATCCAATCTTAAATGCATATAAAGTCTAAAAGTTTAAACCAGGGGTCCCCAAACTTTTTAAGCAGAGGGCCGGTCCACAATCCTTCAGACTGTTGAGGGGCCGAATTATCATTTGAAAAAAAATACAAACAAATTCCTATACATGTCTTATTTGTAGTGCAACAACAACAACAACGAAAGAATACAATATTTAAAAATGAAAAAAATTTTAACCAACATAAACCTATTAGGATTTCAATGAAAAGTGTGGGCCTGCTACTAGCCAATGAGATAGTCAAGTTAATTAGGATTGTTGTTGTTGTTGTTGTTGTTGTTGTTGTTGTTGTTGTGTGCCTTCAAGTCATGTCAAACTTTGGCCGAGCCTAAGTATAAAATTAATTATTTATTTACTACATTTATATCCCACCCTTCTCACCCCGAAGGGGACTCAGAGCAGCTGTATGTACATCTATATATATAAAAGGGTAATGAAATTTCGACCTAGGATAAAACAACAAACCTACACATCCCAGAAACACTAAATGTGGCAGCACAACCCCTCATCCATGCCTCTATGTTCATACAACAAAAAGCTCCAGCTACTCCAGAAAACGGCCAGGCTTTGAGACTGCAAGGCTATTCACTGCTATTCCACCTGGCCAACAAAGGATTCCCATAAGCCACAGCAACACGTGGCCAGGCAAAGCTAGTATAATATATTATATTATTAGCATAACACAATATTAGCATTATATATTACTATATTGAACTATACCACTATACTATTATATAATATGTAATATATACCATATAATTAATATTATTATATGGTATTACTATTAGTATTATATTGTAAGATAATAATAAGATTATTGTCAATATTATATGTATATACAATATATTATATTATTAAAACTGATATAAAATATTATATTATAAAACTGAGGGCGGGGGCCAGGTAAATGACCTTGGAGGGCCGCATCCGGCCCCCGGGCCTTAGTTTGGGGACCCCTGGTTTAAACCATCACAATCTTCTTCATTTTAATATGGGGGGCACAATTTGGAGTAATGTGAAGAGTAAACATTTAGCAGTTTTAAACCATTTGCATTCTGTTGAGATAAGTTATCAAGAGTTCAGTAATTGAATTTGTTTCTAATTTATCTGGAGTCTGCCTGTAGGGGACACTTTAACTGCTAAGTTTGGGATTACATAAACTTTAAAATGTTCTGCCAGAGATCAAATAGCAGTATGCCACACACAAACAACATACACCAAGATAAGTTTTATATCTAATTTTTCACAATGCAAAAAGTGTTTCCCCGTATGTATGCTTATCCTAAAAGGATCCTAAAATAATTGCTATTTAGAAGCAATTCTTATTTAGGAATGTAATTTGGGGTGGCTTGTTTTTAAATGGGCATTAAAGTCTCATTTTGTTTTTGTTGTTGCATACATTCAAGTTGTCATAAGCTAGATTCAATATCTAATTCATGGCAACCCTAATGCAAACCTATCACAGTATTTTGTTCATAAGGGGTTTCTTTGAGAGTTTATGACTTGTCCAAGGTCCCCTAGTAGATTTCAATGTCTTGGTTTACCAATGTCCTAGTCCAACACTCCTTAGGGTTGACAGAAATTGGAAGTAACTTGAAGGCACACAACAACAAACAACAAAAGGCCCAGAAGAGACATTTGCGGAACTGCCACCCATTAAAGAAATATATGACCTCTGGCTACAATATGAAATGACTGATATGAGAGGTATGATGTAAATCAGATACAAACAGAAACACTAAATAATAATAATAATAATAATAATAATAATAATAATAATAATACTTTATTTTTCTATCCCACTTCCATCTCCCTGGAGGGACTCGGGAGGCTAACATGGAGCTAAGCCCAAAACAGAAACAGAATGTGACAAGTTAAAACCAGTATAAATAACTAAAAACAGTAAACCCTAGATCATGAAGCAAATCCAACAAAAGAGCATTGTCAACTGCACCAAAGGCTAGGGAGATCAAGGAAAATAAGGACTGAGTTAGATATTTTGACTTAGCCAGAAGGAGAACATCTGTAATTTTTGTAAGGGCTATCTCTGTTTAAACAATGAAATCCAAATTGAAAGAGCTCTGTTAGAGAAATGGGAGAATGAAAGTCAAAGCAACATACATAAATAGCACATTCCAAAACTTTCAAGAGGAAAGGTAAACAGTGAAACAGGGTGATAATTAAAAAGAGAAGAGAGCTCAAGTGAAGGCTTATTAAGAATTGGAGAAATAGTAGCATGTTTAAACTCAGAAGGAAAGGGACAGATGTGTAATATGAAGAAGAGAAGGGAGAATAGTAGAGGTCCCAGTAATTAAGAAAGAAGAAGGAACAGAATCAAGAGAGCGGGTAAGAGGATTGGAAGAGGTCAATGTTTTGGATCATTCCTCCAACAAGATGAGGGGACTACAGCACAGAGAAAAAATTTACATCTGATATGTTGGTAATAAGGACAGTTCATGAAAAAGAAAATCATGATGGATAGTTTCAATTTTAGTATTAAAGGAAGTTGTAAAATCAGCAGAGAATGATGGAGAGATGTGGAGCAGGAGCCTTTACAAGGGAATTAAAGATAAAGAAGAGATCATAGAATCATAGAATAGTAGAGTTGGAAGAGACCTCATGGGCCATCCAGTCCAACCCCCTGCCAGGAAGCAGGAAATCGTATTCAGATGCTGCATTAGGATGAATCAGTGAAGTATAGTATTTCTATTTGGTCAAGGAGATAGCGCAAGAGGAAGAGGAAAACATGAATTCATAATGCATGTAGTAGTCTGCCTACATCCTTGTCTTCCTCCACAAAGCTGTGAGGAAGCAAGAACAAAGATGCCAAATAAAAGGAGTAAGCCAAGCCTGAGATTTGGTAGCAGGACTATACATGTCGATGAAGGGGCAAAACTGTCAAGAATTAAGGATAAAATTGAATTGAGTAAAGAAAAAGCTGAATCCAAGGAACCAACAGAATTAAAGAAAGACAGAGAAAAAGCCAGAATGATGTTCTTGAAAGGAGTGAGTGACAGACTACCGAGGAGATGGATTGTGAACAAGTGCAAAAAAAACCCCAGATGATGATCAGATAAAGGTCAATAATTGTAAAGCAAGTGATAGAACATTCTTAATAAGAACAAGATCAATATAATGTCCAAAGGAACGTATAGAAGAATCAGAATAAAAGTTGAGTCCAAAAGATAATAAAGAAAATGTAAGACAGCAATATCTTTGGAATCATCCACATGCATATAAAAAATGATCCATAGTAAGAGTGTGAATATCATGTGAGAAAAAGTCGACCAAGAATCAAAATCAGATATAAAAGCAGAAAATGAGCCAGGTGTACGAGCCAGGGAGAGAGGCAAAAAGTCTCACAGCAAACACCTCAAAAGAAGAGAAACAATGACTTGGTGGAAAGGGAGGGAAAAAAGGAAAAGGTTGAGGTTAAGATGGCCTTACTGTGATCGAGGTGACCACCCTCCCCCCCCCCCCCCCAGGACTTTGTAAAAGATAGTTCAAAAGTCAAGAATTTATGTTCTATATTCCATATATTTATAGTAGAAGGTGATTGAGACTTTTTTACTGGAGTTTACTGTGGATTATCCCTGCACTCTGAGGCAAGAGATAATAACTTCATGAATTGTGAAATCATGCTGCTAGAACTCCACTCCTATGACTTTCCATATTGGGTTCCCCAGATGTTGTGAACTTCGTTCTTATCAAATGTTTTCAATTGTTTATATCATTCATGATTCCCCTTTATGCAATGTAACCCACCTTTATGGATTCTCCCTTGCTTCCTTGAAATCTATCTATCTGCCTATATGTATTTGTACTCTTTGGGATCCCCGGAAAATATGTGTTTTTCCCAGCTGGGTTTATGTTCCAACTTTATTTTAATTTTTATTCTATTTCATATAATTGTCAAATCATGAAATCAAATGGGAAATATTTTGACCCCAACATGAACCCCTGCTCCTATGACCCAGGCTTCCTTTCCCAAAAAAACAAAAGGATAATCTGCCACAGCTTAACCCAATCTAATTCAGATTGCATGGACAATATAAGGCTTGAGTCACCAAATTCGGAGTATAGTCCTAAAGGTGATTCAGCCCCCAGAGCAAACATTGTCATATCCCAGGAAATTCCAGGACACCTCAGGAAGGCGCCCTGTGGAGCCTGTCAATTTTGGCTCATCAACACCCATCACCACTTCCCCTCTGACACCCCAAGGCATATCTAAAATCTGTGAACGTGACAGGAACCCGGACATCCTTGATGGGTGCCATTAATTCCTTTAGAAATCGGTCTGGCAGGAGTTAATCAGATATTTCCTGCCCTGGCACTTCATTGTTTCAATAGCTCCCGCCTCCTCCTCTCTGATTGGCCCGAGTGGGGACAAAAAGCGGCTCCCCATTGGGCCAGCAGAGCAAGGCGGGAAATGAAAGCCCGCCTCGTTCAGCCTTCTAGCCTATCCGCGATCAGATGGGCGGGGGAGCGGGGCGGGAAATTCAAAGGGCTGTCAGACTGAAATTTTGTATAAATATGGCTGTATTTTGATTATATGGTACGCTAGTAGACTGAATGATCGCTACTAGTGTCCTCTTCAGCTGAATCGCTCAATAAAGACTCCTTGGCGGATTTTCCTTCATCTTTGGCGGACCTTCTTCATTTCGGCTCCAGGTTGTATTGCGGCTCATATTCTCTTATTGGCTCCGCCAAGGTCCGTTCTCTCAGGACCGGATCGGCTCTCTCCTTAAGGGGCCCGATCCCCTAGAAACGCGGTCGACAACATTACCCATCCCCATATCCCCATGGTAACGTAAATGAGAAGGAGAATTCTCCAAAGGAGATGGCAGCTGAATTAGCAGTATCATAGACAGGAAGCCGTGTTTCAGTGAGAGCAAGAAGGTGAAAAGGTTTGGTGAGAAATAAATCATGAACAGTAGGAATTTTGGAGCAACTGAGCAACAGCTTCATTTTGTTGTTTATTCGTTCAGTCCCTTCCAATTCTTTGTGACCTCATGGACCAGCCCAGGCCAGAGCTCCCTGTCGGCTGACGGCCACCCTCAGCTCCTTCAAGGTCAAACCAGTCACTTCAAGGATACCATCCATCTATCTTGCTCTTGGTTAGTCCTCTTCCTTTTTGCTTCCATTTTTCCCAGCATCATTACCTTCTCCAAGCTTTCCTGTCTTCTCATTATGTGGCCTTCATCTTTGCCTCTAATATCCTTCCCGCCAGTGAGTAGACAGCTCCACAAGGAGCATGAAAAGGGAAACTGGGAAGAAAGAAGACAGCAGATAGGTATCAAATTAGAAGAAATGGAAAAACAGTGGCCATTAAAAAGAAGAAAAAAGAAAATTGAACAGAGAGTTACCAATCAAAGACAAATAAAACAAAAAAGGAAATTAGATAAGTCACAAAGAGTATAGAACACAGCTGACAAATAGCAGTTCCTGAATATACCTTATAAATGATGCTTTATAGGCAGACTGCATGTATGTGAATAGCCATACAAATGCAAAATGTGAGGGTATAGTGATGAGGTGTCAAGTTTGTTGAGGGACAAAGAGAGGAGATAAGATTTTGCCTAAAAACAAGATAAGTAGATAACCATATGAATGGTAGATGATGTTATTGGAATGTAGTGTGATGCTGGCCAAGAACCACAAAGGAGATGTGATAAAGTGACCAAGGGTGCCCTCATGAGGCTGGTGTGTTCTCATTGATCACATAATTTTAGTTTAAGACTGTGCAAGACTACCCTTCTGGAAGACTTAAGCAAAATCTGATCATGTAAATTATGAAAAATGATCTGGTTTAATCTGAGTGCTGTTTGCGCAGGTATGTGTATTGATAGAAGAGATGGAATCAATCTGCATAAGCTAAATATCTGCATAATCAGTTCTGGAATACCAGCAAACTGTCAGTTTTATAAAAGGATATTGAAAACCTTATTGAACCTGAATATGCCTTCAAAAAGACATTTTCTTTTCTGCTATTATCCCTAAATTATTTTCAAGAAGCATGAGATCAATGTATAAATGGGACTCTGTATTGACAATTTTGATAATTTATGAGGAATATACTGTCTTCTGGAATCTTTATGCCAGTCATCAACTATATAGCTATGCTGTCATGGTATATATGAGTCCTAAGAACAGAACAATTAACTCAGATAACTTCTTTGAAATTGATATTGATCAGCTGGTTTATGGGTCATTGTAAAATAATTACATGTGAATCAACGTTTAATGAAATCCCATTTGAGAATGGAATGTAGTTGTTTTCTAGATGCAAAGTTGCATATCCCCAATTCTTTATAGTGGGTTAAGTTATACTGATTTGTTCTCTAATTTTTTTCTCTCCAGAATGTTTGTTTATTTAAATGAATGCATTTGGTCTGGTGATTGATTATATGCATCGTACTTAAAAGTATTAGCCTTGTGTAGCCTTGCTTTTCACATATCTGAATTACCTTCTATTAAAAGCTAATCTAATACACAGAGCACATTAAAGATCATATTCAAATATTCATTTGCAGGGCTTGAGGTCCGATCCCCCTTTTCTCAAGATCTGTTTGGTTTTTCAAGGTTTGCAACAAATAGCTTGGATTAATGCTTTAACTAATTAAAGTAAATGGGAGTCCTCAAAAGTGAAGCTCTGATATGACAAACTAATGCTGGCCTATACCATTGCTTCTTAAACTGTGGGTCTTGTTGCCAAATGGGATCCTCTTAGCTCTCACAAAAATTGGCAAATGCATATCTTAATGGCTGTTTTAGACATTTATACAAATCTGTTAACAACAGCATGCAGTGTTTACAGTGGACACTCCAGGAAATGCTTCAGCTATACTTCTATAAAAAGAAAATCAGTCTGTTTAGCAAGCCTTGCATATGCTGATTTATTGTCAGCAAATGTTTGATTTTATACCTAATTTCTCAGGAGGAAATAGTTTAAGAAGCCCTGGATATCACTTGCTCAATTATCACCCTTGCCACTACCCAAATCTCATCCTTCAGGTGAGTCCCCAGTGGCACAATGGGTTAAACCCTTGTGCTGGCAGGACTGCTGACCGAAAGATCAGTGGTTCAAATTCGGAGATCAGGGTGAGCTTCTTCTGTCTGTCAGCTCTAGCTCCCCATGCGGGGATATGAGAGAAGCCTCCCACAGGATGGTAAAACATCAAACACCTGGGTGTCCCCTGGGTAACGTCCTTGCAGACAACCAATGCTCTCACACCAGAAGCGACTTGCAGTTTCTCAAGTCGCTTCTGACATGGAAAAAAAAAACTTCAGGTTTTTCTTTTGTTTCATTTTTGGTTTTATAGCCATTGACTTCTCATTACAATGGTGACCCACAATCCAGATGTAGATGTCCCTATAAAGCACAACATAATACTGCATAAGCCTTTCTGAATTGTTTCTTTTTTTCAGCCAAGTCTCACAATTGTGTTATGATGCATGTTAGGCTGAGAATTTTGCAGCCTTTATGCTGCATTCAACTCTTTGTGGTGTGAAGGTCCCAAAGCCCAGGTACCTACCTAGCCAGCTTTTAAACTCCAAATGTTGAAGAGAGTGGGCTTATTCATTCTCACTAAAACCCTCTTTGTGAAATTATTCACTGCTGATTTGGTGTGCTCACACCAAAACCCACCTACACAAAAGTTTAAAAAGTGATAGGTGTCATCTCTTCCTTTTGCCAGAATATTGGTCATTGGGGCACAACCATCTTTGCAGAGCTCTAAAGAAACCAAAAATCCAGGAGTGCAGCCTTCCAGATTCTGAACTGAGCCCTCATAATATGTGGTAATAGATTAGCAGGATTTTGATGCTCTTTTTTCTTGGACAGTTTAGAAAATAATGATGAACTAGTTTCTTGTCTTTAAAAGCATGTGTACTTATCAGATCACTTATTTCCAATCCAAGCTACATGCAAGAGTGCCCTGAAATATTCCCCATAGAAAGTCTTTTGATTTACATGGCATCAGAATCAGTGCAGTGCATAGCAAAGACTTGATATAGGGTACATCAAAAAGCTCACAGGGTGATGTTCACTATCTGTATGAGACAAAGATAAAGAGGATGTGGAAGGACATGGAGGTTTTTCACTTTTATTTGAGAAAAAGACATTTATGTTTGTAACTACTGGAAGTGTGGAAGAAAACTGCTTTGAGTTCCAGAGTATGTTTATGTTGAGATAATAGTGAATGCTCCATGAAGATGTAATAAAGTATTTGAGAGACACTAATTGCCATATATGCAACACTTGAGGGAAAACCTGCTGAACTTATTCTGAGAAGGCTGAGAAGAAAATAATCAAATAGAAACAGTAGAAGCAAGTGCTATGCAAAAATAAATGGCTGATCAGTTACTTCTTTAGAATTCATTTTTCATCCCCAGTGTATTCAAGTGACTATCAAGTTAATTTTAATAAGAAAATAGTATATTACTCCCGGATGGTTGTACAAGACTAACACAGTTGTAGAATTTCTAAGGCAGTAATTTGGGATGATTTCCACATGAAATATATCGCATTACATGCATGAGTAGAAATGCAACTAAGCAGCTTCTCAGGCTCAAATGTCTCGTTCTCTTCTTTCTTCCCATATGGTCCAGAGAAAGATTTGTGCAGCATTTAGTTTCATTTTCGAAGAGGCCCATATTGTTGTCACATACAAATCAGAGACCATAGTTTGTGACAAACTCCATTTAGTTCAGTGGTTATCAACCTTCCTAATGCCCTTAATACAGTTCCTCATGTTGTGGTGACCCCCAACCATAAAATTATTTTTGTTGATACTTCATAACTATAATTGTGCTACTATTATAAATCATAATGTAAATATTCAATATGCAGGATGTATGTTCATTCACTGGACCAAATTTGGCACAAATACCCGATATGCCCCAATTTGAATACTAGTGGGGTTGGGTAGGGGAAATTGATTTTGTCATTTGAGAGTTGTAGTTAACCTACAATCAAAGAGCATTCTAAACTCAACATACGATGGAATTGAATCAAACTTGGCACACTGAATTCCCACGACCAACAGAAAATACTGAAAGGGTTTGGTGGGTTTTGGAGTTGTAGTTCACTTGCATCCAGAGAGCACGGTGGACACAAACAATGATGGATCTGGACCTAACTTGACATGAATACTCAATATGCCCAAATGTGAACACTGGTGGAGTTTGGGGGAAATAGACCTTGATATTTGGGAGTTGTAGTCACTGGGATTTATAGTTCACATCCAATCAAAAATCCTCTTGAACACCACAAATGATAGAATTGGGCCAAACTTCCCACACAGAGCCCCCAAGACCAACAGAAAATACTGGAGGGATTTTGGAAGAATTGACAGTGGTTTAGGGGAGATGAAGTTCACCTACCTCTGGAGAGCATTGGAGGCTTCCTTTGGCGACCCCTCTGACAATCCCCTCACAACCCCCCCAGGGGTCCTGACCCCCAGGTTAAGAAATACTAATTTAGTTAAACAAATAGTTTTAACCATCATAGGCCAAGGTCTAAAGTTTGGGAAATGATCAGAATTCACTTGAAACTACAATTTGTGATTTATATACAAAAACAATTTGGGATTGTCTGAAAGCCACACAAAAGGAAAAGAAGAACATGCACAAACCAGAAGCTTTCCTTAATTTTATTCCCGCTTATACATTCAATACTGAACTATTTATTTATTTATTTATTTATTTTATATGCCGCTCTTCTCCCCCAGGGGGACCCAGAGCGGTCTTACACAATGGCAGAATAAATGCCACATATAATACAACATGTAGTAAAAACCAAATATAAAACACAAGGAAAAGACAGTATCCAAATCAAATTAAAACAAAACTATGTGACCATTAAAAAGGGAAGTTTTGAGCCAAAGTCAGAGCCAATCTGTGTTCAACTTAATATTAATTCATAGAATTCATCAGGTCATATCAACTCATATCTTAGGATGGGCCAAAAGCTTGGTCCCACACCCAGGTCTTCAGCTGCTATGACATACCAACTGGGGTTATTGTTGTAGTGTGCCTTAAAATCATTTCCAACATATGCCCATTCTAAGGCAAACTGTTTAAGGGGTTTTCTTCTTCAAAGGGGGGGGGGTCCCTTTGCTGTTTTCTAAGGCTGAGAGAATATGGCTTTCCCAAGTGAAAGTGGAATTCTGTGACTATGCAGGAATTTTAACCCTGGTCTCCAGACTCATACTCTAATGCTTAGACCATTGCATCATGCCGGCTCTCCACGAATCAGGACATGATTTGTTTGTTGCATGCATTGCTTTTCCTCTTCTCTCCCCCCAGAAAGATCTCTATGGGATCTTTCTGGGAAAGATATAAAGTTAGTATCAGTACTTAGAAGTCTTCTTTGTAGGCATCTGACTAACTTCAGACATTGTGAGGAGAATATACTTTCTCTGTCAATCGAGCTTCAACTAAATTATATGGAGCTTTTTAGAATACTATACTATGCCTGGCACAATAGAACAAAATACATTAATTTTAAAGAGATGCTATGGCATACTTTCATGCCCTGCTGTGATACATTGGGGCATTTCTACCTTGATACAGATACATAGAAACATTTTAATACCATTTGCAACTATGCTGAGATACTGTCAAATGCAACAAGGCTTAAAGACCTTCATTGCAGTGTAAAAGTGTGTGTTGCAGTCTCTGAGTCACTGTATAAGCAAATTACAGTTTTTAAAAACGAAGATATTTCCCTTGACAGGCTAAACCAATATTATAGCCACACCAAGCAGAAAATAATGCATTATTAAGCATTTGCTGGAGAAACTGGAAGCACAGGGTAAGTCTGACTCATAAAGGCCATTCTCAGTAGACTAGGTTTTACTACCTTTGTTCTTATCTCATGGAGGATGTCTAATATTTATGACCTGGACCTTTCATAGAATATGTGATGAAAGTAACGCAATCGAGTCTGAAGAAAATGACAGAATCATATATTTTATATTTTGATTGCCTCTGCACTGCAAAAATCTAGAAGCTTCATAAATTATGAATTCTTATTCACCTAGTAGATATTAGAGAGGCTGTTGAAAATATGGCAAGAGAATCGCCACACATCCATCCATATTTGCTAATAATTTCAAAAGAAACTTCTTTTGAATATTGGAGGAAAATCTGGGCTACTTTGCTTCTCATATCTGGCATATATCTTGTAGAATTTGAATCAGTTGCATAAACCTACATTACTAAAGCAAGCTTTGACAAATATTGTGGCCATTAGAAACTATTTCTCAGACCTTGGAATGCATAGGTATTTTGTTTTATTTTAAGTTTTGTTTGAAGGAGCCCCAGATGGCACAGTGGATTAAACTGCTAAGCTGCTGAACTTGCTGACTGAAAGCTCAGAAGTTCAAAACCGGGGAGCAGGGTGAGCTCCCGCTATTAGCCCCAGCCTCTGCCAACCTAGCAGTTCGAAAACATGCAAATCTGAAGAAATCAATAGGTACCTCTCCGGCAGGAAGGTAACAGTACTGCTTCAATTCTAAATCAGTGTCTGATATTCATAAGGGACTGGGTGAAGGTGAATGAACTAAAGGTTTCTCCAGAAAAAAGAAAGCAGTCTTACTTTATAGTAAAAAAAAAAAAGTCAGATCAGAGAATATGGATTTTACCTGTTTTGGAAAAGGTTCCATTATATTTGAAGATTCAAGTTCATAGTCTGGAGTTCATAGTCTGGATGAACTCATGTATTTGGCCATGCACCTGCATTTGATGAACATAGCACAGTTAAATGTAATAAACGAATAGTTCAGCTTAATATGCAATTCCTGGAAATATCTGATCTGGCCACAACAACATATGCATTAGTGACATCCTATTTAAATACTGTAATTCTCTATGTGGGAGTAGAACACTCTGAAAAATGTTTAGAAACTTCAACTGGTCTACAGTGCCTCAATCAGACTATTAACAAAGTAGATATGGAGCATAGGATTGCTTTAAATACAGGCATATGTCCCTTTGTATCTTGCTGTCATAGAAAATCAAGTTTTTTTATTGGTATACTGTAGCTGCAATTTCAACAGGGACAGTTAAGGCTCAAGGGCTCTAAGAGAGATCTGGGGGGCTACTTGTGGTTGAATTTGTATTCAGATCAGCTGTAGTCAATATGGTGCAAGATGGGCCAACTGTATAAAGTAATTTCCTATGTTCCTACGTTGTCTCACAAGTTAGGTCTTGGAGCATATGCTGTTGTTGAGAGAGAATAGACTCCATGATGAAATTTCATATAGAAGAAACCCCTAAAATTAAATATAAATTGTAGATCAACTAAGAATAAAGTCCAGGAGTAGAGTAGTAATTAAAATCAATGGAGGATGGATCAGCAATGGATACAGTGATTATTTGATGATTTTTTTTTAAAAAAAACATTAATCAGACCACTTGATCACATCCCAAGATGGCAATGAAAGCACAAATATAGGTTGTTTTTGCCTTTACAAAAGAGGACAGACTGCTAGCTTATTTGCGATAAATAAGACCACAGTTTTTTATTGGTTATGCCTGCAAATATAGGCTTAATGTCAGCATAGGTTAAAATTCAGGCACTGTTTGCCTGCTGATGACCCACCATTAACCCAGTCCACTTGTTGGAGAGATGGAATATATGGGAGTCCACAGGGTGTAATGCACGTGTGGTTCCCTTGCCACCAGCACATGGCAGCACAAAGATAAGAGTGGCCCTAGTTGCCCCACCTTCTATATCCCCCAACAGAACCCATTTTACAAATCCCAGCAGGCACCCAAACCCATTTGCTAATTAACTGAATCTGGATCCCATGCCAATTCAACTAAAAACCATAACAATATTGCAAATATTAAACACAATCCAAGGGTTGGTGGGGATGAAGTCATCAAACCGATTGAAGAGATATACAAAGAGATGAGTTATATAGCCCAGCCTTCAAACAGAGGGAAAACTTCCCCTAGTTCCCTCTGGCCCTCCCAGACTCCAACCACATTGACATGATTGCTAGTTTTCCCATACTTCCCAAAGTATCAGGAGAAAATGGCACTTGCAGACTCTGTCCACAAGAACCTCCACCCAATGAGTTCAGAGCACCATTTTTACATACATAACAGGAAAATATGCTTTCAATGGTGTAATATATTTCAAGAGCTCAAAGATTTCCTTAAAAGTATTTAAGTTCTGTTTCTTCTCTGTGTTATTGGTTTTTGCCAAAGAGTTGACAGGAAGCCCTTTCAAATGCCAGCAGGAAACAGGGTTGCAGTAACATTATATTAAAAAGTAGATATAAATTGATTAGTGTTCCCCATTGTAATGGAATTGTCAAGCAACTAAACCATCCATCTCAGCATCAGGACTGGCATTGATCTGGTTATTGCTCAGGAGAGTATGTGTGGATGTTTGGCTTTAATCAGACAGTCATTTTTGATGACTTGATATTAAACAGCAAAGCAATCGCTCAGAGAGATTTTCTACTTTTTGTTTAAAGGTTTCCCAGATGCACAAGAGACACATTATTCCTACAGCAGAATGAAAAGCCAGCCAATTTGCACAAAAGGAAGAATCTATTAACAAAGCCTGCAAATTACAGGGTGAAGGGAAGTATTACTGGGGTGAGCGGAGTATAGAAAAAGTTCCTTTGTTGCCTGCCATCTGCAATCTGTCATAGGAGGCCTATACTTCACTAAACAAATCATGGTGACTCAACATTCTGAAACCTGGAGAGAGAGAGAGAGAGAGAGAGAGAGAGAGAGAGAGAGAGAGAGAGAGAGAGAGAGAGAGAGAGAGAGAGAGAGAGAGAGAGATGTTTTCTATAATGGAGTACAGTTTTACTAAGTTTTAAAAAGCTTGCTCCAGGGATCACCCGGTTCCCTATTTAATTATATGGTAAGGAATTTCTACACATCCTTTGTCGTCATTTTATAAGATAAATTACAAATGTAATGATAATTAAAAAATAAAACTCAAAAGCAAGTTAGCAGCTGCATGGGGTAGGAGAGGGAATCAGATATAATATAGCTAGGTTGTACCCTGTACGGATCTTGCCTACCTTGCAGGGCTGGTGTGTGACCATTTTGCAGGCCTTACTTGCAAAAACTCAGCAAAGCAAGGGGGAGGAGCAATCAGGCAGCTATTGCTGTAAGTGCAGTCTGATTGGCTGATGCAAATGAGAAGTTGCTTAGCAACTGGAGATGGGCAGAGCCAAAGTGACAGCTGGCGCTAGGTAGCCATAAAATTCTTTTTCAGTTGGAGTTTGGAATTCAGTCAGTTTGAAGTCAAACATGACCCCCCCCCCCCTCCCAAATAAAGGATAGTAGCTTATAGTTTTGCTAAGGACAAGGACATCAGGCTGGATAATAAGAGTTAAATCTTGGTCAGTTTGCAAAGGCAACAACAACAACAAGGACCCTTCCCATGTTAGATGGTGTGTACATTTAATCAAGGCTTTATGCCCTATATTTCATATATTTATAGCAGAAGGTAACAAATTAATTACTGAAAACCATGCCACAAAAGTTATTTGACTTTTTCCATCTGGGCTAGAGAATTAACCACTGTCCTAATGGTTTCCCATCTCAATCAACGACTCACAAACAAAAGGGACTCTCTTTTGAGCTGAGAAACATTTACATATCTAGGCTAAAGGTTAGTCAAGAAAAACATTATGCTTTCTAATCTTTCCCTTGCCATTCATTTCCCCTTTTATGAACTTTTAGGTATCAGGAACTTCTCTTTCCCTTTTTCTTGCAAGAACCCCATTTATTTCTTTGCATTGTTCCAAGTCTCAGGGTAACCCCACTTGCCCCTCGCCTGCCTGGGGAAATGGGAAAATTCTGGGATTCCTCCTTAAACCCTTATGGATATGCGGAGGGGGGGGGGGGGGTTGAAGTCCTTCCAAACGGCCATAAGACATATGTGTTCATCTTCCCAAGCCCCAGGGACACTGGGTCATATGATCCTCCCCACCAGCGGGCCCCTTATGTATCACTACTATTTTTTTCATGTATTATTTTATTATTTTGTGATTATTTTTTATTATAATACCTTACCCCTTATAAATGAAGCATGATCACCTCAACCTGAACTCTGGTCATCATGGGCACTATCCGGATGCCCAAAAAAGATTAATGGATTACAAAACATGGACTATCAATTATCACTATCTACAACAAACAATGGATTTCCCCCTAGACCTCAGATGACATTAATGTCAGGCCATCTAGGAGAAACCCTTTGGACATCCTGAAACCACCCATCATAAAGAATTCATTCTCCTGGAGGAGAGAGGCAGGGCTCAACAAAAGCCACTTCTTTTCTCAGACTCTGAGTCACAGGTATAATCGTATCATAGTTCCTGTTTCCACAATGGACAAGCCAGCAGGGGCCAGACTCCCATTCATGAAACTGACCAAATCAATCAATGGATCCATAAGCCAAATCCGGTTGAAGCGCCGCAGGCGGTCACTGGACTGCTTGGACAAAAGATCATCGAGTCACCTATAATCCTGTCATTTCCACATGTTTTCTCTTTGTTTTCCTGCTGCCGCGCCTCCTCTACTATCATTGGCTGGCAAAAAGGGGGCATCACAGGCGGAGCTCGCACCCCATTGGGTAAGGCGCTTGAGCCCCCAGACAGCGCCTCCTTCTCTCCTATATCAGGGATTCCCCTGGCAAATCAGTGCAGGCTGGGAGGCGGGGAAAGGGTGGAAAATTCAAACTGTAAATGTATGAAGAATGCATTTTCCTCTGTAATGGTATGCTGATTCTTTCTGCATCATATTGCTACCGTCATCCTGTACCAGCTGGACAGAATAAAGGCATCGGTGCTCTCTGCTTCATACCTGGGTGAGATAATTTTATTGGGAATAAGTAAACTCTGATTTGCTTCTTGTAAACTCGCCAGGTGTTGTACAACCCCCCTTGCCAGGTCAGCGCAGGTCTCCTTCGCTAGAAGAGACCCAAATCTTTGAATTCTACTTCAAGTTAGGGGTTGGAATGTGAAGACAGAGATATAGTTTTGGGAACTCTGTTTTTAAGAAAGAAGCTTCTTTGAGGAAAATTGTTAAAACCTTCAGAAAAGGAAGGGCTGAGGACTATATTGTGACTTTATAGTCTAGAGTGTTGGTGTTAAAATCCCAGAAGAAGTGGATTTAAAAGTTTAAATTGTCCTGTTTGTGTTTCCTTGGAGAAGGAACATATTTACACAGAATCCAAGTTATGAAACCATCCTTTGTAAGAGAAAATCCTAAGCCTTTAATGAAACTGTCACACATCTTTACTGTTCAGTGTTAATGAAACCACTATGCTTCTTTACTGTTCAAATACAAATAAACAACTTGTTTTTCCTCGCATAAAGTGTCACGTGTGACTCTCAATATCCTCACATAGAAGAGGCTCCTGAATAAAACATTGATGGCAGCATTAGTAGAGGTAGCGAGTTTGAATCCTCTACATTTTGGTGGCAGCTGAACCAAAAGCCTTTTGCAAATTTTGGCAATCCTGAAAAACTCTCTAAAATATTATGTTTTTGAGTGCCAATCCTCTATATAGCCCTAGACATATTTAGCACAATGGGACCTATTAGGATTTTGCAACGATGTGTGTGTGTGTGTGTGTGTGTGTGTGTGTGTGCCTGAAATAATGAAATAAATTGTTGTTGGCATAAAATGATAGTAACAGAGGCTCTTAAGGGCTCTTCCAGACTGGCCCTATATCCCAGGATCTGATCCCAGGTTTTCTGTTTATCCCAGATTATCTGGAGTGCAGACTCATATAATCCAGTTTAAAGCAGAAAACCTGGGATCAGAACCTGGGATATAGGGCCTGTCTAGAAGGTCCCTAAGAAGGCTTCCTATTAAGACAGCCCTAGGGAAGAATGACAAAAACCTTACAAATTGAATGTGGTCCTGCATTTTCCTCCTACCTTTAAGACCAACTGTATGAAACAGTGCTTTTCCAAAAATACTTTTTTCTTTTTCTTTTTAGAAATGCTCCTTTATACCCTTTTACCATTCTGTCTCCTGAACCATATCCATAATGCTTTATTGAGACAAGACGTAAGCACACAAATCCCTCTGCGGATTATCAGGCCAATGGACCACATAGAGCACATCTACACTGACACTATAATGTAGCATGAAACCACTTTGGGAGGAACTGCTTTTCTGTGCAGGTGATTTGATTGACAGGCCTAGAAATGGTTTGAGACCAAGTGGGTGATGAAAATAACCATGAAACTAGGCCTCAAACCACTGTGCTATTTTCCCCCTTTCTGAAGATATGTGCATCAGTGGCATATTGACTGGGGGTGAAAAGGGAACATGATCGGTAGGAGTGGAGGTAATCAATACTCCCTCCCAGTGGGTCAATTACCTCCCTGCTGCCCATCCAAGATGATGGTGCCTATAATGTACTGCAGCAGGGGCAAATATCTACAATGCTCTCCACATTTTGCAGAGCCAATTTCTCCCTGAATCTGGGATACACTAAAATCTGCTGCATTACATTATTTGGCAGAACTCAAACTTTCCTGTGCCTTTTTGAATGAGCTGTATACCCTTATATATGCACTACAGCACACACTGGTGCCATTCATTTTTTGGCCACCACCGTTTCGAGTTGCCTCAAAGCCACATTGTAGTGTCAATGTATTTGAGGCCTTAGTTAATGCTAGCAATCAGATGCTGGCAATGTACACATAGGACATAATAATTTAAATAGATTTTAAATATGATGTTCCAACTCTACAATTCTATGATAATCATTATGAGCAATCCTGCAGAATATTTCATTTTTGTGTCAGATGGATTTTTTAAAATTCAGTCATACTAACTGATGGTTCATACCAACCTGTGCAGATTTGTCACTATCTCAGATGCCTAATCAATAGTTTTCAGGATTGCTACAGGCTCTGTAGTTTCTATAGCTTGCTTCCTGTTTCTTTTATGGAGATTCATAGAAACAACTAATTGCACCAAATCAGCCAACAAGGGTGACACTTATCACTGATTTCTGCATTATAAGTGGCCTTCCTGGATTGGTACTTAAATAATGGTCTCTAAGCATGTATGGTATACTAATTCCAATAAAGATACCATAATAACGTGATTCTACTGCATACCTTTTTTGACTAAATTGCTTATCCAAAACTGAGGTGTGCATTATATTCAATGGCCCATTGGAATTACACCTAAACTGGGAGTGAGGGAACTGGCGAGGGAGCCGGCAAGTGGATGGGCAAGCAAGGGAGAGGGTGAAGGGGCTTGCCAGGGAATCCCACTCAGTGGACCGGCCTTGGACCCACTGACGTAGAGCTCCTTTCTTTCTTTCTCTCTCCCTCCCACCCTTCCTTCTCTCAGCCTTTAATTTCTTATACTTTTTTCTATTCTCTTTCCTTCTCTCTGCCTTTTATTTCAAGTTCCTTTTTTCCCATTCCTTCTTGTACCTTCTTTCTATTCTCTTTCCACTGCACATTACATTTGGCAGCAAATCCTTTTTTATTCCAGAGTCTTGAAAATTGAGACATGCATTAGCTTCGATGGCGCACTAGATTCAAGTAAATATGGTAATTTGGAGCCATTTTTCTAGTTGAGTTCAGTTTAATTACAGGAGCCTGACAAGAATAGAACAATGGAAATCTTAATTTCAAAGCAATGTTATCTTTTTGTTTTGTGTCTGAAAGTTGAGGAAGTTGACATTTAATGAGTATGAATAAGAAAAGGGGAAATGATAAATATTCTAGCATGGATATTTCAGGCTAAATTTCTGATTTTTTTTAACACACAAAGCATAGGTCACTAAAGCTTTTGAAGAAATGAATATATCACGTACATAGGGCCTTCATAACATATCTCAGTGGGGAAAAAGTTCACATCTGTTAATAACTGTCCATAAGCCCCTATTCGCATGACTTATTAGAGCTCATGGAGATAGCATTTCTCATACATACTTTAGAGATTTAGCCCAAGTAATAGATCACAAAGGAATGCATCTTTTGTCAGTGTATTTAGACAAGTTATGGTAAGCTTAGTTAGGCACACTAACAAGAAATAAACTTTTGATTCAGAAAAATACCCTTAAAACTAAGAACACTGTCTAAAGGTGACTAGTGATAATGAATTATCATCATCATCATGAAAATCAGAGTTTACAAAACTTATTTTGAATGAAACTGGCCATGTTGACTGAAAGGTTCGGTGACAATAACTTTCCCAAGCTCTACTTACAATTGTAAAATATTGGCACTCTGTTCTCAAATTGAATGGTTATCCATCATTTCCATGGCTCAATGCTATAAAATTCTGGGGTTTTTAGTTTGGTTAGGCATCAGCATTTCCTTAGTAGCCCGCATGATCCCATAGCATTGAGCCAGAACAATTAAAGTGAATTTTTCTACAGTATAGATCAGGCATGGGCATACTAAGGCCCAGTAGCTGGATGCGGCCCCCTGGATGGTTGCCTCAGGCCCTCCTCATTTTTCCTGTCTTCTCAGCATAAGAACGCAGTAGCCTGCCTCCTTATTCAGTAGCTGAGAGACTTCTGGAACGCTCTCGGCCATCACCTATCTCGCCCTCCTTCCAGCATAAACCTAAGAGGACATCCTGAAGACCGAGAGAAGAGGATCAGGAAGGAGAATCGGGGCAGTTGCGACATGTCTTGTTTTGATCCTGGCATATGGTAGTGGCGGGCAGCCCTGTCCTTATGCCAGGAGGACAACCTGAGAATGACCCAGGCCCTCCCCTGGCCGTGCCCTTTCTCAGGCCCTCCCCCTCCCAGGCTTGTCCCACACATCATGTGCCCAGCTGCCCTTCCGTCCAGCCCGGCCCTCCCAGCCTGGCCCACAATGTGGCCCCAAGGCAAAAAGGTTTGTCCATGCCTGGTATAGATGCACCCCAAGGTTTTCTTTTCCATTGCAGTAAGCTTTGGTGTTCTAATGCTTTCATTTTTAAAGAAGGAATTATAACCAGGCAGCCACTGTAATGTGCACCTTTTTTGTCCAAATTGCAAAGAGTGCACATTGCATTCACCAGCAAATATTGTTTTGATTTCAGGGTCTTGTAAATTGAGGTGTGCATCACATTCACTGGCGCAATAGATTCAAGTAAATACAGTATTTGAACCAGGATCAGTGACTTATCTAGAGAAGGTTAAGGAACTTTTGATAACTTTTTGCCATGTAAAAGTGTTATACCAAAGATTTACCACCCTGTGACACTTCTGCCACACATAGGATTTATTTATACCTTTTCCATATATGTTGCTGGAAAGGTAAACTAGTCAATTTGTCACCTGAGCAAGTTATTGAGAATTGCTGGATTTACTTCAGACAAATGCTCTGATTGAATTTGGTCAGTGATAAGCTCAGTTGTGGTGGGAAGAAACCACGGTGAACACTGAATACATGTAGTCCAGTGGTTCTCAACCTGTGGGTACCCAGATGTTTTGGCCTTCAACTCCCAGAAATCCTAACAATTGGTAAACTAGCTGGCACTTCTGGGAGATGTAGGCCAAAACACCTGGAGACCCACAGGTTGAGAACCACGGATGTAGTCCCTTCCTCACTTTCCTGTTAAGGCCACAAAGAGATTAGAAGCCCTTACCTCAATTTTTTATTTCCATCACCGTATATTACATAAAAATCTGAACTCTAAACTTTGATAAATTCAAATTGCCATTTGTTGAAACAAGCCAACTTCAAAACTCAGTTAAGGTTGACCAATTGTTCAAAGTCAGATGATTTGTAAAGTTGAATTCTTTGTAGTTGTGTCAGCGAAAACAGAGAAGGAGAACCAAGTCTTTTGTTTGTTCCATCACAATAATTCATGACATATTCTGATATCCAAAAAGTCATGGCGTTGAACACATTGTCCCAAATTTTCTTACAATTTGTTGAGTTTTCCGATCAACTGAGTCTTGAAACGTACCTCTGAAGCTCATAGTCTGACAGGGCTGAACATGAGAAATGTAGTCACAGAGTTGTTAAAAACAAAAACAAAACCCTAACCCATCAGTATCAGTGAATTCCTGTCAGTCACACTTACTTTTGGTTCTTCTAAAATATTTGCTCAACCTCTTCTGTTCATTTGCTTGTCACACTTGTTTTGAAATTCGGTTGACAATCTATTCCAAAATGACTGACACCAGCAAATGCCACTGGGTGCCAGTAGGAAAGTGAGAAGACAGCTGATTATATTACCATTTTAAATGGTCTTGTCGTACTCTGCTGAGTGCTGCGATTTTCTTCTTTCCTTACCTGCCACAGCTAATTAACTTGATCCTACTGTAGTCTTATGCTGGTTCAAGTTGCATGTGGCCCTCCGCTTAGCACAGCAACTCTGTTTTCTCAAATTACTGCAGCAGACTGCTTCATTTTTCTCTCCTTCAATAACTCCCAAAGCAAAAAAAAAAGGTCATTGGTGCAATGGGTTTGTGATATTCTTCAGAGCTGAATTCTGGCTTTGTTCTTGGAGGTCATTTGTTTTTATCTGTTTACAAACCAGGAAAATACAGAATGCCTTGGAGAATACCTCCTTGGCTACCATGCTGAAACTTTCTGTGTTATTTTTTCTGCATCAAAAGGATTTTGTTTTGTTTTGTTTTGCTTTGTTTTGTGTGCGTGCAAAAAGAAGAGCAGACCACCATACACAGCTATACCTTATCTGTCTCATCAGGAGCTTACAGTATCAAAACATTGCCTGCAGCCAAACAGCAAAGGATTCCTCCCTCTTTGAATGTATAATTCATGAAATGGTAGAACAAATTAAAATGGGGCCATGAAGGAAGTAATAGATGAGCAGGCAGCTTATGTACATAGCAACTTTTATTCATTGCTAGTTAGAAAGATTTTCTTGAACATATAGCACCCTCTTTCCCTCTTTATTTTCATTTTTCCAAAGCTGCTTAGAGAATTTTGATAGCACTCAACTATCACCTGTCATTGAATACAAACAAATAATGTAATCAGCTAAATGATTGCCAAATACTGAACTGAGCAAATATTTACCTTGGCTTCTTTTTAAGCACTTAGGCAAAATGCATCAAAAATGCATGTGTGTACTTAAAACCATTGATATCAGTTGGTTTAAGTGCCCACTTAATACTGTGCTGGATTGTGATGTATATGCTCAATTGATTTTGTACCTAAATGAACTTTTCTTTACACTCGTATTCAATACCAGCAATATTTCAATGAGCTGTTGCAAATATGTTTGAAAGAATAGCTATGATTCTATATTATAAAATTGCTGAATGGGGTTACACTCCCCCCCCCCCCCCCGGAAAACACAGGTCTGCAGTTTGAGGGTCCTCCTGGAGCCCAGGTATCTGTGGTGTCCAGGAAGGCCTTTGCACAAACAAAACTTGTGTGCCAACTTGTGCCCATTTCTTCAGCAGCCAGATCTGGCCATGGTGGTACATACCTTAGTTACATCCCATCTGGATTACTGTCACACGCTCTACATGGGGCTGCTTCTGAAGAGTGCTCAGAAACTTCAGCTGGTCCAAACAGCTGCAACCAGGTTGCTTACTGGGGCTGGCTACAGAGAGTGGGCAACCCCCCTGTTGAAGCAGTTCCACTGACTGCCAGTCTTTCTGGGCACAATTCAAAGTGCCGGTTTAAAGCCACAGATGGTTGAGATCCTTGTACAAACTGCCTGGGCCCTGAGATCTTCAGGAGAGACCCTTCTCTCGGTCCCATTTCCATCTCAAGCTTGGTTGGTAGGAACAAGAGAACGAGCCTGCTCAGGAAAGCCAGTATGGCCCCCTCCTTGCTGTCCTTCCGGCGGCAGGCTAAAACCTTTTTATTCGGGCAGGCTTTTAAAGAAGAACGTTCTAAAAATTGATTGCTGTGATATTTTGACGGTTTTAACCTGAATTGTTTTTAATATGAATGAGGTTTAATACTGTTTTAATATTTGTATATTTTAAGTTCTAATGCTTTTTATTGTGAGCCACTTTGAGTTTCCATATGCAGAGAAAAGGTGAGATATAAACATAATAATAATAAGAAAAAGAAGAAAAAGAAGAAGAAGATGATGATGAAAGCTCCAAGATAGTTGTATTGAACTGATAATCAACTAATAGCTCAGTCCTATTCTTATTAGCTCAGAAATTAGTACTGTTTTACTAACTGGAGTGTACTTTCAGGTACAGATGTGTAAACAAAATTAATAATGTAAAATAATGAAATTAGCAGAACCAGGATTGATAAATTTGTTCATTTTTATCCTTTGTTATTTTGATAGTACTTTTCTGCAGCTTTTCTATAATTTTTGTGGTCCAGTAATTACAACTATGTGTAGTATTCAATATTAGCACCATGGTCTTTAAGAATGCTTTGTGGGCAATTGAAATCCCAGCTGACTGGATGGGAGCAAAATTTCCCATTTTAAAAAGCGGAACCAGTCAATAACACTGACATTAGGTTCTAGCATAGTCAATTCATAACATGTGAGCACTTTGAAAGAAACACTTTGATTACAGAAGGCTAGCATGGGCTTCCCCTAAAATAACTCATGTCAGAACGTAGTGAAAGTACTCAAAATCTCACCATGTCATTGTTAAGTCACCTCAAAGAAGTCTTCAAATCATTCACAGGCTTTACTTTTCAGTAAATTGGGAAGTCCTATTTTTTACCAGTACAAAATGCTTTGAAAGTTTTCAGGTGGTGCAATAAGTGCAAAGTGTTGCTGCAGTGAGTTTATAACTTGCATGTATTGGGGGAATGGAGTGGTCACTTCCCCATCCCAAAGCTACTTTCCATTCTACTTCTGGTAAGAAGCCTGATATAACCTCTCCCTGCAAGCCATAACTTCCCACTTCTGTCCTGTTCACTTCCAATAATAATAATAATAATAATAATAATAATAATAATAATAATTATTATTATTATTATTATTATTATTATTATTTAAGTAACTGCACAGTTTTGCAAGTAATTTCAGACATTGATAGGGATTTCCATTCTTGATTAAGCATTTCCTTACTGTATGCAAAACCTTACTTGTTTGGAAAAGTCCCAGCTTGTGCAGGTCTGTGGAGCCCTAAACAAGGTTTGCCAATCATAAGTGTATCTTGTTCTTGTAGAATACACCAAATCAGGAAAGGTTTGGGATTTCAAAATGTGTACTTGTTTTTAATGCATATTTTAAGTGTTTGTTTTTAGAGCCGCATATGGTAAATAATAATAATAATAATAATAATAATAATAATAATAATACCACCCCCCCCCGCAGGTGCCACCTTGACGTGGTGGGGGGGCTTAACTATTCCGAGGATGCTGAGGGCTGTGCTGGCGGTAGTGTAACTACCGGCAGGTCCAACCAAGCCAGAGAGGCCTCAGTGGAGGAATGGAACAAAGAGCACCTAACCCATTAGCATTATGGAGAATCAAAACAATTTGGACAGAAAAACAAGAAAACTCATGACCATTCATCATTCACTGCACCCTTGCAGTGATGTTGACCGGCTATCTCTGCCTAGAAGATCAGGGGGCAGAGGACTCTTACAAGTAAAACAAGCAGTCAAAGAAGAAGAACATGCCCTGGCAGAATATGTAAAGCAAAGTGAAGAACCTGCTTTGATTGAAGTCAAAAATCAGAAACTCCTCAAAGCACAGCAGACAAAAAACCAGTACAAGAAAACCGCACTACAAACTAGAGCTGACAGCTGGCACAACAAAACATTGCATGGAAAGTTCCTTGACAAAATTGAAGGAAAAGCTGATAAGGAGAAGACCTGGCTCTGGCTCACAAATGGGACCCTGAAGAAGGAGACAGAAGGCCTGATCCTTGCAGCCCAGGAGCAAGCCATCAGGACAAAGGCAATTAAGGCCAAGATCGAAAAATCAGCTGATGACCCAAAATGCAGACTGTGCAAGGAAGCTGACGAAACCATAGATCATATCCTCAGCTGCTGTAAGAAAATTGCACAGACAGACTACAAACAGAGGCACAACTATGTGGCCCAAATGATTCATTGGAACTTATGCCTCAAGTACCACCTCCCAGCAGCAAAGAACTGGTGGGATCACAAACCTGCAAAAGTATTGGAAAATGAGCACGCAAAGATACTGTGGGACTTCCGAATCCAGACTGACAAAGTTCTGGAACACAACACACCAGACATCACAGTTGTGGAAAAGAAAAAGGGTTGGATCATTGATGTCGCCATCCCAGGTGACAGTCTCATTGACGAAAAACAACAGGAAAAACTCAGCCGCTATCAGGACCTCAAGATTGAACTTCAAAGACACTGGCAGAAACCAGTGCAGGTGGTCCCGGTGGTGATGGGCACATTGGGTGCTGTGCCAAAAGATCTCAGCCAGCATTTGGAAACAATAGACATTGACAAAATTACGATCTGCCAGCTGCAAAAGGCCACCCTGCTGGGATCTGCGCACATCATCCAAAAATACATCACACAGTCCAAGACACTTGGGAAGTGTTCGACTTGTGATTTTGTGATATGAAATCCAGCATGTCTATCTTGTTTGCTGTGTCATAATAAAATAATAACAACAATAAAATAATAATAATACATTATTTACATTCTGCCCTGTCTCCCCAAGGAGACTTAGGGCAGATTACAACACACTAAAAACACATAGGAGCAAACATTCAGTGCCTCACCACAAAAGCAAACAAGGATACAATTAACAACCCAATCCCAACACCAATCAACCAATCATATATAAAACCAAAAATCGCACAGTTACATAATAAAATTATATCTAACCATAAAAACACAAACATTATTTCAACCATAATAAATGAACCTCAGTTCAACAAGCTCCTGAAGTTTCACTAAAATTTAAAAATATTTAAAAATTTAAAGTTGGTAAATTCCTTTATGATCCCGTACTACTCAGGTTGATTGTAGAAGCATGTTGTGTACTGTTTCTTGGAAAGCGTCTTAGATGGAGAACACTTCGATGCTCTGATTAGTTTGTTTTCAGTCATGTAGGACTTCATCTTTTGTTACCACTACTCAATTTAATTATTCCTTTTCTAAAAATATCACTTCACACTTGAGTTCAAGCACTATATCTTGTGCAAATGTAAACCATTCATTCAGATGAGTTGAAAGAGTTCATTCAGATGAATGCAAAGATTGCAATTCTTAAGGAGTTTTCAGAGAATGAAAGAATTCCTATCTCCTTTTGTACTTCTTCATTTCCTTAGTCATGTAAAGCTTCACATGTAAAATTGTGTTAGCAACCTTTCCATGTTTGTATCCACTGTTAGCTAGTTTACATGTTACCCTCTAGGAGTCTAGACAAAAGCATATATATGTAAGTTATATAAGCTTATACATTAACATAATAACTTTTAAAATTTTCATTTTTCTCTAACATGCAGCCATATTATCTTCTTCTCCTCTTCTCTATTAGACGTGTGTTTGATTTTGAATATATATTTATAAGTAAAGTGATTTTTATAAGACAAAGGAAATTAAACTTTCATATTTCCCTGCTATATCCTGTATGTGTGTGGGTGTGATTCATTGTTGTTCAGCTTCTGCCTTGTCAACTTGATTACTCTGCTTGAGAAATTCACTATGATCTCTCATATTTCCCAACAGCCTCCCTTGCCAATTTTCTGCTACTGATAGCCTGTGAAATTACAAGAATCAAACGATTATTGGATAATTGAGTGTTCTTCTGCATCAAAGGATACATTGTGTATTCACAAACAACTACAATTTTCTTGTGTAATGACCTGAAGTTTTATGCAGAGATGAATCTATATCTACACACTTCTACTAGGATGTATACAAGCTGAAACATCACCTAATGAGAGGAATAAGGACAGGAGTAGCTGTGAGATGGCATATAATTCAGACTTGAAGAGGTTAATCTAGAATTACATTACACTGTTTGCTATGAAGCCGCTAAGATCTCATGCAATGAATCTGTGTAATGATGGTCTCTTTGGTAAATATGAGATGTACTGTAACATTTACATCAAAAAGTATGCTTTATCTTCTATTTTAATATGGAACTGTCATTCTGTAGTATATGAGTCTCATCCTTTAACATCAAAAAACAGTTCCTGAGTCTGAGTAGATTAAAGTTTAAGCTTTTCAATATGAATGATAAAAGATTCACACTTTCCCCCCTTCATTGGAATGGTAAAAGGCTAGTAACGGTATGAATTATATTAAAATAGAACATTTTGACAATGCCTTACCAGCAGCAGGGGAAATAGGAAATGGCATATTGATGTGCTCACGCATTTCTATGATATGTAACCATAGAGTCTCTCAAGGAGCATAGGGCATTTCTTGCATCAAAGGGGAATGTTGCTTTAATTTTATGAGTTAAACCTACACCGGCATCCTTTTTTTGCCAAGTGCAGAGAAGCTGCGTAGTGTGTATCTGTTCTACTTCAGACATTTTATTCTGATGTCATGTTTAATTAAACAGAACCAAGCCTGAGGTCCAGAATTTAATTTGAGCTCTTCAAAACCACACCACTTGGTCCTGTTAAGAAAGAAATGCCCTGTGGGATGGAAGATGAATGGAAAAGCTAAGTCAGATTATCGCTATTAGCATGCCTGATGTTTGAATAGTTCAAACTAGACCTTCCAAATGTTTCAGTCCTTTCCTGATATGTTTTCCAGATATTATTTTATATGTTTTGCAGAAAGAGTATAATCTTCATCGGAAGTGAGAAAGCAGTTCAAACCACATTTTACTTTAATTAATTACATGTTAATAAATAATGCTTTGATATGTTTTATGTGATTATGCAACTTGATGGGTTTCATGTATTCATTTATGCTTAGACAATTCCTCTTGTAAAGCTAAGGCTAATATACTCAGATAGCTGAAGTGAACAAAACATGTGGCCAAGCAAGCTGAACACTATCACGCATGTATGGTGGCTCACCAGATATTATACTGATCACTTTTTAAACTGGAGTCAGTTATTCTACAATATAAAAAGGTAAAGGTTTTCCCCTGACGTTAAGTCCAGATGTGACCGACTCTGGGGGTTGGTGCTCATCTCCATTTCTAAGCCAAAGAGCCGGCGTTGTCCGTAGACACCTCCAAGGTCATGTGGCCAGCATGACTACATGGAGCGCCGTTACCTTCCCGCCGGAGCGGTACCTATTGATCTACTCACATTTGCATGTTTTCGAACTGCTAGGTTGGCAGAAGCTGGGGCAAACAGCGGGCGCTCATTCCACTCCCGGGATTTGAACCTGGCACCTTTTGGTCCGCAAGTTCAGCAGCTCAGCACTTTAACGCACTGTGCCATCAGGGGCCCCAATATACAACTGTAGAATAGAAAGCATTAGACCTAGAAGTTCAAATCTCCACTCAACCATGAAAACCCACTGAGTGACTTTGGGCAATTCATATTATCTCGGAAGAAGGCAAAGGCAACACCATTCTGAATAAATCTTGCCAAGAAACCCTGTGATAGGATTGCCTTAGCATCAGTCACAATAAATCGGAAATGGTTGAAAGGCACACAATGGCAACAATGGATGTAGGATATTGCTGAGAACTAGCAGATTGTTTAGATCTAAAGTAGTGGTTCTCAGCCTGGGGTCCCCAGGTGTTTTTGGCTTTCAACTCCCAGAAATCCTCACAGCTGGTAAACTGGCTGGGATTTCTGGGAGTTGTAGGCCAAAAACATCTGGGGGACCCAGGCTGAGAACCACTGATCTAAAGTAATACTATGTTCGTATGGCCTACCATGTTTCCAGAGATTCACTACATCTGCTACAGCTAGGAGTAACAATTGGATTCTAGCCAATGGCTTGCATCTAAATAGTCCTGTTTAGAGAAAAATAACTGAAATCAATGGAACCTCTTTAGGTCCAGTTGATTTGAATTGTTTCATTCCAAGCATGATTATTTAGATATCCAATTCTATTGCCCTAATGCTCTTGTTTCCCAGCAGGTGTTGAAATAAAAAATAGTGCCATGGAAAAGTAAAGGGATAAAACTTCAGATGATAAAATGCCATATAATGCTGATGGGTTATCTGGTAAATGTCTGTGAGACAATCAAACTAAAAGGTTACATTGCAGTTCTGTCCCTTCTCCAATCTGTTAGAAGTGGACGTTGTGTATTAACATGTTGAATTAACAGGGAAATCTTCCACAAAACATATTTGACCAAAGAAAAAAGGGTCTCTTCAACGTATTCTCACGTATCTTAGATGTCCACATTTGCATCAGAATTTGCATGACATTAAGCACAAATGTTGTTTTAGTCCTATATATGTTTTTGGAAGTTGTACACACAGATATAAACACATAGATACAGACCCTATGCCTTCATACATTCTATACAGAGAGGTCTAGAGAAACAGCTTCAATTAATAGCAGATAATGAACCAGTGTTCATTGTCTGGTTCCAGTATACTATAAGGGAGCCAAAGTGTTATAATGATTTGGGTGTTTATTTTATTTTATTACAAACATTTATATCCCACCCTTCTCACCCCCAAGGACTCAGGGCGGCCTTACAATTAGCATCATTAGATGCTAAACAAACCTATATAAAACAAAATATGGAAACACTTACAATTAAAATAAATTAACATTAATTAAAACATCCATATAAATATACATTCAAAGGCACATTCCAAGTTGTGATCCTGGTCTGTCTGTTATTTTTCATAAATTCATTTTACATTTGTTTAACTAGGACTTTGTGTAACCACCAGGATTCAAACCTCCACTTAGCTATGGGTAGCTTAAGGCACTGAGTGATCTAAGACAAGTTACCCTTTCTTAACATAAGAAGAATGTGTAATGGTAAATCTCCTCTGGATAAATCTTGCCGAGAAAAACCTATGTGAGGATCACCATAGGTTAGAATCAGTTTGAAGACATTCATAATGATGAAATATAAATGTTCCATTTAAAAAACTATTCCATCAGCCAGGTGCTTTCAAACAAACCAGTAATGCACCAGTCCAAATGTATTCTTTAGTGCAATGTGATATGATGCTATAATACTTTTTGAAATTAGACAACATAATAAATAATAAAATCTTGGCATTCAAACTGGAGCAAAATGAGAAATGTTTGTTTATTTCAAATGCAAAGGTGTTAATATGGACCATCCATGGAGCTAAACTCTCAGAGCTGCTAAATCAGACAAAGGGAAACCAATTACAATAACAACATTACATCTTAACATTTTGTCACTGATTAATCGAGCACTTAGGAGAAGCAGGAATTGGAGACATTTGTGATTAGCTCATTAATAAGAATAACAGAAAATTTATACATCCGTGATTGGAATGCCTAAGTTCATTCTGGCACTCAAAGTACACACATGTGCACACAAAAGGCAAAGCCTAGTAATTAACTAAATATCAGCCGAGATTTTTGTGTATGTACTGAAAATAGTTATATTCACGCCAGAAAGAAAAACCTCCATGCAAATGGCAGTTACAAAGAAAATAAGACCTTCTCTCCAGCCCACAAATAAACAAAAAAGGACGAAGAAAAATATTTCTTGTAGGGGGTTCTTTACTTCTACATCTCTGCACTTTTCATGCTGATCTCTCAAGGGAAAGTAATGTAAAACCACAAGAGAAAATTTGTATCATGTAAAATAATTGTTTGACATAGGTCCTTGACTAACAAAATTGAGTTCCTGTCAACATGCATGCTAAAATTGTTTGAACAATATTCCAAAGGGAAAGAAGATAAACGAGGAGCTTAGATGTGTTGTTATCATGCAAAGTTATCATCTTATTTTAATATTTACATAGATACTTTTCAGCTCTCACCCATCTCTTGTTCTCTTTTGAATAGGACTCGTACAAGATGGGGAGGGGGAGATATTCCCTATAAATTTTGCCTGGTCTTCCTAGGCATACTCTGGAGACTCTCTTCATGATGGGCTTATTGCAGGATAGCCTTTTAATTCAATTTAACAAAGCTTTTCTCACAACCTGTAATATCTTCCACTTGTTCAAGAGCTCTCATGAGGGTGAAAAATTACTTTCTCACTTTGAACAAAAAATCCTTTATCACAGTGAAGTAATACACCAGGTTTAAAATGGGGGAGGGGGTCCTTCTAGAGCAGGGCTTCTTAAACATTTTCCTCTAAAGACCCTTTTCCATCTGAGAAAATGTTACGTGACCCCAGGTATATAAAATCAAACATTTATTGATAATAAATCAGCATTTGCATGGCTTGCTAAGTAGGCTAATTTTACTTTTTATGAAATACAGCTTAAGCATTTTCTGCAGAGTCCACTGTAAACACTGGAGGTTGTTGCTAACAAATCCATGTAAATGTCTAAAACAGCCACTAAATGGCATTCAGAAAGCATGTACTGTTGCCAATTTTTTCAGATCCCAACAGTGACCCCAAAAGTGGAAATGTGTACAAAGCTTATTCATCACAATTTAAAAAATGTAGATAGATCCCTACCAGGCAATGGTGTCGAGTGGGTTCCATGTCAGTGATAGGGATGGAAAGGATATTTGGGGGGAAAAATGGTTGGGAAAAAATGAGTTGTGCGTGTATTAGAAAACCCTGAAATGAAAAATCATGAACTGAAGGAAATATTTACAGTTCACAAATGTTTTCCTGAAACATTTACAATTTTACAACAGAAAACAGCATTTCTGTGCAAACTAACCCCCATATTGAATTGAACAAGTCCTCAACTACAGCATTTTTTCTGTGCAGGAAGCAGCATTTTCTATAGAGAAATACTATTTTCTATAATGGAAATGCTTCTTCAGTCAAAAGGATACTTAGGGAAATTGTCTAAATTCCTTGTTGATTCCTTCAAGAATGAAATTAGTGAAGAATTATATCCCTAGTGAGTGAGGAAGCAAAAGCACTTCAGTTTTCATCTGAAGATTGGAGAAGCTATCCAAGGTGCTGAAGCCTGTCCTCAAAATCTGTTTGTGAAAGGGGGATGTACTAAAAATTGCCTAAAGTATGCATTAGGGCTGTGTGATCAATAAAAAAGTTTCAAAAATCATTACAAAATTAAGAGCCACCAGTGTTTAATTTCTAAAGTGTTTCTAAAGTATAGTTAGTAAAAATTTCGTTACTATTTTGTAAAAGTAATTGTGAGTGTGGGAGGGCTTCCGGAGCTCCTTTCTCCCCCATTTTAGAATTATTGGGGTGCAACTTGCTGTAATAGTAGAACACATTTAACACTGTTAACCCCCCCCCCCAAGTTTCAGAACATTTTAGTCATCTATTGATTTTAAGGGGATTTGTTTTAACAAAACAACAACACAAGAGCTATGTCCTGGAATTTCTCTACAATTACACAACACAACCAGGGTATCATTCCCCCCAAGTTTCAGAAATATTAGCACATTTCTTGATTTTTGGGGAAATTTTAATTTTTTATCAAGAAAAAAACTTTTTTAGTTGCTATGGCTGGCTGGAGTGGGGTGGGTTGATATTTATTAGGCACTATAGTAAGCAAGAACAAGGTCTCCCAAAACCAAGGAAATCTTTATAGTTTGTTCCCCCCCAAAAGTATTTGGATTCAGTGCTTTTTCCTGTGGCCAAGATGAACAACTGGTTGTGTTCTTTTTTTGCTGTATTATGCACACAAAGATTACACTATTTCTACAAAAAGCAGCTACGGCAACTTGTGTCTGACTTAATCCAGTTGGTTGTGTTCTTTTTTGCTGTATTATGCAAACAGAAATCACATTTGCTCTAGAAAAAGCAGCTAAGGCAACTTGTGCCAGAGTTAAACAAGTGGTTGTGTGCTTTTTGGCTCTATGCACACACAGCACACAAAGAGCAATCTAGCTCAGGCAGTAACCCTCGAAGATTCCCTAAAATGCAGCAAAAATATAAAACAGTCATAAGGCAAAAGTGCCTACCCACCCCCAAAAAGAGTAAGCCCCTGCCTGCCAGTGCCCCTGCCTGTCAGTGTCTCTATAGAATGTAAAGCTACTCTCTCCTTCTCTTTCCTTAGTCTCAGCTACAGCAAGCTATAAGCTAAGCAGCCACTAATGGAATCAAATTTAAATAATTTACGACGTTGGAATGAGGAAGTGCTGTCATAGTGGATGATGAAGCAGCTGCTTCCCCATGGCCAGAATCAAACATCCTTTCAGGAGAAGGTTAAATTGCCTCTGCGTCTGTCTCTGTCTCAGTTCTATGTGTATATGGGCATTGAATGTTTGCCCTATATGTATATAATGTGATCCGCCCTGAGTCCCCTTCGGGGTGAGAAGGGCGGAATATAAATACTATAAATAAATAAATAAATAAATAAATAAATAAATAAATAAATAAATCTTCTTGTACTCTATACCTATCCCTGTACTCTATACTTGCCTAGAAGGCTAACCTGGTATAGAGCTCCTTTCTCTTTCCCTTCCTGAGCACAAGTGGAAGGTGCAGCAAGGCACTGGGGGAATTTAAAGAGCAATGGCTGTGACTCCGCCTCTGACTCCTCTTCCTCCCTCCCTCAGCCCTGGTTAGCTGAGAGGCATGGCAATATTTTTGGCTTTGCCTCCCGGTAGTGCTTGGTTGCTCTGTGAATTAAAACTGTGTCACAGAGAGTTACAATGTTTATGCAACTTAAGAAAAAATACTAGGCCAAAGTTTTGATTCTTAATTTTTCAGCATGGACAGCTCCCACTCATTGGATATCAAGTCGTAAGTACAAATCTAACAAATTTGACCCAACTTATGATGAATTACAAAAAAAATTTCACAGCCATCCAATCATGGTCCTTTAAATTTTGTGAAGGTGAGATTGAGGAAATATTTTTTAAAGAGTGGTTTGGCAGTTTAACTGTGAAATGGGAAAAGGGGCAGAATGACTTAGGGATCTTATTTAGTTAAAAGCAACTTCTTTTATATAGGAGAATGAGATTGTAATGAAATCCTGGGGGGAAGGGTGGAGAGATGTTACATTGAAATAGAGACATTGGAATAAATAAAGAGTTATGTTACATACTTCATGTTTTAAAGAGTTTGCTTTTGTTAGAATAATAGAACCATAGAGTTGGAAGAGAACTAAAAGGACGTCTAGTGCAGTGCAGGAATCCACAGCTAAAGCACTCCTGAAAAGTCTGGTCTCTTTTTAAACACTTCCAAAGAGAATAATCTACCTCACATCTACATTGAGGTAGATTATTCTACTACAAAACAGTTGTCACCCCATTAGAAATCCTTCCTAATGTTTCAGAGAATCTCATTTCTTGTATTTTGAATCCATTGGTTTATTAGCCTCTGGAATAGTAGAAAACAGGCTTGCTCTCTTTTCCACATGACATCCATCCAAATATTTAAAGCTGGTCTCTCATTCTTCTCTCCTTTGAGCCCAAAATACTTGGTTCCATTAGCTGTTCTTTGTATGGCTTAGCCTTTGAACCTTTTACCATCTCAGTCACCCTCTTCTCAAAATTACTTCTATTTCTGCTTCATTCCTGTGAGGGTTTTTTTAAAATCAGAAATCAGTTGTACACATACATACCCAAACTCAATATACAATATTTGTATTGTTGCTACCTTGGGGCTTCCAAATAATAAACCCAAGAGATGATTTAAGGGTTTCATGGGTAAGGTGCATCACAAAAGCCCAAGATTTATGTCTATATGAGCAACATGGTATATGAGCAGCAAGGTTCAACCCTTTGAATAACAACTCCTTTGGACAAAACCCCAGGATGGATTCATTGTCCCACTGACATGGAAATCATCAGCTGCCATTGTCATCTTTGTAGATTTTCTGCATCAAAATACAATTTGATTATAATTTTGAGGACATTTTCTATTTCAACCATAATGTGATGGGGGAAACTGTGACAGCAGCATTGGCTCCATCTGTGCTGACTAGCTTCAAACTGCAGCAGCCAGACAACAAACTCAGACAAAAGCATGCTTAATATGTATCAATGCTTTGTAGTTTGTGTAATCACCATTCATGCCTCAAACTGATTCCACAATTTGCTATGAAATCATATGAACAGTGAAACCACTTTCTTCAATTGCAGTTTGAAATTACGTTAAAGGGTCAGTGTAGATGACCGTTCTCTTTAATTAAGTTCTTGTAGGTAGTGTATGAGATGATCTACTTAATCCAGAGGTTGAAAAAGATCCCTTTTGTACAACAGCCCCGAGAGCCCTCCAATAACAAAGCTGACAATGGGATTCTGGAATTATAATGGCACAAAGGATTTTATCTGAATGCTGACATAATCTTTATTTGAGTACTTCTTTTTTTACTCTGTATCAATCCCACACACAACAGACATCTATCCATGGCCAAACCTGCAATCTAGGACTATGCTTCAGTAAAGAGAAAACAAGCTACATGGAGAAGGCATAATCTGAGTGGTCACACACCAGACAGGAAGACTAAGTACCTATTATGCACCATCTCTCTGTCCTTGCAGAGACTTTTTAAAAAGAGAGGGGCAGAGGTGGGAAATGCCACACTATCTCCACTTGCCCTAGAGCTTAACTTCTCAGGGTGGCACATCAACAAATACACTTCAATAGATCTTCTGATTATGAGCTAAGAATTTAATTTATTAACACTACAAGGGTAAGCTGCTCTAGGGCACATCACTTCCATGTGCATATATAAGTGACTTGACAGTTTGGGCCACATTATGAATGGGGAGGTCACTGGTAATGCAAACAAGCAAGATGTCAAAATGCAGCGTTGCTTCACAGTTACACTTCTAAAAGGAATATAAATTTCCATCCTCTACATTAATCCTCTGATGACATGCTGATTCACTACTCTGACTCTATAGCCAGAGGTTTTATAACACATTTAGATGTGATCTTTGACAGCTGTAGAAGGGCCTTGGGGCTCTTTTCCTGGTTGTTCCTGATTAATAAATCAAACTAAAATTACACAGATTACAACAATGGATTTAAATTTGATCATTTCTAGGTTGTGCTATAGCCCCAAACTCATCATATATCATCTGTACTGGATGTGATTATTCAGTGGCAGTGGTTGTCTTTATTTTAGTGGGCAAAACAAATTAAAAACCTGAAAAGCAGTGGAATTTTCTGCCCCGGACTGTGGTGGAGGCTCCTTCTCTGGAGGGTTTTAAACAGAGGCTGGATGGCCATCTATCAGGGGTGCTTTGAATGAGATTTTCCTGCTTCTTGACAGGGAGTTGGACTGGATGGCCCACGAAGTCTCTTCCAACTCTGATTCTATGATTCCTCCCCAATTTCAATATCTGTATAGCACTAATAGGAGCCTCTGGTAGTGCAGCAGGTTAAACCACTGAGCTGTTGAACTTGCTGACTGAAAGGTCAGTGGTTCAAATCCGGGGAGCAGAGTGAGCTCCCACTGTTAGCCCCAGCTTCTGCCAACCTAGCAGTTCAAAAACATGCAAATGTGAGTAAAGAAATAGGTATTGCTCTGGCGGGAAGGTCTGTTACCTTCCCGCCAGAGCAATACCTATTTCTTTACTCACATTTGCATGCTTTTGAACTCTGTTAGCTCCATGCAGCATGCCGGCCACATGACCTTGGAGGTGTCTACAGACAATGTCTGCTCTTTGGCTTAGAAACGGAGATGAGCACCAACCCTCAGAGTCAGACATAACTACACTTAATGTCAGAGGAAAACCTTTACCTTTACCTATAGCACTAATATAAGAAATAATGTTCTTAGGCATGGACAAAATATCACAGAAACCTTCTGGCATCCAAAAAGGAAGCAAAAACTGTATTTCATATGTGTAGTTGGGATTTCCATTCCCTCAACATCCCAAGAGATTTTCTGGAGTAAAATGTGATATGGAAGAAGAAACTGCTCCTAGGAACAGTAAAGGATCATCTCCTAAGGCAAGAGATCCTATGATTCTAAGTCACATTTTCCCTACCAAAAATAAATGTCAGTTGTTGATGCATCAATTGAAATGAATACTGGTCCATGATGAAAACTTAGTCCATAATAAATACAGTCATATTGGCCTGAACAAACCTGATTTCATCTAATTTTAGAATCTAACATGGTCAGGTTAGGAGACCACTGGAGAATTTCCTGCTAGGCATGAAAAATATGTTGCCAGAAACACTGGTGAATTCCTGGTAGACAACCCATCTCATCAGTAGAGTAGATCCAACTCTGTGCCTTTATTCATTGTCATGTGTTTATTATCTCTCTTTAAAAGATTAAATAAATCATGTCTCAGGTGCTGTAAATAACCTGGCTGACTCTGCAACACATTAAGATAGGCTGATTTGGTAATATATGATGTCATGATAAGGAAATCAAAGTATACAGCTTACTCAAAAGCAGCAAGGTTAGGTTTATATCCATGGTTTATTGCTTTAACCTTTATCCTCATTATCCACTCCTTTACTTATCTCATATGAATGCTTCTCCTACACATTGCTGTAGTCTTACATATCCTTAACAAAAATGTTTCTCTTGGTCACAATAATATATCAATGCATGTGTTTTTTTTTCTTTGCAGCATTATATATTGGCTTATATTTAAACTTCAACCTTGTACTAAAAGGAATTCTACTTCAGTCAGAGAATTATTAAATCAGAAAAAACTGTCACCAGAGCATCACAGAATGAGTTTAGAGTTGGGAAACGTGTGCTGGCTTCCTGTTAGTCTATTATATTTCAGGTTATACAAAACAATAACTGCTTCATATTCTTATTTGCAACTGGCCACTAACCACAAACACAAATCTTTATCACAGAGTCACAGCTGATCAACTTTTAAGATAGGTTTCAGAAGCTAGATGGGGAGTTAAAGTATACCTATAATATTGTGACTAGATGTTCAGGATTTCAGTCAATGTCTAGGCAAAAAAAAAAAAATCAACACCATCCTGTAAATCAGAGACTGTTATTATGCATCACTAACAGCTTCTACTTCCATCATCCACTGCTTGGTTATTGCTCATATCACATAAAAAGGTAGCTGTACCCAATTCATTTCTACAGATCTCCTGAAACTATTTAGGCCATTTGTTTCACATTTTTAAAAGCTACATCACAAGCCATTAATCATTTGTGCTAATAAATATTGTTCACATTTGTCTTCCAAGGTAAAAAAGAGCTAAATCTGCATCATAAAGCACAAGGCAAAGGTGTAAAATATCAACTGATAAAGTGAATGGCAAAGAAAGAAAAGTGAATATATTTGTAGAACCTGGGAGAAAGAAGTGGCATACACAAAAGTTATGGTGGCAAACTAACCCCACCTTCAGAAAAGGTGAACTTATGCTGACAGGTGATGATGATGACGATGATGATGATATTGATATTCATGCTATAGCCATGAATGGTGGTGACGCTAACCTTCTGAATCATTGTGTAAAAAATTAATGTCCTTTTGTTCTGTCTGACTACTCATATTGTTAGCTGGATCAATCTGTTCCACAGGCAATGACATCTGGATTCTTAAAATGTTATACTGCCTATACACCCATGGAGTATATTTATATCTGGCTAGTGCGATTTACCATGCTATCTTTCCAGAATGGAGAATCTTCTCGTAATTGAGACATTTAAACACAGCAGACATGCCAATCCCCTAGTCATCGGAACATGTTGGAACAAGTTTGTCAAAACACTATACTTCAGAGGCATTTTTAAGCTGTATGCCTGGTTAACTATGCAATCTACTGCAACTATATAATAAATTCTTTTCAAGAGAAAAGAAAATTCATATGCCAACTCTCAAAAGACATTCTTCATGATCTGTGACTTTCTATAAAATCTGTCTTTTGGGTACCAAGCAAGACAGTGAAGCAAAATTGAAAATGGCACATATTTTAGTTCATAAGTACTTAATAAAATCAAAGAACAAATGGCAAATTATATCATGTAATTTAACATAATAGCACTTTACATTAATTGCCACCAATTGCATGGTAAATGCTTTAAAATTAAGTAATCATTGTAAATGCCATATGGCTATGTATAGTTCTTGTCTAGTGAATTCAATGCATGCTAGAAGTCTACTGGTATTTTTATCCTGAAACAGAGGTGGCCATGGGATAAATCAGCATTCAGATATTTCCTTTGTTCCCTGTTTAGCTCTGTGTATGGGAGGCGAGGATAGTTGATGCATAGATCTATTGTTAAGCTACATTGGCACCAAGCAGGCAAATACCTGTATATCTGTATTTTATTTTAAGTGAACCAGATGTATGTTGTACGTTGTATGTTGTGTTTGTATTGTCTGTTCTTGATAAGGCCAACTGGCTAATCAATAAATTGTTGTTGTTGTTGTTTGGCTCTGTAGAGCACAGAAAAGGGAATGTGGGCTATATTTTACTGCAAAAATGATGGCTGCTGGTGGCATACATCACAGGTGTATTCACCTATGTAATGGTTATCTGACTATTGAGCCAGGTTCAGCTCTAGATTGTTATTCAGATGTTCAGTCCAAAATGCAAGACTTATTGAACTTTTATGCAAACAGGGGCTAATAACCTGGTGTGTGTTATTTATATCTGAAGAATAAAACTCCAGTGTCTTTTCTTGCTTTATTTGCAAAGAACGTGTTCTTTGTTTTCTAAGATAACATTTACACTATAACGTTTTAATAATTTGATAGTACTTTAACAGCCATGAGTCTGTCTCTACATAATCCTGAGTTCTGATGTTTGGTGGGATATTTACTCAGATCATGTTCCCTATCATGAATTATAACAGTAGAATATGCTAGTAAAAGATTCTAAGTATATCATTAAATTAAAGGGATGGAAAGAGTATTTGAAAGCCAGCATAGTATAGTGATTTGTGCATTGGGGATCAAGCTTTGAACCTTCATTCAGCCATAGGAGTCCATTTTAAGATTAATGTAGGGGGTGCTATGAGTTTTTTAACTTCAATTATGTTTTAATGGGTTTTAACTTGGAATTTTTAAATACTATTTATATTTTATCCTGTTTTAATGTTTGCATATTGCTATATTTTTAATTGTATACTAATTTTAAGTATTTTATGTTAATAGTAGTAGTAGTAGTAGTAGTAGTACTTTTCTCAGCATCAGAGGATGGCAAAAAACAAAAAAAAACAACCCTCTGGAGAAATCCTGCCAGGAAAACCTTGTGATAGGCTCACCTTAGGGTTGCTGTAAGTCAAAAATGACTTGAAGGCACACAGCAATTTGAAAAAATTGTTGAAAAAATAGCTAGTGTTGGAAAATCCTGAAATTGAAAATCCTGGACAAATGAAGATCTTATTCAGGACATGTTCTGTGCAAAATTTACATGTGGAGTTTTGTGCAGAAAATAACACTTCTGTGCAGAAATAATGTTCAATTGTGGTGAAGCATACACACATCCCCATGTTGTATCTCTGATGCAGAGATGAAAATGCATCAGTAGGTGATTACCAATAGTCACTTCAATGAGAAAATATATGCTGCAAATAATTTCCCCTTATTTTTTAAAGACATTGTCAAATCTAGAGCAAATGCACGAAAAAGGAATAAGATTATCCTCTGAAGAGTGCCACACCACACGTTTATGAAACCAGCAAACCTGAATGTGGCTGATTGCAAAGAAAAGCCCCTTCCTTTGACTGAATGTGAAGGTCAGCAACAATGCAAGATGTAAGGAAGACAGATTTTATAAAAGGTTTATAAAATTGCATATGATGTGAATATAAGATTTTTTTTCTCCTGCTCTCCTATGCCCAAAACTCTCCTATGATCAGAATCCATAAATCACTTTTATCTCCTAACAGTGATGATGGCTAGGAGATTCTGAAAGCTATAGTTTTTTTAAAAAAATGAAAGCTTCCAATATCATATTTGTAACAATTGTATGTAGAATTTTTTTAAAAAACAAGGCAAGACAAAAACATGAGTGATTGTGGCACTTTACATCAGCACCTCTCAGCTTTACCATAACCTTTATTTCTGTATGACCTGTAGAAGTTTCTTCACATTTGCACTACTTTTAGAGTTCCCAGAGATAATATGTTTTCTTTTTACATATAATATATAGATTAAGTAGTTCTCATCCAAAATATTTAGGACCAGAAGTGTTCTGTATTTTTTTTCAGATTTTAGAATATTTGCATATATGTAATATCTGGGAGACATTTATGTTTCATATACATATTACAGTGTTCCCTCACTACTTCGCAGTTCACTTTTCGTGGATTTGCTGTTTCACGATTTTTCGATAAACTCTAAAAGACTGTTATAAATCATAAAAAATTTCAATTTACAGTCTAAGGAAGGGAGGAAGGAGAAGCCAAAGGGAGAGAAATGGATCCCAAGTGGCAACGGGAGGAGAAGGAGGCGATTTATCAACACACAATTGGTTGATAAAGACTTAAAATAGTGTATAACTACTAAAATAATGTATAAATATTAAAATAAATATAGTGTCCCTACTTTGCAGATTTTCACTTATTGCGGATGGTCCTGGAAACTAACCCCCGAGATAAGTGAGGGAACACTGTATAACATAAGCTTGAAAGGAATTGTGTACATAATATTAACAATTTTGTGCATAAGACAATGTTTATCTGTATTGAACTATAAGAAAGCAAATACGTCATCATCTCAGCCACACATGTGAATAATTTCAGATTTTGGAATTCTGGATAAGGGAAATCCAACTTATATGAACACTGTGACTTGGTGAATTTTTTGAACACAAAGAAATTGAAAACATAGCAGTTCATTTGCAGAGGGTTTTTTTAAAAAAAGATTTCTCGGCTGCAAACAACTTCTGTTACCTATGGACACTATTCTGTTATTTTCTACTTTGTCCGGTAGCTATCTTTTGGGGACTAATGTTAATTATATACCTATCATGTCCATGCATATTAGAGTCAGAGGCTAATCAATAAAAAATAATTCATCTTGTGTTCAGCAATGTTTTTCATACAACATCTGTAAAATGAGCAAAACATCATCTTTAAATCACAATTATTTAATGCCTTTAAAGATGGAAGACTATCAATGATGTAGTTTAAAATGTTTAAAAGCCATTAAAAATGTTTAAATGCAATGCTTTGGGGTTCAAAAGATTAGCCATTTACAAGAAAAATTGTTTAGGGGACGCCCGACTGTATTTACTCAGTCTTTGAGGAGGCTCTTTCTGTGTCTTTCTGGCAAACCAAGAATGGGCAACCTGGAAGTCCCTAAACAGTTTCAGAAGCAGAGTGGGCAGATCAAAAGACAACCTGGCAAAATGGCACTACCTGGAAGAATCCTCCACCTTGTGCGACTGTGGAGCATAACAAACAACCCAACATATGTACGTTTGCCCTCAATGTCCTGCCTCATGTACAGAGGAAGAATTGTTGAAAGTTACAGACAATGGTGTCACTGTCACCCATTTTTGGTCAAAAATTATTTAGCCGCTTTTGTTCCCTCTATTTTTATCAGTTTTATACTTATTTATGCAATGGTTTTGACACAAAATAAAAATGATGTAGTGAGATAAGCTTTCTTTAGGGGGTATTTTGTAAGGTGCTATGCTTTTATATCAGAGCACAGCATGGTCTTGTCATCTAATTTCCCCCTCCCCTCCTAAAAAAAATTATGATGATGAAGGGATGTGGATGGTAGAAAACACTATCAGGCTTGTAGTTTTCCTCCCCTGAGCTAGATAATTAGGTAGCCATTTGCATCAATCCATTCTGGTATTCCTTATATGGTTAATCTGAACACCCCAACAAACCAAAAAAATCTGAAAAGGAGAGCATGCCAGACAATACAGAACCCTGAAAAGCTAGTATTTGAGTCTTTGGGATATTGGACTGGAGTGAAGGTTCACTCTCATTTTGGTTCAATGTGGAAAAAGCATAATCTTTGAAGCACAATTATTCACAAAGAAAAACTGGTTTTGGAGTTCCAAAACCAGCAGAAACACACTTCTAAATTCATGGATCACTAAGACAAATATTGGCTCATGTAGATAATCCTTTGCTTCCTTCTAGAAGTAGATTGAAATGGTGCCCAGAAGTATGATCCCCAGGCCACAAATAGGCATACTGGTGCAATTGCATGATTGTAAAGCAGTTTAATATCAAAGATTCTCACCCCTGTATGTATCTGCTATCAATGATAGTGTAACTGTAATGGAATAGTTACTATTCATTACTAATAGTTATTATTAGCGCCTTAGTGAGTGGGATAATATGAAGAATAGAGTTGTGTCCGTGTTCCTGGCAGCTTTCCTAGTTTTTGGAGATTCTGAAAGCATGAGTGGGAAGCAAGATGGGGAATGTGTTCCCTTACAGATGTTAATAACTACAACTCCCATCAACTGTAGTCAGCAGAGCCCATGATGAAGAATGTTGGTATTTGCAGTTGAACAACAACTGGAAGTCCACACAACTCCACTGTCATAAATGTAATGGCTTTCAAATAGAAAAGCCTTGATATAAAAAGCGAGTCAAATTTGCCAACATGTATTTATACGCAAACACACACATACAATTCCAAATTTTAGAAAAGTATGGTTTAAGATGCCTTTCAGTTTAATGATTCTGTATAACACTAAAGCTGAAAGAGTAGGCAGAGTATTTTAACTGTTATTTTAACTGTTTGCTGATGTTGTTTATATATGCTTTTAATCTTGTTAATGTTTTGTTCTTTGGACTTGGCCCCACGTTAGCTGCCCCGAGTCCCTTCGGGGAGATGGAGGCAGGATAGAAAAATAAAGTAATAATAATAATAATAATAATAATAATAATAATAATAATAATAATAATGAGTATGCCTCCCATCTGAAACCCTGTGACTGCCTTCTACAGAATTATGGGGCTTGTAGTTTTTTTTGGAGGATGGGCTTTATACTGCTTGGCCAGAGAGGTCCTGGATCTCACTAAACTACAAACCCAGAATTTTGCAGAAGGCAACCACAGCATTTCAAATGTGGTGCATGTTCTTTGCTTACTCTTTCAGTTCTAGTGTGATCAGGCACTCAGACTACACAAAGCTAAACATCTTCATATCCTTTTATTCAAGTCATTATAACTACATTTGTCTTTATTAGACTGTATCTTCAAATTTTAGCTGACTCTTACAACATTTACTCTTAGACTTAAATCTCATCCTATTTCTCAACTCTAAAGTTATTGCATGCTTTGAAGGCTGCATTGTTTAATAATATGTGTAGTATTACTATTGTTTTTCTTTTTCAGTAAGAAATAGATGGGCCATGCTTTTCTCAAATCCTCTCTTCCAATTTACATTTATATAAAAACATTCACAGATATTTAAAATACAGCACTGGGGAAAATACTGAGCATCACAATTTGCCATGGAGGGCTATCTTAGCAAGAATCATGTCTAAACTCATGGTTGTGTATTGTTTTGTATGTAAACATTTGCTGAGAACATATTGTTCTTTTTCTGTTTTCTTTTAATAAGAAGGAAATGTCAGCTCAGGGAAAGGGGAAATTGTCTGGAAAGAGTCAGGAAATCATCTTCACTTTAATGAAAACAATGCCTTGCAGACACATCCTTCGCTTTTACATTAGTTTTATTAAACTTATTGCTTGCTTTGGAAGCACCTCTGGCATGATGTGTATTCTTTTATGTTGTCCTTCTTATTAAGCCAAAGTACACTTCGTATCTTATCATGTATTGGAAAAATCTCTAGGAATTGATGCAATTTGCTTTGGGTGCATTATAATTTTAGACTTTATATGTGACATACTTGCTTAAATTCAACCCATAGGAAGATAATTCACAGCAGTGTTTGTAAAGTTCTGTACAATATTTCCATTGGCCAGCACCATAAGGAGGAAAACTGCCCCCCCCCCTTAAGAAAGAATCACATGTTGCATTTGGCTATAAACTCATGTATAAGTCTAGATATTTTGGCTACAAAAATTAACCCACAAAACCTCCATCCTGGGAACACCTAAAAGAAGCACTGGTCCTCTCTAATATCTTTGCTGTGGCAAAACATCTGGCATTTCTGAACATCTAGATAGAGAAGTGGCAGCAGAAACCAGGGATGTCTGACCTCTTGAGGCAACATTGGTCCCTCTACTGAAGAGTTATCCTTGACTTATGCATGGATGATAGCAAAATCAACAATCTTGTCCCCAAAACCTGTTCTTGACTTATATATGAGGTCAACATATATATGAGTATGATAGCAAAATCAACAATCTTATATATGGATGTCAAACTCAACAATCTTATATACGGATAGCAAAATCAACAATCTTGGCCCCAAAACCTGCCCTTGACTTATATATGAGGTCAATTTATATATGAGTATATACAGCACATATGTTTCAGAGAGCTGGTTCTTTAAAAGAAAATATATTCTATAGAAGAAAGTCATATGGAAAGAACTGACCACTCCTTCACTACCACAAATGAAATTATCACTTTCTGTTGTGCATCCCCCTATCTCAAGTGAAGGTAAGCTCCCCCGGAAGATTACAATGAGGGCAGCACCATTGGAGAATCACAGAAGAAAATATGCATTAAATGTTTGTGCACAAACATATTATTTTTCTCTGTATCCCCCCTTCTTCTTCTTCTTCAAAAAAAAAAGTATTTTGTTTTATATCCCGCCTTCTATGGCACAATTTGATGCCATTCAACAATCCACCTCACATTCAAACACATTCAAACCAAAAAAGCTTTACTTCAGCGAAATGAATAAATAAATAAATAAAGCAAACAGCAGTAAAAAAAACAGAAGGTAAAGTTCAAAAGCAATGCAAGGTCTTACAGCAGATTATGTGGCAAGAAGTCTTTTGTAAAGCCAACGCTAGAGCCAGAACACAAACACACCAAGTAGGTTGGTTGCTGCCAGCCTGACTACTGGCTTTGCTGCTAATTTATAGCCCTGAGCGTCCAGCACAGATGTTCCTAGGGTGAGGTTTGATTGCTCAGCATTTTTGCTGTGTTTCTAGCTGATCTTCTCCTTTCTTCTTTTGCCCTTTGCTGTCCTAAAAATGTAGGGACGTAGTATGTCTTCCTCACCTTCTCCTTCCTCAACACTTGGCTCCAAATCCTCAAGTGCTACCTTTTCAGCTTCCTGTTCTCCCTCCTTCTCAGAAACAGAAGAGTAGTCCATAAAACACATATTCCAAAACTATTTATTCACTGCGCTATTCTCCTAAGGCCTGATCCCAGTGTTTACTTTTCTTCTGAAGGCTAGAAGGGAGGGGGCTGATCTAGTGTTGCTATGGAGGGAGTTCCACAGCCGAGGGGTCACCACTGAGAAGGCCCTGTCTCTCGTCCCCATCAATCGCGTCTGCAAAGGAGTTGGGATCGAGAGCAGGGCCTCCCAAGATAATCTTAATCTTTGAGATGGTTCATAGGGGAAAATATGTTCGGACAGGTAAGATCGGTGGGAACTGTTTAGGGCTTTATAGGTTAAAGCCAGCACTTTGAATTGTGCTCAGTATCAGACTTGCAGCCAGTGGAGCTGACATAACAGGGGTTGTATGCTCCCTGCACACTACTCCAGTTAGCAACCTGGCTGCAGCCCATTAGACCATTTGGAGCTTCCGAACAGTCTTCAAAGGCAACCCCATGTAGAACACATTGCTGTAGTCTATTCAGGATATGATCAGAGCGTGGACTACCGTGGCCAAGTGTGACTTTCCAAGGTACGGGAACAGGTACACAAGTTTTAATTGTGTGACTGCTCCTCTGGCCACTGCCGAACCTGGGGTTCCAGGCTCAACAAAACCTGGGCTTCCAGGAGAACTCCCAAGCTGCAAACCTGTGTCTTCAGAGAGAGTGTAACCCCATCCAACACAGGCTGTAACCCTAAACCCTGTTTGGCCTTACGACTGATCAGGACTACCTCTGTCTTGTCTGGATTCAATTTCAATTTGTTCACCCTCATCCAGACTGTCACAGCTGTCAAGTACTGGGTCAGGACCTAGACAGCCTCCTTAATAGCAGGTGGAAAGGAGTGATAGAGCTGAACATCATCATCGTACAGATGACATCGAACTCCAAAACTCCAGATGATCTCTCCCAGCGATTTCATGTAGATATTAAACAACATGTGGGACAGTATTGAGCCCTTCGGCACCCCACAAGACAACGGCTGCAGGGACAGGCAGGTGTCCCCAACAACACCTTCTGGGTACTGCCTTCCAGGAAGGACTGGAGCAACTGACTTCTCAAAATACGGGCACAGTTGGCATACAAGTTTTAATTGTGCTGGCCATTGTTGACACCTGAGATTCCAGGGTCAGTGATGAGTCCAGAAGACCACCCAAACTGCGAACCTGGGACTTCGGAAGCAGAGTAACCATATCTAAAACAAGCTGTAACGCTATACCTTGATCAGCCTTCCAGCTGATCAGAAGAACGTCTTTCTTGTCAGGATTGAGTTTCAGTTTGTTCACAATCATTCTGTCTATTATCACCATCAGGCCCTGGTTCAGAATCAAAAAAGCTTCTTTGGAATTGGCATCTATTTGTAGATGCAACTATAGATATACTCACCTGCTTCGGAAATGTATTCCCACTTGCAACTCAGTAACTGGAATTTGAAATACACAAGACAATTTAGAACCCCTTATTTATTCTTAGCTATGTTCTGATCATGTTTATTTGTGTTTATAATATTTAAAGATGTGTTTTTAATATGGAGCTTTTGTTGTATGGTGCATTAATGTACAAATACCTGCAGCTGAATACATTGAACAAACAAATTCCTTTCCTACCTCACAACAAGAAAAGGTATAGAAAAAGAGTGGGAAATTGCCTAGATGACCTCCATATTTCCTCCTGCCTTACAATTTTTTATTTGACTTGAGTGTCATAGATGGCTATGAACTGTGAGCAAATCATTTAAAGCATTTCACTCTGAAAGCAAAATAAGTAAAGTAAATGATTGGGTATATCAGCAAAGCATGTGAATGACTGGGTAATACATTCATAAATTCCATACTGTGTAGGACTAATGATTTATGAATGAAATGTAATGCAATGTCTCTAGCGATAGGAATATCAAATGATTCTGTGTGGGAAAATCCTATTATAGTTATCAGGAGTCCAACAACTTTGCCTCCAGTTTTATGATTTCATCAATTTAACCTCTTATAAGGATGTAGCTGTATATTCCAGAAGTGCATCTCATCTATTTAATTAATTACTCAAATATCTCATTGCATTTATTATTTTAATTCAAAACAATGACCTACCCACCTATGTGGTTTTGGCTGTTGCCTTTATTTACATTATTGACAACTCTAATGTCTTCCATACTTAGCTTAGATTAATACTATGACCTTCATTTGGAAAATAGTCCTTTGCAATTGAAAATATCCATGGTAAGCATGCACTCAGGAATGCAAAACAATAAGCAATAAATTGCTCATTTGAGTGAAAAGGTAACGATTTCCCATTTCAAGATTATTTATCATATTGAATCCTTGGCAAGTCCTTGTGGCAGGTGCTAGGAAAGTGTGTTGGAGGATCTGGGGTTTTCTCCTCTTAGGGGAAGGGTGGTTTTTTCATGTCAGCAAGCCCGTAGCCAGGATTTTGTTTTGGGAGGGGCTGGGATTTTGGTTCGGGGGGGGGGGGGGCTGAGTCTGAGCAGGAGAGGGTCTACCCTAGCAAACCTTTTGTATCATCCTAATACCCCCATATATGCATGGTGATCAGATCATGATATGAATAAACATAACAGTTTAAATAATAAATATAAGGCCTTCTCGTGGACCACCCTGAAAATTTCTCATGGACCACCTCAAGCCCCCCCCCCCCCCCCGCCCCAGCTACATGCCTGCATGTCAGGAATGACTTGAGAAACCGCAGTTCACTTCTGGTGTGAGAGAATTGGCTATCTACAAGAACATTGCACAGGAAATGCCCAGATGTTATGAAGTTTTTACCATCCTTGTGGGAGGCTTCTCTTATGTCCCCACATGGAGCTGGAGCTGATAGAGGGAGCTCATCCACGCTCTCCCTGGGTTGGATTTGAACCGGCAACCTTCAGGTCAGCAACCCAACTTTCAAATCATCAGTCCTGCCAGCACAAGGGCTTAACCCACTGTGCCCTAAGGATGTTGTGAGCAATAACTACCTAACAAAAACAGGTAAGGATAGAAGCCATGGAATTTAACTTATAATGATGGATAGACAAAAAGTATGAAAATGAAAGAAGTCAAAGGACTGGAGTCACATGTAGTCATACTTAAAACACACCCACTAAAATCAATGGAACATATTAGTTATGGCTACTTGATAAATCTTTTTGCTTTCAACATATCTATTGTACACAGAATTCAAATGACCTTACTAGATTAGACAGTGGGCCAAAACTAACAAAATGAATTTCAACAAGTACAAATGTAAGATACTACACTTAGGCAGAAAAAAAATAAAGTGAAAAGATACAGGATGGGTGATGGATGGCTCGACAACAGTACATGTGAAAAAGGTCTTGGAGTTTTAGTAAACAACAAATTGAACATGAATCAACAACAAGTTGAACATGAACCAACTGTGATGCAGCAGCTAAAAAAGCCAATGGGATTTTGGGCTGCATCAAAAGGAGTATAGTGTCTACATCGAGGGAAGTCATGGTACCTCTCTATTCTGCTTTGGTTAGAACCTACATGGAATACTATGTTCAATTCTGGGCACCACAGTTCAAACTGGAAGGTGTCCAGAGGAGGGCAACTAAAATGATCAAAGGTCTGGAGACCGTGCCCTATGAGGAGCATGTAAAAGAACTGTGTATGTGTAGCCTGCAGAAGAGAAGGTTGAAAGGAGACATTATAGCCATGTATGAATATATGAAAGGATGCCATAAGGAAGAGCGAGCAGGCTTTTTTTTTTTTTTGCTGCCCTGTTAACTAGGACTCAGAGTAATGGGTTTAAATTACAGGAAAGGAGATTCCCCCTGAACATTAGGAAGAACTTCCTGACTGTAAGAGCTATTCAGCAATGGAACTCTCTGACCTGGAGTGTGGTGGATGCTCCTACCTTGGAAGCCTTTAAACAGAGGCTGGATGGCCATCTGTTGTGGATACTTTGTGCTTTTCCTGTATGGCAGAGGGATGGACTAGATGCCCCATATGATCTCTTCCAATTCTATTATCCTTTAGTCTATGAGTTCTGATTTTCATCTGTGAAATGTGAAAGAGTATACTGTACAAACGCCTAAATCTAAATCATAACATAATATGAGATATGTTGTAGTTCATTCAGCATATGCCACTAATATAAAAAACTTTACAGAGAAAGATATGGCAATGATTTCTATCTTTTTAGCTTCATATTGCACAGATTTTCTCCTGTTTGAGTACTTTTATAACACTGTCTATGATTTGTTTCCATAAAATATACATACATGGACATACATGAATGAATGGATCCCAGGCTCGCAGAAGAGGACCATTTCCCAACATAAGGGATAATTTATGGATATATAACCTGGTAGGAAAGTATGCCTGGCACCAACATTGTTCTTCTTTTTTCCTCCAAGTCCAAGCAATATAAATATATAGATATTGCAATAGATGATATAACTGTTTTAATAGTTTTGTAGCCATTTATTTTAATCCACTATTGTTAAGTTTTATGTTCTGTCAGAATTTGAATGCATTTCTTTTTCCTTTTGATATACATTGCCTTAGAATCCCATCTTGAATGAAAGCATGATAAAATGAAAGGGTAATATTTTAAATTGGGGTGGTGGTTTAAATTTAAATTTCCAGTGAGTAGACCTTTTTCCTATTTTGGGAGGGAATAAATTAGGACTTGTGAACATTTATATTCTTTTTATACTTCTTTAGTTCCTTGTTCATCTTTCTACTTCTGACTGATCCCTTCTAATCTTAGAAGATGCAATGCGTACTCTGATGCTATATCTGGTATGATGATGTCATTAGATGTGCGTGAATAAATTCATGTAGGTGGACACAAGAAACCAGGTTAATAAGAAAGAGACATCTTTCTAAAGCATACTAAAATCAAGCCAACTGTCACTCATTCTATATCTGTGCACTTCGAGGAGGTTTTAACGTAGTATTTTTCATTCCCCTTATTGGAATTCATTTTGTTAGTTTTGTCCCAACTCTTATTGGGTCATTGGATTGTGATCCTATCCACTGGGATATTAACCAGTCTTCCTAATCTGCAACATCTGCAAATTTGATTTGCATGTTCTCTATTCTGTCATCTATGTCATTTATAAAAGCATTGAATATTGTGCCCTGGACAGAACCATATGGTATTCCACTAGTTATTTCTCTTCAAGATGTAGAGAAGACATTGATGAGCACCCTTTGGGTTTGGTCAGTCAACCAAATGCACGCAAAATTAATTTTGCCTAGCCCACATTTAACTAGCTTGTTTGTAAGAATATCATGTCAAAAAGCCCAACTGAGCTCAAGGTCTGCTATATCCATGACATGCCCTTTTGATAACTCCCTCCCATGGACAATTCATTTGGGTTAAATTTCCTATAATTTTTCATCTATCATTCAAAATACCACATTATTCTCCCCTGTGTTATCTCAATATCTATACTGTTTTGAACTCAAGAAACAAGTAGCAACTCTAGGAAGGGAAATCAATTCCAATCCACAAAACTGTTTATACAATTCTCCCATAAGTGCCCATTCCCTCTGAATTTAACTATGAGGGTTTCAATAATAGATATCTCCCAACCTCACACAAAGCTTTGCTCTGAATCAGCTCAAAACTAGTTACTTGCTTCTATTGAAGAACACTGGGTTTGGTCTTCCTGGCTTCTGACTATGAGCTGAATCTTTTGTACATCATTTCTTTTTAGTTTAGAGCACACCCCTCCAGACTACCTTCCAGTTCTACTTTAGAACTTTTCTCTTTTAAATGATGAAATAAGCCAACCTCAAAGTTAGTCTATAATATATGCAGTGTCTGACTTTGGTCAATTCACAGTTGAATTCCTCTATGACAAAAATCACATCTTTTCAGAGACACTTACTGTACCTATTATTTCTTTGTATGTTATCTCCTGCTTGCTTTCACAGCACATCGTTCCTTTGAAGATACCACCCTTGGCTGCTTGCATCTTTTGTAATAATTTTTCCTCTTTGAGCAGAAATATCTTTGTACCCAAATTTATTCGGACTGACATTACACATAGATGTGCTGAACATGAAGTATAGGCCTTCTTCCAATACAACCATTGTAATACAATTTCTGTTGGGTTGCTTTAGAAAAAAATATTAAGAAACTTCAGGTGGCACACACTGCTTATAAAATACTGTTGGCTGAGATCCAGTTACAGGAACTGTGATTCCTTTTGTATGATAACTTCACTGGAACCAGTTCCGGATAGTATCTAAAAAGTTGATCTGCTGGCAATTAACGACACTAAAAACATCAAGATTACATTTGAGACTGAACAAAATGTAGTGTGTAGATATGCTCTCATCAGATGATAAGGAGGAACGGAAAACAGGTGGAATGTCTTCAATGATGTTACATCTTCTTGGTATGGAACAAATGCCACACTGTTCCACATGCTATATAGCAGTGGTTCTCTAGATGTTTTGGCCTTCAACTTCCAGAAATCCTAACAGCTGCTAAACTGGCTCAGATTTCTGGGAGTTGTAGACAAAAACACCTGGGGACCCACAGGTTGAGAACCACTGCTATATAGGCTAACCAGAATAACAACCGAAAGGTTCCTTATAGAGGATTCCATATACATGGTAGTCTTTGTCTCATCACCTAATTTTTGGCTTTCACAAAACAGGCATAATAAAAATTGATCTCCTTTGCTTAAGAAAACTTAAAAAAATCATGGTTAGTAGCAAGATTATCTTACTGGTGCTGGTATTTGGCGAGTTCATTTATGAAATGCGAATATCTCAAGAAAAGTAGAGTTCGCCATCACATTTTCAATCTTCTCCAGTATCAGGGGAGGTCTCACTTGTTTAGAATGTCCTAACTATATTCCTTTCTATTCACCCCAAAGCTTTATGCAGTGTGCAAACAGTGTTTAAAGAACCTCAAATCTCAGTGAACTGACAGAGAGCCCTGCATCCAATATCGTTATCTTATATGACAGGGTCCAGGAACACAGAACTTACCTGTCAAAATGATAAGTGAGAAAAAAAGGGGAAAGTGAGGGAGGGATTCCCCTCCCTGGCAGACCTGTTAATGTTAAAAGATAAATGAATATCCAATCAACTGAAGCTTTGTTTGTGCAGCTAAATGGATTTCAGCAATGTGGGACAATTCAACTGAGGCATATTGACATTACAAAGGTAACACTGGCACATTTATTGCCAATGGTGAAGGATTAAAGAGCAACTACTAAAATACAATCACATCAGGAATAGGAAAAATGCAGGAACAAAGAAACAATGACATTTCAACAATTAAGAACAATCTTCCAAAAATAATTATATGTATCTATGGTTTCCCAAACTGAAAAAAGATAACAGGAAAGTTACTCTGGATATAATCATAACTCTTATTAGACAGTCCATAAACTTTGTGTGTAATGGACCTCCATAATGACAGATTCTGCATCCATGGATTCCACCCCACACACCTTGGAAATATTCCCCTCCCCCTACCTCAAGAATGCCACAGCATGACAGTAAAGCCCCAGAAGTGGTTGGAACTGTGTTCACTCCTGAACAGTTGGCGCTTGTGGTCTGATCCATTCTCAGTCAGAACCCTGGGGACCAGACAAGGCTGGAAATAAGACTTTGGAACATGAGTAAGGACAATGTAGAAGGGGAATGAGAGCAGAAACAAAGCAGGTGGAATGGCCCAAACCGCCAATAGCGTCTTTTTTCTCGAGCTGTAGATATCTGAGTTATAAAACTAATCCCAAAGGACTTTTGTGAGTGGTCAACATTGCTAGCTAGATCCTGCAGGTAGTGACACTCCTTGCCAGTTTAAAAAGAGGAGAAATAGCTCCTGGGTTTCCTACTGTATTAATTCCAGAAATAAATGGATTTCCTATTAGAATAATTACTTCTTCTCCTTTCATTTTAAATTTATAAGAAGTGTAATTCCATAATGTACACAGAACTACAGTATTTCCTTAATATGTCTGGCATTTCCTTCTTGCTGCTTATTTGCTTATTTGATTGTCTCGTCAGCTATATATTACTTCAAATAACCCAAAAAATATTTATCATGTTTTCCAATTTTTCTCATTACTTTTATTACATTTATCTATATGTTTCCTAGAGGTAATTCCTCAGACCCACCTTGTAAGTAGTGTCACATTCCACCAAAACTTGCCATTTCCATATTGTCAGAGGGCAGAGGAATCAGCAGAAATGCATGCAACTATTTTTCTCTAGCTGGATGTGCTACTAAACAAATCTACGGAGACCTCTAAGGGTCCTTGGCACATCCAGAGACAGAAAAACAGTTGGAAATATCCCCATAGATCCATCTATTCTTCAACCACATAGAAAAGGCTATGTTGAATAAGCTATGCTGCTTACAAGGTGTGTTGGGGTTTTTTGTCATTGCCCAGTTGGAACAGAATCCAGTCTTCTGCAACAACCAAAAAAGTTAGTTGTAATGGTGTAAAAACCCGCCTGTGATAGGTACACTATAAATCAGAAACTTCTTGAAAACAACAACAACTGCAGCCTTGATCTACAAGCAGTTACAGAAATAAAAAACTTATTGTGAAATTAAAAACTTATTGAGAGTAAGAGCTATTCAACCGTGGAAGAGGCAACATCCAGATGATAGTGAACCCTCTTTCCATTTATAAGCATTTATAAGATTTATAAGCAGGGGATATAGAGTTGTATGGCCAAGGATTTCCTGCATTGTTGAGGGCTAGGTTAGATTACATTTGTAAAACTTTGAAGGTCTGTAATTTTGTACTTCTGTGAAATGCATTGTACAATGAATAACACTATCCAATTGGACAAAAACCTGTACGGCACTAGACAACATTTCAGCAAATTAAATAAACAATACATCTGTGTTTGCCCAAGAGAATCATAAAAAAATACCTAACTGCCCTTGTTATTTGACTGATGGTGTTTCATTTGTGCGGGTAGTATGTTCCCTCCCTCCAACCAAGTCTGGTAATAGAAAACAGAGCTTTTAACCAAACTCAAAATACAGTCTGCACATACGGCAGCTACGCTCTGCATTCTTCTCACTGAGCTGAAAATGCTTGACCCTGAGGCAACAGCATACTAGAGGTTAGCAACTGACAGAATGGGAACAGCTATGAATGCAGTGTTTACTCTGAATTCTTAACTGGGACATGCTGAATCCATTTTCCCTCCATTAAAATTGAAATGCCATGCACATTTTACCCAGCGTGAGTACAGATGAAATGAGAGGGACTTGCTTGTAAAAAGGCATGGGATGCACCTTAAAGATGAACAAGCTTATTTCAAATTAATTCAGAATTATTTTGAGATCTTACCTTTCCACTATTCTATAAAACATCTTGGACCATTTTTTTGAGCTCTTGTGCCTCCCTTCAAATCTTCCTTGTCAGTTCCTATCCCATTTCCTTTAAGATGTAATATTCCTGGAAATGTATAATTCAGCAGGGGGAAAATATGTTTTCCCCTCCTCTTCCTTCCTGCTGGCACTCTCCCACTCTCTCCATCTCATCCTCCTTTGCCCTGACACATTGAGTAAAAGCATACTAGGTTGCAAAGGCCAAGGGACCCTGAAGGATGTATGTAGGATACATTTATATTGCTGAATACCTTTTTGAGAAACATTGGAACATTGCCATAGTTCAGTATTTTGGAACGAGACTTATTTATGTATATTATTTTGTTACTATTATTATTTGCTTGACTATCAAGCAGAAAGTGGATGCTAGAAATAACATCATTCGAAAGCTGACTGACACAACCTGGGGATCACAACCAGGGCCGGTTGTTACTAGGCGGCCGCGTCAGCGGCCGCCTCGGGCGCAGGGCCCGGGGGGCGCCGTCAGGCTTCCCCCCTCCCAGCGGGGACCATGAGCTCACTCGCCGGCGAACAGGAAGGCCTGTTCGGTGACGAGCGAGCTCATGGCCGGCTGGGATGGCCCTGGATGGCCGGCCTGTGCGCCCTGGCCCCGCCTCTCACGTTGTGTGAGAGGCGGGGTCGGGGTGAGCTGCGTGGGAGGCGGGGCCAGGGTTGGCCCCGCCTCCCGCGCAGCTCAGCCTTGCCCGTCTGGCCTTTTCCAGGCGGGCAGACTGCACCGAAGGTCCCTGCAGGCCGCGATCGCGGCCTGCAGGGACCTCCGGTGCAGTCGGCCTGCCTGGAAAAGCCCAGGCCGCGCGGGGCGGGAGGCAAGGCCCCGTCTGGGCGGAGCCCTGCCTCCCGGCCTGTGCGCCCCGGCCCCGCCTCTCACGTTGCGTGAGAGGCGGGGTCGGGGTGAGCTGCGTGGGAGGCGGGGCCAGGGTTGGCCCTGCCTCCCACGCAGCTCAGCCTCGCCCGTCTGGCCTTTACCAGGCGGGCCGACTGCACCGAAGGTCCCTGCAGGCCGCGATCGCGGCCTGCAGGGACCTCCAGTGCAGTCGGCCTGCCTGGAAAAGCCCAGGCCGCGCAGGGCGGGAGGCAAGGCCCCGTCTGGGCGGAGCCCTGCCTCCCGGCCTGTGCGCCCCGGCCCCGCCTCTCACGTTGCGTGAGAGGCGGGGTCGGGGTGAGCTGCGTGGGAGGCGGGGCCAGGGTTGGCCCTGCCTCCCACGCAGCTCAGCCTCGCCCGTCTGGCCTTTACCAGGCGGGCCGACTGCACCGAAGGTCCCTGCAGGCCGCGATCGCGGCCTGCAGGGACCTCCAGTGCAGTCGGCCTGCCTGGAAAAGCCCAGGCCGCGCAGGGCGGGAGGCAAGGCCCCGTCTGGGCGGAGCCCTGCCTCCCGGCCTGTGCGCCCCGGCCCCGCCTCTCACGTTGCGTGAGAGGCGGGGTCGGGGTGAGCTGCGTGGGAGGCGGGGCCAGGGTTGGCCCTGCCTCCCACGCAGCTCAGCCTCGCCCGTCTGGCCTTTACCAGGCGGGCCGACTGCACCGAAGGTCCCTGCAGGCCGCGATCGCGGCCTGCAGGGACCTCCAGTGCAGTCGGCCTGCCTGGAAAAGCCCAGGCCGCGCGGGGCGGGAGGCAAGGCCCCGTCTGGGCGGAGCCCTGCCTCCCGGCCTGTGCGCCCCGGCCCCGCCTCTCACGCTGGGTGAGAGGCAGGGTCGGGGTGAGCTGCGCGGGAGGTGGGGCCAGCCCTGGCCCCGCCTCCCGCGCTGCTCGCCGTGACCCCGCCTCCCACGCTACGTGAGAGGCGGGGCCAGGGAGCAGGAGGCGGGGCCCGCCGGCGCCGCGGTAGGCGTGGCCATGTGCCTCCCGCGGCACATGGCCACGCCTCCCGCGGCGCCGGTGGGGGGGGGGCGCAATTTCCCCCCTCGCTTTACATATAAATTTATCTCCGGCCGGCCCTGATCACAACCAGACACAGTGAAAACATCTGCCCTTTCACTTTGCTACTCTGCTGCTGAATATGCACACCCAGTGTGGAATACATCTCATCACATTAAAACAATGGATGTGGCTTTTAATGAGACATGCCACATTATCACAGGATGTCTATGCCCCACACTACTGGATAAATTATATTGTTTAGCCAGCATTGCACTACCTGACATCTGTCAGGAAGTAGCAGCCAATAATGTAACAACCAAGGCAGTGACATCTCCAGCCCATCCCCTCGGATATCTGCCAGCACGCCAATGCCTTAAATCAAGTAATAGTTTTCTAAGATCTACAGAGATATTTGCAGGAACACCTCAGCAAGCAAGAGTCCAAAAGTGGCAGGCTAAAACCCAGAACCTCAAACAGTGGCTGGCACTGGATGAGAGACTCCCTGCTGGGCACACAGAAGACTGGACCACTTGGAAGGCACTGAACAGACTGTGCTCTGGCATCATGAGATGCAGAGCCAACCTTAAGAAATGAGGTTACAAAGTGGAGTCCACAACATGCGAGTATGGAGAAGAGCAAACAGACCACTTACTACAACCCAGTCTGAGCCCTGCCACATGCACAATGGAGGACCTTCTTATAACAACACCAGAGGCACTCCAAGTGGCCAGCTACTGGTCAAAGAACATTTAATATAATGCCTAGTTTTGTTTAACTTTGTGTTTTCACATACATTACAACTTGTACCCTCAATTTGTTTCTGACAAGATAAATAAATACATTATTATTATTATTAATTATTATTATTATTATTATTATTATTATTATTATTATTATTATTATTATTATACCCTATGGTTCTAACAAATGAGGGCCAATGACTGGCCCTCATTTGGTGCTGGTGCTGTTAACTAGAACAGCACCAGTTAAAAACATAAATCATATTACTAACACAAACTTGTTAGTACTTGAAATGTGAAAAATATATATTTGCATCCTTGCTGACACTCGAGGCACCTCACTGAAAGGAATCCAGCTGTGATGCCCTGTGCATTTGGAGACATTTATTGAATAAAATTTATTTGCATAAAAACACACTTTTTGGTACAGAAATGTCTCTGAACCAAAACACGCTTTCTGCAAAATACATGGACTTTTGTCCAAAAATGTGAGCCTAAATTTTATTGCTTGTTCTAAATAAATTACAGCTGTGTAATCAATTGGATTTGTCTGTATCAAGCTATATTTGAATTAAGAGCCATTTCTATGCCCCCCTCACCCTGGGGAGCAGTAAAAAAAGAGAGAGAGAAAGACATGGAGGCATTTGCCATGTTTTCCTCATCTCATTTTAAGTCCAAAAGAGGCCTTTTGAAGTGTAAAGTGGGCCCCATCCACAAACCATTGCATCCCTCTGACATATGTGATGATTTAGGACTTAAAATGGATTCAGTAGGTCTGCTTTAATTGAGGTTAATCAACAAGATTTCACTTGTTTTTCTCCAGAAAATACATACTCTAAAAGTTTTTTCTGTGTCAGATTTAGCACAAAAGGTATTTATTTTATGGAATTTACACAACTATATAGATTTGTACACAGAAAATCCATGTGCAATTTTTCTGCATTTATATTCTGCATACATAAATAAACCCTAATGTTTTTCACAAGAATCACAACAATTTGTCTTCCCTAAAACATGATTTCTGCACAGGAAAATCATGAGCATTTCTGTGCAAATAGATCTTCCTAAACTAAGTCCTCAAGGATTAATATTAACTGAAAATTGTACATAAATTCATAATAGGAATATAATTGTTAGTATTCATTCTTGTATGCAGGAACAAAATAAGAGATATACATCACATTGAAAATACAGAAGGTCTTAAACACAGCACAGGCAATGCAAAGTAAAGCAGAAACAAAACATCCACCTGGATCAAATGTTTCTTTAAATTAGTGGTTCTCAACCTCCCAAAAATCGCAGCCAGTATACCAGCTGTTAGGATTTCTCAGAGCTGAAGGCCAAAACATCTGGAGACCCACAGCTCGAGAACCACTGCTTTAAGTGCAACCCATGCTGTCTGTATAAAAAGGAATTTGCCATTGAAATTACATCAATGAGAAGGCTAGCCTATCTCCTTTGGCAGGAAGTTCGGTTGCCTGGCAGCAGCCCCAAGAAAATTCCTCTCACATCCCCACCAAATGTGCCTTTGAGGGCAGGATGACTAAGAGAAAGGCTTCTAACAATGTTTGGGTGGCTCCTATGGAAGAAAAGAGTCCTGCGGATAGCAGACACTCAAGCTATTTATCATTTTATAACCAATATTTTGAATTGTGCTTGGAAATAAAATGAGTGATGCAGCTGGTTAGTAGCCAGCTGCAATAAATCACTACTGACCAAGAGGTCATGGGATCGAAGTCCAGGTCAGATTGAGCTCACAACCATTAATAGCCTAGCTCGCTGTTGACCTAAGCAACTCGAAAGACAGTTGCATCTGTCGAGTACAAAATTTAGGTACTGCTTTATGCAGGGAGGCTAATTTAACTAATTTACAACACCATAAAACTGCCAGCAGCATACGGAAAGGAATGAGGAAGTACTCCATTAAGGACTCGGTGTCACAAGTGGACGATGGAGCGGCAGCTCCCCCTGTGGCCAGAATCAAGCATACCCTCATGAAGCCAGAATCTGGAAAATGTTAAATTGCCTCTGTGTCTGTCTATATGTCATATGTGTAATGGAATTGAATGTTTGCCATGTATATGTGCACTGTAATCTGCCCTGAGTCCCCTTCGGGGTGAGAAGGGCAGAATATAAATACTAGGCTTGTCCAATCGATGGAAAAATTGTTTCAATTCTCGTTTCTAAAGTAGGGGGTGCCGGCTCTTCGATATAGAAATTATTTCTAAATGTTTCACCCAAAATTTTCAGATATTTCCGAAAATTCGTAATGTTTCTAAAATGTTTCTTAAATGGCGGACGCGCATGCGCAATTGCCAAAAAACAAGAAACCGGGGGGGACTTTTCTGGGGGTCTCCTGCCCTCACTTCTTGAGCTATCCTCATCAAATTTGGTACAGTGGGAGATCACATTCAACACTCTTTGCTCAACAAATTGCAGAACATTTCCTGTCTCCTATGATTTTTGGCGAATTTTCATAACTTTTTATAATACACTATTTTTCAATATTTGAAGAAACCTGTTCCTGGTTTGAAAGTCTTATTTCCTGTTCAATTGGGTTCTTATCACTGTAAAAGTCCCTCTTCTACTTGTGTAGACTTTGGATTAGAAACGCAGCACACACCAAGCAATGCCTTGACAGGATTGGCAACGTCCTTTGGAAACTATAAATTCCTGTGGACCCTCTATTGAATCAAATCAATGTCTGACTTTGTGATTGCAGAAATAAAACTCAGCCCAAGGTTTGGGAATAGAAATGGAGCGCGAGGGAAGCAATGCCTTGGCAGGAGTGCCCACGTCCTTTGGAAACTATAAATTGCTGTGGACCCTCTATTGAATCAAATCAATGTCTGACTTTGTGATTGCAGAAATAAAACTCAGCCCAAGGCTTGGGAATAGAAATGGAGCGTGAGGGAAGCAATGCCTTGGCGGGTGCCCCACGTCCTTTGGAAACTATTTCTTCCAATGTACCCTTTAGGTTTGAAAACAATGTGTGTCTTTGTGATTGCTGCAATAACACTCAGCCCGGGTGCTTGGGATTACAAACGGAGCAGACGTCCTTAGGAAACTATAATTTTCTAGTTCCCCCCTTTCAGGATTGGAAAGAAGGGCTTATGTGGTGAATGATTCCAAAAAAGAAAAAAAGAAAGGCAAAGGGTCTCCCTCAGGAGTAGGAAAGGAAAGCAAAAGCACCCCTACCGCTTACAGGGACACAGACGTCCTTTGGAAAATAAAAGTTCCCCAAAGCCAGCCACAGCAAGGACTCTGCCCCAAGCCAATTTTCCCCAAAAGAAACACAATATTGAACCAGCAACAACAGACACTCTACCCCAGTCACTTAGCCCTCTCTCCCCCAAGCAAGCAAGCAGCTTCCCAGAGTGCGCAAAACACCCTCTCTCCTCGGTATCCTAGCCCAGAATGGCTTGGCTCCGTTGCGGAGGACGTGGACGCGGAGGACGCTAGCCCCCACCTTTTTCAGCCATCATGGAAGACTCTGATTGGCCAGGGAGCGGTAGCCATGTTAGGCTGCGCTAGGCTCCCATTCATGTTAGGTTGCAGAAACAAAAAAAAATAAATAAAAAATAATTTTTAAAAAATATTAAAAAAAAATTGGAAGGAAAAAATTTAACGAAAATTTTAAGAAACAATTAGAGAATGGGCCAACGATGGTTCGAATTACATTGCCAGTTGCGCCCAGGGAAAACGTTTCAATACTCGTTTCAAAAAACGAGAACAATACGAAATAATTACGAAACGAGAATTATTACGAACATATGGACAACCCTAATAAATACTGTAAATAAATAAATAATAAAAAATTATGATGTCAAGATGTATGCTAGACTGCAAACTGCATGAAGGGGAAAAACAAACTAAATGTCACCACCTTAGTATCGTAGCCTATATATGTTGCAATTGCAAAGGAATAATCTATGATTCTAGTGTCCATAAATTCTCTAGATCGCTAGTTTCAAGCATCTTGTTTCTACTCTTCTGCATACTTTTGCCTCACTGGTTCTCATCTCATGCCTAGCTATTCAACCTCTACTTTCTTGATTCCAAACCATCTTTTTGCAGGAGCACACAATCTTTTTTATCCTTAGGACCATTGTGTTTGTTTACCCAGCCCCTTTATTCATTAGTTTTACCTGCCCAGGAGCAATAATTTATTGGTAGCATCATCCATTTTTATTCTCTCTCTTGAGAAGCCCTTCAACTGTACAAAAAAGTCTGAGAAATGTCTCATTTAACGAAGTACTTTACCATATTTATGGCTGCTAGGGTAATTGTCCAATTTAATTTTATTAGGGAAGTTTCATAGAGGCTGAATAATAGGAAAATGGAATAATGTGAACTATGTTCATAAATACAACCCAAACTGTCACTTTTATCAGTGTTTGTTAAGTAGAACCCATCTTTCTTACTACATTTATGTCTATATCTATATATCTCTCCAAGATGGTTCAGTAATCATCCTCTATTCATATATATATAATGAATAAACTGGGAGGATGTGAGCACTAGAAAGTTGAAAAGGTTAGTAACTGTACAAGAATATGGTTGAAGCTTCCTTTCATTTAAATGGGGCTTGTGCAAATACAGTTGTACTGAATTTCCTTAAACCAGTTCAAGGCTTTTAAGTAATCCCTTCAGTGTTCCGCGTAGCTTAATCCCAAGTAAATGAGTATATCTTTGTAACAGTCAGTTCTTTTTTCCATACATTTCTTTTGAATTTAAAAGTTCAGCAATAAATATTTATCCTCAGTCAGATACAGAAGAATAATTCTCGTGAAAAAAAAAAGTTAGATGAACTCCGGATATGAAACAGGAAGAAGAGGAGGCATGGCTTTTACTAAAATAATCCTGTGAACAGATTTGGAAAAAAAAATGCTGGAAATTCTGGTTAATGACCTACCATTGTCAGGCTCATTGAGAAGGAACTAAAACTAAATGTGTGTGTGTGTGTGTGTATGTGTGTGTGTGTATATGCATGCCTTTAAGTAATTTATACCAGTCTTCCTCAACCTGGTGACCTCCAGATGTCTTGGACTATAGTTCCAAGAACCCATCAGACATTGATCTAATTTAGCTATGCATATATTTGTTTGACTTTTTGAGTTCACAGTAGTCAGTTCTAGGCCTATAGTAGGCATGGCAGTGATGACATAGATCAAGCAGTTTATATGCTGAATGTAGGAGCTTTTCAGATCATTGGGATGTAGTGTCAGAAGATAACCTCCTTGTTTGATTGGAAGTGAAACCTTTGTGTATGCTTTTGCTGCAAGCTAATAGTAAACCCCAAATCCCATGATTCTTCAGAATGGAGTGATTGTGCTATAAGAATAGTGTGTGATAGGGGTCCAGACTGTCATAGTGTTATTATTCCACTTGAACTGCCATGGAAACATTCTGTGCTTTTTCCCTCTCTCTGGAAGAGCCTTTTTGTGCTCCTCGCAAATCTGTAGAGAGAGGAGGAGATCCCCTTTATCTCACTTCCAAATTAGGAGCCACGAGGAGGGAAAGGAGCTTCTCTGAGCCCACCCGCACTATGTGTGACCACGAACCACGAGTGTGATAGGGAGCCCCTGCACAGTGTATCCCCCACCACCCCAATAAGGAGTAGGGGGCTTGAAGGGAAAGCTCCTTTTGTTTGACTGAAGAGTAAACTTCATGATCCCTTCTAGTTGATTTTACATCACGTAATTTTTTTGTGGGCTGCCCAGAATCCTTTAACAGTCTGCAAGTGATCTGCAAGCAATTTGCTCTGCAGGTCTGCATTAAAAAGAAGGTTGGTCAAAATTGTGCAGGATTCAGACTACTTAAGCAAACAGAATGAACTCATTGATAACTTACTTTTGAATTTTTATAGCCAATAGATTCACCAGTGAACAGTAGGGTTGTGCAATTTGGCTTGACAGTGATCTGTTTTCGGTATCCAAATTTAGATAGAGCCACAGGTCCATTTTTGTGCACAACCCTTGTGAACAGGTTTAAAATCAAACAGTAGGCTGTTTAAGGATACCTTTTACTGCTGATCTGCATTTTATATTATCTTACTATCTTGCTATTCAAATCATAGTGAAGCTAAGTGGTATAAATCACCAGGGTTACTTCTGGCAATTGAGGTATATATGAAGGGTTTCTAAAAGCAGTTTTGTTGTCTAATCCAGAAAGTTGTTTTTCTTTTGTTTTTTAAAAAAGATGACTGACCAATGGCTCCATGAGAATGACATTAGATTAGCACTATGGAGATTGAAGGCTCCATGAAATATTAGCTCAATGTGGGGGGGGGGGGGGGTTGCCACTGATTGATGAATAGACAATTGGGCATTTTTTCTTCCTGATACAATGAATATTACTATCTGGTCATTAGTCAGCTGGACTTCAGTGGGACAAAGTTATTTATGGCCTTGATGTCTCCTTCAGGGATTACTTTGGGCAAAATGTATAGATAAGTGCTTAGAAAGTGAAATGCTTTGTTTAATCTTCTGTTTAGAATTACTATATACACTTGTTTATGGACTGTTTATAGCTTTCTGTAACTGGCTGCACATTTTTCTCTCCACAAAAAGACAATAAGATTCTTCAAGATCTATTGTCTCTTAAAGTGAAAAGACTGTGAGTTTATTTGCAAGATGTTGCAAGCACTCACCTACGTTCTTAAGAGAAAGGAAGAAAGAAAAATCCACAGTTGTATAGAGTGGTGCAATGACCAACTGAAGTGTTTGATTAACGCTTCCTCTGTTCTTGTTTTAAATTGTTCTCATCCACATTGGGTTGCTACATCTTACAAAAACCATTTTGAACACAACAAATAAGAGTGTAAAGGTTAATACACATTTCTAGCATTGCAGAAACACTACTGATATTACAACAGGAACTTTCAGACAATGCCTATATTTATCTAAAGCAATAGCTCATGTTGTAAACAAAGCAATCATGGAGAATTTAGAGTAGATTCACATTGACATGGGGAAAATAAATTCCAAGGAGCTGACTTTTCAGGTGTTGATGTTTTACAGTCCACATTTTTCAGAGACAGAAATGGGCATTGTTTCAGCATTTTGTTGAACATTTAAAAAGGAGGAGGATTAAACCATGCAAAAAGGAAACAGAATTTTTTAGAATTTAAAGTTGAATTTCATTCTCAAACTGTGGAACAATTCTTTGGCTGTATCACTTCAGATTAAAGTTGGATGGTCGCATAATTGAATGCTACTCCATGGGATAGATACAGATATAGGCAATGCAGATATAGGTGTAAATTACACATTAGAAAACTCAAATTACAAGTAGGGAGTAATGATTTCAAAAAGATGTTTCCAGCATATAATGTACTACCATATTTCACTGATTCCGATACAATTTTCTTTCCAAAAAAAGGATGTTAAAAAAAGAGACATGTCTTAGAAATAACGGCATCCTAGCATCACAGGGTTTTGTCTTTAAAAAAAAGGAGGATCAGGAACAGCAGCTGAGAGAAGGAGAGAAACCAGATGTCCTGGCCAGACCCCCTGCTCTGGTGTCCAATGCTGCCATTGCCTCCTCAATCCTCCCATCTCTCATGCCACTGCCAGCCTACCATATGGAGCGTCTCTGCTCCAAACTGTTTACTGCCATCACCCCAGTGTTGCCAGGTTTGCCTTAAAGGGAGAGAATTGAGGGTGCCAGTCACAGTGGTGGAAAGACTAGGAGTTAAGTGGTCTCTCTTTCTCTGGAGGTGGCAGTGGCTATGAGCGAAAGGAAATCCTGTGTGACAGGAGTGCGAGGTAGTGGGACTCCATTGCTACTGGCATACAGGGTTTCTTCCTCCCATCTCCCACCTCAAGAAAGAGAGAGAAGCCAGATCTTGAGTCCAGGCCCTTCAGCAGAGAAAGATCATGCAGCTCCCTCTCTCTCTACCACTGCCCCCGATCCTCTGTTTTAAAGGCAAACCCGGCAACACTGGGGCAATGGCATTGTCCAGACCAGCAACAGCAGCTCAAAGCAGAGATGCCCTGCATGCTGAGCCGGGGCAGCACAAATGATGTGGAGATTGGGGAGGTGGCAGCAGCACTGGGTTGCAGAGGCAAGGAGGACAGCTGGGAAGCGAGACAAAAATCAAGGCTCAAATAAAGGGTGCATCACAGAATCAAAAATATCCATATCTCAAAAACTGAACCTCAGAAATCAATCTGTATCTTACAACTGATGGCATCTTACAGTAGATGAAATATAGTACAGTATATGGCAAATATTCTGTCACACAGTCCAAATCCATATCTGGTGATTTATACACTTACAATTACAAATGGACTTTGGAAGCAACTATAAAGGTGATGTGACCCTTGGTGAAAATGAGTTTCACTTCACTTCACGTCAAAGAAGTGTAGTGAAAATGAGTTTGACATCCCTTTGTCAAAATATCATTCTAGCATGCATCAAAATGTCTCTAGATGAAAGCATTAACAAAAAAATTAATTTTTGCTTGATTGCCATTGATATCTGCTTGTGACTGTACTCTCCCCAGGTAGAATCACAGCCTCAAAATGATAATAGTAATGCTAACCCCTGTTGTTCTAGAAAAAGTATGGTCCTTTGGTGTGGCCTTCCAGATGTTGTTGGATTGTGAGTCCCATTCTCTGGACAGCATAGCTACGAGTGGAGGATGATGAGAATCAATATGCAGTCCCTATCCTTAGATTGGGATCATAAAATAATTGCAAAGAGAAAATTCATGAACCTCTTATTTCCACATTAGCAAAGCATTAGGAAAAGAGAGCTAATTTATGGGAAAAGAAAGTGATAGAGAAAGAAAGATGTCAATCCAGACTGTTACCAAATAAGAATGCTTTAATTCCCCAATGAATGGAACTCAAATTATGTGGCAGATCAGGTTCTTTTGAATGATGTGCAAGAATCTTTTATAAATAACAGAATTTTTGTGAGAGGCATGTGGATAGAGACCAGAAACCATTATATCTTTTACTTAAATGTTTCATGTTTACAGAAAGTGAGTATTGATTTTGCAGTGTCAGGAACCAATGTCTCATGGGACATTTTTTCTGGTGTTTATTTTTTTGTCTTGCTATTCAGCAAAAGTGACCGTTATATGAAAACAAGATATAAAGATTGCAGTGTTCATATTATGTTCATGCTACTTTCTGTATACTACATTCATATTATTACCCAAAGGAAAAAGATTTCCAGTTGTTAACTCAGAAACTATTGTTGAAATCTCTTAAAGACTTGGAGTTGGGAGGGGAAATAACTTATCCAAATGCTTCTCTCCCCTCTTCCTCCCTCCATTCCTTTCTTTCCTTTTTTTTTTTTTTTTGCTTCTCTTAGTGTGCCCATGGTGGCGCAGCAGATTAAACCACTGAGCTGCTGAACTTGCTGACTGAAATGTCAGCGGTTTGAATCTGTGGAGAGCCGTGAGCTCCTGAAGTTAGCCCCAGCTTCTGCCAACCTAGCAATTTGAAGATATGCAAATATGAGTAGATCAGTAGGTATCACTTTGGTGGGAAGGTAACGGCGCTCCATGCAGTCATGCCGGCCCCATAACCTTGGAGGTGTCTACAGACAACACCACTTCTTTGGCTTAGAAATGGAAATGAGCACCAACCCGTAGAGTCGGACACAGCTAGATTTAATGTCAGGGGAAAACCTTTAACTTTGCCTAGTGTGGTTGAGAGGAGAGATGGAGAGCCAACTGTAGAACATCTAGCTTGCTGATAAGTCCTTTGAACCCCTTTCTTTTTTATAGATTGATTTTTATTTAGAATTACAGAAATACAGCAAACATTAAATAAAACAGAAATAATACCAGGGAAAAGGTTTTTCACAATATATAAAACTAAACTACAACAACTAACACAACTATATCTAGCACAGCCATCCTAACACACACTCACACTAATAAACACATTCTAAACATACAATTGCTAAAACCAATCTACATGCCCCATACTCACTGCCTATCAATTTTTACTTATTTTCTGCTCCCTTTAGATGTCACTATGTATCCACCCTTTTACTTTTAATAACACTCTTCTAAATCAGAAAACCAATACAGTAGAGTCTCCCTTATCCAACACTCGCTTATCCAATGTTCTGGATTATCCAACGCATTTTTGTAGTCAATGTTTTCAATACATCGTGATATTTTGGTGCAAAATTCGTAAATACAGTAATTACTACATAGCATTACTGCCTATTGAACTACGTTTTCTGTCAAATTTGTTATATAACATGATGTTTTGGTGCTTAATTTGTAAAATCATAACCTAATTTGATGTTTAATAGGCTTTTCCTTAATGCCTCCTTATTATCCAACATATTCGCTTATCCAACATTCTGCCGGCCCGTTTATGTTGGATAAGTGAGACACTACTGTAGTTGACGTTTGTCTCAATCTTTGCTGTAAAAATATACAATATATATAAGTCCCAGTCTTTCTCTTTACTCTTCTATTTTCATTTCTTACTGATATTATTAATCTGCTTTTAAAAAGAAAGCTTCCAAACTCAATGTTGTTAATTGTCAAAATACAAATTTTATATTATTCTCTTCTCTCGCTGATTAGAAAGACAAGTGATCAATTTCCAGGGCTACATGAGAATGTTGTAACTATAACACACTAAGTGTACACTAGGGATTCTGTAAATGTAGGCTCCACTGCTATTGTTAACAATTATGTCCAGATGTGTATCCCCATCCACAATGGGAAGGAATGAGTGTTTCTTGGAAGAAATCGGGAGCATTCTTCACAATCTTGTACATCAATGTTAGCTCAATGAAGAAAAATATATTGTAAGTATGACTGTCAGTCATCCCTTCCCTTTAACCTGACAGATTTTGTTACTTTTTGAGAAAATGAAATATGACTTTGAATTGGCAAACAGAATGTGGCAATTCTCTGATTGTAGATGCACATTTCTCCCAAAATTGAAACTTACCTTTTTTTTTTAAATCCAGTGCAATGCTAACCACAGAGAATTGCTGTTCACTTGAAATACAATTCAGATTTCAAATCTAGATGCCTTGTGCTTCCAGGAAGGAGCTTTAAACATTTTATGAACAATGAAGAAAAAGTGACAATGTTTGGGGATTGGCTAGCAACATAAAAATCAATAAGCTTAACTGAGGAGAAAGTGAGAAAAGCTTTCAAGAAATGACATGACTGAACTGAACAGAGCAATCCTATATTGCAGGTTTAGGGTATATCAATCACATTTTATTTTACATAAACACATGAAATAGAAAAATAGAATCCATTTAAAAAACTGACCTATTGGAGGGTCACTAGGTTTTTGAGCACCAACATATTAAGACAACATTTTCAGATTAGGACTTTTTTATAGTGTTGGGTAAAACACTAGGGCATTGAACTTCTCTATCACATGACTACATCCAACAATTCAATATATGGTTTTTTGTATGTGTGTGTGTGTGTGTGTGTGTATGTGTGCGCGCGCATCAGGGATGGATAGCATTGTACCTACACAAGAAAAAAAGCTTTTCTTATAAGAAGTGTTTCAATTTTGAACTTTCTTCCCCTGAAGAGTTAATCTGGCTCCTACATTGTTAGCTTTTAAGTTCCAGGTTGATACATTTCTTTTCTCTAGAGCAGTGGTTCTCAACCTGTGGGTCCCTAGGTGTTTTGGCCTACAACTTCCAGAAATCCCAGCCAGTTTACCAGCTGTTAGGATTTCTGGGAGTAGAAGGCCAAAACATCTGGAGACCCACAGGTTGAGAACCACAGCTCTGGAGCTTTTTGTATTGAAATAGTTTTAAAATAAATTCTTAGAAAATAAGACTACTCTGCAAAGTGGTATATGATTACCTTAGCCATATGTATACATAGATATGATCATCAAACAGTTTCCTTCCTAAAAGAAGAAAAAAGCCCTGAAAGTCAAATGCAAAATATGCAATGAATGCCTCAATCAGTCCTCAAAACATGGCTATATCAATGCATATAGTAAAGAATGGGATGGCAATATATAAAACTAAACTACAACAACAAACTTTACAATTAAGTCTCATTCATAAATGAATTTCAAGTGAGTATGAGATATTTTTTTCAATGCATGGTATCAATAGCCAGGATATTATTTGCAAAATATTGGAGACAACAGACAATGGCAACAGTGGAAGAATGGAAAACAAAGCTCATGGAACTCTCAGAAATTGACAAGCTGTCCATACGGCTACAAAATCAAGATGCAAAAACAAGATGTTTGAAAAAGAACTCCCTATTCACCATTTAAATTAAATTAAATGGTGAATAGAGAGTTCTTTTTCAAACACCCTGTACTTCAAAAAAAAGAAGAAGAAGAAGAAGAAGAAGAAGAAGAAGAAGAAGAAGAAGAAGAAGAAGAAGAAGAAGAAGAAGAAGAAGAAGAAGAAGGGGAACCATTAACCGTCTACTTGGAAAATTTAAAAATAACAAGCCACAACCCAGAAACTGCAAGATCTGAGCAGAGCTGTCAATGTCAGGGTGATTTGGCAATCTCTTATTCATAGGGTCACCCTAAGTTAAAGTCAACCTGATAGCAGTTAACAGCAACAATTAAAATAGAGATCGGAAATAGAATGGAGAAGATACTGAAGCTTCACCAGATCTTATTGCCAATTGTATGTTGATATCAGTGTAAAGGATAAAATGTTATTTCAATAATATTTCCTTCTGCTTGCACTCTAGAAAATAGCCCAGAAGAAAGGACAATCTTCTGAACATCCCAATTCTTAACTGTAGTTTTATGGAAGGTCAACAGAGGAAGACTTACACTAATCAACACAAAATGCCAATTTGCCAGCAAATGAGTCACTCTCCAGGTTACTAAAAGAAACCGTTGATTGTGGAAAACTGGCTCGGCAAACTGCATGGTTGATGTTACTATGGAACAGTGAATTGCCTCAAAAGTAGAAAGATCAAGCACTGTCAAAATCTAATTGTGGTTTTGACCCTGGTTCATTCTTTCTGGACTAGACATGAAATTATGCCATGTACTTAGCATCATGTGACCTCTTAATGAGCACAATATTCTTTTTACTTTCATCTAGCCAATACTTAGAGAAAACAAAGGACATTTTAAAATCCCCTTTCTACCAGAAAATATATATCTTCATAGAAATGGTATAGGAGATATTTAACAACATCAGTGTCGATTTTAATTTTAATAAAAGGGGGTTGGAAAAGAAGGATGCAGTGCAGCTTTCCTTTGCTTCTGATATGATTGGAGTTCTGCTATCAACAGACTTTTGTAAAGCAACAAGTTAAATCTAATTCAAAACTGACTTGCTTCCAGGCAAATGAAGATTAATTCAACATCCTACCCTCTGCTATACAGTAAGCCTCTCTAGAAGTAAAAAAAAAATCACTCAGATTGTGCCAAATCAAAAGCATGAAGACAAATATTTAAATATAATGTGTACATGCAAGGGGGTCTATATACATAGGTAAAACTAAATTTTTATTTCCTGTACTGAAGAGTGCTGAACCCACTCTAGCTTGTAGTTGGTTCTGTACCTGTACAAATGTGTATACAGAAATCTCAAAATAGTGATACCATGGTTTATGTTGAGTTTATCCTGAGCACAGCCTTATAAATATCTAACATTTTAATCCATACATATATACTGTAAGGTAAAGGTAAAGGTTTTCCCCTGACATTAAGCCTAGTCATATCATCTCTGGGGGTTGGTGCTCATCTCCATTTCTAAACCATTGTCCGTATACACCTCCAAGGTCATGCGGCCGACATGACTGCATGGAGCACCATTACCTATATATATACTGTACATACGTTCAAAATATGGTATGGGGAAATCTGACAATCATGAAGGAAGGGAAAGAGTGAAAACACAACTGTCACATCAGAGACTGATGTGAAAACCTTGCATAGGTCACAGAGACTTTACTATGTCATTGCAAAAAGTAGCATGGGTAGAATCAGGAGATGCAGGCAAAACAAAAACGCTGATGTCATTGACAAAAAATTGAAGGAATGATGGAGAAGAATGTTTAGATTGTGTGCGCTATGTACACAAACATTACTGTCATCTCAGGAGGCATGTGTTTACCTTGAACAAGCCTTTTTCAACAGCATTACTAATGAATATGAAGGTGGGGGAGAAATACATTATTGTTCACCTTTGAAAAGTGAGGGGGAGGTACTTTACTGGGTAATGTAAAAACGCAGCTACACATGCTACATTCAGATTTTTTTCAAGAAATGAACAGAATCAATAGCTCCTTTTAATGGCATCTATAACTACTAATCATATACATTGAACATATTCCAGAATAATGGTAATGGTGCCAATAGTAATTGCAGCAGCATTACTGATGACCATAGTAGAAGAAATTTCTGTGCGTATTCTATTGTAATGCAAAATTACACCTGCCATTTACTTGAGCTGAGATTAGCAACCCTTAAGAAAGCATAATTATTTTAGAAGTCTAACTATCAAACTATAATGTTATTAATGTTGTTAAAACTGCAAAATTCTCCACACTTCACAGTAAATATCTCTTACCAGGAAATACACATACCCATACCTGTGCAGTGAACAGTGCTATGGGAGAAGGTATACATTTGAGGGCCTTCAGGGATGGAGGCCAAAGATTATTGCATGTGGCATGATGCATCAATGTGCTACATGTGGTAGGGAACAGAGCCAGATGTTATTTAAGGTCTGGACGCCCCTCTCTTTGTTCTCTCTTTGGATCTTGACTTCATGATCAATAAATGAGTAACAGGAAGAAAGGGAGCACAGTACCATAGGCTTTGGGGAGGAGTTACATTATAAATCCTAGTCAAGCTATTTTAGCACACTTTGGAACATGTTGGGATGGTACTGGCTCAGGTATGGATCAGACATATCACCTGCCATACAGATTTGGGTATAAATTCAACACACATTTGCTAACAATTTGGCCATCTTTGGTATGGATTAAACAAGTCTAGACAGCTGGGAATCAGGTAGTAGTAGTTTATTACCATTGCTGCTTTGAATTGAACATGCTGGGCAGTGTAGTGGAGAAGCACAGTCACAACACTCCTGGCTAGTATCCTAGTGAGTATGAACAAAGAGCAGTCCCTAAGTGTCTGATTTCATAGGCTAGTATAGGCCTGGTTTGTAAAATGCAGGACAAACACTAGTTGCTAAATTACGGACTTCCTTGGACTAGACTTTCTCTGGCTTTTGTACTGTGTTAACAGTGAGTATCCCTGCCCATCCCATTCTCTTTTGCATTTAGCTTTCCTAATCCAGGATTTTGGCTGTACAGTACATTTGCATGTTACATGACTTTGTGCTACGTGGTTTTAATTATACATGAAGACTCCTTTCATAATCTAAGGTGAGGGCAGCAACAAACCAGGCTGCCTGCAAAGAGTTCTTAAAAGTAGCCCCTTCCCAGGTGCCAAATCCAACTGGAAGTCTGGCTGCATGGAGTCATATATTTCTCTCTGCCAAGAAAGAAACACATCTCCTTCCTCTGCAGCAAGAAGCAGCAGAAGTCCAGCTGCACTTCTGTCCACTAAGAAATGAGTCCTCCCCTTTGCAACTGTGGAGAGAAATGACAGAAGTTTGGCTGTGCTCCTGACCACAAAGAAAGAAGTCCATCTTCTTCTACTTCTGTCTGCCAAGAAAGTAGTCCATTTCCTTCACCTATTGAGAGGAATGATTGAAGCCTGGTTGAGTTTCTGATCCTGAATTTGATTTGCAGGAGATCCTTTTCACATCACCCATAAAACTTAAAGAATGAGTTTAATTTTGGACTGTTACTTTCAGAGCTTTACAAAATTTGGGGCTTCAGGGCTTTAAAATTGAGATTCATTCAATCTTAATTGGGGAAGCTTCTGCTATTGGCCTGGGTAAAGGGTTTATCCAGAACATTGGGCATTGGAGGTCCTTAGCATTCAGGAGATATGTTCATCCTCTCTAATCATAAACTGTTTTTTGTGTTTACTAATGTTACCTTTTCCAGGTTCTAGGGATTGTTTGTTTTTCTAAAGGTTCCAGGTCCCTTTTGCATGGCTTACCGGGTGGCATGCTAGGCCCAAAATTACCATCTTGAGGCTCAGATATGGTTAAGCAATCAAACCACAGTGGAGTGGCTCTGGAAAAGGGGACTTTATTGACATGGCTTGTTGCCTCTGTTGTTTAAAGAGAGCAAAGGGCCTCCACACCATGTTCTAGTCATTCATCTGGGTGGAAACAAAGGACTTGCACAGCTTGGGCCTAAAAGCAGTTAAGTTTAGCACTTAGTCATTATTAACTAATGTTGTTGTTTTTCTGTTAGATTCTAGGTGCTATTTCAAAAGGTGATGGGTCCTGATCTCCATCCATAGTATGGTTTGCTTGATGGTACACCAGGTCCAAAGTTGTCAATTTGGGGCTCAACATGAAGATAGCGAGGAGCACGTACATGGTGAGTGAGTGCAGGCTATTATGCCAATGTAGACAAGTTCTGAATCATATGTCTTAAACTACTGTAGTTTCTGTTCTTTTTAGAAAAAGAGTCTCTTCTTAACTCCACATCCTAAAAAAACTTGCCCATTCAAGTCCAGGTATCAATTGAAAATAATAAAATCTAAATAATTTGAAAGACTACTAGATAAGGAATATTTTTATTTGAGCTTTAATTTTTGAGATTCTGAGAAAAGTTACCCAATCTTTTCCCAGAGTTGCACTCTCCATGTGCAGCTTAGAATGTCAGTATCTCCAGCCAGCATTGGCTATTGTTACTGCAGTTATGTAATGCATCTTGAAAAGACAGAAAGCTAGTTGTTAGAAAATACTATTTTAAAGCTCATAGGCCCCAGTTTTTTGTCATGTTCCTCTTTCCTCACTCCCCTCTTTAGTAAATATAAAGTTTATTTTGTGAGAAATGTTCAGAATTTGATTACTCCGCAGAACACACATGCACACTTTTGTAGTTGGCTTTGTCCTAGGTGATTATCAATCCATTTACTATAGTAAGTGCTGGCATCTTGATTACTATCTAAAGCTCTCTGCGGCTGTTGTTACATTCACAGCAGCCTTCCAAGTCTTCTGTAAGATTGCCATCTGGAATCCTGGCAGGGGACTCTGGATTACAAACACCAGCCTTCCAGTCCTGTGTGTTATAGCTGGCATGGCATGGTGCCTTCTATTAACCAAATAATCTCTCTTTTTCATCTGGTAAATGTTTATCCTTGTAATGTTAATGAGTTGGGATAAAAAGAAGATTGAACTTTGAAGGATCAATCATTCTACAACTTTCCATCTTTTCATGCATCGCCTTCTCAGAACTACTGTAGATTTTTCAAAGTCATGACAAGGTGATTTCCAAATACTTTTTTGTACATTTATATAGTCACATAGAAGACTCTTCTGAAAAGTTTCTGAGCTGTTTATGCATTTAAACAGTGGCCTTACCAGATAGCCATGAGTTTGCACATTGATTTCCCCATTTGATATAAAATAATCACATCCACCTGGACTTTCCTGATTTAAATGTGGTTGCATGATGCCATGTATAAAATCTTAGAAATAATGACTTATAGCCATTAAATTCAAATGATTTTCATTCAGAGATAATGTACAGAAAAAGGATCATTCTGCAGTCAATCATCATCACTTAACACAGATGACAAGTACAGTGTTTTCCCAAAAATAAGACATACTCATAACATGAATAGTAGCAGGATTTATAAGCATTCACGCAATATAAGCCATACCCTGAAAATAAGACATAGTGATAGGCATGGCTATGCAGCATACCAGCATGGAGCGGTAAAGAAGGCAGCAGCCCCTTTCCTGTGCCACAGCTGTGGCTGACTTATTAGCTCATACCAGTATGCCCTCCTCCCTGCCCAAGCAAGGGAAGGGTGCAAAGCACTCCAAAGTCTCCCAAACAGAGGGAGCAGGAGCAGTGGCAAGCCCCGATAAGGAGAAATATTGCAAGAAGGAGAAGAGGGTGGGACCCACTTGGGCCCCCACCCCTTCCACAGTGCAGCTGCAAGGCTCCTGCCTGGCACGCTTGCTGCCAGAGGAGGATGCTGGAGCACTACTCACTGGGCCACCTCTTTCACTGTCACAGGGTTTGGGTGCCACAGCATTCCCTCCCTTACAGGAGCAGCAGCCCCCTCCGGATGGAGGGAGACACCTGGCCATCATGCTGTCTGAGTGTCTGAGTACTGGTCATGAATATAAAAATAAGACATCCCCTAAAAATAAGCTATAGTGTGTCTTCTTGAGGAAAACTAAATATAAGACGGTGTCTTATTTTTGGGGAAACACAGTATCTACCCATTGACCCCAAAGCATTAAACATGCAATTCTGTACTAAATTGTAGTTTGGAAAAGTGCTATGTATCCTATATTTTCAATATCATTCACAAACATTTCAGCAGTGCATATCACCAAACAACATATAACAGTATGATTCTCATATTATAGATGAAATGTTGAAACTGACCTAACTGACTTGCCTTTGGGTACAACTGAAACCCTTCTCCTACTGGTGTCCTTGTTGCTCCTGCCCACACACAAACAATACATTTATATAGAAGTGGACGTTGTGTCTGAGAAATAGGTCATCCTGTGAATTTCGCCACAATGCCTTGAATGATAATCTGTCATATCAGTGTCTGGCAAACCAGGGAACTGTGGAAAATTTAACAAGGCAGGCAACTCCAATAAGTACAGCAATTTCTCTTCTTTTACAAAATCATTACTTTCTTCTTTGTTCATCTTGGTGAATTCTGTAGAGCTCCTGGCAATCTTTTGTGAGTTGTTCAGATTTTCTGTCCCCAATTGTGGTTAGACAAAGAGTCATTGGTGTATAATTTAGATATAAAGATATAACATCCTATCTATGAGGTAGTATTATCATTTGAGGGCAATATTCATTTTCTTAATATAAAGCACACACTTTGCATGTGGAAAACTTGCCAATGAAACCATAGTTGAGCCTTCAATTTCTTTCAGATTGGGTTTTCCTGAAGCCTATTTTTATAGAAAACATTTAGAAATGTTTTTCTTTAGAAACTGTTTAATGAAATGCTACAGGGACTTTTGTACTTGAAAAATACAATACACATTGTTTGCCTAATAAAGAATATCGCATTTGCTGAGAGATTGGCAATGAAAGTTGTCTATGCATCTTAATGGGGAGTTTCTAGCTTTCCCAGCATGAAATTGCTGGGGATCTATATGATTGATTTACCCTTACATCACAAACACTTATGCCAAAATTAGGTAGATCTGGTGTTAGTCCACAGCCTGTGCTTTAGAGTTTCTTAATAATATATATCTACAGCTAAGAGTACATTCTTAGCCCCTTTATGTTGATGGAAACTGAGGAAGAAAGCTACTGTTTCTTATTTTGTTTCTTGTTTTCTTTTATTTATATAGCACTATTATAAAAATTTGAAGGCAATCTTCAAACGTATGACCATAGCAAATGAAATAATTATGAAGTTCCATAGTAACAGCAAAACCAGTTCTTTGACAAATACAATTTAAAGCAGCTGTGAAAAAGCATCAACAGTGTCATAACAGTAGTAAGTAGTAGTCGCAAAGCCCTGAAATAAAGAATATCATGATTGGAGTGAGCAAGAACCTCATGATATGAGGCTTCTAGATGTGAAGCTGATCTATTTCACTAGTTGGACCCAGTCCAGATGCATCAAATTCAACTGTAATATCCTTGGAATTGGTGTAACTATTTTTACTTAAAGCAACCTCACTCCTGATAGAGGGAAATGTAAATATACACCAGGCTGGAAACTACAAAGAAACCATCTTTATCATCTTTATGGACAAGTCAAGTTGGCAGAGCAGGGGTTAAAACAACCTTTTCGTTAATTTCAGTAGCCCCACTCAGGTTTGCCATGCATCAATTTTATAGATAGGAAAAGGACTGTAACTCAGTATAAGAACATGATATTTAGAAATCCCCTGATCTAGCTCTATGTGTTTTCTTATGAAAGGAGACAGACAGCAAGCAATGGAAAGAGACTCATGTCAATCAGAGCAGGAATTGTTAGGCACATATGAATGGCTATCCTTTTCTTCACTTATTAAACCAAGATCCAAATAAGGCTTTTCCCACAAATGTGCCACAGCACATTCATTCCTCCCTTTACAGACAAGAAATAAAGCCAGGAAACATCTATTTGCCTTATATATTTATTTATTTTATTTATTTACAGCATTTATACCCCACCCTTCTCATCTGAAGGGACTCAGGGCGGCTTACAGAGATTGGCAAAATTTAATGCCCAAAACCACAATCATTAAAATCAGAACAATACATACAAAGCCGTTTATAATACTATTAAAATACATTATAAAACCTTAAAAGCATATATATAATTAAATCAATTCATCCGGAATCTCGTACGTAAACCTTATTTCAGACCATGTCGACTCAGGTGTTATTCATTAAATACTTGGGCACACAGCCATGTCTTTAACGCTTTTCTAAAGCCTAGAAAAGTCAGGGCTTGTCAGATGTTGCAAGGGAGGGTGTTCCACAGCCGGGGAACCACCACCAAGAAGGCCCTGTCCCTTGTTACCACACGCCGTGCTTTTAAGGCAGGTGGGACCGAGAGCAGGGCCTCTCCAGATGATCTTAGTGTTCTTGATGGTTCATAGGAGGAGATACGTTCAGACAGGTAAATTGGGCCAGAACCGTTTAGGGCTTTATAGGTCAATACCAGCACTTTGAATTGGGCTCGGTAGCATATCGGCAACCAGTGGAGCTGGCTTAGCAGGGGGGTGGTACGCTCCCTGTATGCCGCCCCAGTTATTAATCCGGCTGCCACCCGTTGTACTAATTGGAGCTTCCAGGCCGCCTTCAAAGGCAACCCCACGTAGAGAGTGTTGCAATAATCAAAACAGGATGTAACCAGAGTGTAGACCCCCGTGGCCAAGTCAGACTTTCCAAGGTACGGGCGCAGCTGGCGCACAAGTCTTAATTGTGCGATTGCTCCCCTGGCTACCGCTGAGACCTGGGGTTCCAGGCTCAGCGATGAGTCCAGGAGAACACCCAGACTGCGAACCTGCATCTTCAGGGGGAGTGTGACCCCATCCAACACAGGCTGTAACCCTATACCCTGTTTGGCCCTACGACTGACCAGGAGGACCTCTGTCTTGTCTGGATTCAATTTCAATTTGTTTGCCCTCATCCAGTCCGACACAGCGGCCAGAAACTGGTTCAGGACCTGAACAGCCTCCTTAGTGACAGGTGGAAAGGAGTGACAGAGCTACACATCATCTGAGTACAGATGACACCGCACCCCGAAACTCCAGATGATCTCTCCCAGCAGCTTCAGGTATATGATAATATCAACTAAGGCGACCAAGGCTGTCTTGGTACCATGCCCTGGCCTGAAGCCAGACTGTGCCGGGTCCAGAAAATCAGTGTCTACCAAGAATGCCTGGAGTTGTGCGGTCACCACACATTCCATGACCTTGCCCAAAAAGGGGAGATTAGAAATAGGCCGTATAAGTCTGGAAATTTTGATCAAAAATCTGGGTCAAGTTATCTATGAGTAAATGTGAGCACTATGCCTTCATTCTTATATATTTTTAAAGGAGCCACACCTTTTGACAAGAACTTATTCTGTCCCAGGAGAACCTAAAAGAAGCATCAACCCCTTCTACTCTATCCTCCATAGACTACTTTGAACCTCTTTGAATTCTTGGGCAGAGAAATGGCAGCAAAAATCAGGGACAACTGGCTCCCTGAGTCAGCATTGATGCTTTCCCTTCTCTGAGGAATAACCCTCAATTTATCCATGGGTCATATCAAAATCCATAATTTTGCCCCCCAAAATCTGCCCTCAATTTATATATGAGTTTGACTTACACATGACTATGTATTGTATAACTTACAGTTTAATCCAATTGATGAAACTTCAAAGCTAATTTGTGGCCTGAATCGAAGTTTTAGTCCCAAATGTACTTTGTTGGTGGTGCTATGTGTCTTTAAGGACCTCATCACATTGTCAAAAATAAGTGTTCTAGGGTGCTTAAAGCCTTTTTCAGAGATGGAGCCCACAAAAGCCATCACACAACATTGTGACTTCAGGCTGTCACTCCACCCCCAACCAGGGTTAAAGCACTGTCTGACATTTTCGCCACATTGTGGGAGCCAGCATGCTTCTGCCCTATTTGAGCACTGCTTCTCCTGTAGGATGAGGAAAGTGTCACCATGCCAGAGCAGTGTGTGGGGTGACAGAATCACCCCTCACGTCTGCTATTTTGCCATGCCTGCTAGCAAAACGGCATGGGGGGAGGGGGGCTCCCCCATGTGATAAGGTTGTTATATCCAACTGGAGACTCTAAGGCAAACCTTTCTTAGGAAGATTTGTTCAGAGTGGGTTTGCCTTCCTCCAAGACTGAGAATGTGTGACTGGCCCAAAGCTACTCAGTAGGTTTCCATACCCTGTTTCCCCCAAAATAAGACCTACCCTGAAAATACGGCCTATCATGATTTTTCAGCATTTCTGAGGATGCTCGAAATATAAGCCCTATTTCAAAAATAAGCCCTAGATATAGTTCATTTAAAAAGCCAATTTGTAAAAATGAGACTGCCCCTGAAAACAACCCCTAACACATCTTTTGGAGCAAAAATTAATAAAACACCCTATCTTATTTTGGGGGAAATAGGGTAGCTGGACACCTTGGTCTTGCAGAAGCCTAATCTGACACTCAGAGAACTCACTCAGGGAAATGAGAATAGGAATGCAGGCTTAGTTAATGTTTATTAATGTTCTGCTATAAAAAAAAGATTTAAAATCTGAATGTCCAAGTAATATTTTAAAAGGTCAATGTGTTTTGTTGTTGCTTTTCTTGAGAAACCAAAGAGCTGAGTGAAAAAAGCCAACAAAAGGCTTAAACTGAGTAGTCTTGATTTGGAAACATAGTTCTGTCTATTGTTTAATCACTAAAGGGGACAGCATGTCAACTCAAACCTAATTACCAATTGCTGTTTATAAATACAGCACTACAGCATTGCTAATGTACTTTAGACAGACATTGTAAGTGGCTGTTGTACCTCTGGTGCTGACAGGCCTCAACATTACTGCTGTGTTTCTAATACGAATTTCTAATACCATACTGAGAAGCATGCCACATCTGACTTTTAAAATATCAGGGTAAAATTTTGCTAAAGTCAAATCCATTCCATTTCAACATAAGAAAGCAAAAGACAAGTTTCCCAGTGAAATACCTTGCATCTTCAAACAGTGAAGAGCTTTATTTGGTTCATGATCTACTCGAGTACAGTTGGTTCTCTATATTCACAAGATTCTGTATCTCACAGATATAACCATCCATAGTTTGAAAATATTCAATTAAAATCCCAAAAGAGAACCTTGATTTTGCCATTTTACATAAGGGACATCATTTTCCTATGTGACGGGCATGGTGGGACATGAGCATCCAGAGATTTTAGTAGTGTGTGTGTGTTACGGGTCAGATGCCAGCCAATATAAATAACTCAGTTTATTGCAAAATAAACAACACAAAAGAGCCTAAGAAGCAACCAAAAAAGGGCTCAAAACACTTTCTCTTCAGTGTGAAGTAACAATGTCCAAAAAGAACTTGAAAAACCCAAACTCGGGATATAATCTGGATTATCCTGGGAAATAATCCAGATTAAAACAAACTTAGTTGAAAAGGCTGGGTACTCGCTCCACCTGCTGGTTGGACTAAACAAACACAGGAAAGCTACCAGCAATTACCCACAGTGACCAACGGCCACACAATGCCCCAAAACGTAGTTAAAGCTAAACCACGTCGTAAAGGAGAAGTCACAGCCGCCACATCCGGTCCGCATCATTAGGAAGAAGTCACAGGCATCGAGTTCCAGTCCAAGTCATCAAGGAGAAGTCACGGTCATCGAGTTCCAGTCCAAGTTATCAGGGAGAAGCCACAGTCACCGAATTCCAGTCCAAGGTAAACACAAAGAGCCAAAGCGATGGAGGCAAGCCAGCAGGTCCCAAAGCAGTCTTCCAAACACGTCTTCTGAAACAGAGATCCCAAAAATGCCCAACAAACACCTTACCAATTGCAAGGCCACATTAGCAACAAACTTACTTTTATTTACAAGTCCTCCTCAGAACTTGAGCCAGCTAACGCCCCATCCAGAGCTGAACCTTGGTGCAGCAAATCCTCATCAGAGCTGGAGCTGCCCAATGCCCCATCTCCAGCTGCTGCCCATCTATCTCTCCAGCCAGTCCACCTTCTATCCAAGCCCATAACTCCCCAGGATCCATCTGTATCTTCTCTGTGCCATCCCTCAAATGTACCACTGCTTGTGGATCTTCCGGATCTCCTGAACCTTAGTCCACTCCATCCCTTCACTCCCAGAGTCTGACATCCCATCCTCCTGACTCCCAGCCCCATAATCCCCTTCAAAGCCCTCAAAGGTATCATCATCAGTGGGCTCCATAAGTATTTCCCGGATTCTCTTCCTTTGTTGCTCCTCATCTGAGTCTTGCTCACGAGCAGTTTTCCTGCCTCTTCTAATACAACTAGTAGGATCTCTGCTCAAAGACTCCATCACAACAGTGTGTGTGTGTGTGTATATGTGTCCCCTGGAGCCAACCCCAAATGGATACCAAGGGTCTACTGCAACAGCCATGGGTTTGATCTAGAAAATGAGCAAGTTTATCCCCCTCAATTCATATCAAGAGTGAGGGAAGTGTATGCACTGATTATGAGCATCTACTGAGTATATACAGCCTCCAAAACCTCTCCCAGACCCTGGGGATGGAAATAGTTAAAAGCATTAATAACAGATGATGTGATGATGCGATGATGATGATGATGATGATGATGATGATGATGATCTTTATTTTTATACCCCGCCACCATCTCCCAATTGGGACCCGGGGCAGCTTACACATGGGGGAGGTGCCCCTAGATAGGAATACAAATGATCCATAAAAAACAAGAACATAGATAAAAATAAAAACAATAAAAGGAACAAAATAGTTTAAAACAAAGTTTCAATAAAACATAAGAATATCAAACAGCCACGTACAGAGAAATTGCCATAATGCAATGGGCATGGTGAGGGTATACAAGGGCAAAGGCGTGGAATAGCTCAACATGAATATAGCTCAACATAAATATATTTTGTATAAGGCAGACATGTCAAGATCAATTTCATTGAGGGCCACATCAATCTTATGGTTGCCCTCAAAGAACCATTGAATCCATAGATGGAGACTTCATGTATGTTTTTTTCTTTATATCGTCATTGGTACTTATTAGTTTTTACCTGATTTCAGTTCAGTATTTCAGTATTGATTGACAACTCACTTTTGATTATCTGCCATGCAGACTGAGAATAATAGAAATTGCAATTCAAAACCACTTGTAGCTTTAAGGTTGGGGAAAGGTTAAAGGACATTTAAAAATTCAAACCCCACTATCTTGACTAAACAGAACAAACTGCAGCCTTGAAGATATTACTATATCACAACTCCCATCAACTCTAGCGATGAGGAATATGGGAATGGTAGTCTAGCATCCGGAGGGCCACATAATTTTGGTCTGTGGGCCTTGAATTTGACACATAAGGTATAAGGTGTTCAAACAGCATATATCTATTGGCAGATCTCATTGCATAAAAGGTCAAACAGTCGGGAGAATTACTTGGCTTGAAAGAAAGTTTCAATTTTCGCCTCTAACTCTTGCTCGGATCAAAAGAGCTATTTTCTCTAGATCAAAGGGAAACCAAGTGACAAACGAAGGTGAAGTAAAACCATTGCTTTTATCCTTAGGCCAATTACTCCAAAGTAGGTTATTGATTGGGTCAGAGCAGCCAATATCATTCAGTGTGAATAGTAGGAAAAGAAGGGCTGGAATTCTGAAACTGACATTTCCAGAAAAGGCTTTTTAAAATGAGCAATCAAGTTAGCATAGACAGTTTGCCAATAAATTGTTTGTCATCTTGCACAATCTCCATGAACTGATTTTTTCACAGGCAAGAACGGAAAGAATATGCCTCTGGCTCAATATGTCTTTTCCCTTGCTACATTTTTTAAAAGTCAAAAAAATAAAGCTTAGATCATTAGCTATCATCTTCATTTGACACTAAGTAAACAGGAAACTAGTTTACTTTGCAAGAATTATAATGAGAGTCAAAAGTCAAATATTTGATCTGTCACTACAAATATTGAATACATGGAAAGGGTAATTCTTTTGGGTTAACACCAGAAGAATTCATCTTAACATTAATTACTGATTTACACATTTAACACCTTCTAAAAAACATAGAAAATATTACCAGACTAAAAATTATTGGGGTGATTCTGTTGTTTTATCAAATTGTGCTACCTTAAAGTGACTTGACCTAAGAGATTTATAGATGCATAAAATGGCAAAAGAAGGTCACTACTGCAACCAAATGGGTTTCCCAATATTATACTGATTTATTTCAACAGTGCAAACAGTCCCAGGATTGTTAATCGGTGCAAACACATAATTTTTCTTTAATCTGTGTGGTTGCCCCGAGTCCCCTTGGGGAGATGGTGGTTGTCAAGAGTCAGACGCCAATTAGCGAACAAAAATAGAGTTTATTCAGCAGATAAGCCAAAAGGTAATGTTAACACAGAAAAAACCTTGAAACACTTCACTATCAGTGCTTCAAGAGCAGTTCAAACAAAAATATAATTCAGCAACACAAGCAGGTAAAAACAAAGCTAAACAAACTTAGTGCAAACTGCACTTTCTGAGTCCAAGCCCTGCCAGCCGGCTCTGTAGTTTTCAAAGGAACAGTTCCCAAAAGAAAACACCAAATTGGTCAGGAAACAAACAAACAAACTAAGAATGCAGTAGACTGCTTCCACAATGTGGATAAAGCCGAAGGCTCCAAAAAGATGGTGAAAAGACGTCGTCCGGGATTCCAAGGTCAGGTCAGGAGATAACAGCGGTGTCCAAAGAGCAAGCCAGGAGTCAAAAGCCGATAGTAGTCATCAATCACAGGGCGAAGGCAGTAGCAAGGTCAAATTCCAATCCAAGGTCTGAAGAGGGTGCAGTCATCCAAAACAGGTCCACGATAAGACACAGCGAGAGCCAAGCTAGGTGATAACAGCAGATTCAAATCATAGTCCAAGTCCAGTCTTCATGGAAACACAGAGATCCCAATGGCGCCTCAGCAACACCTTGCCACACGCAAAGTGCAGTGGCCAAACATTCCCATTTTATTCCTCTTCCTCCTGGGTGACCAAACACTCACACCCAAACACCAGGTGTCCCAAATCTACTCAGAATCTGAGCTCCACACAGCTAGAGCTCATGGATCTGGAGTACCTAGCAATTCGTCGGAGTCCCAATCATCCTGCCCACACTTAGCCCCATGAACACTTAAAGAACCATCCTCCCTTCTCCAAGCATCCCAATTGGGATCAGCTCCTGCAGAAACCCCAGGTTCAGAAGTATCCATAGACCCCAAATCCCCAGACATCTCCGGTGGCTGTGCCCATTCAGTGCCCGCTTCCCCAGCCACTACCTGTTCCTCAGCATCCATCTCCCCATCTGAATCTTCCTCAGAAGATCCCCCATATAGCTCTCTAAGTCGCTTCCTGCGCAACTCCTCCAGTTAACCCTCATCACGAGGGTTTTTTCTTCCTCTTCGAATTCCATCCCCATCAACCATAATCCCCGAAGGCGCAGTCACAACAGTGGTGGGATATAAAAATAAAGTTATTATTATTATATTATTATTATTATAAGTATGACACAGCAAACAAGATAGATATGCTGGATTTCGTTTCACAATATTATAATTCAAACACTTCCCAAGTGTGTAGGACTGTGTGATGTATTTCTGGATGATGTGCGCAGATCCCAGTAGGGTGGCCTTTTGCAGTTGGCAGACTGTAATTTTGTCAATGTCTTTTGTTTCCAAATGCCGGCTGAGATCTTTTGGCACGGCACCCAGTGTGCCCATCACCACCGGGACCACCTGCACTGGTTTCTGCCAGAGTCTTTGAAATTCAATCTTGAGGTCCTAATAGCGGTTGAGTTTTTCCTGTTGTTTTTTGTCAATGCGACTGTCACTTGGGATGGCAACATCAATGATCCAGACCTTTTTCTTTTCCACAACTGTGATGTCTGTTGTGTTGTGTTCCAGAACTTTGTCAGTCTGGATTCAGAAGTCCCACAGTATCTTTGTGTGCTCATTTTTCAATACTTTTGCAGGTTTGTGGTCCCACAAGTTCTTTACTGCTGGCAGGTGGTACTTAATTATTATCATTATTATGAAGACCCAGTAAGTCTTAATAGCCATGAGAGCGCACAAAGGGAATGGCAGTCTCTAAGGCAGTGGTTCTCAATCTGGGGTCCCCAGATGTTTTTGGCCTTCAACTCCCAGCAATCCTAAAAGCTGGTAAACTGGCTGGGATTTGTGGGAGTTGTAGGCCAAAACCATCTGGGAAACCCAGATTGATAACCACTACCCTAAGGTCTATTGAGCTTCAGGTGCCCACTGCTCTTTCCTGAACAAGGAAACATGTGAGCACCTAGGCTTAATCCCTTCAGTCAATGCAGTCCTTACTTGGATAGTGATGATGCATCTAAAGATAATTTCTTTTCAAGTGCCAGGCCTCCAAGCAAGCAGCAATCCTGGAAAAAATCAGGCCTCCATTGAAAATCAGTTCTCTATTGCTTTTCACTTGATGACAGAAGGCTCAAAGCTATGTGGCCTCTTGCTTCCGCATTCAGAATGTATGGCAATTAACATCCTTTACATTTAAGACATCACATTTTGCAATATTCCATTTTGTTTTCTGAAGATAACCAACAAAGATGACAATAATCTAGTGCTGTAATAGGTGAGCTAGAATCCATTCTAGATTCCTTCCAACCACATATGAACTCATAAAAGTATCAGGCACAACCCTTTGCTCCCAAACATTCTTTCTGTTTCTGACATTTCCCATCAATAACATTTAGAATTGTTTCATGTGGAATCCTTATTTCAGAATGCATGGAGGTGTCTGGATGTTATGGTATTCAGTGTTGAGAGTTGTAGAAATAAATAAACAGAAACTGTCATAGACAGAACGCCAGCAAGTAAAACAAAACTCAGTTTATTGAGGTTACAGAACTAAAAACGCCCGTAAGGAACAAAGAACAGGGCAAACACTTGACTTCAGTGTGCTAAATAACCAAAAAGCAGCTCAGTTTGAGCTTAAACAGTTCAAAGGGAAACAGGAGTATAATCCGGATTAAATCAAAGAGCTTACTTCAGCTTGGCAAACAATGCAAACAAAAGAGAATCAACAGGAGTTGGAATGTAAACAAAAGACTGGCGGCAGATTCCTCTCTGCTACTCAGGAACAGCAGGGGAGTAAACCAGGCTTGTTTACTCCTTCCTGCAGCGAACGAGAGCGTGGTTGTAGTCAAGATTCAGATTTAGGGTAACGGCAGTCAGCAGGGTCCCAATCCGGGCCAGAAGATCAAAAGCCAAGCGTAGTCGTCAAGGAATCCAAAGGTCACACCGATAGCCAGCAGAAGGGTTAATCCGGAATCGTAGTCAGTCAGTCCAGCGTCAATCCAGTGAAAGTAGATATTGCCCGTCAAAAAGACGACGGAGGTCCAAGCTATCAAGATTAAACACAAGTTGCACAGAGAAAAATCCCACACAGTTCCTCCCGCCGTCAATGCCCCGTCCTTGGTAAACTTACGTATCCAGTAATGAAACACACCCGTCTTCAGGAAATTCCCCAGCAAGAGCCCAAGCGTCCGTCCAGATTACCTTGCCCAACGCAATTAGACATTGGTCCCAAACCCCATTTTATCACAGTTCAAGCTCATCATCGTTGTCAGCTGCCATCCCAATTCCAGACGCCCCAACATCATCATCCTCATCAGAGCTTAAGCACCTTCGACTACGCCCCACAGCATCCCCAGCTGTGGATCCCGCTCCATCCCTCCAACCAGTCCATGGGTCTGATCCTGCAACCCGCCAATCACCTCCCATGCTTTCATTGCCTGTTTCCCCAACACCCAAATCCTCCCTCACACGAGTCCATTCCATATCATCCTCCTCCGAGCTGGCCATCTCTTCCTCCAAACCCTGAGAAAAACCCTCAAATGAGTCCTCATCTGTCGGTTCTGCAAACAAATCCCGGAGCCGTTTCCTTTCACGCTCCTCGAGAGTGTCTGACTCTCGAGGAGTCTTACGACCCCTTCTTTCATTACCGGAGCCCGAAGGCTCAACCATAACACAAACTTTATCACAGTTTCTGAATCAAGATAAACCCTGCAGTATAATAAAATGTCACTCAGGCTTGTGTAACAAGTAACTGTATCTTTACTTCAGTTCAAAAGTTCAAACAGGGCAACAATATATACATCAGTCTTTCTGAATTCACACAAAGAATATAGGGAATAAACAGTCTCTTTAAACAGTCTTTAAATATGCCTCTTTGCCTTATAAATAATCAGGCTTTGGAGAGTATGGAAGTCATTTATTTCCTGACTAATTTCCAGTCAGCTGCTCTCCTCCTTCTCTGAGATGAAAGTGACAATTAAAGCTGTTTGCCTCAGCACCAAGCTAGAGACAGCAGCCAATCAAAATTCTGGCTCCTGAATGGCTCAGCCAATTAGCTGTCACCACATGCCCTTTCCAGTCAACTCACCACATCATGGTGCCACTTTTACAAGCCCTCATATTCAATGCTTCTGCTTAAGGTACTGCTTATGGGAGTGAGTAAATATAAATCTGTAAAAATTAATGAAATTAATATTTGAGAACCATCAAAAGAAGTATCAATTCAGGGGTAGTTTTCGTTAATCTGAATAAGACTGTACTAATACAGAGTTCCTGCTTCGTGCCTGATGTTTAATAGCTATATCAGGGTGATGCACACCAAGGTCAACTTCTCAAGCCCTTAAATGGTGATGGGAGAAAGACAATTGTTGTGTGCACCCTTCACTTACAGTACAGTGTAGCCAACATCTCTCAGACTTTGCTTTCACCAGATAAAAGTTAAACCCTGAATTTATGTTCATCAATACAGATTTGCAGGTCCTGCCCATGGTATGCAGTGAATGGAGAGACAACAGTCCACTCCCCAAAAAACCAAGATCAGAAAACAAACCAGAAAGCTGTTCTAGAGAACAACTCAAAAATCAGAGCCAAAAGAAAGGGTGAAACAAGACTAAAGAACATGACAAATCGACGACACATCAAAACAAGGTGACTTTGTTCCTCAGACAAAATCCCTCAGCAAAGGACAATGGCTCTTGAAAAGAACCAATGGTCAATCTGGATAGATTTGAAGAAGACCAATAGAATCTTCACTAGCTTTGATAATTTATTGATGATCATAGCAAAAGTTTGCCCTTTTATTTTGTTCAAGTGAAGATATTTTTTCCCCTCAAGCAATACATTGGATGAAAGAGATTGACAGAATTGGAATAAAGGCTTGACAGATGAAACTAACACTCAAGGTACTTTAACAGCTCTGACCTCCAGCCATTCCAGACCTTAATCATAAAAAAAAGAAAATGTAGAAAGGAGTTAAAAAACATCTTAGCAGAATATTTAATGATGAATTTTGCAGGTGAAGAAGCAAAACCCTAGAAGTGAGAAGCTTTTTTAAAAAAATGAGATTGAAATATATGCATTGGCATTTTCTACTTTTCACTAAAGATAAAAGTCAGAAATAGAAAGAGAGAGCTTCAGATTATCACTATGGTACTTTTTTCAAAATATGGTTTTTAACAAGCATTGAAATTCTCCTTGTTATTTGTAGTAGCTTCATGTTATGGTCAGTTAAATCCTGATAATTATTTCACTACACAAAACAATTTTGGCTGGTCACACACTTTAAAATATTATCTCTGAAAAATGCATTCTATATTGCTGTATATGCATGTATTTGACTAAGTTTCTGTGGGATCACTACTTGTGTATGTGTTAAGGGAAAAACACCTGGTCAATTACAACTCATAGTTGAGTAATTAGAACAATCAAGGCTAACAAGCTTGAACCACTCCCTGAATGGGGTATAACTTGGGGGAATAGTGTAATGTTTTTTGGGACTTACTGAATCACCTGCTTCAGAACTTGCTGAGAGCCTACTATGAAGAAATCTCTAAAGAAGATACATGAGTTTAATACAAGGAACTTTATGTGAGTTTTGTTGCTTCAAAGAGACTGAATTATTTTGAAGCTGGAGGTTTTGTGTTTTTTTACTCTGCTACTTAAGAGTAAATTTTGATTTTTCCATTTTCCTGGCTTGTTTCTTTTGCTCATTGTGGATGCAGGAAAGGGCTGGATAAGTCTGGACAGGACTGCATGCAGTTTGTTTTTTCACAAACCCGTAACATTCTATACTGCTATTTATGTATTTATTGTATCTTGTCTTTTTTGTCATGAGTCAAGGTAATGCACATGCACATTATGACATCTTATAATAGCATCCCATCAGGTTATGCTTAAGCTCCCAGATGATATAGGTCACATCTAATGGATTCTAATCAAAAATATGATCAAAACAAGGAAAGGTTAGTACTGTCCGGTTAGAAATATTTTCAAGGGATCCATTCTTCTGTGTCCAGAAATGATGGCAGGACTGTGGCAGCAAAGTGAGAGATCTATGAATAAGATATTGATGCTTCTCCGCTTCATGAAGAGATGTCAGCCACATCCTCACCAGATTTTTTTTTGGAAATCTAAAAGAGGGGTAGAAAGGAAATTATGTGACCTTCCAAACATCGTTGAACTGTAGTCTAACAACTGTAACATGAGTCCTATCCAGGGCTGTAGCCAAGGGGGGTGGGGTGTGTGTTAGGGATTCAACCCCCACCTGAAAATTTTCAGGTTTAAAAACACTGGTTTACTCATGAATTTTAACTGATTAACCAAATCCCTATGAGTGTCCACTGACGTGTATCTGTCTTGAGTGTCCACTGAAGTTTAACAATGGAGCCTGATTTCTAAATTATTTCGTGTTATGGAACTACTCTTCATGATTTGCTAAAAAAAGTTTCAATCCTCCCTGAAATTTTTTTTTCTGGCTATGGCCCTGGTCCTATCCTAATCTAAAACATTGAGGCCCAAAATAATCCCTCATTGAATGGTGAGTCAAGATTTCAGTACATCCCATGATCTCAAGCCAAAATGAAAAATTATAACCAGGACTGAATATTTCTCATCTATAGGGATTTTTATAGTAATTAAAAAGCTTGGGTTGGTGACCTGAAGGTTGCCAGTTCAAATCCAACCCAGGGAGAACGTGGATTGGCTCCCTCTATAAGCTCCAGCTCCATGCGGGAACATGAGAGAAGCCTCCCACAAGGATGGTAAAAACATCAAAAATGTCCTGGCGTCCCCTGGGCAATATCCTTGCAGATGACCAATTCTCTCACACCAGAAGCAACTTCCAGTTTCTCAAGTCGCTTGTTACACAAAAAATAGTAATTTAATAAAATCTAGCACTTTTGTCTGGCTTTCAAGAATATCTTTGTTACCCCAGAATCTCCATAGCATTATGAAGCAATTTTTCCTTTCTTTGGTTCCTGCAATCTATAAAACAGCTATAATGCAATTGAGCTGGATGAGCCTGGACACTGACTTATATAGTCTTCCCTCTGGGCAGGACTTATAATGCACATGTGTAATACATCAGAAAGACCAAACATTGCAAGTTTAATTTTTGTGATCTCTAGCTGCTCATTGAAAGGCAATATGATACTGGTCTTCAAAGAGCATGGGTTGGTGGTAGATATTGGGATCTTGGACATTATCCAGTGAATTGCTCTACTAATTTTTTCCCCAAGAAAAGTCTTAAAGTGGTAAAAAGTACTAGTAAATGCCTCTGATATCATAAATGCATGTTAAACTACAATTTGCTAGCAGCAGTATGTAAAACTGCTAGAGGCTATGGTCACAGAATCTCTCTGTATGTGATTTATTGGGAAAACTTCAAAAGCCACTTATACATTTTAAAACATGTATAGTGTAATGTTCAGAATTGAACCTCCAGAAATGATAAACCAGCAGCCCTCCAGCTATTTAAGATTACATAGTACAAAAATGTTTATTTCTCCATTAAATTTAGTCTATTACCTCTGTTTCTTTCCCCCCCAGGCATCCATTTATCTAACCAAGAAGAGGACAAGACAGAAGTAGCCAGATAAGATTTGCCTTATTTTTACTATTTTACAAATAAAAGGATGAACAAAAATGGTGATTAGCTCACAGATTTCTAATGATTCTAATGATTTTTATTAGATTTTAATAATCATTAGATTATTAAATTTTCCTGTTTTACATATGTATGTAAAATATTACAGGTGATAAAACTGCACTATCTTGATATGCTATTTGGGTGGAAGTTGTGGAAGACTTGTTTTTATTGCAGCACCTCTCCTGCCATGAATGAAATGTGGTAAATGAAACTGCCAGAATATTTTGCTTTCCTGCCCTCCCATTTGATCAAGAGTCTATTTTATGTGCTATATGTGAATCTTTCTTTGCCCCAGAAAGATCATTTGAATCACCTTTGTTTGACACTTCATGCTGACATTAAAGCAACATGAGTAAGATAACAGACATTATACTTTTATAGCCATCGGGGATTTTGAGGAAGTTGAATTCTGCTAGAAGTAAATAAAAAGAAGGCACTTGATAAAAGTGCTTTAGTCATTGTAATGAGAATTATGGATGATCTATGAACCAAGCAGCTTACTCCCAAATCTGTCAAGAATAACACATTTCAAGACATATTGTCTATGAGTATTCATACATGATCAGACATTTTCGAATTAGTGCTAAGGAGTTCTTCTAGAAACACTAGAAGGACAGTGCTTGACTTCCTGAACAAATGCAAATAATTTATTCCATGGGATTGACTCAAAGCAGAAATTTATGTGGGCAGGATAGGCAGATTTTTCAAGAAAGAAAGGAGTGATCCCAATTATTTATTGTCTTTTAAAATTTATGCATTTTATTTTACCAGATGGTCTTTATTGTAACTAGCAGACATTGCATTTGATCATTATTGGTTACAAGTCCTCTTTGTGATGGGAATAGTGATGCTCAATGCATTTGACCAGTGCAAACAGAAGAACTCGTTCTAGCTCAGTGGTTCTCAACCTGGGGTCCCCAGTTGTTTTTGGCCTTCAACTCCTAGAAATCCTAACAGCTGGTAAACTGGCTGGGATTTCTGGGAGTTGTAGGCCAAAAACATCTGGAGACCCCAGGTTGAGAACCACTGTTCTAGCTAGTGGTACAGTGGTAGGTCTTCTTGACACTTGGGAACTGGATTGGGCTGGATCCAACTTTTCACACCTCAAATATACTACAGTCACTCCAGAACGTCCTGGAAATTCTGGAGTAAATTGTGGTTTCCCTTGTTCCATATTAATGGCTGGAGGCAGCATTTCACCTGCAAAGTTAGCTTTATGTCACTTTACAACTTATGGCAGCAGTTGAAAAGTTATCCCACATAGAGACAGCTTCTGTCATCTTGATTTCCAGGGAGAATTTAGGGCTGATTTCTTTAGCTGCCCATAGTATCCACAGAACTCTTCCCTAGTATCATATCTCAATGTGTTGATTTTCTTCCTAACAGCTTTTTTCACTGTCCAGTTTTTCTAGTCATTCATATAGATAGGGGATACAATGGCATGGATAATCCTAACTTTTTAAAGTATTTTTATTAACATATATAGAAATAGAATACATCGAAAGAATGAGAACAATTATTGAATACAAAGTGAAGGAAAAAAGAGAAAAAAAGGAGAGATAATGAAAAAGGGAGGAGAGCTATAAAAAAGACGGGGGGATATATAAAAAAAGAAAAGCATTAAAAATAGTGGGAAAAATGAAAAATAAAATAAAATAATAAAAATAAAATAATAAAAATAAAAAAATGGTCTTGACTTCCTTCCAGTCCTTTGCGGTTTGGTTCTTTTCTAATTCTGCTGAATATTGTTATATTACTGTACCTCTCCCAGTAATTATTTGTTTCATCTTCTTCTAAAATACTTTTCTACCTGATCCCAGGTTGTTTGTTTTATAGGGTTATCCTAACTTTGATATTCAGTGATATATCTTTACACCCCTGTGCATGATCTGTTGTCATGTTTGCTTATTCCTGTTGTCTAATTCATCTGAAGACAATGTCTTTGTGTGAGTTGTTGAAAATAATCTGCTACAGAGATCAGCAAAGCTTTCATTAGTATACCAGATTGTGGAACTCTCAGTGATGGCCAGATGGTCTGTTTTGCATCCGTTCAAAAAACTGAAGTGGGTAGTAGAGATCTTAGACAAGGCTCATTCAACTCATTTGATAGAAAGTCAAAGAAAAGAAAATGCTTTTCTTAAAGGAACCACTTACTCTGCAGTAGTGAGAATTTCAATTTTGATGTTATAACTGTTGCAGTGCAATCCACTATAATATTATGTTAGTTAAACCTGTTCAGTGGTGTTAGCTAAAGCAGATATTTCATACCATATTACTGTTCCAACCAGTCTTTTAGCTACTTCTTTAGCAGTGCCACAATTTCTCTCTTTGACTTCAGCTTACTTCAGTTGGTACAAAGTGAGTTCAAAATATAAAAGTAGCTTGCATTCTATTAACTCAGGAAAGAAAAGGAATAGTCAGAATCTTGCCCTTCTCTGTAGTGTGAGGCAAAGCAACCACTATGGACTCTCCTAGTTGTGTCTTTTTTGTCATTAATAACTTTTGCTGTCTTCACCACACTCTGATGTTGCTTGGCCACATTTGTCTCACTTTATCTCTGAAATGTTGGAGGGTATGGTATCTTATGTTTTCTATCAGGGTTTGGGAGTGGAAGTTAAGAGAAATGTTGAAAAATAACATTATAAGGTGTAACAGAATGGGCCTACCTTGCCAGGCCAGTGTGTAGGAAAGGTTCTAGGCCCTGGGAGAAAAGACCAGATCCAAGATAAAGGAGGAGGGAACAGCCCACTCCTTATATGGTAGTGGTGCCTGATTGGTGGGAGACAGGGGGCTGATTTTGGGGGTCTCCGGAAGGGTTTTGGAAAAGCCCAATTACTAGTTCTCCTGTAAGTGAACTTAGTTCTGTAGAAGACAAGTTGGGGAACCGTTCTCTTTTAAGGAAACAGCTTGATAATATTCTGGAACCATTACGTGTCTGAACCTCTCTTAATATCTGAGCAACCTTCTTGTTCTAGATCAAATAAACTTCATAAATCTGTTTATGCTTCACCACAAGAATTCAGTGTGTCTTTTTGTGCATCAATATAAGAAGGGGGCTTGTCTGCATAATAGCCATCACTCTTTAAGTCAGAGTTTCCCTTCATTTTTGTGTGGCTCTTCGAACTGACTCTGGTGGTCGGTGGGCCAGTGGAACAGGGAAGAGTGAATGGGGTGATCGTAGACCAATACAATTAGTTTGGTGGCAGTGAAGTTATATTGTGATATAACAGGCGGTTGGGATCGACCGTTATATAAGGCAACCCAAGAATTCACATTCAGGGATTCACAACAGCGTTAAAAATAAGCACATACTTACTTAGATGATCCCTCGTTGTCAGAGTATTCTTGTCTTCCAGGGGTAGCCTCCTGGCAGTGAATACGGAGGTGACTGTAGAGCCCGATTCTTGACCCGTATGTTCTTCCACAGTAAGGACATCAGTTTCCAGGTGGAAGGTGATCCCGGCCAGGATTGGCTTGACATGCCTTCCTCTTGGCACATTTCATTCTTTCATCCACCATTCATGCCTCTTCAGATTCCACAGCACTACTGGTCACCACTGATCTCTAGCTGGAGCACTCAAGGGCCGGGGCTTCCCAGTTCTTGGCATCTATGTCACAGTTTTTAAGGTTAGCTTAAATAAGCACACAAGGAGGGGAAACCCTGCTATATTGTAAAAATAGTGACTCTTGAGGTTCCTCTCTTCCAGTTGTCACCCTCCACAGGAAGAGAGCAATAATGGGTGGAAGACCTGGAAGACCTCCACTTCTCTCCCATTTATTGTAGAGAAGCTAATGTTCTTCATGGTAAGTTTGTACATCACAATCAGACCTCCAGGGCACTTCCTTAACTTCAAGCCCTGACTTCAATCCCTCTTTGTTCTGAGTTATCTCTGCAAGTGCTGTACAGTGTTCTGTATTTTTATATGCTAGAATCTGCTGGCAGGTACTCCTAAGATTTTTGAAGATGAAAGAGATTGACATGAAACAGGCTCTCTCACACAATGTGTGGTCTCTTTGATGACACTTGCAGGCTCTTTAGACTTTTTCCTTGCTTCTCAAGCTGTGACAATTCAGATAAATGAACTTTTAAATACTTCATTATGTACTCACTCCCATTGCACTGAAACCAAAGTGAGATTTGGCACTGAGTAACTGAGGGAGGCAAAGAAGTTGAGAAATGCTTTTGAAACTCCTCCTGCTATAACACCAGCTCAAAACTCACTTAAATTGGATGAATCGTCTTAAGCAGTGGGGATTCAGAAAGCTAGTCTCACCAAAAGTTTTTTTAAAGGTATCATTGAATGTGAATATAGATAGAATTTATGTGAATTATTTGTCAGGCATGTCACTAATGTGCATTGATTATTTATTTTACTGGCTATGGCACTAAAATCATTTTGTATTGATGATTTCAAAGGTTTTATTTTCAGTTTTTAAGGAATGCTGCTAATTACTTGAAGCATTATTTTATTGTGGGGTAAATCTTGTGTACTATCTGGTGTATTAATGAAGGTCTTGCTGATCTCTGTAGCAGATTATAAAGGGATTGGCACCAATTTTTATCTTAACATACCACCACATGGGTGTGGTAGACCAAAGAGAAATGTTCAAACAATCAAAAGTAATACCTTGTTACTTTTGGTACCTGTTTCTGCCAGCAAATCAGCTATTTGTTTATTTTAGTAATTCTAAATTATGTTTTAGGCTTCTTGAGGTGTAAAACAACTTGATTTGGACCACTTGGTTTTTGCAGGAGTTTAGGAAGTTTTAACAAATTTTACAGTTCTTTTATACCCATTAAAATAGAGGATTTGGAATATTGAGGGTCCTGTAGGACAAAGAAAAGAGTTTGGGACTTCATCATAGTCAGTGGGCCACCCATTCCTTATTTGAAGGGAATGCAGTTCAAGACAGCTATTTTCTGTGTAAAATTACTGTTTTCTACATTAAAAAGCGGCGCCCTGGTGGCGAAGTGTGTTAAAGCACTGAGCTGCTGAACGTGCAGACTGAAAGGTCCAGGTTCAAATCACGGGCACGGAATGAGTGCCCGCTGTTAGCCCCAGCTCCTGCCAACCTAGCAGTTCGAAAACATGCCAATGTGAGTAGATCAATAGGTACCGCTCCGGCGGGAAGGTAACGGCACTCCATGCAGTCATGCCGGCCACATGACCTTGGAGGTGTCTATGGACAATGCCGGCTCTTCAGCTTAGAAATGGAGATGAGCACCAACCCCCAGAGTCAGACATGACTGGACTTAACGTCAGGGGAAACCTTTACCTTTACCTACATTAAAAAGCAATATTGTAGGAACACACATTCAACTTCTTGAAATTTGAATTTTTTTACCAAAAAATTTGAATGTGATGCAAATTCTGCCATGGTTTCCAGAAAACGATATAGTGACAAAGCTGTGCATTTTCTACCACTGCAGGAAATGAAAATTCCCCAGGGTCTTGAAACTACGTGATAGAAAACTGGTTCAATCTTCTTCATACCCAAAGGGACTTGGAAATTTGAGATTTGCAGACTTTGGGGACGTGGTCTGGAGTGAAGGTTCTCCCTCACTACATACAGTCTTGTGACACTTCCTCCACTTGAAGTCTACAGTATACACTTTTAAACTCAGCAGCCTAAACCCAATTTCTGGTCATAAGTAGATTAGACCCACTGAATCAATGAAATCTTGATAAAAAATGAACACTTATGTAAATCCCATTGCAATTAGTTTGCTCCAATTGAGATGGGCAAATAAACTTAGGCTATTTTCTTTAATGTACGTATCTTTTATGTAATGATAGGATATTAATGAACACTTTTAAAAGACAGACTTTTTACTTGTGTGTCTTTTTGGTATATAATTTTAAAAGAGGAAAGAAAAAAGAATCTGAAGCTCATGACTTTCTTCTAAAGCTATGCAAATACTTTGATAATAGTGATAATAGTCTAATAGACCATGGATTAGATCTGTTTTTAAAATAGTTGAATGAAAAATTGTTTTCCATCCCTAGTGAGAAGTAATTGCCAAGATATGTAGCACATTTTCCTATATCTATACCCAGACTACAATAAAGACTAGTATAGCATTATATTTTAGGGAGTATTTAGCACTTCTTGAAACTAGAGGGCAAGCATGCGTAATGATGATAAATTGAAGAGGATAGTCAATTAAACAACCAAATATGAAAAATTCATCTATGAGCCATGTGAATTACACAGAATAAACAAAGCTATCATCTACCTGTCATAAATATTATAGACTTGTTTTCTTTAAAAAAAGATTACAAGCACTTTATAATCTTCTCAGGTAAAAACGGCTTCTAATCAATTAGGCTAGTGTTTCCAGAAGTATGATGGAGACATCACTTTCTCAGATCAAATGCCCAAAGTGATATCCAATGATTAATCAAGGGTTGCATATAAATTCAACAAACAAAAAAAGCTTTTTGTACTCCTGCCTTAATCTATCAGTATCTTTCAGACTGCAACTATCCCACCAAATTGTAGACTTTAGAGCAAGCATGGGCAAACCCAGGCCTGCGGGCTGGGCATGGCCCCTTAGGCTCTTTCCTCCAGCTCTCATCTGCCTCGGCCCTCTTCTCAGCAGGCAGACATCGCAAACCACCTCCTCCCCAAGCTGAAAGGAGGGCTGAGGCAGAGATACTTGGCTGCTGAGAGCTCTCCTGCAAACTCTCTGGCAGAGGAAGCAGCTGCGGTGCAGTGGTCCCCTCCCTTCATTCCTGCTTTCCTTCCTGACTCCATCTGCTGCTGCTGCTGCTGCCGCTGCCGCTGCCGCTGCCGCTGCCGCTGCCGCTCCTCCTCCTCCTCCTCCTCCTCCTCCTCCTCCTCCTCCTCCTCCTCCTCCTCCTTGAGGGCCGGTAGGAGGAGGAGGAAAGGGAAGAAGAAGGGGAGTACCCCCACAGCCGCGTGGCCAGCCAGCAATACAGCTGCAGCTGTGCCACTCTCTGAAGTAGCATGGGAGCTCTCCTTAATGCCTTCTTTACCTCGGTCTTCTTACAAAAAGAAAGCCATCTTCAACCTCAGAAACATGGAATGGACGAAGGATTGGGGGAAATCCAACCCCAAATAGGGAAGCAAGTTGTCCAGGAACACCTGGCCACTCTAAACGAATTCAAGTCCCCGGGGCCAGATCAGCTAGATCCAAGAGTATTGAAGGAACTAGCGGAAGTTATTTCAGAACCATTGGCAATTATCTTCGAGAGTTCTTGGAGAATGGGAGAAGTCCCAGAAGATTGGAGGAGGGCAAATGTGGTCCCTATCTTCAAGTAGGGAACAAAGAACGACCCAAACAATTACCGTCCGGTTAGCCTCACGTCGATACCAGGCAAGATTCTGGAAAAGATCGTTAAGGAAGTGGTCTGCAAACACTTAGAAACAAATGCGGTCATTGCTAATAGTCAACAGGGATTTACCAAAAACAAGTCATGCCAGACTAATCTGATCTCTTTTTTCGATAGAGTTACGAGTTGGGTCGATACAGGGAATGCTGTGGATGTAGCCTACCTGGATTTCAGTAAGGCCTTCGACAAAGTCCCCCACAACCTTCTGGCTAACAAACTAGTAAAATGTGGGCTAGACAAAACTATGGTTAGATGGATCTGTAATTGACTAAGCGAACGAACCCAAAGGGTGCTCACCAATGCGTCGTCTTCATCATGGAAAGAAGTGACAAGTGGAGTGCCGCAGGGCTCCGTCCTGGGCCCGGTTCTGTTCAACATCTTTATTAACTACTTAGACGAAGGGTTAGAAGGCACGATCATCAAGTTTGCAGACACCAAACTGGGAGGGATAGCCAACACTCCAGAAGACAGGAGCAGAATTCAAAACGATCTTGACAGACTAGAGAGATGGGCTGAAACTAACAAAATGAAGTTCAACAGGGATAAATGCAAGATACTTCACTTCGGCAGAAAAAATGGAAATCAAAGATACAGAATGGGGGACGCCTGGCTTGACAGCAGTGTGTGCGAAAAAGACCTTAGAGTCCTCGTGGACAACAAGTTAAACATGAGCCAACAATGTGATGTGGCAGCTAAAAAAGCCAATGGGATTTTGGCCTGCATCAATAGGGGAATAGCATCTAGGTCCAGGGAAGTCATGCTCTCCCTCTATTCTGCCTTGGTCAGACCACACCTGGAATACTGTGTCCAATTTTGGGCACCACAGTTGAAGGGAGATGTTGACAAGCTGGAAAGCGTCCAGAGGAGGGCAACTAAAATGATTAAGGGTCTGGAGAACAAGCCCTATGAGGAGCGGCTTAAAGAACAGGGCATGTTTAGCCTGCAGAAGAGAAGGCTGAGAGGAGACATGATAGCCATGTACAAATATGTGAGGGGAAGTCATAGGGAGGAGGGAGCAAGCTTGTTTGCTGCTGCCCTGCAGACTAGGACACGGAACAATGGCTTCAAACTACAGGAAAGGAGATTCCACCTGAACATCAGGACGAACTTCCTGACTGTGAGAGCTGTTCGGCAGTGGAACTCTCTCCCCCAGGCTGTGGTGGAGGCTCCTTCTTTGGAGGCTTTTAAGCAGAGGCTGGATGGCCATATGTTGGGGGTGCTTTGAATGCGATTTCCTGCTTCTTAGCAAGGGGTTGGACTGGATGGCCCATGAGGTCTCTTCCAACTCTACTATTCTATGATTCTATGATTCTACCAACGGAGAAGCTGTCGCCCCCCCTTGCCCACTTCTTGCCTCTCTCCCACAGTGGACGATGTCTCCCTGCCACCGGGACTGAGGTTCAACTTCTCCTCTCAGCCTGGGGACAAGGAGAAGGAGACACATAGTTGCTGAGTGTGATGACCCATGGGCCTTGTAGTCCTGCTCAGGACATTGTAATTCCTGATGAAGATGAAAACTTGGGTTTTTTACCTTCCCAGTCTGAACTGGATTCCTCTCAGCCAGATCTTTCCCAGGCAGATCTGGGAACCTTGCACCTGCAAGAAAGTTGTCTCCCAGAAGTATGTCAAACAACCCCAGAGCCTACTTCTCCCGTGTTCTTGCGCCGGGAGTTTTGTAAACAACAGAGAAGTTTGGAATCAGCTTCGCGCAGGAGTGCGAGGATTGCAGCTAAGAATGTGGCCAATTAAGACTGCTTCTCGTGAGAATCTTTGGGGAGTCTCACATCTGGTCTCAGAGTTTAGCTTTCGGTTCTGATTCCCAGAGAACTGCTTCGGCGGGAAAGTTAGACTCTATTTAGGTGTTTTACCCGCGTAGTAACTTCGCGGAGTCAATTCGTCAGCCTACGGAGCGGGTTGTGTCTGGACGGCGCGCTCCGATTCAAGCCTCGCTCTCGCTCAAGCCTTGCCTTGCTATCCAGCCTACGCCTCGCTTCCCAGCCTTTGTTTACCTACGGACTTTGCCTTGTTTCCCAGGACCAATCCTTGCCTTGTACCACGGATTTTACCAAGTTATTCCACGGACCTTGTTCTTGTTCCTAGTTACCTTGTTCCACGTTTTAAGCCTTGTTTCAAGTATCAAGTTATTTCCTAGCCTTGCTCAAGTTTATGGACTAAAGGACCTTGTCATCTCCCCTCACTTTGCTTGGCAAAGTGAGTGTTTCGGTTATTGGATTACAACTTTGGACCTTAATATTTCATATTGGACATTATTTCCTTGGACTAATTTTGACCTTTCCTGAAAGGTCTGCTTCTGGACTATCTTTTACATTTGCTTTTACTAACTTTATATATTTCCTTAATAAAGATATTAGATAGAATCTGGCCTCTGCGTATGGTTATTGGTGCTCTGTAGCCTGGGTCGTGACAGTTTGACTCCGCCACCCTAAGCACCAATTAACCTCGGCCAGAATGTCTACCGGAGTCGTACCTGGGCCGAGCGGCCAGCCGATTACCTACACCATCGACAAGGATGAGGTGGACCGAATCCGTGATAAGCTCAATGCACAGGATGGAGAAATAAGGGGTTTGAAGGAACGCGGAATTCGTCTTCCGGCCATGGCGTTGCCAACCAAGTTTACTGGAGAAGCTTCTAAGGTTCATGTCTTCCGTCGCCAATGTCAAGCTTATCTAGAGGCCCGTGCTGCCGAGTTTCCCCAAGAAGACATCAAAGTGGCATGGGTTTACAGTCTTCTAGACGGACCAGCGGCCAGCTGGGCGACGGCACTGTTCGACCAAACCTCTCCACACCTAAGATCAGCGCAACACTTCTTGGACCACCTCAAGGAGACTTGGGGAATCGAGGACAATTTGGAGGCAGCCGGTCACAAACTCCGTCGCCTTTTCCAAGGAGACAGACCTATGTCTCAGTATATAGCCGAGTTCCGAGTGCTGGCCCACAACACCGGCTGGAACGATGTAGCCCTCAGGGGACAATTCCGGGAGGGTCTCAACATTGAAATGCTGGAAGAAATCTCCAAGGTGGATCCTCCCCAGACCCTCGAGGCACTCATTGATCAATGTTTACGGGCTGAAGTCATGATTGCCAACAGGAAACAGTGGGTTCGAGGCCAGGGCAGTAGAGCCGGGGCAAAACCCCCCGCTCCCGCCAGCGTTCAGCCACGTCCGGTGTGGAGACCCCCACCGCCAACCCCATACCCCAGAGGAGGCGAGGAGGTGCCGATGCAGTTGGGCAATGTGCGTCCCAGACTAGATGCCGCCGAGAAGGCCCGTCGTCAACGCTTAAACCTCTGCTGGTACTGCGGGAACGGGGGCCACTTCGCCAGAGAGTGCCCAGCCAAAGGGAAGCCTGCCGCCCGTCTTGCGGCGGCGTCCTCCACGGAGACGAAGGCGTCTGAGCCGACTGGCACACAGCCGGCGGGGGAAGCCAACGACCGGGTGTAGAGAGGCTCGCCAACCCGGTCAAAAAATCCATCCAAGAGCCGCCAACCGGGGTCCTGTTCCTTCTCGTGGTCACATTATGGTCAGCAAAAAGGGGACCCGTCATGATCCACGCCATGATAGACTCTGGAGCTACCAACAATTTCATCGATAGAGAGTATGCCGACTCTCTGGGATTACAATATCATGATTTCAAGAATGCCCGTGTGGTGCAAGCCATAGACGGCCGCCCCCTCAAGACGGGCCCCGTAAGTCAGTGGTCGGAACCCACCAGGATGTGGATAAGGGAACATATGGAAGAGATTTCCTTCTTTGTTACCGAGGTCCCCCATTTCCCTGTGATTTTGGGAATTCCATGGCTGACTCTCCACGACCCTAACATCTCCTGGTCCAACAGAGAACTGCAGTTTGCTTCACCGTACTGCCAAAACCATTGCCTCGTAGCCAAGGTATGCCATGCCACAGACACCGAGCCCATCATCACCTTGCCAAAGAAGTACTCCGAGTATTGGGATGTATTCAATGAGAAAGAAGCCGAAAAATTACCCCCACATAGACCTTATGACTGTGCCATTGACTTGGTGGAGGGGGCCCCGATCCCGCGAGGGCATCTCTACTCCCTGACTGAACCAGAGCAAGAAGCTCTCAGGGAATTCCTAGAGACAAACCTTCGCAAGGGATTCATCAGACCCTCTCAATCCCCAGCCGCCTCCCCAGTGATGTTTGTGAAGAAGAAGTCAGGGGAACTACGCTTGGTGGTGGACTACAGAGCATTGAACAATATCACCAAGCGGAACAGCTATCCCCTGCCCTTAATCTCGGATCTACTGGATCGGCTTCGAGGAGCCAAGGTTTACACCAAGCTGGATCTTCGGGGGGCTTACAACTTAGTTCGCATCAGGGAAGGGGACGAGTGGAAGACCGCCTTCCAGACCAAATTCGGATTATTCGAGTCCCGAGTTATGAATTTCGGTTTATGCGGAGCCCCCGCAACGTTCCAGCATTTTGTCAATGACATTTTTCAGGACTATCTAGACAGGTTCTTGATAATCTACCTGGACGATTTTTTGGTGTTTTCTAGATCACAATCAGAACATGAGAACCACGTCAAAATGGTGTTACAACGATTGCGGGATCATGGACTTTATGCCAAGCTGGAAAAATGCGCCTTTGATCTACAAGAGGTAGATTTCCTTGGTTACCGCATCTCGCCTCTAGGGCTTTCCATGGATCCAGCCAAGGTTTCAGCAGTATTGGAATGGCGGGCGCCAACTAACAAGAAAGAGGTGCAGCGTTTCTTGGGGTTCGCGAACTATTACCGCAAGTTCATTCCAGATTTTGCCCGCTGGTCCGACCCCATCACTAGCTGCATCCGTGGAAAGCAGCCTTTCCGCTGGACTGATCAAGCAGAGAAAGGGTTCCAGCAACTAAAGAAACTATTCACCTCCCAGCCAATTCTACAGCACCCAAATCCTGGAACCCCTTTTGTGGTGCAAGCGGACGCCTCTGATGTGGCAATTGGGGCTGTACTCTTACAACCGGTGGGAGATCACCTCCATCCCTGTGCCTTTTACTCTCGTCAACTAACCACACCAGAGAGGAATTACACCATTTGGGAAAAAGAACTACTGGCCATAAAGGCAGCCTTTGAAACTTGGAGACATTGGCTAGAAGGGGCCAAATTTCCCATTGAAGTCCACACTGATCATCGTAATCTAGAACATCTAAGAACTGCCCGCAAACTAAATCAGAGGCAGCAACGTTGGGCTTTATTCTTTGAACGTTTCAACTTCCAGATCCATTATGTGACCCCAGCCCAAACCAAGCAAGCAGACGCCCTGTCACGTAAACCGGAATACGCTGCAGGACGCAAGGAGACCTTTGAATCCCAACTGCTACAACCCGAGAACTTTGCCACGCTCACGGTGGGGAACACCAAATCTATTCCCATTGGTTCAACTTCCCCTACTCCAGGACCCATCTGTGCTCAAGAAATCAGGGCTAGTCAGCAAGCAGATGCCTGGGCGCAGGACCAACTTCGCCAAGGTCTGCATTTTCCCTTTTCGCTTAAAGATGGGCTGCTCTGCTATAGAAATCATGTTTATATCCCACCCGGACCGGGCAGGGAAAAAGCGCTTCGTCTGTGTCATGACTGCAAACCAGCAGGACACTTCGGACTATTTAAAACTATGCATTTGATCCTAAGGGATTTTTGGTGGCCCAAGATCCGCAAGGATGTGGAAAAATATGTCAACACCTGCCCAGTATGCCAGCGCTCCAAGATACGAAGGGAGAAGCCCTCAGGGCTTTTACACCCCCTTCCTACCCCATCTCGCCCATGAGAAATAATTTCCGCGGATTTCATCACTGACCTACCACCTTCCTGTGGATTCACCACGATCTTAGTGGTGGTGGACCTTTTCACCAAGTTAGCCCATTTCATTCCCTGCGAAGGCCTCCCCACGGCCAAAGAAACTGCGGATCTATTTCTTCAACATGTTTTCAGACTACATGGATTGCCCAAGAGTTTAGTCACAGACCGTGGATCTCAATTCACCTCTCGTTTTTGGAAGGCACTACAAAAACTATTGGGCATAGACTCTCGCTTATCTTCAGCTCATCATCCCCAAACAGATGGGCAAACGGAGCGCACCAATGCCACTTTGGAGCAGTATCTTCGCTGTTATGTAAACTACCAACAGGACAATTGGGCTTCTCTGTTACCACTGTCTGAGTTTGCCTACAACAATGGAGTTCAAGCTTCTACAAAAGAAACGCCGTTCTTTGCAAACTACGGCTTCCATCCACGTTTCTTCCCCCCTGTCATTGAAACTTCAGAAGTTCCCGCAGCAGAGGATTGGCTGCAGGAACTCACAGCGGTGCAACAACTTTTGCTCCAGCAACTGGACCAAGCCAAGGAGGACTATAAACGCCACGCTGACAAACATCGCCAGCCGGGCCTCGAAATCAAGGTAGGAGATCGGGTTTTCCTGTCCACTCGCTTTCTGCCCTCCCACCGCCCTTGCCGGAAGTTAGATGCCCGTTTCATTGGCCCCTATCCAGTGGTGGCGCAATTAAACCCCGTGACTTTCAAACTCCAACTTCCGCGTTCAATGCGCATTCACCCAGTGTTTCACCGTTCCCTGCTCCTTCCGGCGGATGGTGTGCGACCTGATACAGACCAACCGGCCCCCCCTCCTGTTTTGATGAATGGGGAGGAGGAGTTCGAGGTTGAGGACATTTTGGATTCTCGCTTTCACCGCCGCCGCCTACAATATCTCATTGACTGGGTGGGTTTTGGCCCTGAGGAACGCTCTTGGGAAGACGCCTCCACAGTCCATGCTCCTGATCTAACCCGTCGCTTTCATCAGACCTATCCCACCAAACCGCGACCTCGCGCCTCGGGGAGAGGGCCCCAGTTTGGGAGGGGCCTTGAGGAGGGGGATAGTGTGATGACCCATGGGCCTTGTAGTCCTGCTCAGGACATTGTAATTCCTGATGAAGATGAAAACTTGGGTTTTTTACCTTCCCAGTCTGAACTGGATTCCTCTCAGCCAGATCTTTCCCAGGCAGATCTGGGAACCTTGCACCTGCAAGAAAGTTGTCTCCCAGAAGTATGTCAAACAACCCCAGAGCCTACTTCTCCCGTGTTCTTGCGCCGGGAGTTTTGTAAACAACAGAGAAGTTTGGAATCAGCTTCGCGCAGGAGTGCGAGGATTGCAGCTAAGAATGTGGCCAATTAAGACTGCTTCTCGTGAGAATCTTTGGGGAGTCTCACATCTGGTCTCAGAGTTTAGCTTTCGGTTCTGATTCCCAGAGAACTGCTTCGGCGGGAAAGTTAGACTCTATTTAGGTGTTTTACCCGCGTAGTAACTTCGCGGAGTCAATTCGTCAGCCTACGGAGCGGGTTGTGTCTGGACGGCGCGCTCCGATTCAAGCCTCGCTCTCGCTCAAGCCTTGCCTTGCTATCCAGCCTACGCCTCGCTTCCCAGCCTTTGTTTACCTACGGACTTTGCCTTGTTTCCCAGGACCAATCCTTGCCTTGTACCACGGATTTTACCAAGTTATTCCACGGACCTTGTTCTTGTTCCTAGTTACCTTGTTCCACGTTTTAAGCCTTGTTTCAAGTATCAAGTTATTTCCTAGCCTTGCTCAAGTTTATGGACTAAAGGACCTTGTCATCTCCCCTCACTTTGCTTGGCAAAGTGAGTGTTTCGGTTATTGGATTACAACTTTGGACCTTAATATTTCATATTGGACATTATTTCCTTGGACTAATTTTGACCTTTCCTGAAAGGTCTGCTTCTGGACTATCTTTTACATTTGCTTTTACTAACTTTATATATTTCCTTAATAAAGATATTAGATAGAATCTGGCCTCTGCGTATGGTTATTGGTGCTCTGTAGCCTGGGTCGTGACACTGAGAGCTCATACTCTCTACCTTGGTCCTCCTCTCAGAAACTGATGGTCAGAGAAAATTACCCTGTGATCTCTTCCTAATGATCCCACAGAAAGACAATCAGACATCTGTCTGACTATGCAGTCTATGTTAGACTTCACAGAGAAGCCACTGAAATCCACAAGCATGTGGGCAATTTCAACAGAAAGGAGGAAACCATGAAAATGAACAAAATCTGGCTACCAGTATTTTTAAAAAAACTCTACAGTCAAGACAATAAATAGAGAACAATACTCTGAAAATGGGAATTCCAGACATGAACAATCATTTTATTTTAATTTAATTTTTATTCGGCTCCATCAGCTGGAAATAATTTCACCGTTTATTCTACCCCCAAGTCTCCTATTAAATGCAGCACTTTACCCATCTACCTCACCCATCAGGTTTACAATTTATACCCCTCACACTTTGGCCCAGTTTGCCCTCAATTTATCCTTGTTCTGTTTTTACTACTATGTTCTACTGTTCTACTATGTCATTTTATTATTTTATTATTTTACTATGCCATTGAGTATAAATGATTTGTTTTGTTTTGTGTTATGTATGTATTTTATCTTGTTTTACTGTGATTATCTGGGCTTGGCCCCATGTTAGTAGCCCATGCTTTCAGGCAATCACTTCAAAACAGAAAGCCATGCTGTTGTGTATGTTGATGTCAAAAAACAGACCTTTCTCTATGCAGATGCCTGTAACCAGACATATGATAATCCAAATATGTTATCAGGTTGGTAACATGACAAAATTTCCATGAAAGTATGCCATAGTTAGATCATTCAAAAAGTCAAAACTTTGGGTGAGGTAAAGACCCTCCATTAAAGGTTTGGGAGTCATTGTTGTATAATATACAGAATAAATCTAGACAAATTTATGAGGCTAAGTAAAATTTATTACTGAGTGAGCAGGTGTGTTCAGTAACGTATAAATATTCCTAGGGGACAATATGTCAAGTAACTGATAGTTTAATGGCTTCTCTTGATCTGTATAATGATATTTTCAGTTTAGAGGTAATTGCCTTTGATACACATGAGGCAGGTCTTTGATAAGATAAATGCAACAAAATTAATATTTTAAATGACTAATAATAAATGACTAATCTTGTCTTTGTCCCACTCTTTAAAAAGGGATTTACAGTAGCATATTTTGGTCTATTCTGTGCAGAACATAATCTGTAAAGTTTGAGGAATTTTCACCTAAAAAAGACATCCAATCTGAGGGCTTCTAGATGTTTTTGAACTTGAAACTCCCATTAGTCTTAATCAGCATGTTTAGAGGGCTACAAGTTCAAGGCTTCGTCATTTCTTTCTAAACATCAGAGTAAGCACTTGCACATCTCAGAGAAACTCAAAAGTTTTCATAAAATGCATCAAAACCTGTTTTTTTCAAGTCTATTACAAATTTCCAGGAGCCACCAAAGGGGACTTAATAAAGAGCAACCTATAATTTCATGCCATCAGATACAAAAATAGAGGTAATAATAATAATTTTATTTTTATATCCCACCACGATCTCCCCGAAGGGATTCGGGGTGGCTTACATGAGGACCAAGCCCAACATACAGCAAAAGTTACAGGACAATTTAAAACATAACAAATAATATAACATAAATAATCTAATTAGAACAATTAAAAACAACAGAGCATAAAAACATTGTAAAAGTATATCAAAACCAACCTCAACAACGGGTAAACCAGGAATATGATGGGCATGTATCTTGCCTTGAACCAGTATCTGGGAAACAATAACAACCAAAAGGGGTGGGGGATGGACAGAAATTACAGCCAACCATGTATGTACCAGAAACAGCCAGACATCTGATACCTTTTTCATGAGAATTCATAGTACCATAGCATTAGAAGAGATTACATCCAGTCTAACCCTCTGCTAAGCAGGAAAAGCACAATCAAAGCACCCCCAACAGATGGCTATCCAGTGTCTGTTTAAAAGTCTCCACAAAGAGCTTCCACCCCACTCTGAGGCAGTGAGTTCCACTACTGAAGAGCTCTTATGGTCAGGATGTTCTTACTAATGTTCAGGTGGAATCTCCTTTCCTGTAATTTGAACTCATTGCTCTGAATCTTAGTCTGCAGGACAGCAGAAAACAAGCCCTTTTTCTTATGTCATCATTTCAAATATTTAAACATAACTATCATGTCCCAGTTTTCTCTTCTGCAGTCTAAACATCCCCAGATCTTTAAGCCGCTCCTCATAGAGCATGGTCTCCAGATCTTTATTTTAGTTGCCTTCCTCTGGACACATTCCAGCTTGTCAATATCCCTCTTGAACTGAATTGCCCAGAATTGCACTCAGTATTTCAGAGAAGGTTTGACCAAAGCATAATAGAGGAGTGTCAATTTGTTACAGCAAAACACCAAAGAGTTGTGTGACACTTTTAAAGCCATCACAGTTATTATGGCATGACTTTTCATGGATGACAGTAAACCTTGTCATAATATTGTTCATTATATCTACCTATCTATTCATAATAAAATACATTGCTCTAAAACTATATATTCATTGCACAGGGGAAAGGAAGTTGATTACAATATATTCAGGAATTGAAAATTTTTCTTGCAATTACAGTCCATGGTATTTCATGTGTACTGTCCAATTTTCTTGGAGATTAGCAGAAAACAAGAACATTTTTTAGAAATTCTGTCATTTGTGCATTTCCTCCTTGAACTCCAAGATTGCTTTGGGAAGTCTGAAGACTGTAGATAAGTAGATAAGATGAGGATTGTGGTGGAACATATCTCAAATTCATTGAGGAGATGGCCCTACTCTGGATTTTCATAATAATAATAATAATAATAATAATAATAATAATAATAATAATAATAATAATAATAATAAAAAACAACTTTATTTCTATCCCACCTTTCTCCCCATAGGGACTGAAGGCGGCTGATAATATCATGACACAAACCACTAAACTAGAAAAACAAAGCAAATACAAAAATTTAAAAAACAATTAAACATGTGTGTCATGACTACAAAATTAAAATATAGTTAAAATACAATAAAATACAATAGTTTGAATTGTAAAAGCAATATCCAAGGTGCTGGACCTATTCTGAGGACTGAGACCAGCATTTTGGAAGCTTCTTTCAAGTTTGTGCTAAAACCCATGGAAGCCAACACTTGCCATTGCATAAGGAAGCAAAGTAATGTTGTTGCCAGGCATCCCTCACATTTCTTAATTTGCACTTTGATACTACTTTACTTGCCATGTCTTCATCATATGAAATTATGGGATTTCTAAGATATTTAGAATTCTCAGCCAGAAAGCTCTTATACCACACCACACTACAAATTTCATACATGTAGATGGAGCCCCCAGTGGCACAGCAGGACAAACCACTGAGCTGCTGAACTTGCTGACCAAAAACTCAGCAGTTTGAATCTAGGGAGAGGAGTTAGCCCCAGCTTCTGCCAACCTAGCAATTTGAAAACATCTAAATGTGAGTAGATCAATAAGTACCACTTCGGTGGGAAAGTAACAATGTTCCATGCAGTCATGCCAGCCACATGACCTAAGAGGCATGTTATGGACAACGTTGTCTCTTTGGCTTAGAAATGGTGATGAGCACCAACCCCCAGAGTCGGACACGACTAGACTTAATGCCAGGGGGAAACATTTACCTTTACCTAGGATGTAGATGTGGCACTGGGGAAAGTGGCAGTCAATATGGTAAAAGAGACCTAAAACAATTTTGTCATGTTCATGCTGTAACTGGTATAATTGCTTCTGTATTTTGCTTCCAGCTAGGATGAAGTAGATCCAGCAAAAGAAGCAGATGTACCCTTAGGCAAACTTGTTCCACAGAAGAAAGAGAACTACAATTTTAGTAAATATATTCTGAATCAGCTGAAGGAGGAGAATAGCACATAATGAATCTGAGACCTTTTGTTCCTTTTGTAACATCTAACCACAAGTTGTTGTTTTTTTTTAAAAAAAAAAACTTACCACTCCTTCCGTTTTCAACATAAGGGGATATAAGGAATCTGTGGGTATTTGACAGTATGAGAATATCCTCAGAAGCTCTGAGGCAGATTCCAAAAGAATCGTGGGTGCTGTTGGTCTCATTCCTCACCTTTCCAGAATTCGTTAGTTTGAAAATCAGGCTGGGTAAGAAAACTGATTAGTTATGTATTGCTGCCTTTCCACTGTCCATTTCTAGTGGCAATCTTTCTGAACTTGAACAATACATATAAAGAGCTAAACTATGTTTATCGCTGAATAATATTGCCAGACATACTGCCATTTTAACCACGTCTTCTTTCCCAAATGTCATTCTCACACCCTCTCATCTCATGCTCACCAACTGCTACTTTAATTATCACTTTTTGCACTCATCAAGCCATTGCCTGTCACTCACCATTTCTTTTTCAATCTTATTGCAGTCCTTTTTTTAGATTTAATTTCTCATCATTCTTTCTTTTCATCCGTAGTGTGTATCAGCTTCAATCTTTGTCACGGTACCTAAAAAAATGCAGGTTATGGATTACTGTCATCAACTTGTCCATTTTCTGTCTCTCTCCCCCTTCCTCCCCGTCATTTTGTTCTAAACACTTCCTGTCAATGCTGATTTTATATTTGTTTCAGTGCTGCTATTCTCCTGCCTCATACTATCTAAATGCTGACCAATGATTTCTTCTCCTTCACTTTCCATTATCTTGTGATTATGCTTGTCCATACAATTGCAGCTGCCTGAATCACAGTGTTTACCAAGGTCTCCTCGGAAACTCTGTTCTTTTGTCTCCCTAAGTGCATTATTTCTGCTTTGCTTAGACTGATAAAGCTGTGTTCTGTCCTTGATCTTTCTACTTTTCAGTGTTGGATTTTATTAGGTTGCACTTGCTGTAATTAATACATTGACATCACTGTGGCAAGATTTTCCCCCTTTGATCCAGTACATTCTTGTATCCCTTTGTCTGAATATCTTCATTAATCTCAAGACTGAAGTATTTTTTGTGTAAGAAGCATACTGTTGTTAAAGAAGTCCGATTGAAAGAGACATTCATGTTAAAACTTTCTGAAATAAGAAACAATTCCTACTTGACATTTACTAACCAAAAAGGTGTAAGTGTTCTGAGAAGTCAGTGCTAAAGAGCAAACATTCTTTGTTTTATTCATAGTTTCAGTTGAAAATAGGATCAGTTTGTATGTTTTCAAATATTTTCCCATTGATGCTCTGCTGAAATATTATGTAAAGCCCTTAATGGTTTGGGTACTGCTTATCTTCACAACCATATCTCTCCTTATGAACCAGCGAGGGCTCTTAGGTATGCTAGGGAGGCCCTTCTCTTGCTCCCGCCTCCATCACAAACACGGTTAGTGCGGACGAGGGAGAGGGTCTTCTTGGTGGTGGACCACAGGATCTGGAATCCTCTCCCCAGGGAGATCGGATTAGCCCCTACCCTGTCCACATTCCATGAAGACTTGAAGACATGGATGTTTAAATATGCTTTTGAACAATCGGTCAGTTTTTGTAATTTATCACTGCCCAGTCCTAATTGTTTACTGCTCTGATTCCAGCACTTCACCCCCACTCCTGACCCTATTGCAGAGGCGGTCCAACCATAAGGCGAAATAGGCATTTGCCTGTGGCGCCATCATCCCGGGGGCACCATCGTCCTGGGAGGAGGGCACCACTCTCAACCTCCTTCTCTTTCGGGCCTTCCAGCGGCCGCGCTGGGCCTTCCGGCCAGCGCAGACCCACCTTCGCACCACACAAGCCCACCTTTGGGGCCTTCAGAGATTGTGAGGTCTGTAGGAACTTGGAAGCTAGGTATGTGGGGTTTATATATCTGTAGAAGGTCCAGGGTGGGAGAAAGAACTTTTCTTTGAAGCAGGTGTGAATGTTGTAATTAATCACCTTGATTAGCATTTAATGGCCCTGTGGCTTCAAGGCCTGGCTTCTTCTTGCCTGGGAGAATCTTTTTTTGGGAGGAGTTAGCTGTCCCTGATTGTTTACTGTCTGGATTTCTTCTGTTTTCAGAGTGTTGTTCTTTATTTATTGTCCTGATTTTAGAGGGTTTTTTTTAAATACTGAGGGCTATCTGGGTTATCTAAGTCCACACTGCCCTATATCCCTGTTCAATGTTTAGTGCTAAATTTGCAAATATAGTAATTCCTACATAACATTACCATGTATTGAACTGCTTTTTCTATTGATTTGTTGTAAAACATGTTTTGGTGCTTAATTTTTAAAATCATAATGTAATTTGATGTTTTATAGGCTTTTCCTTTATACTTCCTTATTATCCAACATTTTCGCTTATCCAACGCTTTTATTTTTCAGTGATTGGTTTGGGGGGGGGGGCGCCAAAATTCTGTTCGCCTACACTTGAAAAATACCTAGGGCCGGCTCTGCCCTATTGTCCTGTGTTTTGCACATACTCTGCCTTGATATATTAATAGTCCCATTTCTCAGTTTTTGATGCTCACTGATGTGTTGATGATGTTTTATTCTATTGCTTAACTGTTTTAATTATATTGCTGTTGTATTTTAAATTTTATATCTGTTACTTAATTCTCCAAGCTTGGTCCCCATGTAAGCTGCCCTGAATCCCTTCGGGAAGATGGAGGCAGGTTATAAGAATAAAGTTGTTGTTGTTGTTGTTGTTATATGTTTCATATACATGGCGTAGTGGTAATGCTGGAAGGTGGATTCAAAGAATATGAAATCATGACAAAATTTCTTGGTTACAAGCTGATTAGCCTGGAACAAAACACAAAAACATACCTACAGGCCTTTGTCTAAACATATACCCCGGCACCCAGGTTAAGAAACTAGTTAAAAGTTTAGGAGAAAAATCAGAAATTTAGCATAAGTTAGAGATAAATAGACAAAACAAGAAGCAGAAATGCATGGAATGTCTGAAATGAGGAAACACAGAAGATTTGTTAGGAAAAAGCTGGGAATTATAGGTCTAGCAATAAAGAATAAATATAAGCCAAGAAAAAGATTAATCAAATGTAACTCACTTTTTTCTCATATGTGTATAATATGCTGTAAAAATCAAAGTTCCAAAGAGACTTCAGCCAGACAAAGACACTTGCTTAGTGAAGCATATCCATCTGTAGGCTAAAATGAAATGTCTGGATGCATGACTGGAAAGGGGCCGTGTATCTCAAAGACTTATGTCTCATTTCATATCCTGACCTTATGTGAACGGGTAAAGAGTGATTTTTTTTTTTACCAAGAAGCTTCTGAAAGTGTTGATAGGTGATTGAATCTTGTAATCCATTAGCCCTTTGGGGGCAGGAAGTCACATCTTATCCACTGACATTGAAGTCCTCGATACATATTCAGTTTTTGAAAATCATCTGTGGGAACCCTTCCTTATAAGTTTTTCTGATTTTAATTCTTTTCAACTTTAAGCATATTTCTGTCAGAAAGGGATTTCTGCATGAGTTCAAAGAGCAGTGAAGACCTTATGCCACTTCGGTTCATGCTTGACGAGAACTATCTCCTTCTGTTCAGCAATAGGAAATGTTTAACTATGAATAAAAGATGTATGGTTGAGAACAAACTGGACAAAATTTTGAAACTGTACAATTTATTTGATTTTTCTTTCAAAGACATGCAGATAGGAATTGTCTGTATGATTTACTGGGCAGGACAGAATAAGAAAATTAATTTAAGATACTTAGAACTTCTGTTAAAGTAGATACTATTCTAAGAGAAGTACAAATACACTGACAGGGAGATTTGGAAGGGATTTGTGTGCTTTAAAATGCAGTTTAATTGCATTGCTTATATATTAATTTAATTTTATCCTAAAACACAGAAATGTTTAATTGTTTTTAATTTTTGTATTTGCCTTGTTTTAAATGGGGACCAAAGTGTGTAGTTGTCCTCGCAGTGAGAAATAATGAGCATAAATAAAGTAAATAAAGCAAATATAAAAAAGTAAAATTTTGTCTGCAGTTATTTTTTCACTTTAATTCTCTACCACAATGTACACATTTCTCAACACAACTACATATTCTGATTAGCATGGGTAATTACAATTATTTTTTGTTTGTTTGTTTAGAAAGTGTAGCTGCAATATTGGGCTCATCTCACACATTCATCAAGCCATGTGAAGCATTTCCCTAAGATTCTTTTACTGTGGAATGTATAAGATATTTGTATATGAATACAACATTATTCTGGTCCCACATTGTTGAAGAATCAGGACTACCAAGACTGAAATTGTGAACCTTCCAGATTAGAAGGGACAGTGGCACCATACATACACATAATCCCTGTTACATACTCAGAGTTTTGGACTCTGTGGCTTAGCTATGGTCACTGTCATAATGAGAGTACATTTCCTTTTAAAAGAATAATCTTTATTAAAGGCTTTTTTTTTCAACAAAAATATAGTTAAAAGCAAAATTTATAGGGGAAGGTAGGGATGTGGGTAGTTGTGAGTGGATAGGGGTGGTATGGGATCAGTAGGGTAGATATGTGAAAAATAGTGTGGGGGAAGAAAGTAGAAAAAAAAGTAGAAAGTTTGTTGTCTTCCAATCATCTTCTCCGCAGTATGTCAATATCAAATTCTTACTGTAGTTCATTTCCCTTGTTTGTTGTCATAACTGAGATCATTTATTTTATTTCTATCTTCTATGAATTTATATTATCATCTTCTAGTTCTCTAAGTTCATATAATCTATAAATAGTTGCCAGTCCGTTGCTTTAGTGGGTTTTCCTGTATGATTCTTCTTTAGTTGAGTTAATTTGTCCATATGTGAGTGAGTGTATTTCTAAATTTGCTGCTCCATTCTTATTCAGATCAGAAGAAAATGTAGCTCATTCTACTCATGTTCTATAGTTGTATGGGTCAGAAGCTCGAAGAAGTAGATCCCAGTTGATCCAGTGAATGTGTGAAAACAATCTGGACACTTTCAATGTGCTTTGATTCAGGTGTACCTTTTGCATTTCATTGTCACTGATCTTGTACTTAATATGTCTTCCAATACACTCGTTTGTCTAATTGAGATAATAATATGTCTGTGAATTGGTCTATGAAATCTTATTGGGCCATGGCATAATAAGTATATTACTCTTAAATGTGCTACAAAACTCTGTTATTTTCACTTAACAGACTAAGGACTTCTTAACACGTCCCTTCCTCCTGTACCGTTCTCCTGCACTTTCTCTCCTTCCCCCATCAGACAGGGGGAATGGGACAAGGTGCGTTGGCTCCCTGTCCTTATCTCCATCAAATGGGGGAAAGGGTTGAAAAACACTTACCAAGATGTCATGGCCAAGGAAGCGTCTTGCATCACTTCCTCGGCACTTCGACAATAAATGAGGTGGGGCCTGCCAAGCGTCATGTGATGGTGCTCGACAGACCCCATCCCCAAAGTATTGCAAGGGCCAAAATGCCGCAGTCTGATAAGGTAGCTAGATCTCCACATTGCTAGAAGCTGATGCTTTGATTTTGTTCAGGAAATACAATGCCTTTCATCTGCCACCAGCTATATGACACCTGCAACTAGAATATCATTAGAGATCTGCTGATGAAATTATATATTTCAATGACATATTATTGATTGCATATTTGGCAGACTTCTTATTTAAGTGTATTCTTTCCACATGATTGTTGTAATTTTTCATGATTAACCATTATTTCATCTCTATTTATTGTTTCATTATTCCAGTGAATTTATATTAAATTATTGTAAATTCCATGTGTTTTGCATCAGTGTATGGACTAGTAATTTTTCTCCTCTACATACTGCTATGGTACTTTTTGTGTTCTAGCCAGTACAACGTGTAACCCAATCAAAAATAAAGACTTGTTTATATTTTCTTATTATGCAAGCTATTCTTTTTAGCACCTTTGCTCTTTCATACTTTTAATCATCTGTCAAAATCTTGAGCTTAGAATTGGTTGAGAAATTGCCACTTAGCCTATGTAACCTCATTTTGCACATGTGAGCTCCAAATTACATTTTGGCCATTTAATGTCTATCCAGTGTATCCTCCATAAATAGCATATTATAACAACTATGCAACACTGATGCAACATTATTATATTATGTTATAATGTTTAAGTAAAAGAGACAGATCATTTGCATCTCTATTATTAAAGAATTAGAACTGGGGACATTGGATGACTTGTAATCATTGCTCCTGTTTGGACCTAGAATGCCAATACTTCTCTTCATTGTCTGCTGCGGCAATAGGGTTCAGAGTTGGATAGAGCCAATCTACTTGTTCAGAAAAAGCCTTCTTGGAGCTATCCCACTTCAAAGAGCAGATTAGAGACTGTATGTATTAAAAGGTTTGAATTATGTGCTTTTGCATAAATGTGCATGTAGAGTGCACTAGCTGAGGATGGGGTAGGTAAAGTTACAATGACTCATTAGTGTAATGGAGCTGGGAATAATCTGCTGTAAATTTAATAATGGCCTTGTATATGCGTACAAGCACAATGTAGCATACTTTTAATGAGTATACTATATAACAAAAAGCCCACTCCATTTTATTTCAGGTCTTGGAAAACGCTTTTCATGCTTGAAGTCCTGAAACAAAAGTCAGCCAGAATAATGCTTATTAACAACAATGTTTGGGCAGATGAAAATAAAACAAAAAAGCGTAATTTAAAGCAGCAGTGGAAATTGTGTCACCTTCTGATGTTACTGAATGCCAACTCCCATCTGTCTTTACCATTGACTGTGTTTAATGAGTCTATTGGAAATTGCAGTCAATCCACATCTGGAAAGTTACATTATTTAAACTGTTTATCATGTTACACAAGATCACATTCTTGATCAGAGTCACTGAACAAGGTGCGTTACCTAATGGATCATAAAATCATAGAACCATGGAGTTCCACACTGGCCACCCAGTCCAACCCCCTGCCATGTAGGATAAGCACAATCAATGCACCCCTTACAGGTGTTCACCCAGCCTCTGTTTAAAAGCCTCCAAAGAAGGAGCATCCACCATACTCCAAGGCAGTGAGTTCCACTGTTGAACAGCTGTTAAGGTCAGGAATTTCTTCCTAAGGTTCAGGTGCAACTGTATCAAGATTTTGGACCTGCTCCATCAACTACTTTGGATACCTTCCTAACATACAGCCCAAATTTATGCATTTAGTTTGGTCTAGATTGTATATTTATGAGTCATTTTGATGAAGTAGTCCTTTAGACAACAACCAATATCATCAGGCTTGAAACAAATTGACAAATTTCAGTTTTAGAATTCCCACAGGCATGGCCAAGTGTCTTGAGAACTCATAGTTCAGTGGAATAAACACTGCAATTTTAAATCAGGTCTGTGTTTACTATAAATTTATAATTGTGTTTATAAAGGTGTGACTCTTTCGGCTTCCTCCATGAGAAGACACACACCATAGGCTTTTGTCTCCACTCTCTGCCAATGCATCAAAACCAAAGTTAAACTTCACAGCTGCTTATTAGGCCCAAATAATTTCTTCCTGTGTATCATTTATTTATTGGGGCAGGATAGTGATAATGGCTTTCAATTCTTTTCCTAGTAGTAGTAAGATTGCACCAGCACCAGCCACCTTGAGAATCATAATCTTGGACAGGACCCATTTTTATCTCATGTCTTGGCATAGTTTTGGTCATTCCACAAAGTATGACAAAAGTACTCAGACCCCATAGATCCACTCTCTAGGTCTGAAACAGGACAGGAGTTGGTTAGGACAACTTTCTTCTGGCTGGACTGGAAGACTCCTTATGTGTATGCCTTTTTTTGGTATAGAGAGGTACTGCATATACTCATGTATAGGTCTAGAAATTTTAATCAAAAAATCAGTCCAATACCCCTGAGTCAACTTGTACTGTACCTTAACTTTTATTTTAAAAACGGTCACCCCCTTCTCTGAGTAGAGTGGTAAAAGGCAATAACTTAGACCATCCTTGAAGAACATATAATAAGCACCAACCCTCTCTACTCACTCCACCACAGAATCATTTCTGTGATTTTTGACTGACTGGGTAGGAAAATTGTGGTAGTGGCCAGAAGTGACTGTCCCCTTATCCATTGAATGACCCTCAATTTATTCACAGGCCATACATACAGTTATCTCCTCTCCTCTTTAAAGGTGCTCTAGAGGCCAAAGGAGTTGACTAAACTGGCATTTTTGATATTAGGAGTAAAGCTCTGGTGGAGAGCTCTTCCTTGACCTCCTCTCGGGGCCCTTCTACACTGCCATATAATCCAGACTATCAAGGCAGATAATCCACATTATCTGCTTTGAACTGGGTTATCTGAGTCTACACTGCCAGATAATTCAATTGAAAGCAAATAATCTGGATTTTATACAGCTGTGTAGAAGGGGCCTCAGATAGCCACTATCTCCTAAGAATATTCCTTATCCCTCTTCCCTATCCACCTTCAGTGGGAGTCTCCCCTGCACTCAACTGCTTCCTCTTCTTCACTGACTATAATTTCAGCTTTTATACCTGTGCTTCTGGTTGCTATATTTCTAACATCTCCCTGCCGTCAGGTGAATGATCAACTGCTCAGCTTCCATCATTCTTCTCATCATTCCTCGGCATAGTAGCAGTTTGCCAGAAGGAGCAACAGAAGAGAATAATAACATGATGACCACCTGAAGGGCACGGGATAGTTAAAGGAAGTAGCATTAAATGGATTCCAGCATCAAAGCCAGATGGCTGCATTTCCCAACAGAAGACACCATGGTCACATATAAGAATAAAAAACCTTTGCTTCTTTCATTTAAAATTACCTAATTTAAAAAAAATCCTTCCTAAGAAAACTTCAAAGTTGTGCAATTTTTGATTTACACTTTTTGACATTTTTTTTACAAAAACCAATTTGAATAAAAATTTGGTGTTTTCTGTGCAAAACATACTTTGCACAAAGAAACTTTTCCCAAAAAGTCATGAAATGACAAAAACGTGTGACAATAGACCATTTCTTAATGAAATGTTTTGTGCACCAGGTATCCTTTTTCATTAGCAATAAGAAAAATCACAAATATTGTTCACATCCCTAGGCACAAAATATAACCTGCCAGCTATGGAAGCTGCAGAAAAGAGAGAACAGGTAGGATCTTCAGAGTTCTATGCTTTCTTCCCAATTTTATTCTCTTTCCCTGGTTGAGTATTTTCAGGATGTTTTATAGCCATATGTTCAGGTAGGTTAAGGTGGTCACCTGAAGCAGGAGTTTGTGATGTTATTTATTTTACTATTTTGCATTTGCTATTATGGATGAGGACAAGTGCCTGTGAGATTTTATTCCATGTGTGTGGTTTTGGGTTATCTGTCTCCTGACCTAAAGAATAGCAGGGAGAAGTCATTTTTTCATTACTTCAGGCTGTAAAATATCTGTGTATTCCAATTATTGTGCCAGTCCTAAAGCTCATATTTTTGCATGTAAAGATTATTTGACACATGCCAAAGAGATGGCTACTTGGTATGATGGCACAGAAAAGGAGAAGGAGATAACTTTTATTGAGTCGCATTAACTTTACCATCTGTCTTGTTGAGTAGATTGCAATAATAGTATTGGATGAATGTTTTTAAATATGTATTATCTCTGTAAAATTGTTCTATAGGTTGTGTTTTATATATGTACATTGTTTTATATTCTCTTTTACACAGTGTTGTGAGCAGCTATGGGTCCCGTTTTAGGAAGAAAGGCAGGATACAAATAAAGATTATTATTATTATTACAAATACATCAGGCAAGAAGAGTGTTATATATCTCCAAAGTTAACCCTGATGTTTAAAAACCATAATATGTAGTTCTAAGTAAGATTTATTCAAAGGGAATACTCAGTGTCTGCATCTGAGGCTGAGAGAGAGTGATTGTCTGAAGTCACCAATGGGTTTTCATGGCTTAGCAAGGATTTGAACTTTGCCTCCTGGACTCTTAATCCAACATTCAAACCCCTACACCACATTGGTTTTAAAGGGGAAGGGGCTGTTTAAATGAGCAAAACTGCTTGAAATTACAGGTTCCAATCCTGAAATTTAATACTCTGTTAAGTACTCTGTAGATCCCCAGGATACTTATCTACATTGATTATTGTATTATAAAGCATCTTCAGGCAGAGAACCTAGCAGTGCTTATAGTTAATTTTCTTAATACATTATGTTATCCAGATGTTGGTTTGCAAAATTACTCTGATTGCTCAGAAGCAATACTCGCCAATAAAAAAATCAGTTTTCTAAAATGATTTGTATTTGAACCTTGAGAAAAAGCACAACAGATGCATGTAGTCTTCAATAAAACACACATGCAGGCATTTAAATAACTTGCATTACAATTATTTCCTGGTAGGATTGCCATTTATATCTAGATGAAAAACAGATGGTAGGAATCTTGGGCTATTGAGTTTTCCTATTAAAATAAGTTTGTGTGTGTTGTTAAGGAGGGCATGTTGAAAAAGATTTTTTTTTCTCAAATTCATTGACATTTAAAGGCAAAGAGGATGTCACGGTATCACAAAACTCTGTAATCATTACTGAGAATTAGGGGGAAAAGTGCTAATAATGTGACCGGCTAAATTAACTAAACAAGGCACAATGACAATATAGTAAAAACACATTTAAAAAATCAGCAGTTCCTTAGGTAATGCCCAGGGAAAATCAATTTATAGCATAGGCTTTTGAGGGATACACTCCAATTCACCAGTCCATAAAAATGCCTGCTAGAAATGTCTTTTTCACAGAGTCCCAAAATGCTACAGATTCCTTTATGTCTTTTCATGCTGAAACAAACGGATTGATTGCTTATAGTATTATTCAAATATAATTGCTTTTGGGAAAATGGTTCCTCATTTTAGCAAGTGTGCTATTAGGGACGTGACAAAAGCTCACTGCTCTTCTTTAAACAAATGGAATTTAATAAATAATAATAAATCTTCATTTATATCCCGCTTTTCTCCCAAAAAAGGGACCCAAAACTGCTTCCAACATATCAAAAACAGTATAAAATCAAAAGCAATTAAACACATATATAACATATGAAACATCTATAAAATATAACATAAACATAAATAGACATCTAAAAACCATAATCATTTAAAAACCATATGCATTCCAATGGTGTCTCATCAGGTCATATTGGACTTGGCTCCGCTCGATAGGAAATAGCCTTCCTGCCACTTCAGTCTAGATTTCTTTACTGAGGGCTTGCCTAAACAGAAAGGTTTTCAGTTGTTTCTTGAAGAATAACAGAGAAGGAACTCGCTTTGGGGAGAGTGTTCCAAAGGCTCGGGGCAGCCACCGAGAAGGCCCTCTCTCTCGTTGTCACCAACCATGTTTGAGACAGTTGCGGAAGCAAGAGTAGGGCCTCTCCTGATGATATTAGTGATCTGGCAGGTTGGTATGAAGAGATGTGGCCAGATAGGTAAGTTAGACCTGAACCATTTAGGGCTTTAAAGATCAAGTCCAGTACTGTCACGCCCAGGCAGCGGAGCACTAAGAACCAGACACAGAGGCCAAATATAATCTAATATCTTTATTAAGGAAATATTATAGAAGAATAAAAACAAGTAGAAAATGTAGTCCAGGAATAGACCTTTCAAAGAAGGTCAAATATAGTCCAGAATTATTTTGTCCATTATATTATATTAGAGTTCAAAGTTGTAATCCCATAACCGAAACACACTCTACTTTCAAGCCGTAGAGTGGGGAAACGTCCAACGATTTTTTCTGAGGTTCAAAGTAAGTCCAAGGCAAGAACTGGAGACAAGACTAGATACTTGAGACAAAAATCCAAGGCTGGAAACAAGACGAGATAGTTCTTGAAAACTTGGCAAGGCAAAGCGAGGCACGGCGAAGGCAAGGAAACTGGGGTTGTAGACTTAAAGCAGTCTACACTAGAAAAGGAGCCGAAGTTACTCCTGAAGTTGATCAGTTGACTCCGCATGGATTTCCCTGTGTGGGTAACTTTTAAGAGCTTCAATCTTCCTGCAAAGCAGGTGTCCAAAGCTTCCTTTCCCAAGGGAAAGAGAAGCGAAACACATCTTACTGCAGCTGCAATCCTCCCTGCAAATTCCCAAGAGAAACTTGGCTAATTAGAGTCTTGTTTGGCTGCTAATCTGAGACTTCTCCTTGTTATTTCTTTCTCGCCCCGATTCGCCGCATGGGAATGTTTTCCCGAAAAGGGGGGAGAAACACTGGGAGAAACCGATTCAAGGTCTCTTCTAATTAAGTCCTGGGTAGATTCGTCAACAACAGGCATCTGGAAGAAATCCGTTTCTTGCTGAGACCGCAGAAAACCCATGTTTTTGTCATCATTATCCATGATGGCGCTAGGATCAGAACTCTGAGACCCATGAGACATCACAAGTACCTTGAATCGGGTTCGGAAACAAATTTGCAGCCAGTGGAGGTGCTGTTGCAGGGGGGAAGTACGCTCCCTGGGTCCAGCACCTGTGAGTAACCTGGCTGGATCTTTGGACTAGTTGAAGCTTCTGGGCACTCTTTAGGGGCAGCCCCATGTAGAGCCCATTACAGCAGTCTAGATGGAATGTAACTTGGCTTCTCAAGGTACTGTCACAGCTTGCACACAAGTTTTAATTGTGTGAAGGCCCTCCTGGCCGCAGCTGACACCTGGGCCTCCAGGTTCAGCAATGAGTCCAGGAGGACTCCCAAGCTGCAGACCTGTGTTTACAGGAGTGTAACCCCATCCAACATAGGTTGACACACTATACCCTGATCTGCTTTACGATTGACCAGAATTACCTCTGTCTTCTCTGGATTCAATTTCAATTTGTTTGTCCTCATCCAGTCCACTACAACTGACAGGCTTTGGTTCTGGGTCTGGGATGTTTCCTTGGCTTTTGGTGGAAATATGTAAAAGAGTTGAAAGTCATCTGAGTACAGGTGGCACCAAACTTCAAAACTCTGGATGATGTCTCCCAGCGGCTTCATGTAGATGCTAAGCAACATGGGAGACAGTACAGATCCCTATGTGACCCAACAGGACAATGGCCATGAGGTCAAGCAGATATCCCTAAATACCACCTTCTGGGTCTGTCCTTCCAGGAAGGAACAGAGCAACTGTAAAACAGCACCCAAGTCCCATCCCAGCCAGCCGGCCCAGGAGGATACTATGGTCAATGGTTTCAAAGGCCACTGAGAGGTCAAGGAGAACCAACAGGGACACACCCTCATCTAGCTCTCTGTGTAGATCATCTACCAAGGCGATCAAAGTGGTGTCAGTCCCATAACTAGGCCTAAAACCAGACTGAAATGGATCTAGATAATCCATTTCATCCAGGAATCACTACAGTTGCGAGGCCACACGCACTCTAGAACCTTGCCCAGGAAGGTGAGGTTAGAAACTGGGTGGTAATTATCCATCTCAAAAGGGTCCAATGACAATTTATTTAGTAAAGGTCTTACTACAGCCATTTTCAGGCTGGATAGAAATTTGCCTTGACTAAGAAAGGCATTTGCCCCACCCTCTTCACCCAGTCTATCAGACCCCATCTGGCCTGTTTGATTAATCAAGAAGAGCAAGGGTCTAGAATGCACGTGGTGAGTCTCACTTCTTCAAGGATCCTGTCCGCATCCTCGGACTGCACCAATTGAAATTAATCCATTGAAACTCGACAAGCAGGTACCGGAGTTACATCCTCAGAGACTGTATCAATACTGACATCCAGGTTGACTTGGATCTAAGCAACTTTATCTACAACAAACCTTGCAAATTCTTCACAGTGAGCTGCTGAGTGGTCAGAGGACCCCACCCAACCATCAGGGTGAAGGAGTCCCCTGACCACCCAGAACAGTTCCTTGAAGATGCAATGTTGGTGGTGCTGAAAGATTTCTCAGCCACCTTCATTGCTGTAGAGTAGGACTATACTACACTATACTCCGTGTTCGGTCAGATTTGGTACGGGTTTGGCACCAATGTTACTCTAGTCTCCTACACATTTGCGTCATTGCTGCCAGCTCCACCTTATACCATGAAGCTGATTTGGCTCTGCTCTGTGTAAGGAGACGTTCAGAAGTGATTGTATTCTACTTCTGTATTCTCATGGTCCAGAGCTTTGACATAGTGGCAGGAAAATTCCCAAGAGTCATCAGAAATCTGTCTGGATCCATAAGCCTCCTGGAATTGACCATTTTAGTTTTCTCCTGTTTGAACTATAGCACTTGCTTGACCCATGGTGTGAGAATTTTCAGATAAGTTCATTTGCTGAGGCTGGCTGTCATCTGAGCTGCTGATGTCACTATCATCTGCTTGATACAGGATCAAATAGTCATGGCAGACCCAAGGCTGGCAGTGGTGTATGCATCCCATAGTGGCATCAGCAGCCCTACAGGTTGTTAGCCTTCTTGGGGTCAGAGGAGAGGAGCACATTACCATCGCTGGGGATTGACAAAAAGCCAACCTAAGTAAATGGCATGGAAAAAAGTAAAATGCTTACTCCCAAGTAAAACACTTAGTCCTAAGCAAACCTCCTTCCATTTCAAGCAGCACTACTACAAAAAAACCAAGCATGATAAGTTTATATAGCTAGCTGTGGAACTATACAGATTTCAGCCTGTGAAAACTGGCTCTGTTATTTGTCAGAAACATTAAGGAAAATGTAATAGCCAGAAGGTAAAATAAAACTAGAAATACTCATACTGAACAAGGAAGGTGTTCAGTTATTAAGTCACGCTCTGAAAAAGAGGAAACAGCACCCATAAAATGTTAACAGCTTGACAGTTTTAGTACAGGGGCAGGATTGGGATGCGTTCTGTAAGCTAAAAGACTTTTGAGTACCTTTGAACATTTTGAAAGTGTATCCACCACCTGTGTTCACATTCCGGTCCCACCCACAAACTTTTCACATTGGGAGAAAAGAGCTGAAGTGAGAATGCAAGGCTGTTCTTCTGCTTGGTCTCCATGTAATCAAGCAGACATCATGTTCAACCTTGTTAACATGAGGACAACTCATTCATTCAAATGTTTTACAGTCCCTTTTCAGAGCTTCTTGCTCAGTATGGGGAGGTCAGGAGGATAGGGGGCAATTCTAGCACCTCTCTACAGATATAGTTTTGGCATTCCTGAATAGACCTACTAAGTATCGATGAAGGAAGAATGATGAATTTTTCAAGCTATCATATCCACTCAAGGAAACAAGCTTCAGCTGACCAAGGCTGTTGTCAAGCCTCCTAGAAAGAAAAGTTCCAGATGTATTGTGTCTGACTGATGGGGAAATAAGCCAGGAATCAACCTTGCTGCTTGCTCAAAAATATATATAATTGAAGTGTGAGCTCTCCACATTTGTGGATTTGACATTTGCAGATTTGATTATTCATGGATTTGATTAAAATTCTCTTTAGGAACTTCATGGTATTTGATTATCAATTTGATTAAAATTCTCTTTAGGAATTTCATGGTCAATGTCTACTGGAAGCTGATAATAGAGTCATGCTGGATTCATAGAGAGGGATTCTCTGAGGTTAAAAATATATTTTTTAATTTTTAAAAAGTTGCGGTTCTTCATTTTGTGAAGGCCCTGTACCCCTAACCCCAGCAAATGTAGAGAACTAACTATCAAGTCAATAGATGGTTTCCATGCTTGAGTGAGAAATATGCAAGAGCAGGATTTCACATCACCTATTGCCAGTTCCTGCACTTTGTTTTCTTGGACAGAATTTACAATGAACTTGCCAGTTATCAGGTGATAAGTAATCAGGCAATGTGCACGGATATGTAAAGTCACAAACAGTGCCCCAAATAGAGGCATACTGATGTCATCTGAGAAAACATGGAGGAATAATGACAAGTACCTGCTGATATACCATCCGTTTGTTTGTTTGTTTGTTTTATTAGCACCAGCAGTATATATGGTACTTTACATGAGTGGCTTACAGTTATTAATTTGACAGATTCCTTCCTCCAGAGTGATGCACAAACAAAAGGAGAGGCCAATTTTTTGTTGTTGGAGGGTTTTGGGGTGGGGGTTAAGTCCAGCAGACTCTAACAGTTGTTCTCTCCATCTGGGGCCACATCATTTGAAGTGGAGAGAGGTTCTTTCATCAGTTGCTGAGCCTAGTCATGATGGAGCTGTGCCAGCCTGTTCTTCTCTCCTTCTAAGGCCACAGCAGTGGCAACTAGGATGAAGGTAAGGCCTTGAATAATCATCCCACCATCCAAGAATTGTCCATCTCATTTTAAAAGGCATCCATATGGGGCTGTGGTAGCGCAGCGGGTTGAACCACTAGCTGCAGGAAATCTGCTGACTGGAGGGTTGCCAGTTTGAAGCCGCGAGTTGGGGTGACCTCCTGCTGTTAGCCCTAGCTTCTGCCAATCTAATAGTTCGAAACATGCAATGTGAGTAGATCAATAGGTATCACCTCGGCGGGAAGGTAAAAGGATGCCCCATGCAGACATGCAAGCAACACAATGTTTATGTTTATGGACAACAGGCTCCTCAGCATGGAAAAAATGGAACAAGAGCACCTTCCCATGGCCAGAGTTGAGCATCACTGCCAGATGCCGAAAATGAAAGGGGAAGGCCTTTACCTTTGCCTGTGTATTGTATGTCGTTGTTGTTCACTATGTAAAAGGCATTGAATGATTGCCATATATGTGTCAAGAGTCAGACGCCAATTAGCGAACAAAAATAGAGTTTATTCAGCAGATAAGCCAAAAAGTAATGTTAACACAGAAAAAACCTTGTAACACTTCACTATGAGTGCTTCAAGAGCAGTTCAAACAAAAATATAATTCAGCAACACAAGCAGGTAAAAACAAAGCTAAACAAACTTAGTGCAAACTGCACTTTCTGAGTCCAAGCCCTGCCAGCCGGCTCTGTAGTTTTCAAAGGAACAGTTCCCAAAAGAAAACACCAAATTGGTCAGGAAACAAACAAACAAACTAAGAATGCAGTAGACTGCTTCCACAATGTGGATAAAGCCGAAGGCTCCAAAAGGATGGTGAAAAGACGTTGTCCGGGATTCCAAGGTCAGGTCAGGAGATAACAGCGGTGTCCAAAGAGCAAGCCAGGAGTCAAAAGCCGATAGTAGTCATCAATCACAGGGCGAAGGCAGTAGCAAGGTCAAATTCCGGTCCAAGGTCTGAAGAGGGTGCAGTCATCCAAAACAGGTCCACGATAAGACACAGCGAGAGCCAAGCTAGGTGATAACAGCAGATTCAAATCATAGTCCAAGTCCAGTCTTCATGGAAACACAGAGATCCCAATGGCGCCTCAGCAACACCTTGCCACACGTAAAGTGCAGTGGCCAAACATTCCCATTTTATTCCCCTTCCTCCTGGGTGACCAAACACTCACACCCAAACACCAGGTGTCCCAAATCTACTCAGAGTCTGAGCTCCACACAGCTAGAGCTCGTGGATCTGGAGTACCTAGCAATTCGTCGGAGTCCCAATCATCCTGCCCACACTTAGCCCCATGAACACTTAAAGAACCATTCTCCCTTCTCCAAGCATCCCAATTGGGATCAGCTCCTGCAGAAACCCCAGGTTCAGAAGTATCCATAGACCCCAAATCCCCAGACATCTCCGGTGGCTGTGCCCATTCAGTGCCCGCTTCCCCAGCCACCACCTGTTCCTCAGCATCCATCTCCCCATCTGAATCTTCCTCAGAAGATCCCCCATATAGCTCTCTAAGTCACTTCCTGCGCAACTCCTCCAGTGAACCCTCATCACGAGGGTTTTTTCTTCCTCTTCGAATTCCATCCCCATCAACCATAATCCCCGAAGGCGCAGTCACAACAATATGTGTAAACTATGATCAGCTCTGAGTCCCTCCAGGGAGAAAAAGTGGAATATAAATAAACTGTATCATCATCACTATTATTATTATTATTATTATTATTATTATTATTATTATTATTATCATCATTATTATTTTATGACACAGCAAACAAGATAGATATGCTGGATTTCGTTTCACAAAATCACAAGTCGAACACTTCCCAAGTGTCTAGGACTGTGTGATGTATTTTTAGATGATACATGCAGATCCCAGCAGGGTGGCCTTTTGCACTTGGCAGATCGTAATTTTGTCAATGTCTATTGTTTCCAAATGCCGGCTGAGATCTTTTGGCACAGCACCCAGTGTGCCCATCACCACTGGGACCACCTGCATTGGTTTCTGCCAGAGTCTTTGAAGCTCAATCTAGAGGTCCTGATAGCGGCTGAGTTTTTCCTGTTGTTTTTCGTCAATGCGACTGTCACCTGGGATGGCAACATCAATGATCCAAACCTTTTTTCTTTTCCAAAACTGTGATGTCTGGTGTGTTGTTGTTGTTGTTGTTGTTGTTGTTGTTGTTGTTGTTATTATTATTATTATTATTATTATTATTATTATTATTATTATTATTTTCCAAGCACAGCCACTACTATATTTTTAGTGCCAATTTATAGTGCATGCTATGTGAAGTTACACTCCCTCTGCATGAATATAAAATGTTTCTGCTTGCATTTGGAGAGTTTCCAGGCAACACTTGTCTCCCACCTCTTCCCTACATCCATCCCATTCACTACAAAGGACTGAAGGGAAACTCCTAGAAATAAATTTTCAAAGACTTCTGCAAAAATAGAACGTGAGGGATATTAATGGCCTGAAAGGATGTCCACCCACAGTTTCATAAACACAATATTTTGTTTAAGTTTTTATCTCTGCACCAAGTATCCACTTTGTATTTTATGCCCATTCTGACTGGGTCCAATATATGTCTTCAGGTGAAAGTGACCTTTTGGGATTTCTCATAAAAAAAGAAAGGTGAAAGCAAATGCAGTTAGACATGCACTCAGGACTTCAGGAAAACTGATTTCAGTAAGCTTTGAACATACTGAGTGAGATCCCATGATCAAAAATGCTCAAAGTTTGGGAATTTCTTATCAGGGAGATAATGAGTAATTGAAGACATATTTGCAAACTATTCAAAAGAAGAAGAAAGTTGAGATATGTCCAAAGATATGGAGGTGAATGTAAAAGGAATGAGTTGGAAAAGTCAATACTTGGAATGTGCTTAGGATTGCTTTTGTTGTTGTTTATTCGTTCAGTCGCTTCCAACTCTTCGTGACCTCTCTTCCTTTTTCCTTCCATTTTTCCCAGCATCATTATCTTCTCCAAGCTTTCCTGTCTTCTCATTATGTGGCCAAAGTATTTTATCTTTGCCTCTAATATCCTTCCCTCCAGTAAGCAGCCAGGCATTATTTCCTGGAGTATGGACTGGTTTGATCTTCTTGCGGTCCAAGGCACTCTCAGAATTTTCCTCCAACACCACAGTTCAAAAGCGTCTATCTTCCTTCACTCAGCCTTCCTTATGGTCCAGCTTTTACATCAATAGGTTATTACGGGAAATACCATTGCTTTAACTATGTGGACCTTCGTTGCCAGTGTGATGTCTTTATTCTTCACTATTTTACTGAGGTAAGTCATTTCTCTCCTCCCAAGAAGTAAACATCTTCGGATTTCCTGACTGCAGCCTGCATTGGGGTTGCTAGAGAAGCTAAAATAATAAATGGTGTGTGTTTTGGTGGGTTTCCTGGCTATGTTCAGAACAAGGAAATGGTAGGGCCAATGCATAAAGAAGGTTTTGAAATGCAAACCTGAGATAGAGAGAAAGCAAAACTTTTCAACACCATTTCTCAGTCCCCTGCCCTAAATGATGTTCTAACCATCAAAAATAGAACAAATGATGCAGAAAAGGGACTGCAACCCTTAAAAGGCAAAAAAGTAACAAAGGAATACCAAGCTATTATAAATTAATTCAAATCTCCAAGTCCAGAACATGTCCGAAGAAGAGTGATCAAGATGATCAGATGCTGAAAAGGAAGATCTATGAGAAATGGTTTAGGGAACTTAGCCTAGAGAGAAGAAAATTGAGAAGTGACGTGACAGTCATCTTTTAACATCTTTTATCATCTGAATGGATGAACTAGGTTTATTTTCTGCTGCTCCAGAGACTAGAATCTGAGCCAATGGATTCAAATTACAGGAAAAGAGAGTCTATCTAAATTAGGGAGAATGTCTTAGGAAGAACTGTCTAAAAGAGGAGTAGATGCCCTCAGCGGATGACAGAATCTCCTTTGGAGATCTTTAAACAGAGGTTGGGTGGGTGTTTCTCAGGAATGTACTGTCACTAAGTGATAGTGATCGGACACCCCATCCTAACTGTATATTCTATGTTATATTAGGTACTTTCAGCATTCTCCTCCTCTTTCTACCACTACTAATTATTAATCATAACTTTCAAAATGTGATGATCTGAAAACTTCTTATGACCCTCACTTATATGTCAAAATAAAAGAAAACAGTTTTCTGTATTGCTAATTTTTAATTAGCAATCCTAAACTTGAGTCTTATTTTTAATACTCTTCAAAATCCCAGGGGCAAAGTCTATTATCCCAAATGGATTTTTCATAGTAATGCTAAATTGAGCATCACAAATGTGTCGTACACTAATTTAGCTCAATTTGATAGGCATTTTTGATCAGCACGTCTTAAGTGTTTAAATGAGAGGGATGTGGGAACATTATGAACATAATTAGTTCTTTAGCCTTCATACTTAGGCTGCATATTTTTAATTCTAAATTGCTTCTATAAAAAGGTTATTCCACTTGCCATATATTGAATAATAGACATTTACAAAATGGCATATAACACTACTAGCTGGGGAGGATGGGATTTTTACTGTGCTATTTTATCTGAACAGTGTTTCTGATACAGAATTATATACAGCTGTGTTTTTTTCAGAGCAGACATTTTAAAAAGAGTTCTTCATGTAAAAATGGCTAATAAATAGCAATATCAGAAATTGGACTTGTTTACATGACCCCAAAATCCCAGTCTCATTACAGATGGACTACTGTTTGTCTTGTTGATGGATTGTGCTTTCCAGCATGTATCACAAAAATTTAAAGCTTAATCCAACTTTGCCCCACTTTTATCTAATTCAGGGCATATTCCAGTTTCCTGGAAATGTCGCACCTCAGTCTAGTTCACCTTGCTATGGACACCAGGCAGCACACAGTAGATAGTCTTTTGTAATTTTATTTAGCAAAAGCAGAATATATATAATATCAAAGCAGGCAGAAATGCAGTTCCAAAGGTAGTTGCAAAATAGACTCAGTAAATCCAATAATCCATAGACAAGAAGCAATAGTGCATTCCCAAAGATACACAATTCCAAAGGTTACAAGGATTCACAAACAAGAGTATATCCAAAGCAGAAGTAGCATGAAGACATAGACCATCCACCCAGATGAAGCGAGAATTTGTTTTTACAAAGATTTGCCCTTCAACACACTGTTTTAAAAGCAACCCAAAAATGCATTTTCCCCCTTCACTGGCCTCCCTTTCCCCAGCTAATCTAAGACTTCGTCGTGGCATTCCTTTCCATTGTAAACGGTCAGCCCGAGAGAGCAACGGGCCTTCAGACTCGCCCTGACCATCAAGGCCAAACTCCTCATTACCATTATCTTGCACCTGAACCTGAGCCTGAGACAGATCAAGCTCATTATTTCCCATGGGAATGTTTCCTTGGTTCTCATCCGTGACAGGCTGCATCTGGAACTCATCAACAGGATGCACTTCTGAACCAGCCTGTGTCTGAATTCCATAATTCCCCACAGCAACATCCTGAAACTCATCATGAATCCCATCATCTGACATCTGCATCTGTAATTCAAAATCCCCTTCCTCATCTTCACTCTGGAACTGCTGCTGAGTCACAACAGGGAACTCCAGAGAATCCCAGGGTTTTGAGGGTAGTCTAAACCATGGGATCAGTTCCAATTCAGACCAATCTAAGGTTCAAACTAGACACAGTTGTCATCACCCATTCCAGAAAAAGGGAACAGATTATGCCTGTGTTGCTGTAGCTGCTCCTGCTCCTAGAGCTTTATCTCATTGAGGCACAAAATGCAGGCAACACCAGGGGGATTTACTGGGCAGCATGGCAAATCTGTGAGGCAGCAGGGGAAACCATCACCCTGTGACCTGTATCACCCTCATCATTGTCCAGATTCCCCCCGCACTGGCCCTGTTCTAACTAATGAGAATATGGAAAGACTCCCACATTCTTTGGGCTCCATCCAAGGATGATTCCAAAACTGAGCCAGGATGGAGCCCTGCCCAAAGTAGCTCTGCGTCATGCGATGGGCTCTAGCAGTTTCCATCCTGTCTCCATCCTGGAAGTGTCCTAGGATGGAGCGAGTGTCCTAGGAGCAAGAAGGTAATGTGATGAGGTCCCCCTATTCAACCCTGGAACAGCAGTCATGTTCCTGGCCACCATGCATGCCTCTGCTGCTCTCAGAACAAGGAACATCTTCAGAGTTTGAGACTCATTCTGTTTAAAATTCACACGTGTTTATTTAATACAAAAAATTCTATGTGCTAAAGCTTGAATCTCCAAGTGCAGAAATACTTTTTTTATGTGCCAAAAAAGTATTGTGTTTTCTTCATGCACACACACACACCACATTTTGTACAGAATAAGTCCCCAAATTTTATACAGAACAAGTAATAAACTCCACAAGAAAATTTTATCACAGCAGAAAGAAAATTGCACAAACATTGGGAAAAATTATGGAAAGCAAGGCATCTCAAAAATTTATCAATTAGAATAAAAGAAAACTACTACAAGATAGTATGGAAGTGGTATTTGACCCCAATTAAGATACATAATATGGATAAGATCTGTTCAGAAAAATGTTGATAAGATCTGTTCAGAAAAACTTGGTTGTCAAGAAAGGGGGACATACATTCATATGTGGTGGGAATGTAAGTATGTACAGAGTTTTTGGGGAAAGATCATAGTAGAAATAGAAAGTATCATGAAGAAAAAAATCAATACAAACCCAGCAACTATACTATTATCTATTTATAATACAGATGAATGGAAAGAAAATGAAAAGAATTTGATAACAATGTTGCTAATGGCTGCAAGGTTATTAATAGCAAGAAATTGGAAAGGGGAGGTGGAAATTAAAATATAAGAATGGTACAAGGAAATTTGGAAATTAGCAATAAATGATAAATTAACATGTAATATAAATGTTAAAAAAGACATAAGGAAGAAAAATGATTTTGAAAATATATGGAAGAATTTATCGAAGAAACATTAAGGAGAGAAGATGGAAATCAACCCTCACCAGAAGAAATGAGGTTCTGGTTGGACTATAAAGAAATGGACTCCGTTGATGGGGAGCACAATGAGTAGAAAACTGGGGGAAGGAAAAGATTTAATTATATGAATTGTAAAGATTTTTTTTCTTTGTAACAAAATGAATAGTAATGTAATAAACTTTTATTCAAAAAAAGAAAATTGTACAAATTATTTCTTCCATATAATTCTTACTGCAAATATATGAGGGGAGGGGTACAAGAATGAATATAAAATTGGGGCATTTAAACATTTTACATTTTTGTCTTCTTCCACTGCTGTCTAATACTAAAATGTTTTCTATGATGTTAAAGAAGAAAAGGGATTTTTAAAGCATTTCTTTTATAATCTAAAACAGAAGGATAGAAAAGTGAGTATACAGTGTTTTGAAACAAAGGAAAAAGAAAAGTTAAGAAATGTAAAATACAAAACCCTAACTAACGCTTCCTACCCTGTCTTTGCTATCCTTTTCATACTCAAAAATCTATTCTTTTTCTGGTAAAAATTCTTATCTTTGGTAGATTAACTTTCCAGGATCCCTTGGATACTTGCACAAATTATTGTTTCCATCAGGAATGAAAATTGATGAAAAATGTCGTGCTTAATTCATAGGCTAAACAATTCTATCTCTATGCTAAACAATAAATAGATAGGAGTCTGTCACACACAGTCATCCAACCCAAGTACAAACATAACGGGTAATACTCAGAAATGATGGCAGAAGTTTCACTTTCCCAGCATACTGTAGTGCCAAGATAGAAGGTCACAATTCTCCAATGAAACATTATCAAATGGAGAATGAAATTGCTAAAGTGGTTTGATAGATTTTTTACAATAAGAAGTGTACCTGGCTTTCTGACTTGGACACCAATATGACTTAGGTATGTACTAATAATCTGTATGTGAGTGTTTCTTTGAATTTGTGTCTGTCCCTCCACCTATCTCTCCCTACCTGTCTTCTCCCTCATTATTCAGGTTATTTTGACAGAAGACCAAAAGAACAATACAATGTGCAACATTTCCATAATTTTGGAAACCCTCCCAGAGCTGACTTAATCCAGAAAGAAATATGTGTTCGATTTTCTCTGTCCAGTAGGTTAAATGTAGAAATCTGTACCAAGATAAACAAGGAAATAAAACTACACAATGTATTTCTCCTGCATAAAGAAGATAAACACAGCAGGACTGGAGATGGGTAGAATCATGCTGCTTCATACTGTTAACATCACTCCCTAAATCAATCCTAAAATGATATGGGACAGTGGGTGCTTTTTAATGCCTTCGTCACAGTGGGAGAGCAGTCTCCCACAGTAATGAGATTACAGCAAGATATATTAAAACAAGAATATATAGTCCAGTTGTGCAAAGATGAGCTACAATAGACACTCTCTTTTAATTTGTATGACTTGGATTTGGTACTTAAAAACAAAACAAAACCAGAAGAATAAATCCATGTGTTATTTTCCACCTAATTTTTTGAGAAGACTTCTACTTAGCTACATTTTACCCTTCTTAGAATGAATATGTCTGAAGAAAACAACCTTCCAATGCCATAACGGTAAAGAATGCCATTTGGCAAATATATTAGCCTACCTAGAGCATTATTCCTCATTTGAAAGCCAACAAGGCCATTATATTTCATGCATTTTACATGGCAATCGCCTCTATTTCTTGGCTTTAGACTTGCAGTGATAAATGGAATCTCTGAGTAAGTATTCTTGCAATCTAGCCTGTGTATTATGTATTTCTAGCATTACTCTCAAAGGGCATGTCCAGGAGAATAGCTTTACTATGCAATTATTTAGCAGTGCTATCATTCCTTTGATATCCCACGTCCTCTCTTTTCCCGAGACGTATTCAACTTGTACAACAGTCATCCATATTTATCTAAACAGTATATTGCACTGCCATTCTGCAGATTTAATGTTACCTTTCATCATTTTTAGAGTACAACAAAGGACATCTTAAGTAGTTAAAAAAGCAGTGTTCATAGCCTGCCTATATATCTTGGTGTGTGCATGCTTTTTATTCTCTATTCAATCAAAGGCTTACTTCTACACCATAAGTGAAATGGGAAGAAAGGAAATGAAGGATGATATAATGAAAGGCCTTCATCCCTGTCATAATTGTTCCGCTAAGGTGACCTTTGAATAGTTGTCCTCCAAAGCAGACCAGTAGGTAGCTAGTACACTATAAGAGCAATCTGGTTGGCAGTCAATCCTATAAAAAAACAATATTCCCCTATATATTATTAATTTCAGAACATAGAAATAACTGTGCTGAATAGTTAGATAAGATAATTCTGTATACTCTGAATTATCTTATTTGTAAATTACTTTCCCAGGTTTCTAATGCTTGGTTGATATATGAGGCATACTCTCCTGCCTATCATAAATTGTCTCCCCATTCTCTTTGCTCCATTTCTCCTATTTGAACAGAACAGACTGAATGGTCCTTAATAGAGAAAACTTTGAATATCTTGTTCAAAGTGTGCATCCTGTACACTAATCCTTGAAAATTAAAACTTAATGTCTCTGATTTGAGCCACCACATGATGCACGTGCTCTTACTTTTTTATCAATTGTTTCATTTATATTTTAGTTCTGAAAAAATTTAATTGGCCTCTCTCTCTCTCTTATAATACTAACTTTATTATTGTATTCCACCCCATCTCCCCGAAGGGACTCAGGGCGGCTCACATGGGGACTAAGCCCATAAAATACATCAACATAGGTACATTTAACTTATAATATGTAAAAGCAAAAACATCCAATAAAATCAAATAAAAGTAATCCAACAAGGTGCAGTGAGTGTATTCAGAAATTGGAGGCAAGCAATCAAAATTATATATGTGCAATAACTCAGAACACTGATGAGATGAACCAGAGTAAAGTGCAGTAGCTGGGTATAGGTGGAGGCACAGTCCTAATCAGATTATATCAAATTAGTCAAAAGCACATTGACAAAGACGTGTTTTCAGATTTTTCCAAAATGTGGCCAGGGTAGGAGCTAGTCTAATTGTTCTCGGGAGGGAATTCCAGAGCTGGGGGGCCACCGCAGAGAAGGCCCTCTGCCTCGTCCCCACAAACCATGTTTGGGATGACGGCGGAACTGAAAGGAGGGCCTCCCCAGCTGAACTCAAGGATCACGTAGGTTTGTAGTAGGAAAGGCAATCACAGAGATCTTTCTCTTTTGATACATTCTCCAATCCAAGGAGAGAGTGGGTTGGGAAACCCTACAGAATAGATCTAGGGGAGCAAGGAGGAGTAGAGAAAGAGTAAATCCCTATTTCTGTGCAAAATAAATATGAATCTTAACTTTTTTTCGCAGGACTCAGTTGTGTGCTCTAATTATGACATTCCTATGAGCGTCTGGTCATTCTGTTATCTTTATAAAAGCTGCAGCTTTGCAGATGTGTGGTGGGGAGAAGGAAGAGGGGCAGAAATGTCCTACTACCACATATTGTTCATTCAAAATGGCTACATTTCCAACTATGTACTGTTCCTCTCATTCAGCTCATAAGCCAGACATGTATTATTCAGTCCAATAAAGAAAACACATAAAAACAACAAACATAGGTCAGTTCAGGACATAGTTTAATACTGCTAATGAATATGAATTAAGAACTGAATAGGGGAACTTACTTATCCAGAGGAAAAAGAAGAAATCCTTCCAGAAACCTTGCATTCAGACACATAGATATTCACGTCTCCATCTTGGGGATTTTATTACATCTGAAGAAATTTGCATTTCTAGGCTTGGAACTACATAGAGCATAGTCTATCAGTATGTTCTCCTTCAGTATGTGCCCTTACTGCACTTCTCCTTCATTTCAATATTACTTGCATAAAAAAGTGCCCATTGACATTTGAATCTCAGTAATATTCACATCCATAAACTGAACTGAAAGAAACCAGACAAACATCCTTGCATGCATAGCCAACCTCTTCCCACTCTTAACAAACACTGAGCATTCTTTTTTAAAGAAAAAAAATAGAAGACAATATAAAATGTAAAGTCAATAAGCAAGTTATAAGTAGAATTGATTTCATAATGCTGAGACTTCCAACCTGGAAACTTGTGCATATTTACTACATACAATTGTGTCTCTGCAAAAGCCTGAAAACAGAGCTATTCACATGACAATATCCTGAGAGAAGATTCTCTCTGTCGCAGAGATAAGCCAGCACAATTGCAATGTGATATGACAGCTGCCAGAATAAATTGCAGATATGTATTTGTAAGCAATTCCAGTCTGTTTAGAGATTATAGAGTATGCTACTTGGGCTCCATTCATTTTGCAAGTAATTGCATTAATTTGCACATCCATTGTGTAATGTCTAAAACTCCTCTTTTTATGGCATCCTTTCTTCTGTATAATAAAGAGGAAAACACAAAAGACAGGAGAATAACAAGCATGATGAATTGCAAACATAAACAAATCCAATGTCATGTCCAACCATCCTGATCAGCAAAACTTAAAGCAGATGGAAATGAATTATCTCCCTAACACTTCTTTATCTTCTTGACTTTAGAGGATGGGCAAACCGCTACTGTTTCATTGGCATCCATTAATTGTGTAGGTCGGTATTTTATCCCCTGGTTTCTTTTTCAAAAGCTGGAAAAAAGGAGGATTGAAAGCACTGCAATTCTGAGGCATCAACAAATTCATCCATACCCCTGGTTTCCAATGTGGGACACACACTCCACAGGGAGGCAATTTGTAAGGGGGAGGGGGGCAATTCGAAAATGAGTTATTAACGGTCAATTTTTTTGCATTTCTTGTGGTTCTAGAGGCCTAATACATAGGATATTAATAGATATTGAGACATACACATTTTAAAAATTAAAATCAGAATGTACATGGTAGTTGCATGGTCACAGAGGACTGGGGAGAGCATAGAGTTAACCAGAGAATGAATGAGTGCAGAAACGTGCGGCAACTTTCATTTCAAATACCCCCACCCCTCTCAGTGTTCCTTAAACACAGTGATTCTCAGCTCGTGGGCCGTGGCACACTGGTGGGCCATGAGACCTAAAATTAGGTCTGCAAGACATGCGCGGGGGGGGGGATTTCTTTGTGGCTTTGTTTATAGGACTGTTTTGGGGGTTATTTGGGGTGCTAATTCAAAAAATTGCATTGGATAGACCACATCAGTTCTAGATTATTAAATATGGTTTTCTGTGGGTGAACAGATGGCAACTACTGGATGGCATATGGTCTGTATTAGAAACTAGAGCTTATGTGGTCTATCCAATGCAATTTTCTGAATCAGCACCTCAAATAACCAAACCGAATCTAAAGTTGATCAAAAACCAATTCATAATCCTTTTGATACTAATTTTGGCCACTGGTCCCTGATAAAAATGGTCTCTGGTCAAAGTGGTTCCTGGTCAAGTGGTCCCTGGACAAAGAAAGGTTGGGAACCACTGCTGTAACATTTTAAGCTATATAAAATCTATATATATAAAAGAGTGATGGCATCACGGCGACCCACCAAACAACAAACTACAGGCCCCCCAACCTCGAAATTTGACAACACAACCCATCATCCATGCCTCTAGGTTGATACAACAAAAAGAAAAGAAAAATAAAGTCCTAATTAGAGGGAGAGGAATGATTGCTTTTATCCAATTGCTGCCAGTTAGAAGGCTAAGCTCCTCCAACTTGGTCTCCTAGCAACCCAATAAAAAATAATAAAAAACACTAAAAATAATTTAAAACACTAAAAAATTAATACAATGAAATACTATAATAACAGAAAATAACTAAAAATAATACAAGAAAATAATAAAATATAATAAATAAAAAGATAACTTACAATACAAATAATTTAAAAATACAAATAACGTCAAATAAAAATTACACAACAATTTTTAACCAATACCACCACCACTTTGCCACAGCAACGCGTGGCCAGGCACAGCTAGTAGTATATAAAATGTCTTTTTGTTCTGCATATGAATGTAGCAAGAAATCTGTGAAAAAATCCAAAGCATAATTATTCCTTTCATAGGTAAGCCAATATTTTTATATGGAAAAAAAATATTATCTGCAGCAAGAAAATTTATGTCAGGTAACAGGATATTCTTGCATATTCTCACCAAATACACACAATGAAGTTGGACACTTAAGTTACCTTGAATTCGATGCAGATTGCTCAAATCAATTGAGCCTAGAATATTACTACCACCCACATGATAGTTATTCTATTTAATTACTTAACTTTATCAATCGTGAAGCATTTTCATTAGCAAAAAGCAGTATTCATCAGGTTCAAGGATAGAAATCTCACATTTTCAATTCCCATGATTGTTTCCTAATATCTTACTGGCTACTTAAAATACTTGCTTTATATTTTGGGGGAAATAACCTTTTGAATAGATAATGAATGACATTGGCTATAATGTCAGAAAACTCAGAAGCTGAAGTTTTGGGCCTAGCTTCACAACTTGTGTCTCTTTATGACAACAGAGTAGCAAAAGTGCCATCTAACTGCTAACAAAAAAGATACAAAAAGCCCTGGAAACATAATTTTTAGTGAGGTTGAAGAACAGTAGCATTAACTATCACAGAATTGTCACTGAAGTTTATTTAAAACTTTGAATATAGTTACCATTTGTATTTATATTTCTATAGTGGTTATTATTATATTTTCCTCATAAACCATGCAACCCACAAGAAAGTGTCATACATTCCCTTGTTGATAAATCACAAATTTCCTGAAGTATCTTCATACTATTCATTGTTTTTTAAAAAAACAATTTCTTAGTGATTTCTTCCTCAGGACTTCAACTATCACTTTGCTCTTTTATTTTTCTCTTCTGTAGATGCCATGTTCTTTGGAAGCTTGTTTAGATCAAGTCAATGGCCTTTTAGGCTTCCTCCACATGAATAGGAGTTCACTCTTTCTATAACAAGAATTATATGTCAGCGAGGAGAGGCAACAGGACCATTAGAGATGCTTAGATGGGACATGACCAAAAAGAAGGATGGGAACCACTGGTCTAGATGGACACAAGGAAACTTCTGACATTTAATAAAGTTATAGATATTTGAATGTATTACAATAGAGGCTATCTTGGACATGAACCCCTTTCATTAGATGTATTAAATGTATCCAAGAATGAGAGGAACTATGTAGCCAGAACATATCCAAGCAGAAAGAACATTTCGCAAGTTATGGTAAAGACCCCCTTCCCGATTCCCTGGGGAATTACAGTCAGTCCTCCTAAACAGCATTGGGAGGAGTAGACTATAATTTGACTTGTAAGGCATGATACACATGCATGGATATTATAGTAATATAAATAGCTTCATAGAGTGTTGCAAACTTTGGCTCTCCAAACATTTTTGGCCTGCACACCATAAATATAAATCCTCAATGCTCTCATATCTGTACATAAAAAATGCATCATTTCCCTCCTTACTTATGAAATGGAGAGATATTTTCTGCCCTTCTACATGAGAATTGTCATGTTAGAGAGAATGATTTGTGTGTAAATGGTGCAAACCTACAATTGTTTTTGCAATGTTTTCCTTCATGCAGCCTTTTCTGAGTCTTTCATCTTCAATCACCCATTCCTTTTGTGTGCACGGTTTGCTTTTTGATGAGGAAAGAGGACCATTTTATTCATAGGTTCCAAAAATATGCATCCCACACATATTGTCAAATGGCAAGTTATTCCTTGTCTTGTTCTAATACAAGGTGAGAAGTCTTGTGGAAACTGGTGATTTCTCAAGAACAAGAATTTTGCAAACATTCTTCATATCTCTCAACTTCAATAGTGAAGGAATGTGGGAGATGTAGTCCAAAACATCTGGAAGACCAGAGATTCTCCATCCCTGTTCAGAAAAATATTTTTATAGTAGCGAGGAAGATATGAAATGTCTCTGATCTGATTTTGATTATGTTTTGAATATGGTACTTCTGTTGATCTTGGCTGGATTGTCGTTCAGCCTTTTGTTTATTCTTCTTCTTGTTGGATTAGGTTTTATTGCCATTTTTAGATAGTCCTCCAGTTATTATTGTTTATTTATGCTTGAGTATTGCTTTGTATTTATATATTCACTTAGCTGCTTTGAGCTTCTTTTTTGTCAATATCTGACATTAAAAAATTCCTCCAGCATTCCATGTAAAAACCATCATGATGGAGCAGACAAAAGGTCTATCTTTCCGCGCATTCTGGGGCCAAGTAGATGCCAATAGAAAGCCCACAATATGATCTGAATTATACGTTAAAAAGATTAGATTTGATAATATATGAAAAATCAACATTAAAACAAAAATTTAAGTATAACCATACTCTTAAATTTCTTTTAGGACTTTGTCACACACAATCCCCCCTTCCATCGCATTTCTAAATACTTCTAAAACAGTTCTCTGATGAAGTATAATGGAGCCCATCAAACAACACAAACAGACTTCCACCTGTCAACTATGATGCTTTGTCGGGGAACTATTTTAAAAGTGTTTAGAAGGGGGAGAAGATTGGAGACAGGGAGGAATCATCTTCTGAACTCATTATTTGAGTGGAAACAGAAGACACTGGGGTAAAGCACATGCGAGATGATCTGTAAGATTTGCTCATGTTGAATTGCTTCAGTGATGGGGAGTAATGGGTATTCCTATGGGTGGTCTCCTATCAAGCATTGACATTTCTCTCATAAAATCCTGCTACATGAGCCTGGCATGGTATATTTTTTAATCAATTTAATCATTAGGTATACCACAATTTCAAGATATCATTGTCAGGATTTGGCAAGAAATCAAGTATGACAGGATATCCAGGTGGCTACTTGCAAGGTCAAAATGACAAAGCAGGTTTAAGTGTCTGATGAAAATATGAGGTAATGCCAAAGCACCGGGGATGATGCAATGCAATATTTGATTGGCAGGGTCTTGTATAAAAGCAGGGCAGCCAACATGGTGATTGTTGTTGGTGTTGTTGCTAGTCATTGATGGACGTTGGAGTGAGAGATTTATGTTGAAGAATTTACAGAGAGTAAGAGAAGGTGAAAATGTGATTTTTGTACAGTGCTGTTTGTGTTTGTGTTACTTCACTGCACAATAAAAACCTTTCTGATTTTGGAATGAAAACTCTGCTATTTGCTTGTGTGTGCTGTTCAATCAGGTACCTCCAGACTACTTAGAAACTCAGAGCTAGCCCCACTTTGCTTTTCCAATCCCCACTTTGCTTTTCCTGTCATTTCTACTTCATAATAATCTTGGCTTTCAAAATTGTGCTACTGTTAGCTTTTAAATGTTGTTTCCCAACCCCCCCCCCCCCACACACACACACTTTTTAACCAACTACAGTAAGTTCTAGAGCCTATTGGTTTCGCACCTCCACAATTGAGAGTAATGACATTGGGATGAAAGGAGAGGAACACAGATAAGGGGTACCTGCCTTAAGAACGATGCCTTCTATTTCCTTGAGAATATTTGTTTGGGTTGGGGGGGGGGTGATGTTGTACTTTTGCATTATGAAATTTCTGATAAAACATTTGTTTGCCACTTTGAGTCCCACCCATGGGAGAAAAACAGGATAAAAATGATTAATAATAATAATAATTAATAATAATAATTAAACCCACGTAGTGATGTCGACAGACTTTACATGCTCAGAAAATCTGTAAGCAGAGGGCTTCTGTAAGTGAAACAAATGGCAGAGGAAGAGAGACATGCAATTGCAGATTCTGTGAAATATAGTGAAGAACCAACACTGATGGAAGTCAATAGTAGAAAACTGCTTAAGGTGCAAAAAACAAAGAGTGAATACTGTACCATAAAAATACAATGCAGAGCAGAAGAGAAAACTGGAAAAAGAAGGCTCTCCATGGACAATTACTGGAAAAAAATGAGAGCAAAATTGACAAGGAAAAAACATGGATGTGGCTCACAAATGGAACTTCGAAAAAGGAGACTGAGGGCCTGATTCTTGTAGCCCAAGAACAAGAAATTAGAACAACTGTCATCAAAGCCAGAATTGAAAAGTCGACTACAGATTCCAAGTGTAGACTCTGCAAGGAAGCAGATGAAATGATGGATCACATACTCAGATGCTGCAAGAAGATCGTGCAGACAGACTACAAGCAGAGGCATAATACTGTTGCTCAAATGATCAATTGGAACTTGTGCCACAAATACCATCTGCCTGTGACAAAAAACTGTTGGGATCACAAGCCTGAAAAAGTTATTCTGGGACTTCCGCATTCAGACTGACAGAGTTTTGGAGCACAATACTCCTGACCTCACGATGATGTTAAAAAACAAAGTGTGGATTGTCAATGTTGCAATCCCAGGTGACAGCAGAATTGATGAGAAACAACTGGCTTATGTGATACGAGGATTTAAAGATCAAACTGCAAAGACTCCGGCACAAGCCAGTAAAGGTGGTCCCGGAGGTGATGGGCACACTGGTGCAGTGCCAAAAGATTTCAGCCGGCATTTGGAAACAATAGGCATTGACAAAATCACGATTTGCCAACTGCAAAAGGCCACCCTACTGGGATCTGCACGCATCATCCGAAAATACATCACACAGTCCTAAACGCTTGGGAAGTGTTCGACTTGTGATTTTGTGATACGAAATCCAGCATACCTATCTTGTTTGCTGTGTCATAAAATAAAATAATAATAATATATCAGAGGGCAGGGAATTTGCATGTACAATTAGGACAATGCATGCATATAGTTTGCTCAGCAAAGCTTAGCCATTAACTTTGAACAAGCTCTGTTCCAAAGCTTGGAGATTTGTTTGTGTTTCTGTTATGCACTCCTGGTCACTATTACAGTATTATTGAAGAGAAGGGAGAGATGTTGGCCTTGTAAGTGAAGCCCGGAGTTGTGAGAGATGAAATGAAGGAACGAAAGCTCCTGCGTGACATTCAGTAGAACAAAGTGCCCTGTTTTGAAGAATTTGTCATAGCTCTGCAGTAAAGGCTTTAGTCTATTTGTGAAGAACATGCAGCATGACAAGGTCATGCTGTTTCCACAGCAAGAACTTGAAACAGTTTTCAGGATGATTCATCTTTCTGTTGGTGATGGAAGGACTCAAGTTATGAGTCCTTATAGGAAAGAGCAAATAGAAGGTGGGAAATCAGTATGAGTTCAGAGAAGGAAACTATGTTGAGCAGGCTATAAAATCTCAAAATATCGGCAATAAAAAAGTCTGAACTCAGCTGTAGACTGAACTGGCAAGGAATTAGTTCTGCAAACTAATTCATCTTTCCTGCTGTACTCTTCAAGAACTTTCAGGGCTTTACTTTTGCTTCTCCCTCTTTATCTGTCAAAGAGAGAAACAAGGCACCATCAGATATATTTTTCTCTCTCCAGGAAGTATATTTTTGCTCATTTACTCAGAGGTAAGTTCTACTGAACAATGAAACTTATTTCTGAATAAGCATGCATGTGATTGGGGTGCTCATTTCCAAATGGCATTTTTCACATAAATGCAGACAGTTAAAAAAAAAAGGAATTGATTTTGTAATAGTTCCATTCCTCAATTTTTTTTCCACTTTTTAAAAAACCATAGTGAGTAAAGCTTGAATGACCTGTCCTTTTTCAAATGAATGTATCCCTGAGATACCTTCTCTACTTTTGGTAATGTAAATTATCACACTCTTGTAGTAAATTATGTTTTTCTTCACATGTTCTGCTAATTCTTATCATACTAATCATTCCATGTGGGTCAATCTTTCTGAATTCCACTTCTCCTCTACTCGGAAAGGTAGCAGAATAGCAATGAATTCTTTCACAGCATTTCTGTATTCATGCTTCAGCAGCATTAGTTTCCATGTATGTTTACTTGCACTTGAAATATGATATCATTGATGCCACTCTGCCTTCTACTCCAGCATTGCATTTTTAAAAGTTGGAAGCCATAATTTCACAATTGCATAATTGTGCAATGATGTAATTGTGCTGTTATGCCACCATCTCTACTTCACAAGGAAGATGATGTTACTTCTGCCGTGCTTTCTGTGCTTTTCTCTGAGAACCAATCCTTGTCTGGCTTACATTTAGGTTTTTTTGGGCAGGAGAAGATTCACAAAAATTATTTGCTTTAAAAAAATTGAATTTATAATCCATCTTTCTCCTGTCAAGGAACCGAAAGTGCCTTACATTAATTTAAAGTTGAAGTAGGCTGAAATGTTATCATTATCATTAAAAATCTCTTTTATAGGACAAGTGTCCCAGGGTAACCCTCATAGTGGTAAATTTCCTCGCAGTGGCAACAAGACTGAGAAAGAAACTAATCTCTGACAGGGATATTACTTGAAACCATGTATATTAATTTTGAACAAGGCAATGGGATGATTTTTAATGACTGTTTGTTCACGGATGGGTCTATGGACCTAATAAATTGTAGTTGTTGCATATTATCATTAAAAAAATTTTTTTAAAAAAAAACAAAACTTAATTAAACAGCAGTAATGTTAAAAGAATATTATTATCATTTAGAGTATGTTTAAAACATATTACAAACACAAATAGGCTTAAAGGCTTGATTTGAACATATAGTGAAGATTAACCCACAAATCAACAGTGTGATTTAAGAGCATCTGTTGCTGTTAAAATTGTGTACACTTCACAATAAGGAAATACATTTCTTAAGGTCAATAATAATTTAATTTTTGTGTTTTAATTATTCTTATTAAATTAATTTTCACGTACTAAAACTACAACTATTTTAAAGAAAATGTACATAATAAAAGGTAGAAATAAGAAAAAACACAGGAAAACAAGAAACAGAAAAGGCACTTCTATTATAGAGGGGGGACATCAAATACAGAAGTGACTTCCGACTTTCTTTTTAGTGGCTATAAACACATGTAACATAAGCTTACTCCACTCTTTAAGAATCACATTTCTTCTGATTTGATCAAATTTTACTAATTCCCAAAACCAATAATCATCAAGTATTTTTTTTAATATCACTAATGCTTTTTCTCTAATCACAGCAAATATCTGTTTATATAGTTTATCTGTTTCTGCTAAATCATTTAATTTTAACAGTCAGTCCTCTATTATTCGTAATGTTGAGCTCTTTCATCTTTGTGCATATAACAATCTTGCTGCTGTAGTTCTACATTGTAGTAATCTTCCATGTTTCCTTTCCAATAGTTCTTCCATAAGCCCGAATAGAAAAGGCTCTGTTTCTCATTGTATAGTCCCCTTTAAATTCTTCTGAATTATGACATGCAAATATAAAGAATCATTTCTTTACACTTGCAGGAAGTCCCTTGCATCCTCCTTAAATCATGTTCCAATCCATGGCTAAGGAAGGTTTTACCCTGAAGAGAAAAAACAAGTCACCCTGATTTTGAACTGCTTCACAGATCATATAGTTCCCTTTGTTTATAATACATGTCCAAACTGTCATCAGACTCACAGATCTTAGAACACTTTTCCATTGTAAAAGTAATACATGTGGTTTTGATGAAAACAATAACTATAAATACTATCTGTTCAGTTAATTTAAGCTTGAATGAAACTTCATGAAATATGGAAGCGTCATAAAAAGAAACATAGTGTGATCTAGCTAGTAAAAAAACAGTATCCTCTCCCTCCCTTCCCTCCCTGATGGGCTTCTTCTCCACCTCCCATGTCCTCTGTTTGGCTTCAGTAGCAGTCTAATTTTGGGAAAAGAAGGCAGAAAATGTTTTTTAAAGCAAGTCATTTCCTTTTTTGTGTCTTTTCCTTCTTTTCCCCGTGGCTGCTCTGTGTTTGCAAGCGTCATAGTGCTTCTAAAGCAACTTCCCCTTTTCCATTGGATTGGCACTGATTTCAGTAATACTCAAAACTAATGTGCATCTTAATTTTGGCAATGTGTTTTAGCCAAAAAAGATGAGCATTATACTTGAGTAAATACAATATATATATATAAAAGGATAAAGTTGCGGGTGCAGTGACTATAACAACAAAACTAAACATCCCAGAAATACGAAACTTGGCAACACAATGCAAAACTCTTGCCTCCCAGTTACAACAACACAACCACACCACAAAACCACAATCCGGACCCACAACACTCACAACAACACATCATGACTATAACAACACAACTAAACGCCCTAGAAATACAAAACTTGGCAACACAATGCAAAAGCCTTGCCTCCCGGTTGTAACAACACAATCACACCACAAAACCACACTGGACCCACAAAACTCACAACAACGCATCATGACTATAACAACACAACTAAATGCCCCAGAAATACAAAACTTGACAACACAATGCAAAAGCCTTGCCTCCCGGTTGTAACAACACGACCACACCACAAAACCACAATCCGGATGCACAAAACTCATAACAAAGCATTGTGACTATAACAACACAACTAAACGCCCCAGAAATATAAAACTTGACAACACAACGCAAAAGCCTTTCCTCCCCGTTGTAACAACACAACCACACCACAAAACCACAATCCGGACCCACAAAACTCACAACAACGCATCATGACTATAACAACACAACTAAACGCCCCAGAAATACAAAATTTGACAAAACAACGCAAAAACCTTGCCTCCCGGTTGTAACAACACAATCACACCACAAAACCACAATCCAGACCCACAAAATTCACAACAATGCATCATGACTATAACAACACAACTAAACGCCCCAGAAATACGAAACTTGCCAAAACAACGCAAAAGCCTTGCCTCCCGGTTGTAACAACACAATCACACCACAAAACACAATCCGGACCCACAAAACTCACAACAATGCATTGTGACTATAACACCACAACTAAACGCCCCAGAAATACAAAACTTGACAACACAACGCAAAAGCCTTGCCTCCCGGTTGTAACAACACAACCAAACCACAAAACCACAATCTGGACCCACAAAACTCACAACAACGCATCGCGACTATAACAACACATCTAAACGCCCCAGAAATACGAAACATGGCAACACAACGCAAAAACCTTGCCTCCCAGTTGTAAGAACACAACCACACCACAAAACCACAATCTGGACCCAGAAAACTCACAACTAAGCATTGTGACTATAACAACACAACTAAACCGGATGGCCATCTGTCTGAGAAGTTTGGGTGGGTTCTTCCTCCATGACAAAAAGAAAGAAAGGGGTTGGACTGGATGCAAACTACAAATTCCAGCACCCCATGGCATGGAGTCCATGCATTTCAATTAGAGGCCTCTTCCTTCTCCCTTTTCCCGCCATCCAACCCATTGACCCAGTTCCATGGCTCCACAGGCAGGAAAGGCTGGGACGGATAGAACAAAGGAAGGAGGGAGGGGAGGGAAGCGAAGGAACGCCAAGGACAAGAGCCCTCCCTCTCTGCCCGGAAGGCCAAGAGCAAAAGGGAGAGAAAGACAATTGATCCAGTTATATTTACCCTCCTTTCTGACCAGTGTATTCTTATCAGCGAGCTCAGGATTGGAGCAGAGAAAGGGAACAGCATAGGAATAAAGGAAACAAGGAGAGCACCCACTCTATCTATCCATCCACTCATCTATCCATCCACTCACCCACTAATAATAAACACCTACACAGGCAAGAATCAGCCATGCACTGAGTCTACAAGGCCATTCAGTGCTCATCCACCTCCCCAATCCCTACATTCACACTTGGCCTCCAAAAAAACAATTACAATAATAACAATGACAACAACAACAATAAGAATCTACACCATCAGAGGCAAGAAGCAGCCAGGTACTGAGTCTGAGAGGCCAGTCAGTGCTACACTGGGCCTCCAAAAAACAATACAGTACCATTTAACTTATCCAGCCTTCATGACCACTACAACAACAATAATAATAAACACCTACACAGGCAAAACAAAAAAAAGACTATTGTACCACAATAAGATGTAAACCGCACTCAGCAGAATCAGACATCACGATTAACAACAAACAAAAGACAACAGGGATCTCAAGCAATTCTCAATCAACACAAAAATTGAAGAAGGTAACAGACTTCAAATACTACTACTAATGTGAGTATAAAAAAGGGTGGAGGTCACAGCATAAATACAACCTAATGGAGACTGACCAACACCACCAGACTAAGCCACAGCAACGCGTGGCCGGGCACAGCTAGTATATTATAATAGCTTTGTAACAGTTCTATCTCACTTCTTAGCTAATTGTTTACATATAGGAGAGGAACCTGTTGCTCTCCAGATGTTTTGAACTCCAAAACTGGGGGAAATGATGGTGTTGGTATGCAGATGATTCTTTGATTGACTTAAGTGTTTAGTTCCATTGAGACAAAGATGCAAGACCCACAGGACAAAGGGTGACAAACCCAAATAACCAGGGGTTGGGCTACCTATTCAGAAGGTTAATGTATTCATATTTGCTTAGATTTCTCTTCCATGAGAATGGCAGCCTCCAGCCTCAGTTGAACAGGAAAATATCTTAAGCTCATATTGGTGACAAAAGGATCATCTCTCTCTCTCACACACACACACACACACACACACACACACACACATACACATACACATATTAAGGTAGGTAAAGGTTTTCCCCTGACATTAAATCCAGTCATGTCTGACTCTGGGGCTTGGTGCTCATCTCCATTTCTAAGCCGAAGAGCCGGCGCTGTCCATAGACACCTCCAAGGTCATGTGGCTGGTATGACTGCATGGAGCACCGTTACCTTCCCGCCGGAGCGGTACCTATTGATCTACTCACATTGGCATGTTTTCGAACTGCTAGGTTGGCAGGAGCTGGAGCTAACAGCGGCCGCTCACGCCGCTCCCGGGGCTTGAACCTGGGACCTTTCGGTCTCCAGCTCAGTGCTTTAACACACTTTGCCATCGGGGCTCCACATATACATATATATACACACAAAATATTTTATCTGTCTTGGGAAATTGCTGGAATGAACCTTTGTTAATTATGCAGTGATCTCAATTTCCAGGAACTTATGCAAACAAGGGGTGCAGGGACCGCAGCTGCCTTCAAGATACATTTGGCACAAGTTTATACATATAGAAATTGATACAGTACACAAAAGATTATGTTAAACAAAAAGTATCATTGTTATACATTTATTAAAGGGATTAGTTTTGACAGAGTTCGGGGTACAGTTGCTGCTAGGTCCTTCTGGAGCCTCTAGCAGCTTCAATATTGCAAAACTTTGAAACTGTGGAAAATGTTTTAAAAATAAAGAAAATCATATAGAATCATAGAATAGTAGAGTTGGAAGAGACCTCATGGGCCATCCAGTCCAACCCCCTGACAAGAAGCAGGAAATCGCATTCAAAGCACTCCCGACAGATGGCCATCCAGCCTCTGTTTAAAAGCCTCCAAAGAAGGAGCCTCCACTACAGTCCGGGGGAGAGAGTTCCACTGCCGAACAGCTCTCACAGTGAGGAAGTTCTTCCTGATGTTCAGGTGGAATCTCCTTTCCTGTAGTTTGAAGCCATTGTTCCGCGTCCTAGTCTGCAGGGCAGCAGAAAACAAGCTCCCTCCCTCCTCCCTATGACTTTCCCTCACATATTTGTACATGGCTATCATGTCTCCTCTTAGCCTTCTCTTTTGCAGGCTAAACATGCCCAGTTCTTTAAGCCTCTCCTCATAAGGCTTGTTCTCCAGACCTTTGATCATTTTAGTTGCCCTCCTCTGGATGCTTTCCAGCTTGTCAACATCTCCCTTCAACTACGGTGCCCAGAATTGGACACAGTATTCCAGGTGTGGCCTGACCAAGGCAGAGTAGAGGGGGAGCATGACTTCCCTGGATCTAGACGCTATACCCCTATTGATGCAGGCCAGAATCCCATTGGCTTTCTTAGCAGCCGCATCACATTGCTGGCTCATGTTGACTTGTTGTCCACAAGGACTCCAAGATCTTTCTCACATGTACTGCTGTCTAGCCAGGCGTCCCCCATTCTGTATCTTTGCATTCCATTTTTTCTGCCGAAGTGAAGTATCTTGCATTTGTCCCTGTTGAACTTCATTTTGTTAGTCTCTTGTTTGAAGTCTTTTTACTGTGCATAAAATTTTGGGGAGGGGTTGGTGTGACTTGACAACAATAATATTATTGCTCCTTTTTTGTTCAGAAACTTTACATTATTTTTTTCATATAAGCTATGAAAAAAATAGTGATGTCTCTCCTGTGGTCTCTCACACTGCACAATTATAGTACTATAATTATACTCTGACTGCCAAACCTGCATCCTAAGGCATTCTAGGGCTTGTAGGTTGATGAGGCATTAAGTTCTGTGGCCAAGAACTCTAAATGCCCCTCTTTCAATAGCTAGTCTCGGGATTCCATAGGATGGATGTTACCACAGTGATTAAAATCAATTTAATGTGATAATTATGTACTTTTGCTTGTGTTTTTGCTTGTTTAATTGTAAAGCACAACATACATTTAATGGTGTAAGCCTAACAAAAATAATAAATACGAAAGGCCTTCTAATAGATCCTTACCAACATTGTATCTAATTGTATGAGAGGGCATTACAATTATTCAGCATAAAAGACCTAAATAATGAGTTTATGTTGAAGCCCCTACAAAAAGGATTAGTTTCTTTGTTTGGCAGCTTCAAGTTTACTCTCATAGAGCCATGTACTTTGGAATAATTAAAACAGATGATATAGTGATTTAGAAGCTTCACCATCTTAAAATTAATTATAATTTACAAGACACTAGACTCAATACAAGAGGGTACTAGAATTCTTATGTTCATATCTGCATAAGAACGCATGATAAAGTTAAATCTTGAGCCCAGCTTTCATTAAATCCACAGTGAAACTTGTAATTAGTTTGATTTAACCTAGATAACTGCCTCATATTATTTATTTTTTACCCCTCCTGGGGGTGTTCGGCAACTGAGGCAAAAAAAGAATCTGTTCAAAGCAATTAGGATGTCAAATTTGGCTTTGCAGACCTGATTCATTATCTTCTTTTATATACCAAATTTTAACAGGGTAAGAATATGAATAATCAAAAGCCAGGAAAGAGATTTACCATATTGCTAACTTGTGGTGTACTTTCGTAACCTTTTTGTTAATTATGGTATATAAAAGTAATCATATTCCTTAGGTTAGCAAGTGTGGGGTTTTTTTATCTGGAGACCCTTAACAATCTCAAGAGCAGCTGTAAATTTTATAATTTGTGAGAGGGGTTTTTCTAGCATTTGTTTGTGTGAGTGCACAATATGTGTGTGTGCATTGGTTGATGAAGCCTAGACAACTGAATCCAATGACTGAACTTAATGTCTGAATTGTACAAAGATAAAAGGAGATACAGTAGAGTCTCGCTTATCCAATGTAAACGGGCCGGCAGAACGTTGGATAAGCGAATATGTTGGATAATAAGGAGAGACTAAGGAAGAGCCTATTAAACATCAAATTAGGTTACAATTTCATAAATTAAGCACCAAAACATTATGTTATACAACAAATTTGACAGAAAAAGTAGTTCAATACGCAGCAATGCTATGTAGTAATTACTGTATTTATGAATTTAGCACCAAAATATCATGATGCATTGGTAACATTGACTACAAAAATGCATTGGATAATCCAGAACATTGGATAGGCAAGTGTTGGATAAGTGAGACTGTACTGTACAAGACACATCCACTGACCACTTAGGGCCAGATCTGATCCGAGGTAATGCAGGTCGAGGCTCTGGGAAGGAAGGGGAGAGAAGAGGCAATTTCCTCTCTCCCCTCTCCCTTCTTGCCCAGCCAATATCAATGCAGTCAATGGTGGATAGGTAAGACCCATGTTGTCTTCAGTGACTTCAGTGACATGGAAGGTGGTTAAGGTGATCATTCAGTGGCCCTGAATGACAGTGGCTGGGAGAGTCCCTGTGCAACCCATATCCATGATTGATCCGGCTTATGACCTTGGACACATATTATAGGTCAATGTAGATCTGCCTACCGATGAAAGTTATGAAGTTTCTATCTATCTACCTACCTATCTATCGAACAATGTTCCTAAAACTCAAAGCAAACATAAGATATTTAACTATCCCCAGGGTCTGTAGGCAGATCCATTTTATGCTTTTTTTTTCACATAACCCCTGGACTGTTCAAATTGTTCAGAGAAAGAGGGATAGTGTTTACAAGAACAGGACAGATAACAGAATGATCAGAAGAAATCTGTCTCACCTCCTGTGCTGTGCAGAGTTGTGAGCTGAAAAATGTCATTGAGCAGCCAAAGGAGAGGAAAGGAGACTTGCCCCCACTTTAAGTCATGAGACTAAGCAAAGGGTTTCTCAAGTTGGCTTTCCAATTATGGACCAACTGGACAACAATCCAGGTTGGGAGTTCTCCTTGGGGCTCAAGTGTTTCTCCAGGAGAGGCTGGCAAGAAATTCTGTTTAAGATCAATTGACTCAGCTGTTCCTCCCAAAAGCTGCACTCTCCCTTTTGCAGCTCTTAGGCATTCAAGTTTAAGTAGATTATAGTTAAATTTATTTTAATAGTAGCCACTTTTCATTCTCTCTCTTTATTTCCATAGTCAATGAGAGGGGAGGAGAAGTATTAGCAGCAAAGAAAGGAGGGAGAAGAGAAAGAACAGAAAGAAAAAGCAGCAATGTGGGGAATGTTCTGACTAATAAAGGCAGCCCCAATTTATGAACAAGATAGGTTCTGTTGGTTTTCCTCAAGTAGAATTTGTTTGTAAGTTGGAACAGGTATGTTGTTTAAGTGTTATATATATATATATATATATATATATATATATATATATATATATATAAGCATAGGGAAGGATTAACACCCCTGTGTTGTTTTGTTTTCCTATCTGTGCCCCTGTTGAGAAGATTTCACCTCATTTTCTGTCACTGTGATAATTGGATTTTGAAAAATGTGGCTTGTTGTGGAAACAAGGATTGGCAATAAAGCTTCAGTGGAGACACCATTCTCCATGATAACTCTTTCAGGAATTTTTCTTCCAACAGGAAATTCTCTCACTTCCTGTTGTCCCACATCTATGAGTCATTTGTAAGTTACATGTTTGTAACTCAGGGACTTCCTGTACTTGCAAAACTTGGTACTTCTCCTAGCGGCATATATATGTTGTGTAAAAATGATGGTGATTTGGTAAATATCTCCAGATACTAATGTAATATAGAAGATTAGGGATATGAAGAACAGCAAAACTGTGTGATGTTGTGGACCTCCTGAAATACACAGCACAATTATGTGGAATGGTAAAATGTACATAATATATGTGAACAGAGGATTTAAATATATGATATCCATCATTTATATGCCCATTACCAAGTGTTATCAAGTGTTCATTTCACTAACATTTCCTTATTGAAGTCTGCTATCTTCAGGTGATGTTGTGTCATGTCATGAAATGCAACTCTTGCTAAACATCAGTCAAAAACTAAACATCATCTTTATTTGCCCATTCACAGCTGTTGGTAGTTTTCTGAAGTGCTATTATCACTCCAATATTTTTACTATTATGGAAAATTGTTTTCTACAGGTCAGAATTCAGATTAATTAAATCCATATCAGCACGTATGGGCCTGGGAATAAACCCTACAGAATTCAAGGAGGAGAGATTAATAAGGTTAAACTATAAGCTTAAATTTAATTAATGGGCCAGGGTGCTATATTTTTAATGAAGTCTTTATTTTTCTTTTATCCTTTAATTGAATTATATTTTTAACTGAAGATTTGACTTGATTTAACATTGTGAATAGTTTGTTTTAATGTTTTTTGTATGTTGTTAACTGCATTGTTCTTGTAAATTGCAAGTCACTTTCGGTCTCAATTCTGGGAGAAAGCGGGGATGATGGTAATAATAATTACTGTTATTAGTATTTTTAGTAGAATTAAAATACGTTGAGTATTTTCCTTAATAACAAAAATGTTTTACTGAAAGATCCATTACAAAAAAACTGCCTTAGTTTTGACTATTTGTTTATTGCCAATAAACTGGAGACAGAGTTTCATGATATCAACAATCATGTTAGAAAAACGGATAATGCCTAGAGAATATCTTTAATGTTATAGGACTACTGTTATGGGATTGATTGTAGTACATATAGACTAATACTCAGTTTGCATCACTATAACATCATAAATTTCCAATTTAGAAGTTTTTTTATCAACTTTAGTGGGTGGTCTTTAAAAGCATTGTAGAGCTCCAATATTTCCATTCCATTTTATTTACCTGCTTCAACATTCAAAATAATTAGGTTCATAAAAATGTGTATGTTTGAATAGCAGTCTTTGCTTAACAAATTTAAGCAGACTTGGAGCACAGATGAACTCTCGACTCCCAAAGGCTGTGCAATGTTGCAAATCAAACACAATTTTGTTCTTGGACTAAGACTGTGTGGAGGAAATATTAAAAATTGCAATTATATTTTTAAAGACTTATCATAGGAGATATCATGGATTTTATTGCATTACAGAAAACTTTAATGATGAAGTTATACAACTACACAAAGGCAAGGTCATATGATCACTCCAGTACAAGATGGAAAAGAGACAAAATGTTCCTTGACTGAACAAGACAAAAGGTCCTACTATTATGGTGAGTTCTACATAATTTATTGAGGAGCAGGCTATAAATCCTAAAAATAAATAGACATGATATGGCAGTTGTCTCTGCACCATCCTATTTATATATAAAACAGGGCAAGAGTTCGAGTGGCATACTGCTTGTATAAAAAGAAGCATATAGAAGAGAAGGAGAAAAAAAGGAGAAATTAAACCTGTCTTCTTCATCATATTAAAAGGCTCTGCCTTGCTGCTTTGGACCTGAAATCTTACATGAATGTACCTGGAAGTAAGAATTTTTGTATCTCATCAAGGCTCTAATGTCACTACAAAATCCAAAACACTTCTGATCCCAAGCGTGTTGAGTAGAGGATACTCAACCTGTATCATAGTGATGCATTTGACATATTGGCAGTTATTTTGGTGCTGAGACTGAGGAAAATGTTATAGACAATGTTTTTAAAACATTCGTGCATAGAAAAAAGTTTGTGTACACTGAACCACCAGAATGCAAAAATGTCGCTATCTCAGTCATCCATATCAACTATTTGGGATTTTGGTATATTTTAAAATTCAGCATTTAAAATTCAGCATCAACCTGTGCTTTTAAAGAAATCTTGACTTACAAGAGATAAGCAGAGACCTCACAAGATGTCGCACCTCAGCCTTGAGTTCACTTTGCTACAGCACACAAACCCCACAACAGGTTTAAGTCTTTATGGAAGAAAGTTCTTCAAAAAGCAAAGTAAGGCACCAAGAGTCAGTTACAAATATAGTCTTAAAGTAGAAGTCCAGAGCTTACCAGGAATAAACAATATCCAAGAAGAGCATGACAAAAATCCAAGAAACATAAATACATCAGGGTAATCCAAAGCACAGCAAGGACATGATGTAGCAGTCCCATCACGCGCCCACACGCTGGCCCCATGTCGCAGTGGTCCCCAGGTGTTACACAACATCTACCAGTTTTATAGTGCTCTGCCTGCCTTCAGGTAAAGCAGTGACATGCTGCAGGTGATGGGAGAGGGAGAGGGAGAAGGGGGACACTCAAGCTGGTTGCCCAGTGGAAGTCAGTAATATTTTGTGTGACTCAGTAGTAGGTCCTTTCTCCCACCTCTGAGGCAACTGAAGGAGTTCCTGTCAAGACTCCATGCTGGTTTGATTCAGCGCCTGGGATGCCAGATCATGCCTGCATCCTCAATCAGTGTAGAAGGCCCTTCATCAATGGTTTTGTTAACTGAAGTACACCTGTGCTTATAAGGCACTTGACACTTGTTATACCTTTCATGGAAAGGAACATGGCCTTACTCAATATTTGCAATGAATGAGCACCATACATCTTTCTTCTATTGTGGAAATTTACACAACTTATAGAAAGCATTCATACACATTTCATTATTTGATAGCATTTCAGCATTTCCAGTACATTACATTCATTCAACGTTCATCATCTCCGAGAGTAATTCTAACTCTCTGTGAATATGTATTTCAGTCAGATTATTTTAAGTTATAAGTGTTCTTCCCATTGTGGGGATTGTTTAGCATGTATAAAGTAATAATCACAATCCTCAATTTATCTTGTTTTGTTTGTGCTGACTAGACCCAGAAGGAATGTGAATTTGCAACAAACTTTTTTATTTCTGTGTTGTCGAAGGCTTTCATGGCCGGGATCACAGGGTTGTTGTATGTCTTTCAAGCTGTGTGGCCATGTTCCAGAAGTATTCTCTCCTGACATTTCGCCCACATCTATGGCAGGCATCCTCAGAGATTTCTTTGGTTTTAACTTTCAGGGCACAAAATGGCAAATTGTCATGAATTTCCCATGACAGGATCTCCTCATATTTGGATTGCATCCTGACCATGCAGCTCTATCGACTCTGAGTTTGGAATCTGGAGTGCTTTGAAACTTTACCTCTGGTCACATGTAACTGTTGACTAAAGTATAAAAGCATAAACAGAATCATAGAATCTTAGGGCTGGAAGGAACTGCAGTTGCCAACTAGCCCACTGCCATACAGTAATACTCAACTACAGCGTTTCCTGGAAGGTATCTATCCACCATCCATTTAAAGACCTCCAAAGAAAGAAAGTCCATATCAAACTCTTCCATGGTTAGACATTTTAAAACTCTTTCTAAAATGTAGATGGAATATTTTTTCTTCTAATTTGAATCCAATTGTTGTGTGTTCTAATCTTTGCAGCAACAGAAAACATGCTCACTCTATCATGTACTTGTCACCCTTTCTGTCAATTAAAGAGAAATAACATGCCACTTCTCAATCTTCTCCAAAAGAAAAATGAACCTTTCCCTAACTCAACTACTGTAAGGCTTGGTTTTCAAATCTTGGTCACTCTGCTCTGGCCATATCAGTTTGACAACATTCTTCATGAACATGCAAGATGGCAGTCATCTGGGCTGATTAAAGTATCCTTTTGAGGTGAAATTCACCCTATGTCACTTTGAATGCATTGGAGAACAAATTGAAATGAATAGATCTATTGTTTTTGGCTTTTCTCAGTGGTTTCTCCTAGTTTCTAATTTTTCCCAACTTAAATTTAATCAATCCTATTTCTCCACCAGTTTTTTACTTTAACCCTCATCTAGGCAGACTATTTTAAAAACTGTATTGACTGATTTCTGAAGTATGTTCTAATTCCACGGGAATCCCAAACCAGTTCTTGTTATAAAATGGCCATTGTCCACAGAAGTGTTTGTAGGCTGAGAATGAAGAATATTGCACAACACATAAATACCCAGAATCAGAGAATATATGTTCCTGTGATGCTAAACATCTGTTTGCAGTAGTTTTCAGGATTTCCTTTGAGTCGAAAATGCAGCCAACACAACTTCGGTTTCTTAAAAATACAAGCATTACCATTTCCAATTCAGGAACAGCAAAAACAATTGAAAACCATTTCCAAAACCAAAACCAAGAAATTAATACAGGCCTGTAGAGAAGTCATAGCTATTGTGTTTAAATTATGTCTGTTGGAGTATGTATTTGTGTTTTAGTTGACAGTAGCCATTTTGTAACATGAATGAAACAGCAGCCATTTTGTTTCAATTTCACAGTGGTTCGGTTACCATGGAGACGAAGCTGGCTAGCTCAAGAAGAGGGAGAAGTGGGCGGAGCCAAGGAGAGGGAAAGGAGAGCTGTTTTAAAAAGGAGAAGCCAGTTTTTGAGGGTGTGGGAGAGAAGGAGAAAGCGTGTGTGAGCATGGCTGGAGGCTTTTGAGTCAGGAAGGGCTGACTGGCCTGAAATCTTTAGTCAGGATAGACTAAAGGGAATCTAGTAAGACCACTAGTTGAGAGAAGACTAGTGATCAAAGATTTGATCGGTATTGGATCAAATTAATAGTTTATTGTAGTTGGGACATTGTACATTAAAGAGCTCAGGCTGAGGTTAGAGTTCGCTACAATTGGTAACATCAGTAGGAGAGTGGAAGAGGATTTACACCAAAGACTACTGTTGGGTGGTTAAACCACTGGTTTATTTAAAGTTACAGAAGTTAATTAATCAAACCTGCAACCATAAGCTTTGTACAAAATAAATGTGTTGTTATTTGTTAACAACGGTCTCATTTCATTCCATCTACGTCTGTGGAGCCAAGTTTTATCGGTAATAAATCAAAAACCTCACGTTGGTGGCAGTTACCTGAATAGATCACCTAATTGGAGAGGAAGAATAATAGACACAAGTACCTCAGAAAGGGAACCACAACATCTAAAACCCTAAATACAGAAACAGAGGCTGGGATCTTGGAATAGGGATCACCCCCTGTAATCTTTCCCCTCATATAAAGGTGATATATATAATCTAGAGGGATTAAAAGATACAAAATCCCCTCAGCAGTGGAAACAGCATTTACCATTTCCCTGCCTCACCTCATCCATTTCCATCAGCCACACACATCATCTATACAATTTGGTGGCAGCGGTGGGATTCATAAGGATTCCATCCCTGTCACATCATCCATCAATCAAACATCTTTTCAAGGCCTTAAACAAAACCTGTTATTTATTTGCAGGAAAATCTAATGTTAATTGTATCATGGGACAAGTTTTACTCAAATTCCAAATTAGAATAAGACAGAAGATAAAAATAGTAGAGCACATTACATAACCCTGCTCCCAAAAGACTGTTGGATGAACAAGTTTTCACTTGCACCTAAAATGACAATAAGAAGACATTTCCACACATCAGAAGACATTTCCAGTTGCTGTTTTGGTACAGGCTTTGACCCCATCTACACTGCCATTTAAATCCAGATTATCTGCTTTGAACTGGATTATCTGGCAGTGTAGACTCATATAATCCAGTTCAAATCTGATAATGTGGATTTTTTATTTTGATAATCTAGATTATATGGCAGTGTAGCAGGGGGCTTAGTCTTTATTACCCAAAATATTCCAAGCTCTTATTTCTTTTGTAACCAGCAGTCCATTTTTACTTTTGTGGGGAAGGGGTGAGGATGGAGTAGCACCCCACTGGCTCTTACCTGTAACCAGTCTAGACAGAGAGCAGGGCAGAGGGTTTTTGTTTCCTTTTGACTACTTTGCTGGAAGGGAGAAAATGTGCTGGCAACTAGAGAATCATAGAATCAAAGTTGGAAGAGACCACAAGGGCCATCCAGTCCAATCCCCTGCCATGCAGGGCAATCCAGACTCTGCTTAAAACAACTAAAAAAGGAGAGTTCACCATGGTCCGTGGTGCCATATTCCACTGCCAAACAGGAAGTTTTTCTTAATGTTTAGGTAGAATCTTTTCCCCTGCAGTTTGAATCCATTGCTCCATGCCCTAGTCTCCAGAGCATCAGAAAACAAGCTTAAACCCTTTCAATGTGACATCCTTTCAAAAATTAAAACATGGCTATTATGTACCCTCTTAGCCTTCTTTTCTCCAAACTAAAGAGGTACTTTTATTGTGCTTTTCCTGCATGGCAGAGAGTTGGACTAGATGGCCCATGTGGTATCTTCCAACTCTATTATTCTATTATTCTAAACATACCCATCTCCCTGAGCAGCTCCTCACAGGGCTTGGTTTCCAACCCTTTGATCATTTTGGTCACCCTTTTTTGAACATGTTCTAGCTTGTCAATATCCTTCTTAAATTATGTTGCCCAGAACTGGACACAGTACTGGTGAGGACTGAAGTGCCTAGGATGTCTGCTTTTTATAGGAACTTTGTGTAAGTGGAATCCTTTCTCATTTTTATTGCCTGCTCTTTCAGGAAAACTTCAGCTGGATGTGTGACTAGCTCTCTTTGCCCCCATTCCTCATTCACTATATGCAAATATAAGTATTTCAAAATCCTCCTAAAAACCTTTGAAATCTAAAAATAATTCTGGAAATTCAATCTGTATTTCATAAATACTTTGAGGAAATATTGTCTTCTGCTTCTAGGAAGTTGTCAGTAGATATAACAGTGTCTTCATTGCTGTGATTTCATATTTTAAAGTAACTTTGAAAAAACCATCCCTGTGATTCATCTGGAGTACATTTCCATCCCATTGAATTTCATAACTAAAGAACACAAAACACATAGCAACACATTTACCGTTGATGGTACAGCCATAGATATGGTCTCAAGTGAAATTTGTCTCTCCCAGGGAATCCTGAATGCCAATATGCATCGAATGCAGAACAACTGATTGCATATTTTTGCTTTGAAAAATAGGACATTTTGTCCTTTTATAAAGAAAGTTATTTATCTATCTGGTAGGGTCTCAATTGCCCCTCAGTTTTCTCTCCTTAGGCAGGGAAAGGAATTGTTTCTCATTCAAGCAGCCACAGAAGTTTTTCTGCATCATGTTTTGACTGTAAACCAATGTATTACACAAGATGGAACAAGAAGACATAGTTTGTCAGAGGCCATTTTTTTTGTTTCAAATATGATTTTTTAAAAAGAAGTGTAATTGAAGCTGGCTATAGCATCAGATGATTTTATAAAATATCTTGTTGATCTTAACATTATTCTAGAGACTAAAATATCTCATCTGACTGGATGAGTGTTAAAAGCCTGAATGAAAATTTGCACCCATATTGTTTTTTTTAATCTTATTTTAACAGATTTTTGAAGCACTTCTCACTGTATTTTCACTATTAACTATAGACACCGTATTCATTTTTCTACTTGTATATCCTTCTCATGAAGGATATAAACAGACATCTCAAGTAGTAATACTGAGGTCATTTCATTTCCATCAAGGTGTGAACTGAAAATTCGCCCTCCCCATCCTCCTCTTCTATAGCACTTCCCGCAAAATAAATTGCCTTACCAGTGTTCGAAAATGTACAAATTATATACACATAAGATTTATTCTTGTCTATTTTCAAGCTCAACATCCTCCATCTTTCAATATTGTCTTTGTTGAAGGATTAGCGATAGAGCTGCTTGGAGGAGAGAGAAATGTTCTGAAAGCTGGATAATACTTCTGTAATAGCTAGATTTCATTTGAAAGATTTTGACAGTGCAAAACATGTGTTCCAAAAGAAAGAAAGAAAGAAAGAAAGAAAGAAAGAAAGAAAGAAAGAAAGAAAGAGGAAAAAAACTGTTTTCCTAGATCAGCGTTTCTCAACCTGGGGATTAGGACCCCTGGGGGGGATCATGAAGGGATGTCAGAGGGCTCACCAAAGACCATCAGAAGACACATATTTCTGATGGCCTTAGGAATCCCTCCAGCATTTTCTGTTGGTCATGGGAGTTCTGTGTGGGAAGTTTGGCCCAATTCTATCATTGGTGGAGTTCAAGGGGCGCTTTGATTGTAGGTGAACTATAAATCCCAACAACTACAACTCCCAAATGTCAAGGTCTATTTTTGCCAAACTTCACCAGAGTTCAAATTTAGGCATATTGAGTATTCATACCAAGTTTGGTCCAGATCCATCATAATTTGGAATCCTCAGTGCTCTCTGGATGTAAAATTCAATGCCCAACAAATATTTCCAGTATTTTCTGTAGGTTATGGAAATTCTGTGTGCCAAGTTTGGTTCAATTCCATCATTGGTGGCGTTCAGAATGTCTTTGATTGTAGGTGAACTAGAAATCCCAGCAACTACAACTTCCAAATGACAAAATCAACACACCCCCACCAGTATTCAAATTTGGGCATATCGGGTATTTGTGCCAAATTTGGTCCAGTGAATGAAAATACATCATGCATATCAGAGATTTACATTATGATTCATAAAAGTAACAAAATTACAGTTATGCTGTAGCAACAAAAATAATTTTACGGGTGGGGTTCACCACGACATGAGGAACTGAATTAAGGGGTCACGGCATTAGGAAGGTTGAGAACCACTGTTCTAGATGGTTAAATTGGAGACACAAATTTACAAATATTTTTTCAGTGGGGCATGATGTGATTATGAAGATTATTTGCATGTCTTGGCAACTGCAAGGAAGAAAAACAATACAGGCTGTTATGTTAGTTTAAGGTACATTGATGTTGGCATAAGCAGTGCTGTTGCGGTGTTGCTTTTACCAGCCACAAATATTTTCTTCTACTGCATGCAATTGCTTCTTTCCAGCTCCTTTAACAAGAAAGTCTCCATAGCCCTCTGGCTCATTCCTGACTAGTGCTCAAATAGGATCCCAAAGCACATTTGGTGGAAGCATTTAAAAATGAAAATGGGGCTTTGTGGAATTGCTTGTTGTAACGCAAAAAGGATGTTCTGCTTCATTTCATCCATCATGTTTCAAAGTCTGTTCTATCACATCCTGTCTATAGAAGTTCTGTGAGCAGGGAGGGAAAGGGAAATACGTACATGCAAAGCCCCATTCATTTCAAGCAATTTAATACACATATATATATTGAACTAATGTACACAGATGTTATCATCATCATCAAGGGAAGTGCAACTTAGGGTCAAATGGACAAAGTTGTAAATTACTTGCAAGGAACCTTAAGTACCTGCATGCTTTGTCAATTGAAACTCAATCTTTCCACCTACAGATACAATTCTTTCGTCTTGATGGTTGTTAAACTTGACAAGCAAAATGTCCCGTGACAGCTTCGCTCAGCTCTCCAGAGAACAAGAGTCAAATTCAAGATACATGCAGAAAAAGAATGTTGTATGAACACAGTACTGGAAATGGCAGGTTGAAATGCAGCCTCAGTAGGCTAGGGAAGATAGACTAAAACAAGTCATGATCCATTAAAACGAAGCTGTTTTCACTCTTACAGGCAGAACATTAGCTGCTTACCCTCCCTTATATCAATAGTTCTGCTAATTTGATGAAAGCAATCTCTGTGATTCTGTATTTTTTTGCTTCACTGATAATTATTGCATGGGTCATGCTAAAAAAAACCCTTGGTTCCAATTATAAGATGCAATGGTATGTTGCTTTAGGCAATTAAGCAAAGTGGAGTGCAAAAAAAAGGAGTATACCTGATAAATGTTGGAAATATATTGGCATCTCTGAGGTATAATTGAACTGTGTTGTTCAAAGTGAAATGCTCCATTTGGTTTGCAATTATATGTATACTTATTTGACATTAACCGCCTTGAGTCCCCCATGGGATGAGAAAGGCGGAGTATAAATGAAGCAAATCTATACACATAATAAAAGTGAAAATCTGTATGTGTGTATGTGGCACAGGTGTCTGCTCATACAGACAGCCCCCAACCTCCACAAAAAGGCTATCGTTCCCAGTGCTGAAGAGCCACCAAGTCATTCTCTCCAAGGACATTGCAGATTACAGTAAACACATCCCAGTGTTCCTTTCCCTGTCCATTTACATGACCCCACCCACTGCCTCTCCCTTAACCCTTTCTGATTCTTTCCTATAGTACACAGCAACTGAACATACTAGAGAGAGCGATCTAGGGAGAATTCACCATGATTTATAGGAGTTGTAGGGACTGGGATGTATAGTTCACCTGCAATATAAGAGTCCTCTGAACCCCACTAGTGATGGACCTGGAACTCATTTGCACACAGACTCAACAAGCAGGATTTGGGGGTGATTGACCTTGACATCCAGGAGTTATAGTTGACCTTTATTCAGAGAATACTGAACCCAGCAGATGAGGGATCTGGACCAAACTTGGCACACAAATTCAACATGGCCAACTGGGCATACTGGTGGACTTTGGGGGTGATTGATCTTTAACTCTGGGAGTTATACTTCACCTGTGTTTTGTGAGCCCTCTGAGCCACACCAATGAATGATCTGGACCAAACTTGGCACACAGACCTAACGCTGGCAGCTTTGCATACTGGTAGACTTTGGAGTGATTGACCTTGGCATCAGAGAGTTATAGTTCACCTATATTCAGAGACCACTGAACCCAGCAGATGGTGGATCTTGGCCAAACTTGGCATACAGATCCAACATGGCCAACTGTGAATATTGGTAGGGTTTGGGAAGGATTGACCCACAATTCTGCACATTGTAGTTCACTCACAACCTCATTCATTTTCTAATAATTTACTAATAAAGCTCAAGATGATGTGCAGATTATTAAACAGTACAGATAAAGGTTATACAAAAACATCAATGTGTGTGAGCACAATTTTAAAATTAACAATCTGTAGAGTTAAAACCAATTAAGGATGCTGGACTGTAATTCTCATGATTCCTCAAAATAGAATATGCCATTCAAGACTGCAAAGAATAGCAATTCTACAAAATAATAATAATAATAATAATAATAATAATAATAATAATAATAATAATAATAATAATTGTGCGGTTTTCTGGCATTGTGTATTTCTGCCGCTTCTGTGACTGTTCATTTGGGGTTTGATGATTCCGTAGCCCACTTGTCGATGGATGTCCAGAATCAGCAGCATCCACCGCGGTCCTTTTTATCCTGGGCGACGACCGAGCCAGTATAGACTTCGTTTGGGTTTGATTCTCCATAATGCTAATGGGTTAGGTGCTCTTAGTTCTGCTCCTCAGCTGAGGCCTCTCTGGCTTGGTTGGACCTGCCGGTAGTTACACTACCGCCAGCACAGCCCTCAGTCATCATTGGAGCAGGTAAGCCCCCCCACCACGTCAAGGTGGCACCCTCGCAGTGATGTTGACCGGCTGTATCTGCCTCGAAGATCAGGGGGCAGAGGACTCTTACAAGTAAAACAAGCAGTCAAAGAAGAAGAACATGCCCTGGCAGAATATGTCAAGCAAAGTGAAGAACCTGCTTTGATTAAAGTCAAAAATCAGAAACTCCTCAAAGCACAGCAGACAAAAAACCAGTACAAGAAAACCGCACTACAAACTAGAGCTGACAGCTGGCACAACAAAACACTGCATGGAAAGTTCCTTGACAAAATTGAAGGAAAAGCTGATAAAGAGAAGACCTGGCTCTGGCTCACGAATGGGACCCTGAAGAAGGAGACAGAAGGCCTGATCCTTGCAGCCCAGGAGCAAGCCATCAGAACAAATGCAATCAAGGCCAAGATCGAAAAATCAGCTGATGACCCAAAGTGCAGACTGTGCAAGGAAACCGATGAAACCATTGATCATATCCTCAGCTGCTGTAAGAAAATTGCACAGACAGACTACAAACAGAGGCACAACTATGTGGCCCAAATGATTCATTGGAACCTATGCCTCAAGTATCACCTCCCTGCAGTTAAGAACTTGTGGGATCACAAACCTGCAAAGGTTGTGGAAAATGAACACGCAAAGATACTGTGGGACTTCCGAATCCAGACTGACAAAGTTCTGGAACACAACACACCAGACATCACAGTTGTGGAAAAGAACAAGGTTTGGATCATTGATGTTGCCATCCCAGGTGACAGTCGCATTGAAGAAAAACAACAGGAAAAACTCAGCCGCTATCAGGACCTCAAGATTGAACTTCAAAGACTCTGGCAGAAACCAGTGCAGGTGGTCCCAGTGGTGATGGGCACACTGGGTGCCGTGCCAAAAGATCTCAGCCGGCATTTGGAAACAATAGACATTGACAAAATTACGATCTGCCAACTGCAAAAGGCCACCTTACTGGGATCTGCACGCATCATCCGAAAATACATCACACAGTCCTAGACACTTGGGAAGTGTTCGACTTGTGATTTTGTGAAACGAAATCCAGCATATCTATCTTGTTTGCTGTGTCATACAACGTCGTTGTGTCAATAATAATAATAATAATAATAATCTTTATTCTTTTACTCCGCCTCCAACTTCCCGAAGGGACTCAGGACGACTTACATAAGAAAAACAATCCATACATTTAAAACACAATATAATAACATAGTTATAAAACAACATAACATGACAATTATTAAAACCAAGACATCAATATCTGAAGGATATAAATTGCTCACGCCAAAGTGATAACCCTGAGTGTTCTCACGATATAGTGAAGATTTATCTGATTGTCAAGAGAATCTACAGAACAATTCTCGCAGGGAAATTCCATATAAACTCTTAGACTGCTGTAATACTGGAAGGAGTTAGCATTAATTTTAGACAAGTGTAAGACACTTGTGAATTGCAAAAAAAAAAAAAAATACCAATGGAATCAAGTGTTCTATATCCAGTACTCACAATTGCTTTGTGAGAATGTTTCTCTAGATCAGCAGAATGGAACCTATGGTCCTCTGAAAATTTTAAATTATGGCAGAATTTAAGCATTTTTTAGAATGTTGCGGACATCCAGAACTTCCTAATGCAATGTCTTAGCCCCAGAGGTGCAAAGGCAGCTTGAAATTTGTGGATGCAGATTTATCAGTCTCTTGGCCACTGAATGGCATGGGACTGTGCCCAGGAAATATCTAACTGCCATTGCACACCTTAGATCCATTGTCTAAGGGGCAATGGTTGCTTCTTCCTCTCTAGATGGACAGCCCCCAGTCATATAGTCCAGCCAATCTGTGGCAGAAGAAGAGTTGCCGCTCTGCCCACAAACTCCGTCTGCCCTTGTGCAAACGGAGAAGAAGCAACCTCCCACACACATGTCCAAAAGCATAAGTACAGAAAGTGATATTTACATTCATCTAGTAGTTCTATTGGATCGTAGCTTTTATCTCTCAGAAACCCAGCCTATTATACAGGATTATGGGGTTTTTAATACAAAGTTTCTGGACAGTAAATCTGTCTCCTCCTGGCCCTGCAGTTTATGAAAGTACACACCTTCTTCCAAGCATTAAACCTCTTTGGGTAAGTTGTCCTACTTTCTAATACTGAAAATTGGAGAAGTCATAGCTCAAAAGCAAAGCCATCCATTTAGCTTCCCAAGTTCACACTCTGACATCTCCAAGGAAAAGGACCAGATGTCATTTGAAAGATTCCCATGTAAGATTCTGATGCTGTTCAGAGTAGACAACATTGGGTAAAAATAGACAAAGACTTTTGTCTGGTATATGGCAGCTGCCTCTATTCTGGAGACCAATTCACACACAATCTCGCCCAGATGTTAAAACCATCTGGCCTTCATTTTTCACACATTCTCTCTCTCTGCACCATTTTATCCCCAGCAATAGTGGCCAGGGGATTTTGTGTCCGTTGGCAACCCCAATTAAACTTCAATAAAAGCTGAAATAATAAAAAATGAACATAATCTACCAGCACTTCAAATTTAGACATTGGAAAAATTAAAAGCATTATACCCCACTTCCAAAATGTCTAGCATGGACTGATAAGATAGTTCCTGGCCTCAGGTCAAAAAATGCACCATAGAAGGAAAAAGGATTGGAAGGGAAGAGTGAAAAGTAAACTCAAGGATTAGTTTTGGAAAAGGGGCTAGTATGTTCCTTTTGGAAATAAACAGAAATGATTCATTTCCTACTTGAGTGCAATAACAGATTTCCAATACTGTTGCATGACAAAGACCAATACTATATCCTAGATGTCAATTATTTTGAAAGATTTTGAAGGGAAATTAGTTTCAACTCATTTATTATTCACCTAGTTGTAATACATATTTTAGGTTGCTGGGTCACTCATTTGTAGTTTTTGTGATGAAGAAAAAACATTACAGTATCCCTAACAGAGGATTCTGTAATGTCTGCTTAAAAATCTGCAATGAACAAGCCACCATCTCCAAAGGTAATCTATTTCCCATTGTCTGCAATAAGTTTAGTTAAAATGTTTTTCTACATTTTCCACCCAATGATTTTCGTCTTAGCCTCTGGGACAAAAGAGCTCACTAGCATCTTGAATCTTCTGCAAAATAGTCCTTCAGATATTTGAAATCTTGGACTGAGCTTGAAAGGGTTAGGGGGCTATAGTGAGATTATTTTGGTTTTTGTTGTGTTTTAGTCCAAGACCTAGAAAGCCCCATTTGTCATCATTTATAGGCCAGTTAACCATATTTTCATGACACATATAACACAGCTTTATTAGGTCCTTGGTAGGCTAGAACATTTGTTGTGAGTCATGAAAACCCATGTTATGCCATAGCTATGTGTATTTGACCCTCTACAGTAGAACTGGTGCTGTGGGGAGAAACAATCTTTCCTGACCTCAAAGAACTGTGTTTATATGAACTATCAGAGCTATTGGGGATAGGATTCAGCACCTTGAACAGTTCTTTTAAAATTCAGACTATATCCTGGAGCAGATTTATTACCCCATTCTTATAGAAGCCACCCGGTGCTATTGTAACAAAAGTCTTATAATTAAGGAAATGGACATGACAAAAATGCATTAGATAAATTTCCCCTGACAGAATCACCACAATACACAAAGTTTGATCTGGAGGTTTTTCTTTTCCTGGGCACTTTAATGTTTTGTGAGCTACAGAACACATCTTTCCTAATGAACACAAGCTGTTCCCTAAGGGTAACATTCAGCAGAAAGATGTCGTTCCCCATCACTCTGAGATTTTCCCCAGGAGGATCCACTTCTTTTTCAGAGGACACAAAAGAGTCTAATAAAAACAACTGATGAAAAGCATTCACTTCTATGAGCCTTTCTTTATAATATAGTTGGGGGAAAAACAAGTCTGTTTCATCTCTATTTAAAAAGAGATCTAGAAAGGTAATTGCAAAGCTGCAGTGTGTCTTATTTTTTTCCCCAGGATTGTCTGCCGCTCTGATTTTCCCGACCCCTCCTCTCCTTTCAACCCTTCTATAAAGCATTACCAGGGAATAGATGATTTGCTTTCTGCTCCAGCAGGTACACCCCAGGCTCACTGCATGGGTTTTCATTTTAAAACTGACTTTGGCATACCGTTGGGTTGTTACCATCTGCCTGAGTGACAAATTCCACTTAAACAGCTTCATTGAGAATGTACAAACACACAAACAGAGGAACAACCCTTTCCAAACCTGAACATGGAGCTTACCCTTTTGATCCAGGGGGCAGCTGAAAATATATTAGGGCCAAACATAAATATTGTCACACAGTATGGAATATAGATCATTTGGGGGCTGTGCTGAAATATAAGGTGTGAGGGGGGTCATGAAACAAAAGCCAAATATCAGAGGCACTATTATTGTAGTTTTTAAGAACCAGACAAATGCCATAGATATTTCTTCTTCTTAGGGGAGAGCTAGAAAACAAAGGAAGAAAATCACGGTTCAGATTTGGTAGATGCTAACAACTGTGTACTTTACATACAGAAAGTGCAGAGGTCCTTTACTGCCCTCACCTGGAATAAATTAAACCAGCAAAGGAAAACTAGTTGGTTAGATTTATTTATTTATAGTGTCAAAAGTGAACTGAGGGTACAAGTTGTAATGTATTTGAAAACACAAAGTTAAAAAAAACTTGGCATTATACTAAATGTCCTTTGACCAGTAGCTGGCCACTTGGAGTGCCTCTGGTGTTACTATTAAAAGTTCCTCCATTGTGCATGTACCAGGGCTCAGAGTGTATTGTAGTAGGTGGTCTGTGGTTTGCTCTTTTCCACACACACATGTTGTGGACTCCACTTTGTAGCCCCATTTTTTAAGGTTGGGTCTGCATTTCATGGTCCCAGAGCGCAGTCTGTTCAGTGTTTTCCTAGTCACACAGTCTTCTTTGTGCTCAGGAAGGAGTCTCTCATCTGGCGTCAGCCACTGGTTGAGATTTCGGGTTTTAGCCTGCCACTTTTGGACTCTTGCTTACTGAGGTGTTCTGCGAGTATCTCTGTAGATCTTAGAAAACTATTGCTTGATTTAAGGCGTGCAGGCTGATATCCGAACAGGGGATGGGCCGGAGATGTCAGTGCCTTGGTCCTTTGATTGCTACTTCTCAGAGGATGTTAGGTGGTGCAATGCCAGCTAAACAGTATAATTTCTCCAGTGGCGTGGGGCGTAGACATCCTGTGATAATGCGGCATGTTTCATTAAGAGCCACATCCACTGTTTTAACATGATGAGATGTATTCCACACTGGGCATACGTATTCAGCAGCGGTGTAGCAAAATGCAAGGGCAGATGTCTTCACTGTGTCTGGTTGTGATCCCCAGGTTATGCCAGTCAGCTTTCATACAATGTTATTTCTAGCACCCATTTTCTGCTTGATAGTCAAGCAGTGTTTCTTGTAAGTCAGAGCATGGTCCAGTTAGGTAGATGAAAATATGTAGGTAGCAGTTAGACAACATTAACAAAGAGATATTCAGTTCTTCATCCAAGAGAAAGATCGCTCAGTGCTAGGACTTATGCTTTCCTGGATTCATTCCCTTATAGCTTCAGATAACTTTGGGAAAGATTCCTGTCTGAAATCAAGAGAGTTATTCACACTCAGCGTAAACACAAGCTTCAAAAGGCTTAGAGGGACTACAGTTCCCAGACTCCCAGACGCCTCTGTCCATGAGGAACAGCCAGCAATCATGCTGGCTTGGGAATTCAGGGAATTCAGGAAGTAACTTTTCTCATTTTGGCATCAGTTTCCCATATTCTGTTGAGTTACAACTCTCAAAATCTCTCATCATTGATGAGGGTCCTAGTGACTCCTGAGAACTAAAGCCCACCAATACCTGATGAACCAAGAAACAATGATGACTTGTCTCATCAAAGACAAGTTTAATGAGTAGTATAGCTGGCTGGCTGGCTGGTACACTCCACTGCAGATTGTAAAAAAAAAAAAAAAAAAAAAAAAATTCACAATTTTTTCAGGAGTCCCAAACTGCTTTTCTGTGGAAAAAAAAGAGATTGCTAAACTATCCTTGTGAACACAGGTATACATTCAAAATATCTTTCCACCAACTGATACTTGTTCACCAGAAAATTCAAACACATTAAAACATTAATAAAATATAAATGTAAAAAAATTCAAGGCAGGAAAAACAAATCAATAAAATCTTATAACAGCAGCCAATGAAGCTAATAGATGAACTGTAGCAAGTAAGCCTATAGCAGTGGTTCTCAACCTGTGGGTCCCCAGATGTTTTGGCCTTCAACTCCCAGAAATCCTAACAGCTGGTAAACTAGCTGGGATTTCTGGGAGTTATAAACCAAAACACAGGGGGACCCACAGGTTGAGAACCATTAATCTATAGACCAGTGTTTTTCAAACTCTGCTCCTCCAGATGTTTTGGACTTCAGTTTGCACAATTCCTAACAGCTGGGAAGCTGGCTGGGATTTCTGGAAGCTGAAGTCCAAAACATCTGGAGGAGGAGAGTTTGAGAAACATTACTATAGACCAATGACACATAAAAGAGGACAGATCACTGAAGCGCGTTCTGTGTTCACTGACTCAAAAACTTGCCACCTATTCTTTCCCTTTGTTTACTCTAATTCATTTTTAAATCCCCCACATTTTTTACTTTCCCCTTTTTAATTATATTATCCTGTATTTCAAAATGAAAACTCTGGCAGAATTTTTTTTTTTACTTCACCCCATATGAATCACTCATGGAAAGATGGGGAAGGCATTAAGATAGCATGTACCTAAAATATTGCTTGCTACTTTTCAGGAATACTTTCCTCTGTCTAGAGACTGAGAACAGTTCGTTTGTAATTACAATGATAGTTTCGTTTAAATATGCTTCATTCATATGATACCATATTTTAAGAACCTCCTTATAGATAACTCAATGGAATCAGTGAGTGAAACACAAATTTACAGTGAAGAGCACTATGCATTTATATTAATCTACACACTTAACAGTAATAGATCTTTTCTCAATCATCACCATTTGGTAATGAAAAAGAACCTTTCACTTATTTCTTATTGCCTGCAGTTTTCCAACCAATGAATCAGCTTTGACTCTGCAGTGTTCTTGGATGGAAAGTGAAAGTTTTATCTCAACTGCTACTTATGCTTATCACTGAGACCTTTTGAAGTATCCAAGTTCTCTAGGTAGACTATAAATCTTTGAATAAAAATCTATATTATTGGGCAGTTTAAACCTCTGAAGAATCAGCATGGAATGAAGTGTTTCTTTTCCTCTGCTCCAAGAGAAAAGATCTTTCTTAAATAGATAGATGTAGTAGTTCAACATCTTAACTCTTTAGCTATAGATGTTTCAAGGGAGTTTGAAATGTAAAAGCCATAACGCAAACCAACCAAAACAATGATCCTTCAAAATGCAAGTGGGCGGCTCCAATGCAGCTAGAGTGGTGACTCTAATTTAGATTCTAATCCAAAGCACTAAAGGCATCTTGGATGGCACCTTTACGCTTTCTATTTAAACTCAGGTGGCTTTACTGTCCCATGGTACAACACCCTTCTATCATTTAACTTTACTTGGTTTTGTGACTTTTTGTTTTGTTGTTCTGAAGCACGGCAATGTGAATGGCACTACCAAGACTCAACATTCATAAATTCTTTGGGGTTTCATGTGCATCTTAGACATTTTTTTAATAAACTGATTCAAAGTAGGTTGGTCACCCAAATACACATCAAAGGGTTGGCACCCTGGTTATGATTTACAATTTACGATTTATGATTTACGATTTATGATGTACATCTGACTCATGCCACCACACTTCATTTTGACAGTCATTGCATGGATCAGAGACTCTTCTGATGACATTATGACTAAAAGCAGGGAAGCCCACTACCAACATTGCCATTCCATTGTGCAGGTATTTATGTGTTCTGTGTTTTCTTGTAGCTGGTCGCTCTGCACACAGTACATCCAGCTACATGGTGAAAAGCTGATGGTGTCCCAACTATGACCCAGCTTTCCAGCAATATGGAATTGGCAATGCTTGCAGAGGCAGGGAAATGCACAGTTTAAAATGTAGGTTTCAGTGGACAGAAATAAGAGAGCTAACCACAGAGACATAACTATGTTTCATGATGCAGGATCTCAGCCAATGTGTCACAGAATGTCAAATGGAAACTGGGGAGGGAAGATGGATAGCCATGAAGTTCACTGGCTATGATCAGCTATGTATTTTTCATGTCTCTATCCTAGCTTTCCTCCCATGTACAATATACATAAGGTACCCAGATAGTCTATCATCCAAGCACTAACTAAACCCAGGTGTGTTTTACTCCAAATGATTCATCCTGTTTCTCCATATGTTTCCCTGGGGCTGCTAAATTTTAGTAATCCTCATAATTACTGAATCTCAAACAACCCAATTTTTTCTCTCCAGCACCAGTAGTTCCCAAGTATGTGGACATGCACATTGTAAATACAACAGAACATGACATAAGCTGAACTCAATGCTTGCTTGCTTTATTTATTTATTTATTTATTTATTCCACTTCTGTACCCCTTTTCTCACCCCAAATGGGACACTCAAAGCGGTTTCCAAACATATTATGGCAAAATTAAATGCATACACAACAATAATAAAATACAACTATCAATTGAATTATAAAAATGCAATAACATTAACATTAAAACATAGAATTAAAAACATATTAATTTAAACATTAAAAGCACATAATCCAAAAATCAAAGTCCAGGGCCATTCCAATATCAATCTCTATTGCATGTAATCTCTGATCATTTCTTTTATTGCTTATTGCCCGAAGGCCTGTTTTTATCTTTCTCCTGAAGGCCAGAAGAGAGGGCACAGATCTAATTTCGTTGGGGAGGGAGTTGCACAGTCGAGGAGCCACCATTGAGAAGGCCCTGTCTCTCATCCCCACCAGTCGTGCCTGTGAAGGAGGTGGGACCAAGAGCAGGGGCCCCCAGATGATCTTAACCTCTATGGTGGTTCATAGAAGGAGATACGTTCAGACAGATAAGCTGGGCCAGAACTGTTTAGGGCTTTATAGGCTAAAGCCAGCACTTTGAATTGAGCTCAGAAGCACTCGCAGCCAGTGGAGCTGGCGTAACAGGGGGGTTGTGTGTTCCCTGTACCCCACTTCAGTCAGCAATCTGGCTGCTGCCCGTTGGACCAATTGAAGCTTCCGAACAGTCTTCAAAGGCAACCCCACGTAGAGCGCGTTGCAGTAGTCTATACGGGATGTAACCAGAGCATAGACTACCATGGCCAAGTCTGACTTCCCAAGGTACGGGCGCACAAGCTTTAATTGGGGTGCCTATCCCAGTTCCTTTATGAACTGTGCATAAAAAAGACCTATATAAGCTGAACACACCAGAACTCATCTGATGTTGCAAGATAAGTGAGATCAGCTCAGGTTAGTACTTGGATAGCAAACCAGGTGTTGTAAACTAAATTTCAGAGGAAAGAAAGCAGCCTCTGAATATTCCCTGTCAGAAAAAAACACTGTGAAATTCATGGGGTTGCTATGTCAACAAAGCACTTAAATACGTAAACACATGCACAAATTTAAAAAGCTAACATTAATTTTATTTACAGTCAGCCCTCTGCATCCACTGCTACTGCATCCATTGATTCAACTAACCACTTGATATTTGAAAGGGAAAAAAAATCAAAAAAGCAATTCTGCAGAGCTCTAAATTTATCTGCAGGCATATGTGCCGTGCCCTCCCAACATTTCACAGATTTTCAGGCTCTCTCTGGCACTCATTTGAGTTGTTTGCCATTTTATATAAGGAACACTATTTTATTATGCCATTATGTACTGGGACTTGAGCAAGTACAGATTTTGTTATCCATCAAGGTTACTGAAATCAAATTCCAATGGATGCTGAAGGCCCACTGTATAAAGAAAATAATCCTCAATGCATGACTCAGTTGGTATGAAACCTTCCTGTTTGCCACTCACTGGGTAGTTTTGGAACTAGCGAAATCCAAAGCCACATAAGTAACCTGAAAGTGCACCAACTTTATTGACTTTCGACAGAGTCAGCTTCAGTTAGAAGAGATGAGATATTAATGTCTTTGTACACTATTTAAGGCATGAGAGCATCATTTGGGAAAGTTGTGAATAATGTTTCTTGTAAGAATAATAATGTGCAAAAGCTTAAGCAACAGTGTGTTTAATGAGATTAAAATAGCAATCTCCTTTGAGCAAAATCCAAGGACTTTTATATCTCACTGAATTCTTTGGAAGAGTTAAGCTAGCATATGCTTAATGGTTTCTATTAAAACCAATGGGAGTTCAAAGTAGTGGTCGTTGGCTAGATCCAATCCTGCATTTAATGTCACATGCTGAGTTAGTTCTGTTGACAAGAGTTGCTTACATGCAAGATCTGTAGATTCCAAGTATAATGGAGTCTGAAAGCTGGCAAACCACACTTGCCCACAACCCCAAATGTTTTCAGAACAATTATCTCTGGCCTTCAGTCTTGCCTCAGGCCATCAACTGTCATTAATCTCCAAAAGTCACTCCGGGCTTCAGCAGTAATTAAACATTGAAATTTCTTTCTGAAAAAGCCAAACAAATGAAGGTCAATGGGAGAAACAGGCATTTGTCAAGAAGAAAGCACACTTTCTGAACAAATGGAACCTGAATCTAAACAACACTGAGGGGCTCCTACAGGACACTTTTGATTTATCCTCAGATTTTATCACGTTAATGTGACCCTTCAATTTCTCTTAGATCGCTTTGAATACAGACTTCAACTAGTTTGACACCAACTCCCTGATCTTCCCTGATCATAAAGGAAGAGGGCGAGAGCTGAGCAGTGGGGTGCATATTTTGCATATCAAAGGCCTCAGGTTCAATCCCTGGCACCTCCAACTAAACTGATCAGGTAGCAAATGCTGTGAAAGATCTGAGACCCAGGAGAGCTGCTGCCAAGAAGATAACATTCAACTTGATTGAGCTAATTTGGTATAACAAAGCTTTCTTAACTCCTAAAGTTCCTTTGTAGCACTCTAGCTGTGACTCCTAAAAAGAGCCCTGATATACTCACCCTATTTTAAAGAAGGAGGCAGAAATAATAATAATAATAATAATAATAATAATAATAATAATAATAATAATCTTTATTTATACCCCGCCACCATCTCCCCAACGGGGACTCGGGGCGGCTAACATGGGGCCATGCCCAGAGCAATACAATATAACAAAATATAAAACAACATAACATAGCACCATTAAAAATACAATAAATGATAATAGGCATTACATCAAGAAATCAAAAAACAGTAAAACAAGGGCAGGCCACGTGAACACAAAGATAAAACCTGGAGTGAGAGGGACATAGGGGTACTCCACTGCGGGCAGGGACATATGGAAGTGGGGTAATCTAGAGGATAGATGTTCGGGGTGGGAGTAACACAGAAATAACAGAAATTACTCACCAAAGGCACAGCGGAAGAGCCATGTTTTCAAGTCTTTCCTAAAAGCTAACAGCGTGGGAGCTTGCCTAATTTCAGTAGGTAGTGAGTTCCACAATCGGGAGGCCACAGCAGAAAAGGCCCTCTCCCTTGTACTCACAAGGCGGGCCTGGGATAAAGACAGTGGTGATAACAGGGCCTCCCCGGATGATCATAAAGATCGGGCAGGTTTATGGAAGGAAATATGGTCACGGAGGTAGGTGGGTCCCAAACCGTTTAGGGCTTTATAGATGATAGTCTGCACCTTGAATTGGGACCGGAAAATGAACGGCAGCCAGTGGAGCTCCTTAAACAGGGGAGTGGATCTCTCCCTGTAACTTGCCCCCGTTATTAATCTGGCAGCCGAGCGTTGGACCAATTGTAATTTCCGGGCCGTCTTCAAGGGAAGCTCCACGTAGACTCAGAAATGCAGGGCTGTCTTCTGTGCTAAATCTAAATGGGTATCCGTTCCATGTAAACACAGTATAACAGACAAACATAAAGCAGGAACCATATATCTGACTTGTGTTGCCATAACATTAAACAACAAAATAAAACTTCATGTATATCAGCATCACAGATGTCAAAGAGTTTAATAGTTACCGGGTGATTCCATGAAACCTTGGAAATAGTCATTCCAGGCTCCCATTTCTTGCAACATGGATGTAAAAGATTCAGAGATTACAAATACTGTCAGCACACTTTGCTTTTCAAGTTCCAAACATGATTTCATTTATTTTGCTCAGCTTTGCTTATGATTTTTAATTTAGGAAAAGCAACTTGCTCCTTCTACTTAGGTATTTCAAAAGTGTCCATTGACATTAAGTCTAGTCATATCCGACTCTAGGGGTTGGTGCTCATCTCCATTTCTAAGAGCTGGCATTGTCCGTAGACACTTCCAAGGTCATGTGGCCGGCATGACTGCATGGAGTGCCATTACCTTCCTGCTGGAGCAGTACCTATTGATCTATTCACATGTTTTCGAACTGCTAGGTTGGCAGAAGCTGGGGCTAACAGTGAGAGCTCACTCTGCTCCATGGATTTGAACTGCCAATGTTTGGTCAGCAAGTTCAGCACCTTAGCAGTTTAACCCATTGCACCACTGAGGGCTCCCAAGTATATGGGTATAAGTAACTTATAACGTCTATAAAGACATTGCCCAGGTGATGCCCAGATGTGTTACCATCCTGTGGGAGGCTTTGTTTTCGAGACCGCAATTAGCCCAGATCTGCCCTATGAGGGAGATCTATGAGGGAACGAGTCTTGGCGAGCCATTAGGGAGGCAGAAAATAACCCGGAATATAAATTTACCTGAGACCAAAAGGAAAAGACTCTGCCATGTTGAAGGAAAAACCTGTCAAAGTGTTTATTAAAACAATTCAATTGAAAAGGACATCCGCCGCGATAGATCGACATGCGAGATGTAATTTTACATTGAGAAATAAAGCCATTTTATACATTTTCAAGTTTGAAGTCTGTTTGAACTTCCCGCCCAGTCCCTCCGCTCATCTGGCTGCTGATTGGGCAAGGACGCCGCACTAGGCAGGAGTTGGGCTTCCTGCTCTGTGTTTGAGCCAATGAGGAGCAACCCTCACCTCTGCCAGGGCCAATCAGATTGGGGAAGGCGGGAGTCAGCTAGACAATGGGTTCTGGTGAATGAATCATTGGAGTTATCTTATGCAAAGCGATCACCCGAGGCTAGCGCCTTCCAGGATAATCTTAAGATTATTGCTGTTTTTGAATAGGGTCATTTGGGATGTCCGGGGTCCTTTACGCACGTACACAGTTCATGAATACCGTGAGGTATGGCGGAGATGTCAGTTTATATTGACACTATGAGATTACAGAAACCGGACCAGTGGGGAGTCTTCCTTTGGCTCCCCAGGGGTCCAGGATGGGATTGTGGTCAACATTACCATATGAGATACAATCACCCGTGGGGCTGCTCCGATCTAAGGTGACAATCTCTAGCTATGGGCCATGCAGATGCAAATAGATAAAGTTTTATGGTGACAGTTTTACCCTTCTTTGTGTGTGGAGCTCAAGGTTCAAGAACAGGGAGGGAGGAATTTCCGGGTTCAGCTAGAGTTCAGACTGTGCCTTCATTGATTAAAACATACTAGGGGATATAGAGAATCATATTATAGCCATTTTACCCCAAAACTACCAGAAAAAGTATTAAATATTAACACTTATAGCTCATTTTCCCTCCCTGCGTTAATAGCGCTGATCGGGGAGGCTATTTACGCAAAGAGAGTCATTTGACAGTCAGCTGTTGAGCCGAGGAAAAATGGTCCAAAGTGGTTTCTGCTGGTTGTATTTTTAAGACTAGACGATTATAGGCATAAATATGAAAAGGGGTGTTTTTTGGTGTGAAATTGAGTGAGTTCTGAGTGGAAGTATAGGCTGGGGGGGTGTTGGTAAACAATCTGGCCATATCGAAGGTTTCCTGGGGACCAGGAGGAAATTCAGGTTCTCTCCGGCTTTAAAGCGGAGAGTAAACCCGGTTTCCTTTTTTTGTAATATAATATATAAAAAAGGGAAATATATGAATTTGGGAATCTTCCAGGGGACCTATAGACCAAGTGACATTTGGCTAGACAGTTAATAAAGAATTGATTCCAATATTTCATAAACATATAAGCATGCAATTCATGGAAAGTTCATAAGCAGTTCAGGCAATAGGAGGTTCATGAAAATAACAAAGTGAAGGGATTCCTGTTGATTCCAGTCCTTGGTAGCCTGGCAACATATGAATGAGAAGTCCGGTCATTCATAAAAATGAAGATGAATGGATGAACGGAGGAGGATCGCGGCTGGTCCTTGAGGAAACTATATTTCCCTCTCTCTCTGGGAGGGTGGCAGTCCACCAGCAGCAGCCTTGGGGAGAAGCCCAGGTTCCCAGAAAACAGCCTGCCAGCCGTGAGAGAGGAGAAGCGGCTGTTGCGGAGAAAGAGGCAAACGAACCGGCTTTTTGACAGTCAGCTGATTTGGGGCTTCAAACTGGACCCATTCGGGCGCTGTTGGTTGTATTTGAACCAGGGACCTCAAAGAGTGTTAGATATAAGAGATAGGCATGCTTGGAGTGTTTCTGATGAAGTTAGGGTCCAATTTGTTCCGTTTCAATGGCAAGGAGAACGTGGCGAGGTTAATGGAGGAAGGAGGGGAGGGATTTCATGCAACGGAGTCAAAAAGGATACAAAAAAACCACTGGAGAGGATTTCAAGTTAAAAGGAAATGATACTTTTTATTTAAGGATTAGTTACAATGTTAGGGCTGGGGAAAGCAATGAAAAGAATTTAATAATAATAATTTGTTGCGGTCTCCCACTTTGCAGGCGATCCGGATCTGTGGAACCCTCCGCAGTCAGATGAATTTAAAGGCGGGGGTCTCGGTCATCAGCTTCTCTCATGTCCCCGCATGGGAAGCTGATGCTGACAGACGGGAGCTCACCCCGTCTCGCTGATTCGAACCGACAACCTTCAGGTCAGCAGGTCAGCCGGCACAAGAATTTAACCCATTTTGCCAACATGGCTTCTTATATAAGTTAAGTATATGGATATAAGGTACTTATATAAGAAGCCACAGTGGTGCGATAGGTTAAGCCCTTTGTGCCGGCTGAACTGCTGACCTGAAGGTCAGCTGTTCGAATTCGTGAGATGGGGTTAGCTCCCGTCTGTCAGCCCCAGCTTCCAATGTGGGGACATAAGAGAAGCCTCCCACAGGATGGTAACACATCTGGGTGTCCCCTGGGCAACATCTTTTTAGACAGCCGATTCTCTCACACCAAAAGCGACTAGCAATATTTTCTCAATTTGCTTTTCTGACACAATAAAAAAGTAACATATATATACATATATGAATGCTTTTGCCACATGGTCAGTTAGCAAGCCTTCATTTTCATTTGCCGTTTTGTTTTCCGTTTCCTAAAACTCGTTGACTAGTTTTTGTTAATGAATTAAGTTTTCCACTATCCACCTCAAAAAAAAATAGTTGGAGGTTTTGCTCTCTCAGTGGTTGAACTAGTGATTTATTCTTTTGAAGGTCACAGTTACATGATGCATACCTTGCCCTTGGGGCATGCTTAAGGAGCCGTGGTATTGCTTGGAAAATTACATGCCCATTTTTAAAAGTTCAAGTTAATTTAAGCAATGAAATGAGCCAACCAACTGCCAACCTAACAGCTGCCTGCGTGAGCAATGCAGACCACACAGGCACAAAATAGGCACTTAAAGGCATCATGTTCTTGGCTTAAATTACAGGCAGACCACCATTTTCAATAAAACGAGGGACCTTCCCTTGAAATATATTTACCAGATATTATCGAATTTCCAAAGCATTGCTGTTTCTTTAAAGAGAGGCTGGGAAATCTCTGAGAGTTATCAGCACCTAACAACATTTCCTCTGGAGGTAATTGTGTCCATCAGAGAGAGATAAAATTAGTATATCTTTGTAAATCAGACCAGACTTCAAAAGTGAAGATGGTCCACACTATTCCAGAAACCGCCATGTATCTGAATACTTTAAACATCTGCATTTGCTATACAGTGAAGAAAAGTGCACTCAGAATGAAAAGGAGATGGAACTATTTACCTATTCTAACAAGGGATACAAAGTATGGGGATTTTTAGATTAGTGGAGAGGACTTCAGATATGTAAAATTACATATCTCTTGTCTCCATAAATTTGTATAGCTATAACTACAAAAATTATGCTTGCCATGGAGAAAGGAGAAGGATATGTGTTTTTCTCCTTCTATACTAGAACCTAGAATTATCCAGTGATGAAGAATAGTGAGAAAATTAAGACAGAACCAATAATACATCTTCAAACTTTATGTGGGAAATTGTGGAATGTGGAATTCTGGCTGTGTGGAGTCATATAATTCAGTTCAAAGCAGATAATCTGGGATCAGATCCTGGGATGATATAATAGGAAGAAGAAGAAGAAGAAGAAGAAGAAGAAGAAGAAGAAGAAGAAGAAGAAGAAGAAGAAGAAGAGGAAGGAGAAGAAGAAAAAGAAGAACTTGACACTGTTGGGACCATCCGCACTGCAGAATTCTAGTGATTGACACCACTTTAATGGCCACTGCATCATCCTACAGCAGCCTGCGATTTCTAGTTTGTTGCGGCATGAGAGCATTCAGACAGATTAAATATCTCACAAAACTACACATCCTTGAATTTCATAGCATGGAGCCATGGCAGTTCACAGAGTCAAACTGCTATTATTATTATTATTATTATTATTATTATTATTATTATTATTATTATTATTATTATTATTATGCATTCTACAGTGTAGATGTACCCTCAGTTGTATTAATAAAAACTTCATGTGTACATCTAGAGGAATTCCATAGCAATTCAGCCATAATTAAACACCATTAGAAGTTGTACTGGTACCATTTAAAATAAGTAGCAAACCATTATTAATTCATTAAATCTTAACTATAGTAGAATTAATCATGGTATTGTGGTTATAAAGTGTACTTTCATAGGAACTGAATGGTAATTTTGAATTAACTGGTGTACAATGCCATCTCATTTCAGGAACAGTTAATAATGAATAAGAAACAAATTATTATATCCTCTGCAGTTCACTGTACATGAATTAAACCCAATCAATATCTTGTTATTCTTGGATATGTAAGGTCACTTTACAAGGCCCTAAATCACTTTCAATGTAAAACTATCAGCAGTAAATTGCATTCTTAAAATAAGGATTACTTACTATCTGGCAAGCCAAAGGCACAGTCAAAACATAATGCAGAGGCCAGGAATGGGTTGTTATTGAATAGACATTATAGAACAAAGCAAAGGAGAGGTAGAACAAAGCTCAGCACAAGGAAAGAAAGTAAATTGTGCAGGCAGCAGCTGGGTCTTTTTAAAAAAAAGATATTAGGGCAAATTCACTAGTTTGTTTTTTACACAGGCAAAAAAGGTTCTGCTTAAACCGAGGTCTCCTTGAAAGAAGAAAGGAAAGAATCTCAGGAAGCGTTTTTTTTTTTAAGTTCAATGCCAGGAAGGGGAGTCTCGTAAGTTTCTCATTGCTGCCAATAGGGTGGATCTTCCTGAATCTTTCAGTTGCTGAGCCGGAAATTGCTTTTTTTCATTAGCTGATTTTGGGAGGCTCCCGAAAACGGATCTGGGTATCCACCAAAATTCGGATACCGAAGACGGATAGCAGTCCAGCCGAATTGCACAACCCTGCCATGAGCACATGCATAGCACTACAATATGCCAACAATTTTGTGGCAGACATGAAACAATAGTTCTTTTACTCCTGAACCCAGAAACCTCTTCTACCTGAAGTACATTAATGATATCTTCATAATTTGGACTCATGGAGGTCACTTATTCCAGATATTCCACCAGAATTTCAACAACTTCCATCTTACCATCAACCTCAGTCTGGAACTATCAACAGAAAAAGTTTATTTTGAGGCCACCACTGTACAGTTACACAGTGGACATCTATGCACCACAGTATATTGGTGTCAGGTCCCTGGCTGCTGGGCACCAATAACCTTATACAGAGGCCAGTCTCTATCTAATATCTTTATTAAGGAAATATATAAAAGCAATAAAAACAAGTGAAGAATATAGTTCAGAAGCAGACCTTTCAAATGAGGTCAAATATAGTCCAAAAATGTATTGTCCAATAAATGATATTAGAGTTCAAAGTTTTAATCCACTTGACCGAAACACACACTATTGCCAAGCAATAGTATGGGGAAATGACAGAGTCTTAGAGTCCAATGAAGCTTGGCAACAAGGCTGGAAATAAACTTGATTCTTGACTAGATCCGTGACTGGAGACAAGGCAAAACATGAAGCATGAAGCAGGGTCCGTGGTAAAAACGCAAGGCAGGGCAAGGCTTGAAGCTTGATCCGGGAAGCAAGGAACTGGGTTTACGAAGTCCACACACGATCTCTCTCCTGAAGATGATCAATTGACTCCGCAAAGAATCCCTCGCGCCAACCACCTATATTGGGTCTCGTTTTCCCGCCAACAGAACTCTTTCCCTAGAGAACGAGAAGCGAAACCCAACTTTGTCCAGATGTGTGACTCCTTAGAATTTCCCAAGGGAAGCAGGCCTAATCAGCTTGATGTTTGGCGGCTAAGCGTAAAATCCTCCATTGGGCTTCTCTGACTCCCCTTTCTCTAGAATAAGATTCCTTCCTGGGAAACGGAGGGGAGTTCTGCCCAAGGCCTGTTTGGCTGAATTCTTGAGGGCAAACATCAACATCCTGCAGGTGAAGGGACTCCGGCTCTTGCTGAACCGGCGAAAACCCCATGTTTTCCTCTTCGTCTGCCACAATAGTACTAGGAACAGGACTACAAGGCCCATGAGTCATCACAATTGGAAACCTATTGACATGGTCAAATTACACCAATGTTAGTGTATTATTTGATGTTTTATCACCCACATTCAGACCTCAATAGCATGCAGAATGTTTCCAGTCAAGCTAAGTAAAGCCCAATGTTTTGATATTATTATCTGTGTTCACTAAGAGCTGAGAGTGAGAGCTGGTGTAGCAGAGTGGATCAGAAGGAATTATGGATCAGAAGACCCTTCATTCAAATCCCTTTGCAGCATACTCATGGAGTGGCCAAACCTCAACCCCATTCTGCAGTATGCCACTAATAATTCTCAATTTGTTTTGAAGGTATGTATTGTGTATGAATGAAAGTGTAACATAGATTATTAAAGGACATATAAGTGTTTTCTAAGAGTAAAGAGAAATAAGCTCCCTGCTTTCTCTGTCACACCCCTGGCCCCTCCTTACTTTGATAGCCCTTGGGCATGTGGCTGGCAAGGGTCTGACAAAAGTTATATAGCTGACCAGGAACTTCAACTCTGCAAATCTAGTCTATCAGTTGACCTAAAATAATACAGAGGAGCTTGTCACACAACACTATTAAACTGCAATTAGATTGTGTTAGTATTGTCTTTGCCTGGTGTTTTTCATATGTTGTCATGGCTGTATGTCACTGTGGAGTCATTTGAAAATTAACACTTATTTCAAATATTCCATTGATCACCCCTTATGGTTTAATAATCACCTTAGGTGCAAATGTCTAATTTGCTTTGTTGTGATATTAGAAGTGATGTGGACTCAGCAGAGAAACTAAATATTACTTCATAATTGGAATGTGAAGACACCAAGATTCCCAAGCATTCCCAATATCATTGCTGTAAGTTTGTCCTTCATTCTCCAACACGCTTTTAAATATTATTTTTAGGCGGGCTTGTAACACAATAGCACAATTTTCAAACAATCCTGTTAAGCATTATCGCACAAAGACACCACAGGGTTCAGAAAAAGTTAAAAGAATACATAAAAAGTAGGTGTGTGTTGATCCATGAGAAAAAGCATGGAAAAAATGGTTGAAGTGGCATGGTATCGTTCATCTTCCTGACACAGTGGGATTCCATAATAGCATCATTACATAGTTGCACACTGGCACAATAATGGTTTTATGGCTTGAGTAGATACACAACATGTAAGGTTGTGGGTGGGATGCAGAATGTGAGATAAGAGTGAATATACACTTATATTCTGGCATTAGATCGTATCATAGAATCAGTTATGACACAAACATAGTAATACGCTGGTATTTCATAGTCAAACTGTCTGTTTTATGGAGTACACCCTACTTAACCATCCATTTGGAAATTTTAATGTGCTTTGATAGGAAAAGGAGGCTTTCCTCGAAAGCTTCCAATATACAGTCATGCTATATTGACTCTGTAGTCATATCTATGTTATGCAGAGATTTATATATGCCAGATATAATCATACAACATTGATTTGGGGCCGTGTGCATTAGACGTAATCATATGGTACAGATCTGTGACTTTACAATATTGATTTATTTGGTCTGTTAGAAAGCAAAAACAGGGATGTGTCCTAACAGTTAATGACTCATACAGGCACAAATACGTATACAACTGTGTGTGTGTAAAGATGGGTGATAAAGAATGTACACATGAATAATTATAGCCTTAAATTAAGATACTTAGGATAGGTACTTTAACAGGGCACCAATTTACACACAGGTTTTCTAAATTTATTCCAACCTCATTGTCTGATGTAAATTTAGTTAAAGATTTGCACAATTTGTCCCAGATATTGACATTGGGGTTGCATAGCCATTAGCCAACACCCCAAATGTACAAGGGAATGCCCAACCACATGCACATGTGTATCCATGCTCAGAGGTACTATATGCACAACTCTACTTCTGCAACCTTGAGGATGTTTCCTGTCCTATGAAAATGTCCAACCTCTTCCATAAGAGAATTTGTTCCAGCCACAAGTAAGACACTAATAGGGTGGCAACCATTGGATTCGTCTTCCCCTTTGCCCAATTACTGTTATGGCAGATGTCAAGCTGTGTGTTTCATCTATAGCACACTAAAAGGACACAAGTTTCCTTTTGTTTTTAATTTTATAATCCACTATTTCAGGCATAATGAATATTTCTAATTATCATGCAAAGAACTGTAGATAAACATGTGAAATCATTGGAGACTTAGAAGCCTTTGACACATAAAACGGTTGAAAAAAATAGCTTGTTTACTTTTATTTTTAACTCATAAAACTGAAGTTGCTATACAGCTCATTATTTTTAACTCTGGCTTGTAGCTCCAACACAGAGTTCCACTACCCCTTAACATATCTTCTAGAATATGGATTACTTGTTATTGTTGGAAGTAGTTATTCTGAAAACCTCATATGATGTCATTGGTTGTTTAGTATTTATACAGTACTGTCAGGAGAAGAACTCGACTCAACTATATAAATATAAAGAATCTTTCTTTAGGCAGGATAAGGAAATAGGCTTGGAATTAATTAAAAAAAGCCTAGAGTGCTTATTTGATTCTTATTATTCCATTATTTATTTTTCTCATTTTATTTTATTTTTACACGAGGAAGAAAATACCACATGGGAAAGCATCGTTTGCTTTTTCTCACTACAGATATTATGAGACAGCTATGAAAAGTATCACCATTTAATATTGTGCTGGTTGTTCTTAGAAACCCTTGGAATACACTTAACATACGGTCTTGTAAGAAAATCTAAAGAGTTATCACTATCCACATTGCAAGATAAATGAGTTTAGGCATAAAAAACAAGAGTTCTGGGCTCAAGATAATGTCAGACTTTTGCTAATGCTTTCTAGATACAATGCAAGGTGATTCTTCCAAAGGGCCAGCCTGTTAAAACTACCCCAGGTGGTTTTTCAATAAGTCTCCCTCCTTGTACAAATGTCAGACATTATTATGTCTGCTGAAGAGATTTGAAAAAGCTGTGAGGTGTGAAAAGGGAGAAGGAACAAAATTTGAACATTCTATTTTCCTTGTTTAAAAATGAGGTGCTAGCCACCATTTCCCCCTTCATAAATTAGAACTAAAGACACTGAGGAGATGTATGCATTTCAGACCTCAGCGTTCAAAAAACAGATGTTATACAGAAAGAGATCTACCCCCCCCCCCCCCGAATTAATAGGTTTAAATCTGATTTAGACAAATAGATGTAGAGACATGGTTCTCAACCTTTTTTTGATCAAGGACCACTTGACCAGGGACCACTCTCCAACATTAGTACTAAAAGAGTTAAAAATCAGGTTTTGGACAATTTTAGATTCGGTTTGGCTATTTGGGGTGCTGATTCAGAAAATTGCATTGGATAGACCACATCAGCTCTAGTCTCTGATACAGAACATATGACATCCAGTAGTCACCATTTGCTCACCCATAGAAAACCATATTTAATAACCTAGAGCTGATGTGGTCTATCCAATGCAATTTTCTGAATCAACACCAAAATAACCCCAGAAACAAGCCTAAAAACTAAGACATCAAGAATTTTGTTTTTGGAGTTGGATTGTGTTATTATCAGTGGTTTTTGTTAATGCTCGTGTAACAAAAAAGGAGGGGAGGGGGCCTGAGGTTGAAAAAATACCAAAACACACACACACACACACACACACACACACACACACACAACAGAGCACAAGACCCAAGAAACTGTCCCTAACAGCTCTAATAATAACAACAACAACAACAACAACAACAACAACAACAACAACAACTTTGGGGGGCTCTCCTTCTCTCTTTCGCTCCCTCTTGTGTGCTACCAGGTGAGTCTTCTCCGGCCTGGCCTCCCTCGAACCACAATATGTTATAATGATATATGATGTAGAACTGGACTTGGAGATAAAAATATGTTCAATTTACATCAACAATTCAATATTTTATTTTACTGTCTCCTAAGAAGTATCCAAACATGTAATTTCCTTTTTTGATGTATTTTTCGTGGTGGTTTTGAACAAGCAAGATGAAGTCTTTAAAACATACAAGGAAATTCCCATTGCACCAGTAAGCCTGCAGAAGTCTAGTTCACAGCAGAGGTAAGAGCAATGCACCTGCACAGTCAAATTATACAAGAATACCATTCTGCAAAGCAACCTGTTAAAAGGGAAATTAGACAGAACCTATGAGCTTGTTCCTGCTGTACCTATCCTGATTTTGAGGCCCTATACTTCAGCTGCTTCAATATTTTTGCCAGGAATATTGGCCTTGTGGATAATAAGCCTGAGAGCTGCTTCTCTTTCACTTACTCAAGCAAATGTTCCTAATCATGACTTTTGAGTTCAAAAAACTATCCAAAGAGAGCAGAAATCCTACACACAGTGCAGTGATTATGCATTGGCACAGCTCTTCATGTTAGCCATACATTATTCAGACTTTGTCTATAAAGGATTTCAGCCATGCAAACATTGCAGAGGGATAATGTCATATGACTGACGCCACAAAATTACTGAGGGAGAACAGAAAATTGAAAACAAAATGTGAAGCGACCTTGAATGAAAGGGGGATAGAGGAAAGAAAAAAACCAGGTAGAATTGGACAAATTGGAAACAAGAAATGAAAGCTTCTCTCGGTAAATTATTCATCACAAGAACTCCTGCAGATTTATTGGACATTATGGGAGTGCAATCCAACAAGCACTGCCACTACACAAGCTACTTGAACTGACTATGGTTGCTGCAGAAGTTGTGTGTAGAGGAGCAAACCCTCTACTATGGAACAACAGTGTAGTGTGATAAAGACCTTAATGTCTTTCTGGTATTGTTGTGATAGTCTCAGTGTTGATAGTTACCGAGTCTAGTGATACTGGCTATACTCCAATTTACTTTCTAGTTTAGAGAAATGTATGCCCTACCCTGGTAAATCTAAGCAATGGCTTTATAAAGCATACAATACAAAGCAGGTTTTGTGTAGTGTGGAATTAATGTGTGTCATCAAGACAGTGTAACACCAACCAAGAGTAACACCAACATCATGATCAACAAGATATAAAAAATAAGCCACAAATTGACCTACAATGCAAGTAGGAAGAGAAAACATCTCTGCGTTCCACTAGGCTATACTACTAAACATGTATATTTCTCATTCTACTGGAAGATTGTAATTGATGTCAATTATCGATATTTAAAAACATATGATGGATGCTGCTAGATTTAACAATGCACAAGGATGTTAACTCCTGGATGCCTGTGTGCACTTAGATGCCTGTTTAGAGATGTGTAATTCCTCAACAGATGAGATGCCATTACTTAGAAGATAGATGGATAAATTACATTCATAGAATCATATTGTTGGGAGAGACCACATCCAGTCCAACTTTCTGCCATGCAGGAACACACAATCAAAGCAGACAGAAGGCCATCCAGCCCCTGCTCGAAAACCTCCAGAGGAAGAGACCCCACCACACCCTGAAGCAGCATATTCCACTGCTGAACAGCTCTTACCATCAGGACGTTCCTAATAATGTTTTAGATGATGATGTTTTTCTATATGTAACTATAGAAAGGGACAGGAAGCTCTGGCGTGGACTGGTCCATGAGGTCACGAAGAGTCAGAAATGACTGCATGAATAAAGAAGAAGAAGAACTATAGAGATGAAAATGATATAAAGGCTTAACAGATTTCTACAACTAACTTCAAATTGTATTGAAGCTATGTGATAGCAAGAAAGAATCTGCCACATGCCCATCAGGAAAACTATGTGCTGGTTAGGAAAGTCTGCCATTTAGTGACTGAAGGTGGTATTTCAGCCATCATACATACTGACAAGTGAATATTAATTTGTGTGTTGCAGTAATTACATAAACCTCAGATAAATATACCTTGAATTGCCCTAGTTCTGTATCTAGGTTTCATTGTCTTGGAACTATGGTTCTGACAGGCAGATATCCTCTTTTGTTGTTATAGATGTATAATATAGTGCCCGTGTCAATTTGTAAGCTAATGAGCTAATATAGCACAGTTTATTTAACTCCCCGGGAGCACAGCAGGTGTTCTCTTATCTTCCTTGCTTCAAATTTGATTGCCAATTAGAATAGAGAATAGATAATAATATTCAAGCCAAAGGGTAAGAAAGAAAAAAATGTTAACACTGACAACCACCGCTGCAAAATAAGTAGTTAGCACTAGGTTCAGACATCTCTCTGGTCTTAAGGGCCTCTAATGCAAACAAAAAGTTAATATTTCATATCCTGCAAGAATAATTAATTAGATGGGCAAAATAAGGTCAGCATTGAAAGTTAAGAACTGATTGTGAGACTTTGTTGTATTTGTAGCAAATAGTTTCAAAGTATGAAAGTACAACAAATGGCCTACTATCTTATGATCTATACCAGGCATGGGCAAACTTTGGCCCTCCAGGTGTTTTGGACTTCAACTCCCACAATTCCAGTAGGCTGTTAGGAATTGTGGGAGTTGAAGTCCAAAACACCTGGAGGGCCAAAGTTTGCCCATGCCTGATCTATACCGTTATTATCTTTTTCATTTTCAACCTTTTAATTATAAATGGCATCACCTAAAAGTTATCATTTTTAAAAGTAGATACTAATTAGAACAAGAAATGCCAACAAACCACACAAAATATGCAGCATAGCCAAGAGCAGAAAAAAGAAAACAGTTTTTCTTCTTCTGTTGTTTGAATTCCTTTTATTCTGCCCTATGTGGGTTTCACATGTCAGCATTTCCAGTTTGTTGTATATCTGTGTTTCAGTGTAACACTTCAAACGTGAAGTCCTAGGTGTATACCTCTTCAAAGTAGCCACTAGCTTTATGACATGTATGAAACAATATCTCTAGATATATACAGCTCTCATAATGACGGGCAGAGTTAGCAAGTAGAATCCTGCTACGAGATTACTGCAGAGTTCATAAATATAACTTTTGGACTATATGAAGCAGAATCCCCACAGCCAATATAGCCACTGAAAGCTGCAACCCAAAAGACTGTTCCAATCTTTGGCCAGTATCTCTAGCCAGTGCCACTTATTGTATGAAAAGAGCTAGTATTGTTACAGAAACAGTTGTCTGGCTGTTCAGCATCTTGCTTGTTTTTTTGGTTGGCAAAAACAATTAAGATTCTAGTAATTCAAAGTAAGAAGGGAGGGAGGAGAGATTATTAGGAAAGTTTGGGAATAAAGTGCTGAAAGAAAGTTTGAAAGGAGAGCTTAACTTTAGGCAACTTCATACTCTTAGCACATACTGAAGGCCACGCTTCATGACATTGAGATCCTAAGACATTAGGATGCCATGCAAGGTGGACTGCCAAACTTCCTCAGCTACACATCTTGAGATAATAGATGGGAACTGTGGGATAGTTCCCAGGAGAATGTCGTGAAATGACAAAAGCATACCTTATGATTGTCGTAATGTGACAGGACCATTCTGATCTGTATTATCCCCCGCCCCTTTCAGCTACTTTTTAAAGGTTGCAAGGTGATTCTATGTTTATGGTTCATGCTTTTTTCTTGGCCATACTTCCTCCACACTACTTGAGGAGAAGTAGCAAAACAGACATTCCTTATGGTTTCATTAAGAGCTCTTCCAGATAGCCTCATAATCCGAGACAAAGAAGTGGGTTTAAAAATCACAGAACCTTAGGGCCAGTCCAGACACAGAGCTGTCAGTTCCAGTTGTAGCGGATTTTAGAAATCCACACGATGGACATGGGACATATGCCAGAAGTTTTATTTTAATTTTTTTATTGACTCTCTGAGATGTGCTAGACCTCATAAGCACTGATGCAGATAAACAAAAGTGCACATAAACAGATTTCTTGTCATTATCTCTCATCATCCTCCTGCTGCATTTAGGTTTGCCCTCTTAAATGTCGCTTCCCTTTGGGTTCACTTGCCTGCCATGTTGGTGCTAATTCTGTAAATTCAGTTCAATTATAAATATGAGTACAAGGAATGGTTGCAGAGAGTTCTCATGGAAATTGCTTTCCAATTGTGCTTCCATTTAACCACCTTTGTGTCCATGGCTCCATTTCTTTACAGCCCTCATCAGCTATTTCAGAATGTTTAAATGTGCACATGAGCTGGTACAATCAACACCAGCATATAGCAATGAAGTGATGCCAAAATCGGATTTTAAGTGCACCTTTTTAACATGTGTTTTTCAGACGATAATGCAATCTAGATTGCATTTTCAGCAAATGTCATCTAGCCACCACCATCCCTTTTATCCTAGTTTCTTTCTCATTTTAGGGCCTGTGTAGAAGGGCCCTAAGATCTACAGAACAGTGTTTGAGGAGGGAAGAGGAGGAGAAGAAGCAGAAGCAGAAGGAAACGGAAACGGAGAAGGAGAAAACTCGAATAATGATTGGGCCTATAATACTTGAAGCCTTTTACATTTTAACATTTTGAAAATGGAGGCAACACAAAGAGATACTAATTGGTAATAAGCAAGGGTTATCATTACATGAACTCTCATTTCTTTAAACTGTCCATGTTTAAATCAAACTTTTTTGTCCTGTTTTCATCCGCTACTAGGAATGATCAGCTGGCCATATCCAGCTGACAAATATTTGTATTAACAAATGTCTGGTGGTATAGGGCTTTGCCATTATATGACACTGGAGACCAGGGGTCAAATCTCTGCTCAGTCATGGAAATCCACTGTGTAATCTTAGGCAAATCACCTTCTTTCAGCCTTAGAGGAAAGCAAAGACAAACCCCCTATGAAAAAATCTTACCAAGAAAAACCCAATATAGGTTGCCTTCAAGTCACCATAAGTTGAAAATTACTTGAAGACACACAACAAGCAAAAGTAAAATTCTACCATAGCATTTGAAGCTGATATTAAACCTGTCCAGGTGAATAATTATCAAAGCTGCATGTTGGTTTGTGTTGCAAAATATCTGTGGAACATATGTTAATGCTTGTCATTAGAACCTACAGAGTTAGCAGAACTAGCAAGTGTATTTACTTGACCACACATTTCAATTCTCAGAGGAATCCCTGCAGCAACACCTGAAGCCTATTATATATCAACAAAGTGAACTTTGTTTTTAATTAATGTGCATGATTGATGTATGAGAACCTCATTTCCTGGGAAATGAATATGATAATTTGATGCTAGCTCATTTTTATTCCTCATTTTAATTAAAGTATTATTTTATAAGTATAGGCTACCTAATTAGAAATTAATTACACTGAATTGTTTTTCATCAGGATTTTCACCAACAAAGGCAAGGTCAATCAGAATTCTAATAAGCATTCCCATCCTGGATGTGCATATTTTTAAAAAAGCAAGATGCAAAAGAGTATGTGGGAAGTGCCTTTATCACAACTTTTGAATGAGAGAAGGAGATATCAAGGAATAACAGAGGAAAGGGAAAGAAGAGAATGCTGGCGAGGAGAAGAAGGAAGAGGAGAATGTCTCCAAAGATAAATTTAAACAATCATATACAGCCAGTCTCCTGTATCAACAAATTCTGCATTCACAGATTCAACCATCTACAGTTCAAAAATATTTTAAAAAGAAATTCTGCAAATCCTCTTAATTTTGCCTTTTTTTTTTTAAAGGACACCATTTTACTCGTGTAAATTCTATGGCGAAAATTTATGGCCCGGAAAAATATATAGACCTTCCTTATCTTTTATTGCATAATGATTGCATTTGTCTTTTCTCACTATGGTTATTTGACTCATTGTTGGTGTGGTAAGACAATCAGCATGTGAACAAGTCATAACTTGCTATATCAATTTTAGACAAATTTTGTTACTTCCAAAGTCCCAATTTTAAATTAAATTGCTAGTCCTAACTAGAATCTATTCTACAAATCAATGGGAATTTGATAAGTCAACACTTAAGAAAATTATATATATATATATATATATATATATATATATATATATATATTGCTGGAGTTACACTTAAAAATGTACCTGTTCTGACTTACATACAGCTTAAGAACAAAACCTACAGGATGTAGTTTGTTCATAACTTGTGAACTGCCTGTAGCTATTTCCAAGCATTTCTTGATGCAAGTCATATAGCTGCAACGAAATGTTTAAGATTTTTTTTAAAGCATCTCCAATCTAGATTTAGCTTGTTTCTCTAGACAAACTGCACGGTGCACTTGTTAATACCAATTATGTACATTTATGAACATACAAGGAATCACTTATCTTGAAGCAAATTGGATGAGATAGTCTGTAGTATCACTATTTCTATTCATTCTAAAGCATAAATTATAAATAAATTATAAATTGGAAGTCCAGATGATGGCTAAAAAATATTCATGCTCAAATATTTCAATTCTTTTCATGCCTACCTTGTATTATCTTTTTAGACTAAAGACGAAAATATGATTGTACAGTCACTGTCATGGCAGTCGGCAAAATTCTCTTGGTTTGAAAGCAATGTCCTCTGGCAATATTTTCTCAGTGTCAGCAACCACAGAAGAATACCAAGGGCATTCATTGCTGCTATACAGGATGAACAAGTATCCAGAATATTCCTTACATTTTAGCCTAAAATTAAAAATTAATATCTCTGGCTGTTCTAACATTTCTTCTTATACAGTTAAAATTCTGCTTTCTTCATTCCATATCCTTCAAAGTTCTCTTCAAATTGAATGTAATTATTGTACCAAAGTAGCTATATCTACAATATATAAGAAAACATTGTTTGATCTATCCAGTCTCAATAATTTACACCTATTGTGCTGTTTATTGACAGGCAATTGGCTGTAAGACCCTGGTGTTAAAAACTTCATTAAATAATTCATATCACCTCTAATATTTAACAGAGTTAGTATAGAAATTACATGTTGCATGCAATCTGCTCATCTTCCCATTTTATGCCAGATTTAACAAATGCCTGAATAAGGCTGATGTACAAACTGCCCCATAATCTCCTATCACTAAAGGATTTTGCACTGTTGGATTTATTATTATGTTCTTTTAAATATAATCCCTTTTGTATTGCTTAAAGAGGAACACCAGTAACCTTTAACTACTGTTTAGGAGAGGTACGCAGAAAAATGCTAATGTTGGCTGCGTAGAAATACTTTTTTATTCCTAGTATTTTCAAGTACCAGCAGAACGGGAAAGGCATCAGAGGAGAGGAAATGCACTGTGTAAACTTAACCAAGTTATTTGACTTCTTGGTGTCAAGTAGGGATTATGTGGAGCTTAAGGGCTTTATAGTATTACTTCGAGAACTAGTGATATAATGGACTGTGGATGTGCATCGCTTGTCATTATCTAGTACCAGCAAAATGCCCATAATGTGCTAGTACATTGCTTGGTTTTTAATATGTGTGTGCATGTGTTTGATTTATTCTATTTTATTATGCTATTATTATGTGTGTTTCTTGAAGCAACTAGATATAGATGCCATTTTAAGGCATCTGAAGGTTTGACTTTGAGGACTGCAGGGCTGTCCCAAAAGGAGTTGAGATCACTGGCTGCACTTCCTTGAAGTGAAGGTAGTGTGTAGAGTTCTGAGAAGACAGAGCTTCCATATACTCTGACCACTTGGGTTGGTCTAGAGGTGATCAGCCTGTGGTGGCCAAACATCACCTGGAACTGATATAGGGAAATGTAGGTCAAGCCCACTTTAATGAAGTGTTGCCCCACATCAGCCAAAGTCAGGGAAAAATCTGAATTCTGGCACAGAATTTGGACTTTTCTCCTACTTAGGGCCTGTGGAATTGGCTGCAATTGTCCACATTGCCATCCCGTGTTTCCTGGCCTTGGGCAGTCTGGGTTCACAAGATGACAGCCCCCTCCTACCCATCCTCTGTGGTTCTGTGGTTCCAGCTGTAATAAAAGTCCAACCTGTTGACCACTGCATGCAATGACATCAGCTGTGCAAAGGAATGCTCTAGGACAGCTCCCAGAAATTCCAGCTACTTTACCAGCTGTTAGGATTTCTGGGAGTTGAAGGCCAAAACATCTGGGGACCCACAGGTTGAGAACCACTGCTCTAGGAAGAGACAGGGGAGAGCGGGGTTGATTTTTCCTCTCCTCCTCCTTTTGAACCCCATTGCCTCAGCTGATGTCTAGGTATGGGGCAGTAGATATGTAGGAACTGTATTACAATTAGACTGCTGTGACATGAAGAGCAAGGGAGATAGGCATGAGCAGAAAGAGTGGCCGCCAAGCAATGGGGACTCCTTCCTTCCTCCACACTAACTGGGTGGTGGGAACTCCCTCTTATTTGGACTATATCCAGGCAGATCTGACATTTGGCACTCTGGATCAACTCCAGGTTGTGAGTCAACATCAATCCATCCATAGACTGGTTTCAACTGGTTAGTCCCAACTGAAGTAGTCAGATTGTTAGATGGTAGCTTCACATGTAGACAAACCATTTGTCTACATTCACATGTAGACAAACCGGCCCGAGGTAATTAAAAGGGGTAGGTAAAAAACATTTCTGTGCCCCCCCCCGCGCGCCACGGCCTGGAAGGACTCCCGCTGCAGCCTGGGCCAGGCCAGCTGGGCCAGGGTGCTCGGTGTGGGAGGCGGAGCCAGGCCGCATGGCGTGGGAGTGGTGTCAGGGCGCGGGAGGCAGGGCCAGGTCTGGCCCTGCCTCCCGGGGGCTCGATAGCACCCCCGGGAACATGGCACCCAACGCGGGGGCATAGGCAGCTTCCCGTGTTGGGCCAGGCCTGATTAGGGCAGTTACACTGATCAGGATTAAAACAGCATTTAGTGTGTTCATGTGAAGACATTGATGGGCCCATCTACACTGCCATATAATGCAGCTTCATAATGCAGCTTAGCTGCATTAAACTGTATTATAGTAAAGCTATGTATTTGGGGATGTCATTAGTCTGAAGCAATAATTCTTCTACTGCACTTGTGATTCTAGTGTTTTGGGGGATCTAATTGAGTTCCATATCATTTGTCCCACATTGCAGCCATTAGGATTAAGTCAGAAGCCAGGAAAATCAAGCTCATTCCCAGCTGCAAATTTACCTGATTATTTTTTCTTCATGCAATGTAATGTTGTTACAATACAATGGAATTTTGGAGTCCAACTCTAATTTTTGCAGATAATCAACAATGAAGAGAAAACATCCAGTACTTTACAACGAATCTTAAATCCCACAGCTGAAATGGCTTTGGACTTAGTCATATATGCCATTGCTTGTTTTGGGGAGTGGAAGAGTTGAACATTTAAATAAACAGTTTTGTGAGTAAACTCCTTTCATGCTTGCAGTAAACTATTGCAGTAGTGGGAAAGCAGTGACTGTCACTGCCTCCAACCTATGCATGTTCATTTATCAAATGAATAGAACTCCAGTGCATACAGCTCTATATTCATGTGGAGCTATCTTCATGTAAGTGTTAACTCTGAAAATGCTGTTTCCAGTCACACAGAAATCTATGTGTTCATATTTGTACATCAGGAGTCTCTACATCTTCAAAATGAACATATGCAGGTATTTCTTTATCTAAGCTATACCTGTATAGCTTTTCACAGGTAAAGCCGGGAATACAATTGAAGGATTATGGAATGGTTTAAAAACATTATCTGGTTTGAAACCAATTATTGGTGTTTTCAATCCATGTATAGCACATGTTAAATATATGTCTTAATTTTACCCCCTAATACTCATAGCAATAAGATAGATGACAAAGTAGCACATATGTTCTTCAAATTCAATAATTCCTATTTAAAAACATAACAGAAATTTTAAAATAAACAGAATGTAGGAGTCTCACCCATTACAATCTATATCTATATCTATATATATAATAAAAGTGAATGTTTGTATGTTTGTATCAGCGTTTTGATTGGTCGGGCGGTGTATGTGCTCGCGTTTTGATTGGCCTGGCGGAATATGGATCAGCTTTCTGATTGGCTGGGCGGAATATGCCAGCTTTGTGATTGGCCGCCACTTTCATAGGCCACTGGGATCGCTGAGGGAAAAACTACTACCAACTGGCTTCGTTCGGCCTACTTCTCTCCTCAGAATGATGCTAGCTTTGGGACAGGTAACAGCTTTCAGCCTACACTTCTGTAATCCAAAACACCACTGCCACCACCAGAAAGGCCGGACCTGGACCAAACTTGACACACGTAACCCCATGAACCCACTGACAACGGATGGGCCCCTTTGGCCCCTCTGCTGACATGTTTAAGGCCTTCCAGGCTGGCCCCTCGCTGCTAGGCCGAAAAGGAAGACGCCATCTTGCCTCAGCTTTCAACTTCTTTGTAAGGCCCTACTTGCCTCAAAAGACAGCAGAGAACATTGTTATTATCTTTTTAACGATATGCTTATAAACACTTCTAGCCCCCAAAGCCCCAATCCAAGCCTCCTTTGATCATTTTGCTAACACGTTTCAGGCCTTGCAGCCTGGCTCCATTGTTCTAGGCCGCAAAAGAGGCGGCCATCTTCCCTGTTCCAAACAGGGCATCTTTTGCCTGTGTCTTTTGGATACAGCACTCTCCTTCAACAAGGTCAGGAGGCAGTACGTAAATAGGTTGATGTCATGGAACCAAGTCCCAGGGCTGAATTTCCAAGCCCTGGGCTTGGAGTCATAACATAAATAATCCTGGAAGCACCTGGCAGAAGAAGATAGAATGAGCCTGGGAACTAGGGGTTGAAAGTATAAACAATTATAATTGGTATAGTGTGTGGGAATAGTAGAAATGTGATACAAGGGGTGGGGTTTGATGATGATATTTGCGTGTGGTGTTACGTTGCATCAGAGGTGATAAAAATGATTGTATGTAAACATTAGGTCATTCTCGACTTTTCCAAAGTCATGTATTCTTCAATAAAGATTGGATTTGAGAGCAGCTATCTTTGATCTGCGTTCAGACTGGTCCTTTGAAGTGAGCCTGACATTTAAGTCGAGAATCCCGTTCTCACCCTCCTGCGGATTCGCAGTGAAGTGATAATGAATGAAGAAGGAGATCAAAGCCCAAATGGAGCAGGGAGGCCTTTGCCAGGGGCCCGGCCGTTGGGGGAAGAGACGCTGCAAGCCATAGCTTCCTCTACGGGGTACCCCAGGCCGAACGGCGTGACCCAGAGGATTCCCAGAGGAGGAAGAGGCGTCTCTGCGGCTGCAGAAACCAGTTGGGGATCTGGAGGAAGCATGCCGGAGACCGTGGCCCTGCGGTTATCCATCCTGGAAACTAATTTATCCAGGCTGTCGGAAACCGTGGGGAGGTTGGTGCCACTATTGGAAGAGAATCTCCAAAAGGAGCCCACCCGATATGGCGCCGAGAGAGAGCCAAGTAAAGAAGGAGATTGGAGCCGCCAAAACCCTCAAAGCCCAAGCCAGCAACCGGGAGGCGAGCGGAGGAGGAGGTGCGAGCCCCAGAATCTCCGGAAAGGCTGGTGAGTCGAGACAAACGCATGCTAGTAGTGCCAATCTGCCTATCGGGGCTAGAGAATCGGGCCACCTGCAGGGCATTCGTGGATTGCGGTTGTTCTAGGAACATTATAACTCCGGAACTAGCAGGAGCGCTGAAATGCCAGCAGACGTTGCTTGACTCCCCAATTGCATTTTCGCAGCTTGATGGATCAGTTGCTGCTGGGGAAGTATCTACAAAGGAAATACGGGGGGTCCCATGTAAAATAGGCAAATGGGAAGGAAGAATATCCTTTGTGATAGCCCCTATTGCCACATACCACGTAATACTAGGGATCCCATGGCTCGAACAGGCAAATCCTGAAGTAGATTGGAGAGGAAAGAGCCTAGCATTTAAAGAACAACAGACGCAATGGGAGATAAGCAAAATAGCAGGAGAGGAGGACAAGGGAGATGAAGCAGGTGAAATAGACCCACAGCTATTGCCACCTGAATACAGAGACTTTGTGGATGTTTTCAATCAGAAAGAGGCAAGTAAATTACCTCCCAAGAGGAATATAGAAGTAGAAATTGAAATAACCCCAGGAGCAAACTTACCAAAACCAAAAGTGTATCCCATGTCTGTTCAGGAGAAGGAGGAATTGAGGAAATATATTGATAAGAACCTGGCGCGAGGCTTCATTAAGCCATCCAATTCTCCTCTCGGAGCCCCAGTGTTATTTAGGAGAAAGAAAGACAACTCCCTAAGATTGTGCATTGACTATCGAAATTTAAATGCAATTACTAAGGACAATAAATACCCTATGCCCTTAGTAAAGGATTTAATTACCGTATTGAAGAAAGGGAGCATATTTACTAAACTTGATTTAATTGAAGCATATCATAAATTAAGAATCAAACCTGAGGATACTTGGAAAACTGCATTTTCCTGTGCATTCGGCCATTTTGAATATAAAATTTTGCCATTTGGGTTAAAAAATGGCGGCAGTTGCTTTATGCAGCTTATAAATGAAATACTGCACCCATTGTTGTACCGAGGGGTATTCATATTCCTTGATGATATCTTGATCGTGAGCGAAGATAAAGAAAAGCACGTGGAATTGGTCCGGGAAGTTTTGCAGAGACTAAGGGAAGCAAAGCTGTATGCAAAACTGTCCAAATGTGAATTTAATAAAACTCAAATTGACTTTCTGGGGTATCGGATATCTCCAGAAGGGTTAGCTATGGACCCGTCTAAAGTATCAGACGTAAAAGAATGGGGAGTACCTCAAACAAGGAGGCAATTGCAATCATTTCTGGGGTTTGCACATTTTTATAGATCGTTCATAAAAGGCTTTGCGCAAATAACCGCACCCCTTACTGAACTTTTAAAAACAAAAGGGAAAGGGGAGACAGCAAAAGTGAAAGCTCCTGGCGCCAAACTGAGTTGGACGCCAGAATGCCAAAAGGCATTTGAAACCCTAAAAGGATGCTTCACAGAAGAACCCGTCCTAAAACAACCCGATATCCGGAGCCCTTTCATAATCCATTGCGATGCTTCAGACTGTGCATACGGGGCAGTACTATTGCAAAAGGATCAAAATGGGAACTTAAAACCTTGTGGATATTTGTCCCGGAAGTTCAGTGAAACTGAAAAATGTTGGCCCATATGGGAAAAAGAGGCATTAGCCATATTAAAAGCCTTAGAATGCTGGCGACACTTCCTCGAAGGGAGCGGAATCCCATTTGAAATTTGGTCTGACCATAAGAACCTCCAGTATTTAAAATCTCCTCGAAAATTGTCCCCCAAACAAATTAGATGGGCACAATACTTCAGCAGGTTCGATTTCCAATTAAAGTTTTTCCAAGGGAAACAGAATGTCTTGGCAGATGCTCTTTCACGCATGCCTCAACACGAAGGCATAACCACAGCAAAAGAGGGAACAATATTCTCTGATAAACAATGGGGCTTAGCTGTCAGGACAAGAGCGCAAACCCAAAGAGAGAACACTGCTATTATTGAATTCGACGGGGAAAATAGTTGGGGAAAAGAACTGAAACAGTCATACGAAGGAGATCAGTGGATCGCATCCAACGCAGAAAAGGGGGAGCAGAAGGGGGGATTTTGGTTTGTGAACAAGAAACTGTATATCCCAGCAATATTAAGGATTAAGATTTTGCATCGTTTTCACAATAACCAGAGCGCTGGTCATACAGGAATTACAAAAACAACAAAGGCAATAGCAAAACATTGTTGGTGGCCAGGAATGAGGAAGGACATAAAGAATCATGTTGTTCAATGTGATGATTGTGCCAGAAATAAATCGAGAGGAGGGAAGCCAATGGGATTATTACAAACAGTAGCGGAACCTACCAGGCCTTGGGAATGTGTAGCTATGGACTTTGTGGGGGAACTGCCGGTTAGCAAAGGACATCGTTATATTTGGACAGTATTAGACCTGTTTTCTAAACAGGCCCACTTTATAGCACTGACGAAATTACCATCGGCAGAGAAACTAGCTGAATTATATATAAACCATATTTACAAACTTCATGGATGTCCCAGTAGAGTGGTCAGTGACAGAGGGGTTCAATTCACAGCAAAATTTTGGGAAAAATTCTTGGAAATGCTAGGAGCAGAAAGGAGTCTAAGTTCTGCTTTTCACCCCATGACAAACGGGGCAGTAGAACGTACTCAACAGACACTTGGGCAGTTCCTTCGAATGTACTCTAACATGAGACAAAATGACTGGTCTAAGTGGCTGGCTTTCGCAGAACTAGCTTTTAATTCGACTATACATTCAGCAACAAATAAAACTCCCTTTGAAGTAGTTTACGGGTATGAAATACAGCCTCTGCCCCAGTTGCCAAAATGGACAGAGAATGAAGAAACAGGGGCAGGGAAATGGAAAACTCAAATGCTAGAATGCTGGAGTCAAGTGACTGCATCCTTAAAGGAAGCACACAAAAAGTATAAAACATTCGCAGACAGAAAAAGGGTGGAAGTCGATAAATTGGAGAAAGGAGATTTAGTGTGGTTAAGTACCCAAAACATCAAATTGGGGCTACCTTCGAGAAAATTGGGCCCCAAATATATTGGACCATTCAGAATACAGGGTGTTATCAACGAAGTGACTTTCCAGTTGGCATTGCCAAAAAGTTTAGGGAAAATACACCCAGTATTCCATCGCAGCTTACTGAAAAAGTATATGGGTACTTTGGACAAAATGGACACATAGAGTTATTGTTTAATTTATTTCAGGATTGTGATGAAAGAAGAAACGAAGAGGAAGACGAAGAAAAAGAGGGCGCCATGTCATGGAACCAAGTCCCAGGGCTGAATTTCCAAGCCCTGGGCTTGGAGTCATAACATAAATAATCCTGGAAGCACCTGGCAGAAGAAGATAGAATGAGCCTGGGAACTAGGGGTTGAAAGTATAAACAATTATAATTGGTATAGTGTGTGGGAATAGTAGAAATGTGATACAAGGGGTGGGGTTTGATGATGATATTTGCGTGTGGTGTTACGTTGCATCAGAGGTGATAAAAATGATTGTATGTAAACATTAGGTCATTCTCGACTTTTCCAAAGTCATGTATTCTTCAATAAAGATTGGATTTGAGAGCAGCTATCTTTGATCTGCGTTCAGACTGGTCCTTTGAAGTGAGCCTGACAGGTTGATCTTGGGCTGATGGAAGTAGCACCACATCAAGTAGGAAATAAGGTACCACTTATAAAGTGGGGAGGCAAATTTAACTAATTTACAACGTTGGAACGAGGAAGTGCTGTCACAGTGGATGATGAAGCAGCTGTTCTCCCCTGTGGCCAGAATCGAACATCCCCTCAGGAGAAGGTTAAATTGCCTCTGCATCTGTCTCTATCTCAGTTCTGTGTGTATATGGGCATTGAATGTTTGCCCTATATGTATATAATGTGATCTGTTTATATATACAGTAGAGTCTCACTTATCCAACACTCCCTTATCCAACGTTCTGGATTATCCAACACATTTTTGTAGTCAATGTTTTCAATATATCATGATATTTTGGTGCTAAATTCATAAATACAGTAATTACTACATAGCATTACTGCGTATTAAACTACTTTTTCTGCCAAATTTGTTGTCTAACATGATGTTTTGGTGCTTCATTTGTAAAATCATAACCTAATTTGATGATTAATAGGCTTTTCCTTAATGCCTCCTTATTATCCAACATATTCGCTTATCCAACATTCTGCTGGCCCGTTTATGTTGGATAAGTGAGACTCTACTGTATATAAATGGTTCTGTTTATATGGTTATGCATTTTCTAATAGCTTTATTCTTAAAATCCAAAATCAAAAAAATGCATATTTCTAATATATATGCTTACCAAATGAACCCAGGCAACATCAGGTACTTAGGCAACATTATTTATTTATTTATTTATTTATTTACAGTATTTATATTCCGCCCTTCTCACCCCGAAGGGGACTCAGGGCGGATCACATTATATACATAAACACATAGAACCGAGAGATCATCCACTGTGACGGCACTTCCTCATTCCAACGTCATAAATGAGTTAGATTTGCCTCCCCATTTTATAAGTGGTACCTTATTTCCTACTTGACAGATGCAACTATCTTTCAGGTTGCTAGATCCTTTGGCTCTGGGAGTTATAGTTCACCCTTATATAGACAGCACTGAACCCAGCCAACTTTGGATCTGGACCAAACTTGGCACACTGCCTCATCATGTCCAACTGAGCATACAGGCAGGGTTTCGGGGTGATTCTCCTTTGGCTCTGGGAGTTGTAGTTCACCCTTATATAGTTAGCACTAAACCCAGCCGACTTCGGATCTGGACCAAACTTGGCACACAGCCCTATCATGCCGAACTGTGCATACAGGCATGGTTTTGGGGTGATTGATCTTTGGCTCTGGGAGTTGTAGTTCACCCTTATACAGACAGCACTGAACCCAGCTGATGACGGATCTGGACCACACTTAAGTGATATTTCCTCACATCCCCAAACAACTCAATGCCGTCTACTAATAACCCGGGCACCGCCGGGACCCCAAGTTAGTATATAATAAAAGTGAATGTTTGTATCGGAGTATGTATCAGCGTTTTGATTGGCCTGGCGGAATATGTGCTCGCGTTTTGATTGGCCTGGCGGAATATGGATCAGCTTTCTGATTGGCCTCCACTTTCACAGGCCACTGGGACTGCTGAGGCAAAAACTACTACCAACTGGCTTCGTTCGGCCTACTTCTCTCCTCAGAACGACGCTAGCTTTTGTACAGTTAACAGCTTTCGGCCTACACTTTGGTAATCCAAAACACCACTGGGACCACCAGGAAGGCCGGAGCTGGACCAAACTTGACACACATCACCCCTACAACCCATGAACCCACTGACAACGGATCTGGACCACATAGACCCAACATGCCCAACTGTCATACTGATAATAAAAAACTTTGGTTCTAAGAATTACAGTTCACTCACACATTCACAGCATTCTGAATCCAACTTATGATGGAAAATAATTATGTTTTAATGCTTCCTTTTCAACAATGTTTGTGGGTATGTTTATGAAAACTCTACCCCCTCACCTCACCTCACCTCCTTCAGCGCTGCTACTGACAGGCTGCTAGGCCCAGCTAGGCCCAAAGGAGGGGGCCATCTTCACCCCTTAATACTGTTCCAAAGAAGACAGGTTTTCCCTGGCTCATTGGGACATAGTATTATTCACAGCACACTAAAGAGAAAATAATGGCTATCTTTTAAATCTTTCCTTTTAAGGATGGTTTACTCCCCCCCCCCCCCCCGTTTTTACTGAGGCAAAAAACTACCACAGAGCAGGCTTCGGCCTACTCACTCTAACAGGCCTGACACATACAGTCCCCATGGCCTACTATACACCCGGGCACTGTTTGGAGTGGGATGGACCATGGATGATGGACTTGCATATGGGAGTTGTAGTTCACCTGCCCCCACTGAACCCAGCTATGTCTTATTTATACTACTATTGCTTGACGTTACTTTTATGTTTTATTTATATGGTGGATGTTAGCACGTGGCTTAATGACCTTGCAAGCCACTTTGGGTCCATTGCAGAAAGGCGGGGAGAAATATCAGAAATAAATAAATAAATAATAAATGTCTCAGTTGTATGTATGGTTGGAATGACCTTCTGTCGGGAGGACTTGAATGGAATCTTCCTTTGTGGCAGATGGGGCTGGACTGGATGACTGTGATGTCTCATGGGCCTTGTAGTCCCGTTCCTAGTACTATTGTGGCAGACGAAGAGGAAAACATGGGATTTCCACCGGTTCAGCCAGAATCGGAGCCCCTGCACCTGGAGGATGTTTGCCCTCAAGAAGTCAGCCAAACAAGCCTTGGGCAGAATTCTCCCCCGTTTTCTCGAAAGGACAATTATAATAGAGATAGAGGAGCTAGGGAGGCGAATCACCGGAGTCTCAGAATCGCAGCCAAACAATTAGCTGATTAGGTCTGCTTCCCTTGGGAAATTCTAAGGAGTCATGCATCTGGACGGAGTTGGGTTTCACTTCTCGTTCTCCAGGGAAAGTGTTCTTCTGGCAGGAAACGAGACCCTATTTAGGTGTTTTGCCGCAAAGGAAACTTTGCGGAGTCAACTCGTCAGCTTGAGGAGTGAGATCGTGTGTGGACTTCGTAACCCCAGTTCCTTGTTTCCAGGACCAAGTTCCAAGCCTGCCTTGTTTCACGTTTGCCCGCGGACCTCGCCACGGACCTTGTTCTTGCTTCTTGTTTGCCTCGTATCAAGTCTTGTTTAGCCAAGAATCTAGTTTGTTTTCCAGCCTTGTTGTCAAGCTTCAATGGACTAAAAGACCTTGCCATCTCCCCACACTATTGCTTGGCAAAGTGTGTGTTTCGGTTATTGGATTATAACTTTGGACTCTAATATCACATATTGGACATTATTTTCCTGGACTATATTTGACATTTCCTGAAAGGTCTACTTCTGAACTATATTCTTCACTTGTTTTTATTGACTTTATATATTCCTTTAATAAAGATATTAGATTGAATCCGGCCTCTGCGCATGGTTATTGGTGCTCTGTAGCCTGGGTCTTGACAGTTTGACTCCGCCACCCTAAGCACCAATTAACCTAGGCCAGGATGTCTACAGGAACCGGGGCGGAAGCCCAACCACTCAGCTACACCATCTCCAAGGAAGAATTCGACAGGATCCGAGATACACTCCATAGGCAGGAGGGAGAAATACGGGGCTTGAAAGAACGCGGTGTCCGGCTCCCTGCCCTAGCGCTTCCAACCAAGTTTTCTGGAGAAGCCTCCAAGGTTCATGTTTTCCGTCGCCAGTGCCAGGCGTACATAGAAGCCCGTCAAGCCGAGTTTCCCCAAGAAGAAGTCAAGGTGGCGTGGATTTACAGCCTCCTAGAAGGGCCTGCGGCCAATTGGGCGACGGCGCTATTTGATGCGGGTTCCATGCACCTAAGTTCCGCGCACAACTTCCTGAATCACCTTAGAGCGACATGGGGGATCGAGGACAACGAGGAGGCAGCCGGCCATAAGCTCCGGCGTCTTTTCCAAGGGGACAGGCCGTTGTCCCAGTACATAGCCGAGTTCCGGGTGCTGGCTCAGAACACCGGCTGGAACGATATAGCCCTCAGAGGACAGTTTCGAGAGGGTCTCAACATCGAGATGCAGGAAGAAATCTCTAAGGTGAATCCTCCAGATTCTCTTGAGAGACTTATCAATCATTGTTTACGAGCCGAAGTCCTGCTTGCCAACAAAAAACAGTGGCTCCGAGGCCAGAGTGGAAGAGCCGGAGTGAAACCTCCCGCTTCCGCCAGTATTCAGCCACGTCCAGTGTGGAGACCCCCACCACCAGCCCCAAACCCCAGGGGAAGCGAGGAGGAGCCGATGCAGTTGGGCAATGTGCGCCCCAGACTAGATGTTGCCGAAAAGGCCCGCCGCCAACGTTTAAACCTCTGTTGGTACTGCGGGAATGGGGGGCACTTCGCCAAAGGATGCCCAGCCAAGGGAAAGCCCACCACCCGCCTGGCGGAGGCGTGCTCCGCGGAGGCGGAAGCGGCCGCGGCGACTGGAATCAAGCCGGCGGGGGAAGCCAGCGACCGGGCGTAGAGAGGCTCGACAACCCGGTCAAAAACCCCGGTCAAGAGCCGCAAACCGGGGTCCTATTTCTCCTGGTGATTACGCTGTGGTCGGTGAAAAAGGGACCCGTCATGATCCATGCCATGATAGACTCAGGGGCAACAAACAATTTCATCGATAGAGAGTATGCCGACTCTCTGGGATTACAATATCACGATTTCAAGAATGCCCGGGTGGTGCAGGCCATAGATGGTCGTCCCCTAAAGACGGGTCCAGTAAGCCAATGGACTGAACCCACCAGGATGTGGATAAGGGAACACATGGAAGAAATTTCCTTCTTCGTTACCGAGGTTCCCCACTTCCCTGTGATTTTGGGGATTCCATGGCTGACGCTCCACGACCCAAACATCTCCTGGTCCAACACAGAACTACAGTTTGCCTCAAGATATTGCCAAAACCATTGTCTAGTAACCAAGGTCTGCCATGCCACAGACGCTGAGCCCATCATCACCTTGCCCAAGAAATATTCGGACTTTTGGGATGTTTTCAATGAAAAGGAAGCCGAGAAACTACCCCCACATAGACCCTACAACTGTGCCATTGACTTGGTGGAGGGGGCCCCAATTCCGCGAGGACACCTCTACTCCCTGACTGAACCAGAGCAAGAAGCTCTCAGGGAGTTTATAGAGTCAAACCTTCGCAAGGGATTCATCAGACCCTCTCAATCCCCAGCTGCTTCCCCAGTGATGTTTGTGAAAAAGAAGTCAGGGGACCTACGCTTGGTTGTGGACTATAGAGCATTGAACAATATCACGAAGCGGAATCGCTACCCCCTGCCTTTGATCTCGGACCTATTAGACCAGCTTCGAGGGGCCAAGGTTTACACCAAGCTGGATCTCCGGGGGGCTTACAATCTAGTTCGCATCAGAGAAGGGGATGAATGGAAAACCGCCTTCCAGACCAAATTCGGATTATTTGAGTCCCTAGTCATGAATTACGGTTTATCCGGAGCTCCCGCAACGTTCCAGCATTTTGTCAACGATATCTTCCAGGATTATCTAGATCGGTTCTTGATCATATACTTGGACGATTTTTTGGTGTTTTCTAGATCACAATCGGAGCACGAACAACACGTCAGGATGGTGCTACAACGGTTGCGGGATCATGGACTATATGCCAAGTTAGAAAAATGCGCCTTTGATCTGCAAGAAGTAGACTTCCTGGGGTACCGCGTCTTGCCACTAGGGCTCTCCATGGACCCGGCAAAGGTTTCAGCAGTATTGGAATGGCGGGCGCCAACCAACAAGAAGGAAGTGCAGCGCTTCTTGGGGTTTGCAAACTACTACCGCAAATTCATCCCAGACTTCGCCCGCTGGTCTGACCCAATCACCAGCTGCATCCGTGGGAAACAGCCTTTCCGCTGGACGGAGCAAGCAGAGAAAGGGTTCCAGCAGCTAAAGAAGTTATTCACGACCCAGCCAATTCTACAGCACCCTGATCCTAAAACCCCTTTTGTTGTGCAGGCTGACGCCTCTGATGTGGCAATTGGGGCTGTACTCATGCAACCAGTGGGAGAGCATCTTCATCCTTGTGCCTATTACTCCCGTCAACTAACAGCCCCAGAGAGAAATTACACTATTTGGGAGAAAGAACTTTTGGCCATAAAGGCAGCTTTTGAAAATTGGAGGCATTGGTTGGAAGGGGCCAAATTTCCCATTGAGGTTCATACTGATCATCGTAATTTGGAGCATCTAAGAACTGCACGAAAGCTAAATCAAAGGCAGCAGCGCTGGGCTTTGTTCTTTGAACGTTTTGACTTCCAGATCCATTATGTGACCCCGGCTCAGACCAAGCAAGCAGATGCTCTATCACGGAAACCGGAGTATGCTGCAGGGCGCAGAGAGACCTCAGAATCTCGATTGCTGCAACCCGAAAACTTTGCCACGATCACAGTGGGAAACACCAAATCCACTCCAACTGAACCAACTCCCTCTAACCCAGAATCCCTTTGCTCTCAAGAAATTAGAGCCAGTCAACAGACAGATGCCTGGGCTCAAGAACAGATTCGCCAAGGACTACATTTCCCATTTTCGCTTAAAGACAGCTTGCTATGCTACAGGAACCATGTTTACATCCCTCCAGGCCCCGACAGAGAAAAGGCACTTCGTCTGTGTCATGACAGCAAGCCAGCAGGGCATTTCGGACTATTTAAAACCATGCACTTGATCCTGCGAGATTTCTGGTGGCCCAAGATCCGCAAGGATGTGGAAAAATATGTCAATACCTGCCCTGTATGTCAGCGCTCCAAGACACGAAGGGAGAAGCCATCAGGGCTACTTCATCCCCTTCCCACTCCTTCTCGTCCATGGGAGATAATTTCCGCGGATTTTATCACTGACTTGACACCCTCCCTTGGATTCACCACGATTCTAGTAGTGGTGGACCTTTTTACCAAATTGGCCCATTTCGTTCCCTGTGAAGGCCTTCCCACGGCCAAAGAGACTGCAGATTTATTCCTTCAACATATCTTCCGCCTACATGGGTTGCCCAAGAGTTTAGTCACTGACTGTGGATCTCAATTCACCTCTCGGTTCTGGAAGGCACTGCAACAACTATTGGGCATAGACTCTCGTTTATCTTCAGCTCACCATCCTCAAACGGATGGGCAAACGGAGCGCACCAATGCCACTTTGGAACAATACCTTCGCTGTTATGTAAACTATCAACAGGACAATTGGGCTTCCCTATTACCTCTGTCAGAGTTTGCCTACAACAACGGTGTCCAGGCTTCAACTAAAGAAACCCCGTTTTTTGCAAACGGTTTCCATCCACGTTTCTTTCCTTCTGTCATTGAAACCTCAGAAGTCCCTGCAGCGGAGGACTGGCTGCAAGAACTCACAGCGGTGCAACAACTCTTGCACCAGCAACTGGATCAAGCCAAGGAGGACTATAAACGCCACGCTGACGGTCATCGCCAGCCGGGCCCCGAGATCAAGGTAGGAGATCGGGTTCTATTGTCCACTCGCTTTTTGCCCTCCCACCGTCCCTCCCAGAAGCTAGATGCCCGTTTCATTGGTCCCTACCCAGTGGTGGCGCAACTTAACCCCGTGACTTTCAAACTCCAACTTCCGCGCTCCATGCGCATTCATCCGGTGTTTCATCATTCCCTGCTCCTTCCGGCGGATGGGGTATGCCCTGATGCGAACCGGCCGGCCCCCACCCCTGTTTTGGTGGACGGGGAGGAGGAATTCGAGATTCAGGACATTTTGGATTCTCGCTTTCATCGCCGCCGCCTTCAGTATCTCATTGACTGGGTGGGTTTTGGCTCCGAAGAATGCTCTTGGGAAGATGCTTCCACAGTCAATGCCCCCGACTTAGTCCACCGCTTCCATCAGGCCTACCCTGCCAAGCCGCGGCCCCGCGCCCTGTGGAGAGGGCCCATGTTGGAGAGGGGCCTTGAGGGCGGGGATAGTGTGATGTCTCATGGGCCTTGTAGTCCCGTTCCTAGTACTATTGTGGCAGACGAAGAGGAAAACATGGGATTTCCACCGGTTCAGCCAGAATCGGAGCCCCTGCACCTGGAGGATGTTTGCCCTCAAGAAGTCAGCCAAACAAGCCTTGGGCAGAATTCTCCCCCGTTTTCTCGAAAGGACAATTATAATAGAGATAGAGGAGCTAGGGAGGCGAATCGCCGGAGTCTCAGAATCGCAGCCAAACAATTAGCTGATTAGGTCTGCTTCCCTTGGGAAATTCTAAGGAGTCATGCATCTGGACGGAGTTGGGTTTCACTTCTCGTTCTCCAGGGAAAGTGTTCTTCTGGCGGGAAACGAGACCCTATTTAGGTGTTTTGCCGCAAAGGAAACTTTGCGGAGTCAACTCGTCAGCTTGAGGAGTGAGATCGTGTGTGGACTTCGTAACCCCAGTTCCTTGTTTCCAGGACCAAGTTCCAAGCCTGCCTTGTTTCACGTTTGCCCGCGGACCTCGCCACAGACCTTGTTCTTGCTTCTTGTTTGCCTTGTATCAAGTCTTGTTTAGCCAAGAATCTAGTTTGTTTTCCAGCCTTGTTGTCAAGCTTCAATGGACTAAAAGACCTTGTCATCTCCCCACACTATTGCTTGGCAAAGTGTGTGTTTCGGTTATTGGATTATAACTTTGGACTCTAATATCACATATTGGACATTATTTTCCTGGACTATATTTGACCTTTCCTGAAAGGTCTACTTCTGAACTATATTCTTCACTTGTTTTTATTGACTTTATATATTCCTTTAATAAAGATATTAGATTGAATCCGGCCTCTGCGCATGGTTATTGGTGCTCTGGGTCTTGACAATGACCTTCAAAGACCCCTTTCAAATCTAGGACTCTATCTATCTCCCAATCGTATGTATGACAGGATGGCCATCTGTCAGGAGGGCTTGGATGGTGTCTTCCTTTACAGCAGAAGGGGCTGGACTGGATGACCTTCAGAGACCCCTTTCAAATCTAGGACTCTCTCTATCTCCCAATCGTATTTGTGACTGGATGGCCATCTGTCGGGAGGGCTTGGATGGTGTCTTCCTCTATGGCAGAAGGGGGTTCAACTAGATGGCCTTTGGGCACCCCTTCTAACTCTAGGATTCTATGGAAGCCTTTAAACCAGGCACGGGCCAACTTGGGCCCTCCAGCTGTTTTGGACTCCAACTCCCACAATTCCAGACAGCCTACCCCATGATGCGCTTTATGTCCTGGTGCCGTTTGCGGGATGATGGACCATGGGTGATGGGATATGTAGTACTGTCAATCACTACGATTCCCACAGGCCACTGCGATGCCCACCAGTGACGGAACTGGACCAAACTTGGCACACAGATGGGACATGTAGTACCTTCACTCTCTTCTTGAGACCACAGCAACTGCTACAAATGACAGAACTGAACCAAATCTGGTATATATATCCCAAATGACACACTTTATATGTTGCAGCAGTTTGGGGGAGGACAGACCAAGGACGATGGGAGTTGCAGTACCTTCATCCAATTCACCTCCCACAGGCCACTGTGATTCCCATGAATGACGAAACTGTACCAAACTTGATACACAGGTGCAATGTGGCCCCCTTTATGTCCTGATCCGGTTTCATGCAGCATGGACCATGGATGATGGGATTTGCAGTACCCTCACCCGATTCACCTCCCACGGACCACTGTGATACCCATGAAAGACGAAACTGTACCATACTTGACACACAGGTGCAATGTCACACAATTTATGTCCTGGTATTGTTTGCAGAAGAATGCACCAAGGATGATGGGATTTCCAGTACTTTCATCCAATTCACCTCCCACAGACCACTGTGATGCCCATGAATGATGAAACTGTACCAAACTTGACATATAGGTGCAATGTGGCCCACTTTACGTCCTCCTATCATTTGAGGGAACAACAGACCATGGATGATGGGATTGACAGTATCTTCACTCACTTCCCCAGACCACTGCGACCCCACCAATGTCTGATCAAGACCAAACTTGACACATCGAGTCCCCATGACCTGCTTTACATCCTGGAGCTGTTTGGAGGGGGATCGACCATGGACTTGCATATGGGAGTTGTAGTTCACCCATACCAACTAAAGCCAACTGACACTGGATCGAGACTAAACTTGGAACAAAGGCAAACAATTCCGTTCTCAAATAACCCGGGCACCGCCGGGTCCCCAAGCTAGTAGTATAATAAAACATGATTAAAAAAATCAGCAATGCATGCTTAGTTATGAAAGAGACAGCTTACTGTCTGCAATCTTGTTTTCACAGGATATATATGCTTTCCTATTATCAGTGATCATCAAAAAGTTATTGACAACAGTAATAGCTCTGACATTTGGCCCAATGCTACTGGTCCTGTTGTAACAGTCACACAGTGTTTTACTGTTTTAATTGGGTATGATATTGATTTTTAAGTGTGTTTTACGATTGTTGGTTTTTACTATATTTTGTATTATAGGTGGCAGTAATCTTGCCATTATGTAAGACCACTCTGGGTCCCCCTGGGGGAGAAGAGCGGTATATAAAATAAAGAAATAAATAAGAGAGAAAAGATCTTTGTTGTTCAAAAAAAACTGTTATTAATGCTATATTCTGCTGTTCTGAACTTCCAGAAGACAGTTCTATGTTAAAATTATATGATTTTATTAGAGATCTTTAAAACTGCTAGACAAAGATGTACTAGACATCCAGATATCTTGAATGTTTCAAACTGCTTTTCCATCCCTTTAGTTAGCCTACTAGATATGGCATCCATATATATTGATAATATGCTTGGATAAAAGATAATATAGTATCCTTTATCCAAAAACCAAAATACTTCAACATCCAAAATTGTCCACATGAGTAACTGAGATTTTGTTTCATGTCAGGAGCTACTTGAGAAACTGCAAGTTGCTTCTGGTGTGAGACAATTGGCCGTCTACAAGGAGATTGCCCAGGAGATGCCTGGATGTTTGATGTTTTTACCATCCTTGTGGGAGGTTTCTCTCATGTCCCTGCATAGGGAGCTAGAGCTGACAGAGGGAGCTCATCTGCACTCTCCCGGCAATTTGAACCGGCAACCTTCAGGTCAGCAACCCAACTTTCAAGTCAGCAGTCCTGCTGGCACAAGGGTTTAACCCATTGCGCCACCTGGTGCTCCCTGACTGAGATAGTAACACCTTTGTTTTCTGACAGTTCAGTGTACATGAGTTTTGTTTCATGCTCAAAATTATTTGCAATATTGTGTATAAAATTACTATCAGGGTTATATATGTAAGTTTAAGTTGTATACTAAATATAAATGAATTTCATGCTCCATTTTTAATAATTTTTATTTATAAATTTATCAGTCAAAATGTATAAGTATACATTCTTTCCTCTTTTTACAATATCTTAGACCAGGGGTCCTCAAACTTTTTAAGCTGAGGGCCGGTCCACAATCCTTCAGACTGTTGAGGGGCCGGATTATCATTTGAAAAAAAAATACAAGCAAATTCCGATGCGCACTGCATATGTCTTATTTGTAGTGCAAAAACAAAAACAACAACAACAACAACAATGAAAGAACAATACAATATTTAAAAATAAAAACATTTTGTATCACACTCTTCTCACCCCAAAGGGGACTCAGAGTGGCTTACAAATTATTAGTACATACAATATATTATATTATTAGCATAGCACAATATTAGCATTATATATTACTATATTGAACTATGCCACTATACTGTAATATTATTAGTAATATTATATGTAATATAGAATATATAATTAATATTATTATATGGTATTATTATTAGTGTTATATTGTATTACATTATAATATTATTATCAATCTTATATGTATATACAATATATTATATTATAAAACTGAGGGCGGGGGCCAGGTAAATGACCTCAGAGGGCCGCATCCGGCCCCCGGGCCTTAGTTTGGGGACCCCTGTCTTAGACAAAGGAGTATGTCATATTGTATACTATCCGAAATTAGAACATAAAAAAAATCTTTAAGCATATTTCTTATCAGTTTTTAACTTTTCCATTACAACTTGTACTACATATCTCACTATGGAGAATTTCATGCTCCAAGGTATCTCATTATGTAGATACAAGTATTCCAAATTTTTAAAAAAATCCAAAATATGGAATGCTTTTTAGCATTTTAGATAAGGGATATTTCAACAGTACTTTGTATAATTTTGAAAACCAATCTAGAAATACAGCAATTTTAATGAGTTAACTGAACTTATATCCACTCTATTCCTAAACAACTGTTAAGTGTTGTGCCTGTGTAGTTCCTTTTCATGTTTAAACTACTGACTCAGTAGCAGGAAAATATGAACAAAGCCCAATCGAAGTAAATCATTAACTTCAGTATTTCTATAGATTAATACTGTGTTCTGTGATTTATTAAGTTTTTTGTCCTCAATACAACACAGGAGGTTAAAGGTGGTTGCACTACATCTCTGTTTATTTTATCAAATAATTATATTTATTCACACCTCCGTAATGACTAAGCACACACGGTAGCACAGTGAAAGCAAAGGAACATTCATTATCAAGTTCTCCTCCTTCCTTTTATCTTGGACCTAAAATGATTGGAGAAAATTATCACTGCCAGCTCAACTTAGCTCTATAGTTGAACAATACTTAGGACACCATCCTACACAAGTATTTCTGTTCTGAACTCAGTTTTTACTTAAAAGCTTGTGCCAAGATGTACGGCGGTAACTACGTGAGTACAATTATCTGTATTTGTCTAATTGTTTCTTTGTCACATGAATCAAGAGAAAGTTATCTGGTGAAAAAATAAGACCAATTGAAATTCATGTGCCATGAGTTGCCATTAATTAAGATATTGTTTCTGGAAGAAGTTTTTTTAAAGTTAATATATTGGTTATCTAGCTTGTCCGTGCCCCTTGGAGCAATTTCAGATATTAGAATTAAAATGGGGGGAAAAGAAAGGATGACACGATTCCAAATTCAATTGCAAGTTCCTAGAGGAGATCCACAACAAAGTTGATTCTGGTGACCACTGGGGCAAAGAGGAGAACAATTCATAAAAGTTAAACTATCTTAAATAAAATAAGCTGAATGCATTGTTTGATCTGTGAACATAAGGGCAAGTCTGCCACTTAAAGAATTCATTACTAAAACTACCAGCAATATATGTGTCTTTTCAAGCCATTTTTAGCCTACATCTTACAAATTGCTTTGAAAAATCAATAGGAGAATTTCCAAGGTACAAATGGTTTCTTTCTAACAGTACATCTAAAGGAAAATATCTGTGCTAATTATGTGACTTGCGCTGGCAATCAATTCCTTCAAAGAAAAATGTGCTGATCCCACTTATTTTTCTAACACTCTGTTCGTCACTTTCATTTCTCTTCAGTTTCTTCCATATCTGATTAACTATATTCAATAATATTTGAATAATGCATGTGTTTTGCTTATGAACTTGGTGCTGGCTAGATTTACTGCTACTTTTTACTGTTGGAAAACTATTTTACGATAGCATCATTGAAGGCTTTCATGTCCGGAATTACTGGAATGTTGTGTGGTTTCCGGGCTGTATGGCTGTGTTCTAGCAGCATTTTCTCCTAACATTTCGCCGCTATCTGTGGCTGACATCTTCAGAGGATCTGAATTTCATCTACACATAATTTCACCATTATGTCCAAAAAGTAATTCCTCATCACCTTGGGTTTTTGGAGGGTGGGGGCACCTTTAATATTTTCCTCTGCTGTGTTTTTCTAAACTCTTTAGGTTTGGGGTTCCGCCTAAACCTACTGATACCTCACACATTTGTGTAGATTGTCCCGTTTTGGCTACCTAGGGCCACATGGAGACAAATTTCCTATTCGTTTAAAGCAGTAGTTCTCAACCCTTTTTTGACCTGGGATCACTTGACCAGGGACCACTTTGACCAGGAACCACTTTGACCCACGTTAGCATCAAAAGGGTTACAAATCAGTTTTTGGTCAATTTTAGATTTTGTTTGGTTATTTGGGGTGCTGATTCAGATAATTGCATTGGATAGACCACATCAGCTCTAGTTTCTTATACAGAACATATGCCATCCAGTAGTCACCATCTGCTCGCCCACAGAAAACCATATTTGATAATTTAGAGCTGAAGTGGTCTATCCAATGCAATTTTCTGAATCAGCACCCCAAATAACCCCAGGAACAGGCCTAAAAATGAAGACACCAAGGCGCCCCCACTTCCAGATACCACATGAAACAACTCCACTCAGAGGGAGGGAGGAGGAGGAGAAGCAGCAGTCAGGAGGCTTGTTGTCACATCTTTCGTGAGTAATCAGGCTCTCCCCTCCCAACATCCCCGTTGCCTCGGTGCTATAAGAGGATTTTTTGAGACTAGTCGCTCTCGTTGCAACAGTGTAACAGTGAGGCCATGGACCATATTTTAGTTCTTAGGGACCACTGGTGGTCTATGGACCACAGGTTGAGAACAACTGCTTTAAAGTGTCTATAAGATGAGCCAATCCTAAGGACTGTTAATCAGTTTGACCACTGCAAATGAGGGGGATTCTTTTCTGATGCTATTCAAACTTAAGCATAGCTATCCAGCAAAACTGTTTTATTGGAAGATATTTCCAACTCAGTAGTTTTAATGGTAGCCATCTTTCTAAAAAGCCAACATCTATCAATTTCAAAAAAACAAAGTTAGCAAAAAAAAACTGAGCAAGAAAAAAGTGAGTTTACTATCACATATTAAGCTTAAGCTCGAGCAACACTGGCGCTTATAGTTGTAAAGTATAGGACATGCAGAACATGAATCATGTAAAATTGTTCCTTGAATAATGCACCATCAATGGGCTAAAGTCAACTTTAGTCTTATCTAGGGTAAACATATTTTCAACCAATCAGACACTAGCAAATTCCATTTGTTTCAATGGATATCTCAAGACTGTTCTGGTTTAGACCAATCAGAAAGACATTTGAATTCGATAACGTTATCTCACCACATGAACAAGTCTTATAAGTTCTCACCATTTGCTGAAACCAGGAAGCTACATGTTAATACGTGTTAATACAATGTAGACAATTGTTATAGTTACAGCCCAACTTCAACAAACTTTCTCCGTAGCTTTAAAAAGTCAGAAAATTCTTAGTGTAGATCTAAGAAATCACTATATTTGGAAACAAACAGCCATTAAAGAGAATAGAAAGCAATACCCTGCACAGAATAAATACAAGCAGTCCCCAAGTTACAAACATCCAACTTACAAATGACTCATGCCCCTCGTAAGGGAAATTCACTCCTGAAAGAGTTATCATGAGGAAAAGACGTCTTACTGAAGCTTTATCACTAATCCTTGTTTCCACACCAAGCCAAATTTGTCAAAATTCAATTCTCACAGGGACAAAAAGGGAGATAGCAAAACAGACACCATGGGGATGTTCGTCCTTCCCTATGCAATCCAAAGTGTGTGTGTGTGTGTGTGTGGCTGGAGTTACCTGTTCCAAGTTACATAGAAATTCAGCTTAAGAACAAACCTACAGAACCTATCTTGTTCATAACTTCGGGACTGCCTATATAGGTGAAAGTGAAAACGACTGACAAAATCCAAGGAGCTATACTGTGAGAGCTCACATTTCTTTAAACTGATCTGAAAAGCTCATTTTTCAACAATCGTCCTAGGATATGCTTTTTGTTGGTTAGCAAAAACGTTACCACGATTTCCTCTTTTCAAAAGGAGATCCAATTCATAAGCAGGGAACTGTGTGGCTTATTTCAAGACAGGCATTACATTCTGGAAAGCATTTGTCTAGGAAAAATTTAACATTCCTTCTTTTTGTTATCTGAAGAATGACTTACTAAACAAATATTAGAAAGTTGGAAAGCACTTCATATTGCTTAGGCAGTCACAAAGCTTTATCTGAACTTTCTGCACAATATTATAATAAGAAAGGAAAATAGCCTACCCTCATGCAAATTCCAACTGACTCACCTTCAAGGTCCAATAGCATTAATATGGGAATTAACCAGATATCCTACTGTGTGCACAAGGTGTTTCTTAGCAGATATCATCTGAATTTTGCAGTGTTTGAACTGGGCAAGGTTGAAGATCTCACTCAGTATTTTTACAATTCAGTTAATCATGAACTTATCGATCAGTGAGAAATATGCTCTGAAAGTTATCATGTATTGAAGGATTGATATTACATAGTATTATATGGACTACTATTTAATATTCTGCAGTGACACAAACCTTCTGTGAGTCTTTTCACACAGCAATCCCTTTGACTTCAAATTCCCCACCCCCCAATATCATGCTGTAGAGCTTTGGGGTAAGATATGAGCAGCATAGTAAATTATCAGATGAGTAGCTACATCCACCACAGTAACCATTCATCAAACATTATAATCCAATGCATGAGACTTTATTGCATGAAGCTGCTATTCCATGGCAGTCACATAACCATGGATAGCCAAAACATACTGGTATGAACACCTTCATTACTGCACCTGTGTTCATTTGCATAATTGCATTGATTCACCAATCAGTGGTTTTGCAATATTCCCACATATTCTTGTGACCCCTCCTTGGCACACATGCTGTGCCATAATTTTATTTTATTTTTTAAAGCAATCTCATGGTCCCAGCAATGGTTAATATTTATTTATTTATTTATTTATTTATTTATCATGTCAGAAGAGAATTGAGAATACAATTATAACATATAGACAAACCACAAACAAAGTTAAAAACTTGGCATTATACTAAAGTTTCTTTGACTAGAAGCTGGTCACTTCGAGTGCCTCCGATATTGCTGTAAGAAGGTCCTCCACTGAGCATCAGATGCTACACCCACACAGTAACCCTGTGTGAGCCCTGTGACAGGGCTCAGACTGCATTGTAGCAAGTAATCTGTGGTTTTCTTTTCTCCACACTCACATGTAATGGACTCCATTTTGTAGCCCCATTTCTTGGCTCTGCATCTCATGCTGCAGAGTGTAGTCTGTTCAGCACCTTCCAAGTCACCCAGTCTTCTGTGTGCCCAGGAGGGAGTTTCTCATCTGGTATCAGCCACTGACTGAGGTTCTAGGTTTTAACCTGCCACTTTTGGACTCTTGCTTGCTGAGGTGTTCCTGCTAGTAACTCTGTAGATCTTGGGAAGCTATTTCTTGATTTAAGGCATTGATAAATAATTGATTTATGGTGTTAATTATTAATAAAGAAAGGGCTAATATAACAGTAAAATGTTAAGTAAATATCAAACACAGTTCAGGAATAAAAGAGATAGAAAGAGAGAAGAATCCCATCACCTGATGTCATTACACTGCCATTGCTGCCCTAGAAATAAAGCCAAACATGAAACAAATCCAGTTCTATTTTATTTTTGTGCTCTTAAATAAACCATTTATGACTATCTTGTTCTCATGCACCTTACATGTATTTAATGACTATTTTGAGTAGAAGCCCACTGGCAAAGATGCAAGAAGCTTATATGGATATTGATTTACAGTAGCTGTTTTGAGTTACTATATGGGCAAGAAGTTGAGGACTAGTAATGTTTCTGTTTATTCACCTGTCATTGATTGTGTTCAGGTAGGTTTGTAGCCGATTATCTTAAGAATTTTGTGATCTGTCTTCCAGCAGTTGCATCACATGTTTTCTATTTTGAGGAGGAACACTAGCAACTCTGCAGGTTCTTATTCACTTTGATTTATGATGTGCTCTCCCACCTAGAAAAATATTTTAGATTAATCTGTAGAAGGAGTTATTACGATGTGATAGTGGTGTCAAAGCTATTGGAATCCAATGATGACAAAACTATAAGTCCTTTCAAATAATTCACTCTCATTGATGGGGAAATGCTCCTTGAGTAGTTTGGAGCCTGGCACAGTAATTTATTTATTAGAGCTAACAGAAGGCCTTATTTCTCAAAACACACACATACACATACATACACACACAGTGATTTATTTTGCTATCTAGGCCAGTACCGTGAACTCTGACTCTTAGTGGTCTGCTGTATTCTAGTCAAATTCCTGTTTAATAAAAGGCCACTCCTGGTAAAACTGGGTGAAATCGCCCTGTATACCTTTGCGAAAATTAAAATACTATAAAAATGGGGGCACTATGATAGGTTCTAAAGCCCCTCCCCAAACTTCCCCATGAGCCCTTTTAACCTTTAGTAGTTGCCCATCTCTGCTTTAATTGAGACCTGATTACAAATGAAGACCCTGGTAATCAATCCTGAGACTTTCCAATGCAACGTATGCACTCTGCCCCTGAAATGTATTGTCTGCCAAAGTACGAGGTCAATATTAAATTGATACTTTATAGGATATTGGTTTTCTGGGCAAATAATATGAGTTCAGACCACACCAACACTACTTAATATGTTAGAATAATGCACATGGGGAAGAAAAACACTATTAGGTTATCTGGTGCAGGGGTGGGCAACAGTAGACCTCAACAGAAGTTAAGTGAACTCCAATATCTGTGACTTGTTAGCGAATTATTCCAAAAATATAGCATTAAAGGTTACCACATTTGCTGCCTCAGCCACCTCAGTCCACAGTGGAGGCTAGAAATGGAAATGGAGATTTGGGATGATGCAAATCAGACACGTCACTGCTACTGTAATTTTAAACAGCCAGTATATAGAATAAGCTTTAATGTTTATATTGGAAGTGCTTATTGTACTTTTAAAGGTTGTTTATTATTTGATGTCATGATCTATGGCTGATACAATAAAGAATTCATTCATTCATTCAATATCTCATTACCAGTCAATAAACTACAACAATGAAAAACATGATGGCTGAGGCCAATGAGAGTAGGAAATGAGGAACTCAGGATGGGTCAACATTGATCAGATACTTCGGAGATGATCAGATTGGCATATTCCAGATTAATCCTGAGCTAGATTACATAGGTACCTCTCCTCAGCATCTGAGAAAGTGGAAGGAGTCCTCACTGCCCAGTGGTTCCAAACCCACTGCACGGTGGCCACTCTTGCTGTCTCCTCACATTCTCTGGACAGGGCCCAAAACACGTGAGTTCACGTGCTCTTACCGGAGGTGTCCAAACAACGCTCCAGTAAAATCAAATTAATTTGAGACAAAGCGGGAAGACTCTGCTTTGTCCCAAATAAATTTGACCCTTTCATAAGATCTGGGTCTTTCCAGGTATGGGCCCTGTGTGGATATGGGCCCTGTGTGCAATGCCCAGGCCCAATCCACACAGCTGTATTGGGATTTCCAGGCTGCTGGAGCCCAAAAAACTCAAGATAGCACCCACTCCACTGAAGAAATCTTCCCCTCCTTTCCCTGAGTGCCCTTTCTCCCAGGTTGACAGCACTGCAGACAATTGCTGACCAGTAAGGCCCATGTTGTGGCCAGAGATACATTACTTAAAATTTACCCACCTTATGAAAAAGACTAACAATGCCCCTTTCTCTCAACAGTTTCAGGGAACAATCTTCCCAGCTCCCAGTTTTGACCCTGTCATGGATGCCCAGATGTTAGGAGGAGCTCTACAAGGAATGGGTATGTCGGTTGTTGCTGTTGTTGCTGTATGCCTTCAAGTAATTTCCAACTTATGTTTGACCCTAAGGAAAATCTATCAAAGGATTTTCTAGCAGTATTGTTCAGAGGGGAATTGACTTTGCCTTCCTCTGGGAGTCTGACCAAGGTCTATAGAATCAGATCTTTTATAGAAAAGATTTTTCTTCAGTACCTATTTTCAAAGAAAACGAATAGCCTTAATTTGTGTTTTATTTATTTATTTATTTAGCTAAAAAATTCCCAAAAAACAAACAAACCAAAACTAGATTAAAATAACATTAGGGCTGCCATCACCTTTGGTTCAAAATAAAAAATATCACATCATCTCCCAAATGTATTCATATATATATATATATATATATATATATATATATATGAATAAAAACTTCTCAGACCTAAAGTAATTGGAATATCATGCATGAGACCTTTCAAAGGTGAAATTTAAAAAAATTCTTATATTGCTTCCACAACCAGCATTTTTTAATATTAAAAAAACCATGCTGCAACAAACTTTAGAATACCTGTCATGGTTGAATCTGAAATGCAAGATGGAGCCAAGAGAAGCTGCTCAGCATTTGCATTTGCATCTTCATATTCAGGATCCAGGAAAAACCATCACAATTACTGGTTTTCAACCTTCGGGAAACCCGTTCCATGTTGATTTATTAGATGAAAAAATTCTGCTATCAGCCATTTACAATTACATGCCCCCTTCCCAGTGCCATTTCACCAGCTTCTGTGGTGAACAGGCAGGTCCTGACCGGCACCGCTTCTCTCGTCACATGGGGAAAGTGTCGTGAGCCTTCCCGTGATAGGAGGGAAGTGTCCTATGATGCTTCCACTTCAGTTGACAGCAGGGCTTCAACAGGTAGTTCAGCAATATCATGTGGTGGGCAGAGTGGCCATCCATCGCTAGACTGTACCTTTAATGTCCTAGGATGCGAAAAAAATAAGTGTGATGAGGTCCCTATATAAACTCTCATTTCATATAGTGCTGTCTTTTGTTCTTACTGCTTATGGTTGTCAGCCAAAATTTCTGGCCCTTGACAAATATGGTTTCACTGCAGGTTGTGATACCTGGAATGAAGGATTGGTAGTGAAAGACAACTGTTCTCAGGCAATACACATCAATTGTCTTCATTTAGAGACACATGTTATAAACCCAATAAATAGCCGAAGACCCTCCTCAAATTCCCTAAAATGCAAAACAATTCCCTGGGACAAAATTATCATTCTGGGAGTTAATTATAATCTCCTCTTGTAAGCTTTTGTTAAAACACAGGCTGTGGAAGACTGAACCATTATTTCAGAAGTTAATGTAAAGGGAACAGCACATTAAAAAGGCAACCTCTTCGATTTATTACACACAGCCTTGGTACACATGTATATGCAGTTTCAATCAGTAGTGAAATGGTAAGTAGGCATAAAAAATGGAGGTCAGTGACATTAAAATAAAGATTTAATCAGCATTTGAAGGATGTAAACACCACAAACAAGAGTCAGATATAAATCTTTACATGACGACTAGCACTTGTTCAGAGAAAGCCATTATCACTTCTCTCCATGCGTTCATGTCCATTGCCCTTGAGAGGTACAGCAATGCATCTGATAATGCTATTTGTCAAGAGCACAGCAGTATGTCAAAGGCACATAAGTACTCTAATTTCCATCAGAGTTTGGAAATGCCAATAGAACATTCATGGGTTATTTTTTTTCCTTACAGGAAACAAAATAAAGCACCGCAATCACTGACCAGTCCCTATAACAACAGCAACAAGAAACTGCTCCTTAATCTTAACATATTTTTTTGCTTTTTCTTGAAGAATGCAATAAAGATGTGCTGATTGATATTCTAACACAGCGCTGCAATGCACAAAGACTCATGATTGCTGAAGCTTACAGGAATATGTATGGCAAGGTAGGTTATTATGATTTCACCCTTGTCTATACTTTCCATTCTTCTTTTCCTATACAGTACAACCCCCTTATCCACAGATTCAACATCCATGGTTTCACTTACCCAGACCCTCCCAAAGCATTTTCCTCTGGAGGTATTTATACGTCTCTCTTGGTCATCCATTGGTATGCTTCTTGACCAAGAACAGTCAAAATATAAAGTGTGATATCCTGTATCCTCTTGCTAATACAAGCTGTGGTGAGGCCTGTTTTGAAGAAAGCCTCCTTGGATCCGGCTAACCTCAGTAACTACAGACCAATCTCTAACCTTCCATTCTTGGGCAAGGTCTTGGAGCGGGTGGTTGCTTCCCAGCTCCAGGGATTCTTGGAAGATACGGATTTTCTGGACCAATCGCAGTCTGGTTTCAGACCTGGCTACAGTACCAAGACGGCTTTGGTCGCCTTGGTGGATGACCTCCGCAGAGAGCTGGACAGGGGGAGTGTGACCCTGCTGGTTCTCTTGGACATCTCAGAGGCTTTCGATACCATCGACCATGGTATCCTTCTGGGATGGCTCTTTTGTCCCCCATGCTTTTTAATATCTACATGAAACCGCTGGGTGAGGTCATCCGGAGTTTTGGAGTGCGGTGCCATCTCTACGCAGATGACACCCAACTCTACTACTCCTTTCCACCTAATTCCAAGGAAGCCCCTCGGATACTGGACCAGTGTCTGGCCGCTGTATTGGCCTGGATGAGGGCGAACAAGCTGAAGCTCAATCCTGACAAGACAGAGGTCCTCCAGGTCAGTCGTATGTCTGATCGGGGTATTGGGTGGCAACCTGTGCTTGACGGGGTCGCACTCCCCCTGAAGGCGCAGGTCCGCAGCTTGGGGGTCCTCCTGGACTCTGCGCTGACACTTCAGGCCCAGGTGTCGGCCGTGGCTGGGAGGGCCTTTGCACAACTAAAACTTGTGCGCCAGCTGTGACCATACCTCGAGAAGTCAGATCTGACCATGGTGGTCCATGCCTTAGTTACCTCTAGACTGGATTACTGCAATGCGCTCTACGTGGGGCTGCCTTTGAAGACGGCTCGGAAACTACAACTAGTACAACGATCGGCAGCCAGGTTTCTAACTGGGGCAGATTACAGGGCGCACTCAACGCCGCTGTTTAAAGAGCTCCACTGGCTGCCATTTATTTTCCGAGCCCAATTCAAGGTGCAGGTTATCACCTACAAAGCCCTTAACGGTTTGGGACCCACCTACCTTCGAGACCGCATTTCCCCCTATGAACCCACACGACCTCTTCGCTCGTTGGGGGAGGCCCTCCTCTCGCTTCCACCAACTTCGCAGTTGCAGTTGGTGGGGACGGGGGAGAGGGCCTTCTCTGCCGTGGCCCCCCGGCTGTGGAACTCGCTCCCCAGGGAGATTAGGCAGGCCCCTACCCTACTTTCTTTCAGGAAGAGCCTGAAAACTTGGCTATTCCAGAAGGCCTTCGTTGACTGATCCTTGTGGGATCATGTTATTTACCTATTAAGCAGTAGACCCTCTGGATTGTTTTTAGGATTCATTCAGCACCTTAAGTATTACACCTGCTGTATAATTATCCCTCCCTGATAACTTGATATTGCTTTGTACCTTGGCCTGGATCTTTTGACCCAAATTGGGATTTTAATATTATTGTGTATATTGACTTTTATGACTGTTTTTAATCATGTTGAAGTTTTTACTGCTCGGTTTAATGTTTTATCTGATTTGTGCTGTCGTGTCTGGGCATGGCCCCATGTAAGCCGCCCCGAGTCCCTCCGGGGAGATGGGGCGGGATATAAGAATAAAATTATTATTATTATTATTATTATTATTATTAATACATGTATTTTGAAATTTTGCCTACACGTATGATGTATGCGCCTGGTGGCACAGTGTGTTAAAGTGCTGAGCTGCTGAACTTGTGGATCGAAAAGTTGCCAGTTTGAGATCGAAAAGTTGCCACTGTTAGCCCCAGCGGGTGCTCACTCCACTCCCCGGTTTCGAACTGGCAACCTTTCAGTCCACAAGTTCAGCAACTCAGCACTTTACCTTTACCTATGATGTACACCGCTCTGAATCCCCCATGGGGTGAGAAAAGCAAGATGGAAAAGAAGTAAGTAAGTAAATAAATAAATATTCTGGAGAATTCAGCAATATTGTCTTTTGACTATTTGGTTTCATTCAGAAGTACAGTTACTTGTCTCATAACCATCATATTTCTAAATGGTTCAAGAATACCTGTAGGCAGTCTCAGGTTTAAGAACTGACAAGTCCCTTACTCTAGTTTCTTCTTCCTTTGATCTTTTCCTTTGATCCATTACAAGACTTATACTATAGATTTAAAAAAAAAAAGTTCTTTAGGCGATCCAAAGGTTTCCGTCTAACTTTTTTACGAATGTAGAAACAGCACTGTTGAACCATACAAAATGCCTGTTAGTATTTAGTTTAACATTCCTTTCCATAGTCTCTAACTGGATATCCATTAGAAACCTACCAACAGGAGATAAGGGGAATACTACTATTTTGTTTTGTTTTTAAAACAGTTGGGAAAGTTCTCTGTGATATCGTTATTGCACTTTAAATACCCCTAGGATTCCATTTATTATGTCCTTCACCTCTACCTCATAGTCATTTCAGTTTTCGAAGACTAGTATTTGCACAAACCAAACTAGTATTTGCACATGTTATTGAAAAAGAAAAAAAAGCTAATCAGTATTACCACTAGTATTTCTAAAACAAGGAGAGCCAATAATAAGGAATAATTGATAAGTTTGACATTAGAATGAATTTCTAATTGCAAAAGAATTGCATGGGGAGAGGGAAACAAATCAGATGCAAGCTGAAGCATGTATTTTCATGAAAATATCATTTCGGGTCATCCTGTGGTTTAGACATACAGATAAAGCTCTCTGAACTGTCTGCTTACATTTCATTACGTTGATTTCTCATCATCAAAATAACAAGAAAATTTTAGCAATGACAACTCAGAGTTATCTTCTGTTATTTTTCACTACTCTTCTCCATTATTCTATTTTCAATTGGAAGGGGTAATTTTTAATTAGTCTCCATTTCTATTATTAATCAGCTCTCCTACAGGCATGCTGTCAGCTGCAAATGTCTTAATGGATTAATTTCTATTCCATGTGTGATTTGGTGGCTGTCAAATGTATCTAATGTGCGTTCAGCAAAGATTACATATTGTTTTTTCAACATAAATTCATTTTTAATTTGTATGTCTCTTTCCTCATTGCTGCACTGTCTGCTATGTTAATTATATTCACAGGGCTTGTGGATACCTTTAATTATTTGCCTTCTGAGAGCAGCTTTTGCATTATATGTGCTATATTTCATTTATAGTTTATGCTGCCTCTTTATTGCTAGATCCCTTGGTAATGAAAGTAATCATACACAATTCACAAAGAAGCACTTAAATTCAAGTTGCATTGGAGAAAACATCCCCTTGTGTTTGGGTCCAGTCAATCAAAATCCAGGCCTTGTTTTGATTAAAGCAAAACAAATGCTAGTTAAAAAGGAGGATACAAATCCCTATCCAGTAAAAAAAAATATTTTTGAAAACTGACTTCTGAGTGGGAAACCTTTTGTTGAATCAGGAGAAAAAGTTACTTTTGGGTACTACAGTCTGCAGTGATGGCTGAGAATATATAGTTTCAAAAAAGTGATTTTCCAGGCTTTGCAAAAGAGACACAATATATACAAATGTGGGAAACTGTGGCTCTCCAGATTTTATTTATTTATTTATTTATTTATTTATTTATTTATTTGGCTCACAGTTCCCATCATCCCAGGCAAACATAGCCAGTAATAAAAATTATGGGACTTGCTTCAACTGCATATCTCTGATGAAAAGGAGGGGGTAAAGTTTTAAAAACATCTAGGACTGTGATTGCAGTGGTTCATACCCTTAAGATAGAGATGAAGACCCTATAGCTCTTCAAATGTTGGACTCCATCAACCCAACCAACAAGGACTGTCCAGGGTGGATGAGAGTTTATTGGATTATTGTAACGCCTTATATGCCGGCCTTCTGAAGACAAAAACCCAGAAGATCCTAATGGTCCAAAATGTGGCGGCCAGGGTTACACCGATTCTGAAACAACTGCATTGGCTACCAATAGAACATCAGATCTTTTACAAGATACTGATCCTGACATTTAAAGCTTGAAATGGCCAAGGACCATTATATCTTAGGGACCGCCTCATTCCTTTTTTTCATCAGTGGTCACCTCGATCCTCCTAGGAAAATCTCCTATACGTACTGGGCCCTAGGGAGGTACGCCTGGAAGCTACAAGGTGTAGAGCCTTTTCGACCTATGCTCCAATTCTGTGGAACTCATTGACTCCATATGTTAGCGCAATGTCGGAGTTGCGACCTTTTGTAAAAGCGCTCAAGACTTGGTTGTTCGGTTGTGCATTTAAGTAAATCAGATCAAATTTGCCAAATAGTCACTGTTGAATGTTTTTATGTTGAATGTTTTTATATTGTGAAATGATATTTTAAATTGTAAGTCACTCAGAGCACTCTGGTGGAGAGCGACTAATTAAGAAGTGAAGTGAAGTGAAGTGAAGTGAAGTGAAGTGAAGTGAAGTGAAGTGAAGTGAAGTGAAGTGAACATCACTGCAATTAGCATGATTGCTAGAGGTATACCCAGTATTAAGAAGAGGTCACAGAGGGCAATGATAGCTTCCATTTCTCATTATTTGTGGTTCCCTGTCCACCTCTATGCTATTTTTAATTATGCTTCCTTGCTAAATCTAGAGCATTATAAATATTTTACACCAACTAGAAACATTTGAAATTGATTGCAAATCCTGCTCAAAAGCAATCGTGGTTAGCATTGGTATAACCACAATAGCATATGAGGATTTATGGTTGGAAGAGATACAATGTTCATGTGGGAAGAGTGTCTGTCACTTAGGCATTAGAATCTTATAAAATCAATTAGAATTTACTCCAGTGCAGAAATCAAATGCAGATAAATTTAATTAGTTACAGGTAAATCATTTGTATGAATGTTTTAAAAACAACCTTTTATAATACTGTATACCAAACGGTGTGAGTAAATATGTTAGTTACATATCCCTAAGGGGATATGGATGGCACTTCTGGGAGTATCATGTAATACTCTTTCACTCAACGTAGTAGTACAAAGCTTACCTTCTCTATCTCTTATTTTTTGTTCATTGCATTATTATTCAAGAGAGTCAATGTGATACACTTATAATGAATGTTTTTACCATAATACCTAAATAATAAATTTATTTGAGAGAGGCAGAGGCTATACCAAGATTTCATAGCTAAGTTGGATTTTGAACCCTAGTCCCTCTAGTCATAATCTTGGCCATTTCCCCACCTTTTAGTAATGATGTAGTAGAAAATACCATTTGATAACTTCAGAATGATTATGTTTTCTTGGGAACATTCCCCAGAGATTAGTATGATGCGCATGGAACTCAAGCATTTCACGAGAATTGATATTTGCCTTCAGAGATCAGCAGTACTGTATGCAAGTTGATTGCAGCCATAATGTTAACTTTCTCATTCCAAGGATTTGCTTATGGACCTGAAAGAGAGTCTCTCACATCACTTCAAAGAAGTCATGGTTGGTCTGATGTATCCACCCGCCACTTACGATGCTCATGAGCTCTGGCATGCTATGAAGGTATTTATTGAACCATTAAACTGTAGCATTACACTTTTTCAGCACCCTGCAATATTTTCAATAGAGATAAATATTTTTCATAATCAATAATCTTACAGTTTTATTTCACAAATTACAACAGGCACAATCAAATCAAAGTTCGGCATTCTGTTATTTCACTCAGAAAGCTAAACACTATTTAGATTTGTTGTGACTTAACTGTCACAAGAATTGGAAGGGGAAATTTTGAAATCCCAATGTCTGAGTTGTTAAAATTGCATTTCATTGCGTCATATGGCATTGTATAGTATTGCATTGTTAACCATGGGGTAGGAAATATATAACCTACTTGTCATATATTTTGAAGCATCTATTGTTTCATTTGCCTCAACCATCCATCAGTGCTGCTATTGAGGGTCAAAAAACAAGCCAAAATTTTGACACCACCATAAACACCCCTATTTTCTCCCTTTGCTTCAGGATTTAAAAGAAAAATTTAAAAGCCAGGATTTTGGTGTCCTCTGACCTTTATTAAACTACAAAAAATGATGGGGGTTTTTTTCATTAATTTACTGAGGTATTGGCTTCAGCCCAAACACTGGGGCAGATCTATATTACTGAAATTTGAATGGTATTAGGGAGGAAATCATATCCGTATTTAGTAAATAATAAAATGTACTGATAATTGGTGAATGTTGACATTATGTGTCATCTCAAATGTGACACATGTACTATAACATATATATCTAGTACACACTTCAGTAGCACAATTAATTCTATGGGTACCACAATTTTATATTATTAATACATTGCCTAATATTTTAGAGGTTATGTTGTGTAGTCCTATGCATATTTGCTCAGAAAGTGCACTTGTTTCTGGGAGGTGGATTATTCTTAAGTAAAGGTGTATGCAATTACAATATTAACATAGTGGCACAGTATTAAATCCCATGTACATAACAGTGATTTGTTGTTATTTTTTACTGCTTCCTAAGGATCCAATTAATACTAGCTAAGAGGCTGCATTATTTTCTATCTTGTTTCATCAAAAGAAGTACTTGTGCACTTAAATGTAAACATGCTGATAAGCTGTCATAGGCTTAGGCAGCCTGATACGCCATGATCAATGCAGTCCTAAAGCAAAAGAGATAAAATCACTACTTCCCAGAAAATGAAAAACTTGAAAAGCTACTTGCTATGAAATGGTTTTATAAGCTCTAGTTTACTCTGCTTATTCTAAATATGAATTAATTGTATTTGAAACCACTTTCTATATCAGCAATCTTTTTCTCCTCCACCCTAGGGAGCAGGCACAGATGAAAACTGCCTAATTGACATATTAGCCTCAAGATCAAATGGAGAGATCTTCCAGATGAAAGAGGCCTACCTCATGCGTAACTATCATTATTTTCCCACACAAAGCATACATTAGCAACTATAATCTAGAACAGGCTGTAAGAACATATTTATACCTTTAATGTTTTGTGTGTTAGACCAGAAATTTATGTTTTGAAGAACATCAATAATTGCCAACTAGCATAGCCCAAAAATTGAATTTGTCCAAGCTTTGTTTCAGACCATTTATTATGGTTGCTTGTGTGGAATCCTGGGAATCATAGTATGATGAGATATTGGCATAGGACTTTTACCTACTCCCTCTACAGATGTTTTTGGCCTACAACTCCCAGAAATCCCAGCCAGTATACCAGCTGTTAGGATATCTGGAAGTTGAAGGCAAAAACATCTGCTCTACAGTGTCCATAATTACTTGAGGAGGAGGAGGAGTTATTACTAAAGCTGTAAGTCTCTATACCAGGCATGGGCAAACTAAGCCCCGGGGGCCAGATGTGATACCCTCTTAATTTTCCCTGTCCTCTCGGCATAAGGACACGGTGGCTTGCCACATCCTTATGCAGAAAGGACGGGGAAGAAGGCACACAGAAGCTGATAACCCTCTGGAGTGCTCTCAGCCACAGCATGTCTTGCTGTCTACCTGGCATAATTCTGAGAGGACAGCTCAAATATAGGGGAAGGAGGATCAGGACAGTCAGCATATGTCTCGCTTTCTTCCCGCCATAAGGATGGGTCAAGCAGCCCCATCCTTGTGCCAGGAGGACAACCTGAAGATGACCCGGGTTCTGCCCTGCCCACTTCCATCCTCTCACAGGTTCTGTCCCTTCCAAGCCCATCCTACCCAGTATGTGCCTGGCCACCCTCCCTCCTGGCTTGGTCCTCTTGGTCGGGCCTACAATGCAGCCCCAAGGCAAAAAAGTTTGCCTATGCCTGCTCTATACACTCATCAGAGAGCATGCTCTATTGAACACAGTTAGTCTTACTTCTAAGCATTGTGCTGTAAGTCTTTCATGTGCATACAATCCCAAATGTGTCTGTACTCTGATAGAATTTAGAAGTTCATTTCATAGGAATGGATTGGAGAAAAAATGGATTCTTAATGATAATTATAATTATTATTTTATTTTTGTATCCCACCCCATCTCCCCGAACAGACTCGGGGCAGTTCACATGGGTACTAAGCCCCATAACACACAATAAAATACAACACCATAGATATATTTAAAACATATTAAACAAATAAAATTATAAAGTATATAAAATACAATAAAAACATATAACAGATAACCAATAGCCAGACACAGTGAACATATTCAAAATTGGAGGCAAGGCAATAAAATTTATATATCTGCAAAACTTGCAACCTCTAATAAGATGGACCAGAATAAAGTATAGTAGCTGGGTAAAGGTGGAGGTAAGAGGTGCAAAGAGTAATAACACCCCTAATAGACTTCATAAGAAGTGTGTTCTAGACAAAAATGATCAAGACAGTGATGTCTGTCAATTAAATAACAATTAGTTATGGAATTGATTTCCCCTTCCTCTCCTATCTGCTCCAGAGTAGGTTTAGGTGGAAGAAAATACTGCAGACAAACAAAAAAGGTTGTATTGACTACCCCCTACCCCCCAATGTATAATGGGATTTTCTCTCCTCTAATACCTCTGTAAGCTAGCAGTAAAATGAAGGTCCAATAGATGTGGCTTTTCGATATCCTGAGTAGGAAACAAATCCCAATGTGGAATGAAACACAACTTGACCACTGACTCTTCTTTCTAGGCCTAGCTAGAGATATAGACGATCAGCAGCTGGAACGACACAAGAGGTCCACCCTTGCATCCTTCAACAGTTGTCTTAATTATATATGTTGTTCCCCCTGAAAAGAACTCATTTGTGTTAGAAAAGATTCTACTATATATTATAGAGTACACCATTATTTCACAATAGTTGCACCTGACGCATTAAACAATGTTAATAACAGTTATTGTGTATTTTCCTAGAATACCAAAATGACCTTCTTCAAGACATTTACTCTGAGACCTCTGGGCATTTTAGAGATACACTTATGAACCTTGCTCAGGTATTATGTGTATGACTTTTTGTTTTAAATATCAACATTCCTGTTGTTATTTTGGTCTCTTTTGCTCTTTAAATTGGCCAGGGTTAATACTTTAATTCCGGTAGACAGAATAGGAAAGATTGCTCCTGAACTTTCAATGCCATTCAGTCTTGAATGGGAAATCGTAGCTTAAGACTGGTCTCTTATTCCGAGCTGATAGCCAGACACTAACTATAGTCTGATTATTAGGATTCAATGAGAAAGCACTGGAATGTAAGAATAAAGAATTCAGGCAAAAAATTGGAGGACTTGGGTTTAGGAGGAAAACAAATATTGCAAGCCCAAATATTGCCAAACCACACTCTAGCATTATAGGTAAATTAATCCTTTATACTCCTCACTTCTCCTCCAATACAGTGTGAGACTATAGAATTATGAGTAATCAGCAAAGGTTAGAATTTAAGTGGATTTTCCCTGGCTAAGCTGGATAAGTCTTCATGTGTTGTATATAAACCTGCAAGCTGATCCACCTTCAAACCAACCTAATGGACAGTCAGATGATGCCTAAGTACATGTATAATAGGAGTACAGGAGTATCAGTGGTCTAACTTCGGGAGGCATTACCAATATTAAAGAGTAACTATGTTCATGTTGGTTGCACTATTCCTTCAACCGAATAGCTACGAGAAGCCATGGATGTGGACTTAGATAGATGGGGTTCCATGGCAAACACTGTGCTACATTTGTGTGATAATCACAGAATCTTACTTTGCACCGTATGCATTCATTTCTTCTAGGGAACCAGACAAGAAGGATATGCGGATCCTGCTATGGCTGCTCAGGATGCAATGGTATGAGCAAGTTTAAAATCCCTTTGAAAAGTTGTTTGCTGGAGTAACATCTTACACATCATTATCCTTCTAATGATCTAGGTCTTATGGGAAGCATGCCAGCAAAAGACTGGAGAACACAAAAACATGCTGCAGATGATTTTGTGCAACAAGAGCTACCAGCAGTTGTGGATGGGTAACTTATTTTCATACTTCACTCCAGCCTTAACCAAATGAACGTGTAATGGGAAAAGATGATACAGTGCTCATATAAGAACAAAATATTACTTTGTGAATGCTAATAGCGCCAGAACTGAGGAGCCACTCATAGTAACTTAGTTTAACCCAAACTAATGGGTGGCTGAAGACCCCTTCACTCATGGGAGTTTACTACTTCAAAGAATTAGTCACATTAACAAGTTCTCATTTTGACCAAATTGGATCTCAGTGGTTTACGTATTGCTTATAGAAACAAGATTAGAAACATAAGCTAATAACTGGTACAATGACTGGTACTATGATCCAGTTGCATACTGTAAGTAGTAAGTATAATCTTATACTTGGTGTAAACAATATTCTTTGATTACTTTGGTAAATTGTGATTGCTAAATCCTATACTATGACAATATGGATTTGTAGCCAGTGGATATTGTGCTGTATCTCAAATGTAAAATTATACTTGGAACAGTAACATTTACATTAATTCAATGTATTCAAATTCATTGACAAAAAAAGCTGCTCATCAACTACAGATATGTTTTCTTAAGTTTTTCAGGAATTTCAGAATATCTCTGGACAGGACATAGTAGAAGCCATTAATGAATGTTACGATGGATACTTTCAGGAATTACTGCTAGCAATAGGTAACAAAATTTTTACAACTACAATACATTATTCTGTCGCATGTATATTAATATAACATTCTCATACATAGAAAAAAAACATTAGAGAAACAGTTCTCTAATTGGAAAAGCTATTAGTACTTCTGAAACAGCATTACAAATTGCTTTGTAAACTACAGTTGTATATAACATGGAGACTTTGCTCTTCTGCCTCCTGTTTTATAGCTATCATTGCTTAAAATTTTCTGTGTCCACTTAGATCTGAGCCTAGATCAATACTTGAAACTACTGACAATGTTTTTAGATGTCTAGTTGTTTTCCGTCCTCTAGATCAGGCATGGGCAAACACCTTCCAGGTGTTTTGAACTCCAGCTCCCACAACAACCTATTGCCTGTTAGAAATTGTGGAAGTTGACGTCCAAAACAGCTAGAGGGCTGAAGTTTGTCCATGCCTGCTTTAGACAGTTTAAGTATTTTCATGTACTCTTATGCACATTCACCATGCTTTAAACTTAAGCAAATCATTGTGCTGTCGAAGGCTTTCATAGCCGGAATCACAGGATTGTTGTGTGCTTTTCAGGCTGTATGGCCATGTTCCAGAAGTATTATCTCCTGACAGTTCGTCCACATCTATGGCAGGCATCCTCAGAGGTTGTGTGGGCAAAACATCAGGAGATAATACTTCTGGAACATGGTCATACGGCCCCAAAAACACACAACAACCCTTAAGTAAATCATGCTTCTGAGGACTTCCATGCATGTCTAATGTATTTAATGAAATTGAGGTTAAAAATCCAATTCAGTACCAATAGAATTTGGAATTTCTCGTTCTAGCTAAGGAATAATACTGCTTTTGATAACCCAATTACTAGATTGCAAAGGAAAACATTGCAAAGCAGATTCTTGCAGGCGTGAAGAAATTCTAGCATCTTACCCTTCATTGTAAAATATGAAATTTAGAATTCTTCAACTAGGGCCCCATCTATACTGCTATATAATCCAGTTTAAAACTACGTTATATGGTCAGTGTAGACTCATATAATGCAGTTCAGCGCAGTTAAACTGTATTATATGAGTCTGCACGGACCATATAATGCAGTTAGTATTATATGGCAGTGTAGAAAGTGTCTATTTGTATTTTGTTTTTGCTCTAACAGAGCAAAGGGTAGAAAGAAGTGGCTGATCCTTGCTATGAGTTAAATAAACAAATAATAATTACTTATAATTGTGATAGGAATGTTTTGAAAATTGTAATGTCTTTATCCGATTTCCTCCCCTCAGTTCTGTGTGTTAGAGACAAAGCTGCCTATTTTGCTTATAGACTTTACACTGCAATTCATGTGAGTATTTACATAATCTGAAAGTACGGTTTTACTATCCTTTTGTTTGTTAAATGGCCCAGTTCTCCTCTATAAAGGGGTTATAATCTTCATTTTAAAAGTGCTGCTCTGTAGCTTTAGGGATTTATTGTGATTATGTCAATTACAAATCCCAAACAATCTAATTAATATAATGACCCGAGAAATGCAACATGACCCCTCTTTTTGCAAATTGCTTGGTTTGCCAGATGTACAGAGAGATATTTGCATACTACCTATTCTGCTTTGAACTGAAGTCTTTTTGACTGTTAAATAGAGTAAGAAAAATATTATTATTATTATTATTATTATTACTATTATTAATAAGAGAGGAAATGACAGTACTATTAGATATTCTTCCTATCCAATATTTCAAATTGTATATAGTTGATGTTCCATTATAAAGTCCTCTACATTGGTATTATCAAGGACAGAGGGCCCTTCCAGACAGGCCCTATATCCCAGGATATGATCCCAGGATTTCTGTTTATCCCAGAATATCTGGCACTGTGGACTCATATAATCCAGTTTAAAGCAGAAAACCTGTGATAAGATCCTGGGATATAGAGCCTGTCTGGAAGGGCCCTGAGTATATACCTAACATGAAGACATGAAGACAAATATTTAATATTCCACTGAAAATAATTGTTCTGTATGGGTTCCTTACATTGAGCATTGCACCCTCTGGTGTGCAAATGTGAAATTGCAAGTTATAAACTATCATGCCGTAGGACTCATCTGTAGTCCAACAATACCATAGCCCCATGACAGTTAATGTGTGCCAATGGGTGTTAATAATAAAAACTTGGTGGGCAAAAAGGGGTCGAAATGCCCTCCGTATGTGGCAATTTTCACCCCTCTGGCCCAAAAACCGAGGGGAGGGAGAGCCTCGGAAGCCCTCCCATTGCCGCCAATGGCACAAAAAAATTCATGTTTTTCGTTAGCCAGAGGAAAATTTGTGTCATAGAGGCGGCCCATTTTCATTAGCAGAAACCAAATACGAAAATGAGAGGTCACGAATGAAACTACACAAAACGAACAGCAATTCCATACAAAAGCACAACTCTAGTGCTTCATTTCTCCTTCCAAACAAATCTTGGGATATATTCACCAAGAGCCTACATCAGTCTTCAGTGTGGGGCTATGTGACTGCCATGATTTGCAACCATGCTATTGTTTGCAAAGAGGTATAACAGAGGAAATTTAAAATTCTGCAACTGGGGTTACCTTCATATGACATGTTCCAAAGCACAATATACGCATTAGGATTGTTGTGCATCTGCCAGGCCGCTGGCTATATTTGCTAAATGGTCCCAGAAAGGTAGTTAAGTCTCTTTTCCCTTCTGATGAGTAAGGACCCTTCCACACTGTCCCTATATCCCAGGATCTGATCCCAGATTATCTGCTTATCCCAGGTTTTCTGGCAGTGGAAACGTGGGTCCCTTCCATACAGCTGAATAAAATCCCACATTATCTGCTTTGAACTAGAATATATGGCAGTGTGGACTCAGATATCCCAGTTCAAAGCACATATTGTGGGATTTTCTGACTTGATATTCTGGGTTATATGGCTGATTGGAAGGGCCCTCATATTGGCCATCTGCAAGTAATCTGGGATCAGATCCTGGGATATAGGGGCAGTGTAGAAGGGGCCTAAGACATCGCAATTCACCTTTGTAAGCCTAAATCACAACCTAAGATTTTGTCTGATGCTGGAATCCAAATAAGGTGAGTCCTGGTTAATATTTGGATGGGTGACCAAAAATACCAGGTGCTATAGGCTATATTTTAGAGAAAGGAACTGCCAAACCTCTGAGCATGCCTTGTCTAAGAAAACTGTGCTGTGTTTCGTGGTCCCCATGTAGTCGTGGTCCACAGCTGCATGGTATACGATAGACTCCTGCAGAGTACTTGATGGTCCAACCTGGACACAGCATATTATTTGAGAACACAGAAATGCTGGACCACTCTTACAACCACCATGTCAGACTACACAGAGAAGCCATTGAAATCCACAAGCATGTGGACAATTTCAGTGAAAGGAGGAAACCATGAAGATGAACACGATCTGGTTACCAATATTTAAAAAAAACTCTAAAATCAGGACAGTAAATAAAGACCAACACCCAGAAAACAGGGGAATTCCAGACAGGAAACAATCAAGGCCAGCTAACACCTTCCGACAAAGGATTCCCCCAGGCAGGAAGCAGCCAGGCTTTGAAATTTTAAGGCCATTCAATATTAATCAAGGTGGCCAATTGCAACATTCACCCTTGCTTCAAACAGACAAGAGTTCTTTCACCCACCCTGGACCTTCCACAGATATATAAACCTTCCCTAGTTTCCAACAAACCTCACAACCTCTGAGGAGGCCTGCCATAGATGTGGGCGAAATGTCAAGAGAGAATGCTTCTGGAATATGGCCATACAGCCCAGAAAACTCACAGCAACACATAAATCAGACACCTAAAGGATGGGAAAAATCAGGACTCCAAGCTTAACCCACTCACTTGATTCTAGTCTGCCAAATGAAGTTTTTTTTCCCCCAGATGATTTGCTTCCAATATTGGATCCATGGTTATGATGTGTTTGCATAATATCACCAATGAAATATTGTTCCTAAAATTCTGTCCGCTAGATGTCACCATTGTTCCACAGGCAGGCAATGAAATTCAAGTTCATATTTGGAATTACTGGTTCTAAAATATCTGAAAATCTCACAAAATTCATGGGGTTGCCATAGATTGACACAAGTGACTTGAAAGGGCATCCATGCAAAGTATCTAATTAAATTGTATCTACTAAAACTGTTGCAAGCAGAATTATTGTTATCCTTATTTTAATAATAATAATAATAATAATGCTTTATTTGTAGCCCACCCTATTTCCCCAGGGGAACTCAGGACGGCTCCCAACATAATAAAGGCAAACATTCAATGCCGATATAAAACAAGAAAGATATAAAAACACACAATACATTACATTATACAGTGAATTAAAACAAGCCCTTAAAAAAACATCATTTAAACCATTAAAAGCCAGCTAAAGGAGAGTAGAGTTATTTTAATTAAACTCTTTATTATAGCTGCCATGATCCAACGTTTTAGGGATAATCTCTAAAATGGGAGTAAGTCATTGCCTCCGAAGCAACAAATGCAGCAGAGAAAATTATATTACTTTTGTCTGTTGCCCATCTACACTGCCATATAATGCACATTATCAAAGGTGGTGAGTCGTGGCACAATGGGTTAAACCCTTGTGCCGGCTGGACTGCTGACCTGAAGGTTGGGTCACTGACCTTAAGGTTGCTGGTTCGAATCCACGAGACGGGGTGAGTGCCCTTTTGTCAGCTCTAGCTTGTGGGACATGAGAGAAGCCTCCCAGCGAACACATCTGGACATCCCCTGGGTAACATCCTTGCAGACAGCCAATTCTCTCACACCAGAAGCGACTTGCAGTATGGCCTCAAGTCACTTCTGACACGATAAAAAAACCCAAATCAGATAATCCACATTATTTGCTTTGAACTGGATTATACTGCCATATAATCCAGTTCAAAGATGATAATCTGGATTTTATATTGCTGTGTAGAAGAGGCTGTGTTACACCTTTGGCATGGCCTCTAATGTACACCATACATTCTTTATTTCTGTGCAGTAAAAAAATAAAATAAAAACAGCCATTTTTTTTTTCATGACGATTCATCCTAATTTATTATATAGGACAAAATTCTATGTAGGCAACAAAAATATACCACTTTTAAGTATTTTATCTACTTTCAGGATTTAGGATTCCATAATAAAACAGTTATAAGGATTCTGATTGCCAGAAGTGAAATTGACTTGATGACTATCAGACAACGGTATAAAGAGAGATATGGAAAATCACTGTTCCATGATATCAACGTAAGTTTGCAGTACATGTCTAGTTTATAACTGCCTGTGTATATTTCTGTATATTCATTTTGCCATTCAGACACAGACAGCAAATATTCTAATCTTAATACAGTATATCCTCAACTTTTAAGAAAGCGGGCAACAATGGAATCTAAATTGACAATAGACTTCTTTTTAAAAAAAATAGTTTTGCATCTATATTCTTGGAAAACAAGAGGCTTGGTGGTTGAAGGGCCTGATATGTTATTTCATCTTGTATCATTCCAATTCAGTAGATAGTATTTCATAACAAGTTTCCTCAATTCCCATGCTATCCGCTTCAGTATCCACTTTTCATAAAGACCTAAAAACGTGGATATTCCACTGTGCCTTTGATTAAACAGTTCGTGAGATAATTTTGCCCCCCCCCCCCCGGCATAACTCAATATCTTGCTCTTGCACTGTTCCCTGCCCTATAATTATAGTATTCTAATTGATATTGCCCTTCTACCCGTAACTTATCATCTGGCTCTGGCACTTTATCCATCAGCCCTGTCCTTGCAACTGTATTGCACCAGTCCCTGCCTGCCCGAATTTAGTATTGATTACTATGTCAGACTATTGGTTGTTTGTTGAATGGTTGTTTTATGTTATTCTATGATGTTGTTTTTATACATTTTACTGTGCTATATTTTTAACTATGTCTGACCGGACTTGTCCCCATGTAAGCCACACCAAGTCCCTTCAGGGAGATGGTGGCAGGAATCAAAAATAAAGTTATTATTGTTATTATTATTATTATATTAGTATTTGAAACCCAACAAGATGAGTCCACAGCGGACACTCTGCTGGCTGTGGAATTGGATCACACGTCGGACACTTTCCAAGTGTCTAGGACTGTGTGAATATATCGGCGATTAATGCATGCAGATCCCAGTAAGGTGGCCTTCTGCAGCTGGCAGATGGTAATTTTGTCAGCGCTGATTGTGTTTAAGTGCAGGCCTAGGTCTTTAGGCACTGCACCCAGTGTGCCAATCACCACTGGGACCACCTTGACTGGCTTGTGCCAGAGTCTTTGCAATTCAATCTTTAAATCCTCATATCGTGTCAGCTTTTCCAGTTGTTTCTCCTCAATCCTGTTGTCACCTGGGATTGCTACATCAACAATCCATACTTTGTTTTTTAACACGATCATGAGGTCAGGAGTATTGTGCTCCAAAACTCTGTCTGTCTGAATTCGGAAGTCCCAGAGTAGCTTGACATGTTCATTCTCTGTAACCTTTTCAGACTTGTGATCCTACCAATTCTTTATCACAGGCAAAGTTCCAATGAATCATCTGAGCAACGGTGTTATGTCTCTGCTTGTAGTCTGTCTGTGCGATCTTCTTGCAGCAGCTGAGGATGTGATCTATTGTTTCATCTGCTTCCTTGCAGATATATTATTATTATTGTTGTTATTATTATTATTATTTATGCATGGGTCTAGGGTGCATCTACACTGTAGATTGGAAAGGCGTGAACTTTTAGAGACCGTAACCTTTGGAAAACCAGAATCTCCATAATCCTTTTGGAGAATAATAGCATTTGAAAATCATAACCTTTTGTAAAAGTATGATCTTCCAGAGAAGAGCCCAAAACTCATTTGAGTAAAATCTTCTCTTCAGTAGTATATATCCACATGTACTTATGTAAGACAGTTTAGTTTCCAGTTGTTAGACTGATAACCTGATTGACTCTGATCTGTTAGGCACAGAGATTATGTCAATGCACAAAAACAGCAGCTCTTCAGAAGTGATTCTTTTCAGTGCCCAAAAACATCTACTCTCCCATAAAACATCTCATTTTTATATAATGTTCTCAAGAGACAAAAATAAAGTAGACTTTGTTAAAAGTAACATACCTGGTTTATTCACAACCTTCATGTATTCAGCATACAGGTACATAATTTGTCAATCCAGTTACAGTTGAAGTGGTTTCTCTGTGCAGATAACACAGGGCATCTTTCTTATAATCAAGAGCAATGTGTGTTTGCTCTTAACAGTCCAAAGTCTACATGGTGTCTCATCTTCTGTGCTCTAAGCAGTCTAAGTCAGTAGCATCTCATGGCTAAAGCATTTTTTCTGTTCTAAAATGGAGTCTGAGATCCTAGAGGAGTCCCAGATCTGATCACGTGGTCTGCAGCCCCTCCCACAACCTCAAGAAACATAGAGTAAAGGGAAAGCTGCATACATAACATACATATACAATGCAGTAAAAAACAAAATCATACACAAAGTATTAGTGGAGGCTTGAGAAAGTTGCTATTTCCAACAATGAATGCAGTTTGACACCACATCCCAACCTTAGAAAAATCTTACATAAAATTACGTCTTTACAATGTTTAATTGTTATTTACTTTGCAGCATTTTTCCTCTGGACATTATGAGACAGCTCTACTTGCCATCTGCGGTGGTGATGTTCAAGATTATTAAAGGGAAGACAACAGTGTTGAAGATGAGAAGAAGCCATTACAGCCTGGAAATGTTTTAATTATAGAAATTCAATCTGTGCAAATTATCACAATCATCAGTCTGATTTGTTCAATTTGTTGTCTTTCTTCAAAAAAAATAGACAGATTCTCACAAACCACTACACATAAACACACTTTCCATTTTATGATTATATTAAGGATTTTTTTTCATATCCATTGATAAGACAAGTGAATATTATTTTCTGTATTACTTCCAACTTTTAGCCTGACATATTGTTCCAACATAATTGTACTCATTTGTCAGATTGCAGCATGGCAGCATTTGTATTAGTAGGATCTTTTACAGTTTGATTGATATGGAATGCAGAAGTAAAATTTTAAGTGTTTTCAACTGGATATGGCACATTTTTTGATATCATACCATTTGTACAGTCATAAATGGATGTTTAACAGAATAACTTCTCACCAGAAAAAAGTGTATATAATTTGATACATAATTTTACTATCATATGTGCTTCTATTCCAACTGTAGCTACAAATACGCAACATCTAATTTCATCCTCTTTTATAACTTCACTGTGTTCAAATAAAGTGTGTGTGACGCCTCAGGGCAGCGTGAGCACTGGGAACCAGACACGGAGGCCAATAAACAATCTAATATCTTTATTAAAGAAATAAAGGAGTCAAACAAAAATAAGCAGAGTATATAGTCCAGCAATAGTCCTTTCAGAAAAGGTCAAATATAGTCCAATAATGTGAAAGTAGATGTCCAGTATTAGAGTTCAAAGTTTTTAATCCAATAACTGAAGCACACTCAAACTTCTAAGCAGTTTGAGTGGGGAATATAGCAAGGTCTGTCAAAGAGTTCCAGGTTTCAAGTCCAAGGCTAGGATAACAAGGCAAGGCAAAGTTAGTCGTGGTAGAGCTGAATCGCTGTCCAGGCTTGGCAGGGAGATGAGATGCAACATCCGGTCTACTCGAGAGTAGAGCACCGCAGAAACTAGAGTCGATGTGATTTCCTCAACTGACACGTTGACACCTCAAAAGCCAGCCTACTCCTATTGATGCAGCCCAAAATTCCATTGGCTCTTTAGCTGCTGCATCATACTGCTGGCTCATGTCCAACTTATTGTTCACAAAGACTCTTAAGATCTTTTTCACATGGACTGCTGTTGAGTTAGGCATCACCCATTCGGTATCTTTGCATTTCATTTTTTCTGCCTAAGTGTAGTATCTTAATGTGTTGTTGAAGGCTTTCATGGCCGGAATCACTGGGTTGTTGTGTTTTCCGGGCTGTATGGCCATGTTCCAGAAGCATTCTTTCCTGATATTTTGCCTGCATCTATGGCAGGCATCCTCAGAGGCTGTGAGGTTTGTTGGAAACTTGTCAATATGGAATGTTCAGGGTGGGAGAAAGAACTTGTGTCTGTTTGAGGCAGGTGTGAATGTTTCAATTGGCTACCTTGATTAGCTGAATAGCATTGAATAGTGTTATCAAGAGTGGCCTTGTTGTTTATTCGTTCAGTCGCTTCTGACTCTTTGTGACCTCATGGACCAGCCCATGCCAGAACTCCCTGTTGACCGTTGCCACCCCCAGTTCCTTCAAGGTCAACCCAGTCACTTCAAGGATGCCATCCATCCATCTTGCCCTTGGTCGGCCTCTCTTCTTTTTTCCTTCCATTTTCTCCAGCATCATTCAGTCAAATTACTTCATCTTTGCCTCCAACATCCTTCCCTCCAATGAACAGTCAGGTATTATTTCCTGGAGTATGGACTGGTTGTATCTTCTTGTGGTCCAAGGCACTCCCTGAATTTTCCTCCAACACCACAGTCCAAAAGCGTCTATCTTCCTTCCCTCAGCCTTCCTTACGGTCCAATTCTCACATCCATAGGTTACTATGGGGAATATCATTGCTTTGACTATGCAGACCTTCGTTGCCAGTGTGATGTCTCTGCTCTTCACTATTTTATCAAGGTTGGTCATTGCTCTCCTCCCAAGAAGTAAACGTCTTCCGATTTCTGTGTCTGCAGTAATCTTTGTGCCTAGAAATATAAAGTCTGTCACTGCCTCCACGTTTTCTCCCTCTATTTGCCAGTTATCAATGAGTCTGGTTTTCATAAGCTTGGTTTTCTTGATGTTTGACTGCAACCCAGCTTTTGCACTTTCTTCTTTCGCCTTGGCTATAAGGCTCCTCAACTCCTCCTACGGTTTTACAGTTTAATTTTTTATTTTTGCTGGTTGTTTGAGAATTCTAGTTAACTGAGAGTCTAACTGTATTTGTAGTTTGGTGAAGTACCAAACTACGAATTGGTTGTAAAATTACAAGTCTCGTGATTCCATAGCTTTGTGCCATGGCACCCAAAGTGAGGTCAAACTGCATTAATTCTGCAGTGTAGATACATCCTCTGTCACTTTCCCAAAGTGGATTGGACTGAGAAGGCAGGGTGCCTCCCAGAACATTCAACAACCCTTAACAGCATAGAGCCATAAATTAAACGGCCTCCATTGTAGCGCAGATAGACCTCCATTCGCCCTGTTGTGGAAGAATCTGCATCATTTCAGACTGCTGTGTGTCCAAATCCTTGTATGCATAACTTGTATTGTTATTGGCAAAACGCACTGCCAATCCGGAGCAACTCACCAATGGTGAGAAGGGGGCGGGCGATGAAAAATACCCGAAACCTTGCTTTCATAACTTTCATAATTTTTATTGACAAAGGGCGCTGTCAATCTGGAGCAACCCACCAATGGTGAGGAGGGGGCGGGCGACGAAGGTCTCCCTCCTAAATGCTTGCGTCAATCGTTTGTATTTTTATTAGGAAACAGCGCTACCAATCTGACACGGCTCCCTGTGCTGAGAAGGGGAGGGGCGATGAAAACGCGTCCAACCCCTTACACTCATAACTTGTATTTTTATTGGCAAAAGGTGCTGTCAATCTGAAACGACCCACCAATGCTGAAAAGAAGGCGGGGCAAAGAAGACTCCTCACGCCCTTACATCCATAATTTGTATTTTTATTGGCAGAAGTTGATGCCAATCTGTAGGACCCACCAATGCTGAGAAAGGGCGGGGCAAAAAGACTTGCCACACCCTTACGTCCATACCTTGTATTTTTATTGGCAAACGCCGCTGCCAATCTGAAACGACCCACCAATGCTGAAAACAGGCGGAGCGAAGAAAGCTTTCTAATGCCATGGAATCTTCCGGAGTGTCAGTTGCGGGAGCGGAAGGGTGTGGGGTATTTGCAAACGGAAGCAGGAAGCCGGTTTCTCGGCAACGGGTGTTTATGTCCCTCAGGGCGCTTCCGGGCGAGGTAGCGGGGATGGAGGTGAGCCTGACCTGCGCCGTGTGCCTCTCGCTCTTCGAAGAGCCCGTCACGCTCCCGGTCTGCTCGCACAACTTCTGCCGCCGCTGCCTGGCCGAGTGCTTTAGCGCCGCCGAGACGACGCCCGCGGCCTTCGGGCGGGCCTCGACTCGGGCCACTCAGACCAGCGACGGAGGAGGAGGAGGCGGCGGCGGCGGCGGTACTTTGTCCGTGCCCTGTCCACTCTGCCGCAAGCGCTGCCCGCTGCCTCCGGAGGGCGGGGTGGCCTCCTTGCCGGTGAACACCACCCTGGCGGAGGTGGTGAAGCTCTTCCGGACCAGCCAAGGCGCCCAGGGCGAAGCGGGGCCTGCGGAGGGCTCCTCGGCGCTGGCCCCTCAGCTGGCGGCGCTGCGCCTGCCCTGCGAGAAGCATCCGGACCGCCCCCTGCAGCTCTTCTGCCGGATGTGCCTCCGCGCCGGGTGCGGGCAGTGCGTCTCCGAGGAGCACCGGGGCCTCTTCCACGCCGTCAACCTCATCGACGTCGTCTACCAGGAGGAGAAAGTGAGCTATGGGGTCCAAGGCTCGGAGGGCCTAGCCTGGGAGTTGTAGGTTTACAGGGTCTTCGGGCACCGCTTCGCCACCAAACTAAGGCTGTTAGGATTTTGGGGAAATGGGATTCATAAACACCATTTGGAGATCATTATTAATATATTTACTTCATTTTTACCCCACTCTATCTCCACCCCGAAGGAGACTCAGAACGGCTTCCAGTTGGGCAGTGATTCAATGCCACATAGTAGTGTAAAAGCAAATAAATATACAACACATTTGACATTGAAATCATAAGAAACCATATAAGGTAAAGGTAAAGTTTCCCCTGACGTTAAGTCCAGTCATGTCTAACTCTAGGGGTTGGTGCTCATCTCCATTTCTAAGCCGAAGAGCCGGCGTTGTCCGTAGACACCTCCAAGGTCATGTGGCCGGCATGACTGCATGGAGCGCCGTTACCTTCCCGCCAGAGCGGTACCTATTGATCTACTCACATTGGCATGTTTTCGAACTGCTAGGTTGGCAGAAGCTGGAGCAACAGCGGGAGGTCGCTCTGCTCCCGGGATTTGAACCTGAGACCTTTCGGTCTGCAAGTTCAGCAGCTCAGTGCTTTAACACACTTCGCCACCAGGGCTCCTTACAAGAAACTATATAAAGTCATAGCATCTAATTCCGCAATCCCGATTTGGTGGTTGCCTATAGGCACAATTGGTGGGGACAAGAGACGGCCTTCTCAGTAATTGCCCCTCGGCTGTGGAACTCCCTTCCTGGTGAGATTTTATCAGCGCCCTCCCTACTGTGCTTTGGAAAGATGGCAAAGATCTGGCTGTGGGCCCAAGCCTTTGGGGCAGTGCAATAACGGCAGCAATGGGAAATTTCACCCTGCTGCCCAGATACAGTAAGGCTGACTTGTGATGGTTTTAAATAATGGTTTTAATGTGAAGATAACTGATTTTAGCATTTATGTATATTTATGGTTTATTTTATGTTCCGGCATTGAATATTTGCCATATATATGTTGTGCTCTGCCCTGAGTCCCCTTCAAGGCAGAATATAAATGTTTTAAATAAATAAATTTACTCCCCAAACGTTGGATCCCACAGCCAGATTTTAACTTCCTTTCTGAAAACCAGGAGGGAGGAAGCCGATCTAATATCACTGGGGCGGGAGTTACATAGCCGAGGGGCCACCACTGAGAAGGCCCTGTCTCTCGCCCCCACCCGTCAAACTTGCAAAGGGGGTGGGATCGAGAGCAGGGCCTCCTCATAAGATCTTAGCATCTGAACTAGTTCATAGGGGAAGATACAATCTGACAGATAAACAGGGCCAGAGCCTTTTAGGGCATTATAGGCTAAAACCAGCACTGATGTAATGGGGGAGGGGGGTGTTCCATACCTTTTAGAAAAGCATGACATTTCTGAGAAGAGCCAAAAATCCTTTAGAGTAGAATTTTCTCTTGTGGTACACAGCCAGATGTAATTATGCGAGGCAGTGATATCAGTTGTTTGACGGAATAATCTGTAATTACAGATCTGTTAGGAAAACAGATTTCCAGTGCATAAAAACAGCAGAGCTTCAGAAGTGTTTCCAGTGCCCAAAATATATAGGTAAAGGTTTATTCTTGACATTAAGTCCAGTCGTGTCCGACTCTTGGGATTGGTGCTCATCTCCATTTCTAAGCCAAAGAGCCAACATTGTTCATAGATGCCTCTTAGGTCATGTGGCTGGCATGTACCTTCCCGCCAGAGCAGTACCTATTGATTTACTCACGTTGGAATGTTTTCAAACTGCTAGATTGGCAGAAGCTAACAGCAGGAATTCACCCCGCTTCCCAGATTCAAACTGCCAACCTTTCTGTCAGCAAGGTCAGCAACTCAACGGTTTAAACCGCTGCACCACTGGGGGCTCCCATAATATATACTCTCCCATAAAACAACTTGTTTTATATCATGCACTCAAGAGATAAAAATGAAGTTGACTTGGATAAAAATAACATATTTGGTTTCCTCATAAGCTTTGTGTGTTCAGCTTACACAGGTACAAAACTTATTTGTCCAGTTTCAGATATGTTTAATAATAAGTTTTATTTGTACCCCGACTCATCTTCCTAGGGACTCAGGGCGGCTTACAACCAGACAAAAGCAATAAGTAGTATACATAAAAAATAATGACACATTAGTTAATAAAAACAAAATATCACAGCAATATAAATATAAATAGACAACCAATTTTAAGACACTGTAAAACCTCATAAAAACATTATATAACGCCATTTAAAGTCAGCCATTTCTATCATTACAGGATCCAGATTATAGTTATAATTATAACTAATAACCATTTAAGATAACTCTTTGTGGCATTTGGCTAGGTCATCTCTTTTATAACAAAACAGCTATCAACAGGTCACATAGTCAAAAGGCGAGAGAGAGAGAGCATGTGGTCTGCAACCCCTTTTATAACAATAACAGAATGTATGGGGCACAAAGTATCTCATAGATAATTTTCATTTATGTTTTTAAAAATGTATGATTTATTGCTTGTTTCACGTTGGTACACATATTCAGAAAGCTCTGCTTTATACACTTTACAAGCGGTCCCCAGCTTTTGGACAAGATAAGTTCTGTAGGTTTGTTCTTAAGTTGAATATGTATGTAGATAGGAACAGGTACATTTTAAGTGGGTTTTTTAAAAAAATTTGGATAGCATAGGAAATAGTTAACACCCCTGTGATGTTTGTTTTGCTGTCAGTGCCCCTGTTCAGAAGATTTCACCTCACTTTCTGACCCTGTGACTATTCAGTTTTGAAAATGTAGGCTTGTCCCGAAAACAAGGATTGGTGATAAAGCTTCAGTAAGATACCCTTTTCCCCATGATAATTTTTACAGGAGTGAATTCCCCTTCCTAGATTTCCTTTCACTTCCTTTGTTTCACTCCCGTTTGTCACTAGAAGCCAGATGTAAGTCAGATGTTTATAACTCAGGGACTGCTGTACTTCAAATCAGGGGCTCTTATATTTGCAGTGCTAACCAGCAGTGATGGTTTTAATGGAACTTAAATGTTACATTGATTCAAATTTCCAGTCTGTAGAAATTAACACTTCAACAAATTACAGGGTAAAAGTGGAAAACCTTGTACTTCTTCCAAAATATGAGTACAGTACAACCTTTGCATCTCTAAGGGCCTATTCCTGGTCTTAATGCAATTAACAAAAATCATGGATAATAGTGACACCTATTGAAAGAATTGTGCTGGAGGATCTAGGAAATGCTTAGATATGACCCCTTTCCAGGTATCACTAGGGCCACTAGCACTATTTTGTGGTCAACTTCAGGCAGCAGCATTGCATAGAATTCCTCTGGAGGACCTTAAAAGTGTCATAAGATGACATGTTTTGTGAGGTGCAAATGAATGAAACTGCAGGTACCAGTCCCATGAATACGGAAGTTCTGCTTATGTAGGAGATGTTCATGGACAGTAGAAAAAATTAGGTAGTTAGATAATTTTATTATATCATGTTGACCTTAAGCAAAAGATATTTGTAATGAAATATATTGTTGAATAAAGTTCAGTCAGTTTCAGAACGATAACACATTGTTATAAATATCTGTTTTTACAGCTGGCCTTCTTTAGCAATCTGAAAAAAATAAGAGAATTACAAGCAAACCTACTGAAGGAAACAACTTCATCCAAGAATGCAGAGGTAAGCTGAAATGAATGCAGTGACAGAGAACTATGAAGAGAATATTTAGTTCAAGTAAACTCAGTCTGCTTTACATCTATTCTGTGCATGTTTACCTGGTTTGTCATGCATTTATTTGTTAGCTGTAATGCCAAGTGTTGCTCAGGAGAATTATGATTGTTCAGTTTCATTGTTCATTTTCAGTTAATGGCACTATGTAACACGATTTTTGTTCCTGGGTTATAAATGTCATTTCCTAATTGATTCTATGATAAAAACATGGAAAGGGTTTATTAAACTGCGGAACAGTTTTGTGGAACATTTTGCCATAGTTTTTCAGTTAATACCTCATAGAGTCTCAACCAATTCAACATACCTGTAGTTTGTAGTAGCAACAAACATAAAGTTTCTGGAGTATTAACAATTACTTTCAAAGTAATTATTGCATAATTAAACAGGAAACAACATTTTCAAACCAGGAACAGAAATGTTTTCGTATTTTGTTACATAGTTCAGTTTCAACTACTTTAAAGGATGTATCTTATCTTTCAGGATACTTTTATTGATTAGCTGTATCAAAACATTTGACAAACACCTTTTACACATACAGCGTAACAACCCACATCTTATCTTTCAGGGTACTCAAATGTTCCTCTCATTGTACATCAGATTCAGTTGACACTGAGGCAGCTAGCTGACATGATCTGATAACAGATAGACAAACTTAATTTTATTCATATAGATTCAGAACTGTCTGTGCACATAGTACTGTGTAAAGTAAGGGTGTGGTAATTAATTTTTCCAAGGGACTTGCAAGGAACAGGAACACAAGAAAAGAGAGAGCTGAATAGAAAAATCAGGATTCACTTCGTGATTATTTCAATTACCTTGACTTTCATTTAGGTACAGTAAGAGATTAGTTCCAAATTTTATCCTGTTAAAGGTCTGTATTAAGGAGAAATAGGGAGGCAATAAAAGAGACCTTTGAGGAATTCTGAGATCATAATATATTATTGGGTTGTAATCATGTGCACAGTAAGGCATGCAATTCCATTATTGATGGAATGATTTTAAATACTAATTTATTACTATTCAGTTTTGTTTGAAGATTTTAAAGATAGTGTGAGAGCATAAACTAGACTGAAAATGTTGTCCATAAAGAAAAGCCAACAGTAGCCCATTGTTCTCTGTGTGTAAATTACTTTAAGATTAATGCAGATTCATTTTTCAGTAATCTCTAATGTATGGAATCTGCCAAAGCACTCATGCTTGTTCATTCTCAGCAACTATACATGAAAGTGACAATATGTTGCCTATGTTTTTTCTATGTTGTTTGGGCCTCTGCCCCATGTAAGCCACCCCGAGTCCCCGCGGGGAGATGATGGCGGGGTATAAATAGTTTTATTATTATTATTGGATATTATTTGAATTTGAATTATTGGATATTCCTGTGAATAACACCATCTCATTCATTCTAGGTCTTTCAAAAGAAGCAGTATGTTGTTTTTAAAACTAAATTATGAATGCCTTCAAGGTGTTGAGATCAGTACTAGGAGATCTGAGACGTGCAGTTTAACAACATTGTAAAGACAGACACACACTTGTTTCAAACGTTAATGCCATAATTCTTGAACGGACTCTGCAAAGCAACCAGGAGACAATAAGTATATGCACCTACGTTTATCATGTATAACTACTGTTTTCAGGTAGTAATGCAGAATGAAGAGGAGATTATTAAAACTGAATTTGAAAAAGTCCATAATGCTTTGGAAACGAGGATGAAACAATTGCTTGAAGATCTTGAGAGCCAGAAGAAGTGGAAAGAAAAGGAATATCAGATATGGAAGCGAATGAAGGACGTTCATAGGAAAACCATTGAAAATGTTCTGAATGATTGTGAGAAGATTTTAGATGAATGCAATCCCCAGCATTTCTTAGAGGTAAAAACATTCATGTTATCTGGGCCGACACCATAAATAAAAGATTGGAAAAAAAGGATTTTTCAAAAATATCAGTAAAAACAATTCTGTGAGAATGTTATTCTAAAACTGTTTCCTATTCTGTGTTATACAATTGCTAAAAAGAGTAGTATTCCCTTATACTTCCAGTTAGTTTGTGTTTGTGAAGACCAAGGCCTGAGTTCATTTGAATGATGGCAAAATCACACAGATAGCAGTAAGGCTGATGTTCATTTTTTAAGAAAAGATCATAACAAAGTCAAGGCACCTTACACATTTTATAAGATCCTAATTATTACAATCAGTATAAAATTCAGTATCAGAACTGAAAGTCCTACACTAAAAGGTGAGCAAAATGAAAATAGCTTAGTGTCTTTGCTGAAGATTAAAAGAGGGGAAGCTTACCAAGCCTCTCAAACCTGGTGCAGCAGTAAAAAAAAAATTGTGTCCATTCAACTTCTTTTCTTTATTTGGAAAGTGATGGGATACATAGCAGCCCCTCTGATGTTGAAAGAAATGACTTAACAAGAATTATATGTAATATGGCAGTCCTTCCAATATATTGTGGCTGAGATGTTGATTCAAGACAGCCATATAAATGTTGATTCAGTTATCTTTTAAGTATATACCCTAATTTCCACCTTCCAAACAAAAACAGAAAGCATTGCTAATACAAATTGAATGTCCAGAATGGCTCATATCAGTCAAAACAGCATCTAAAATTAAGTATTCAAATAATCAGAACAAAATATTCAGAACAACGTCTTCTTGGGGGAAATTTTCAAACACGTAGATTTGAAAAGCTTCCTATTTATTTATTATTTATTTACAGCATTTATATTCTGCCCTTCTCACCCTGAAGGGGACTCAGGGCGGATCACATTACACATATAGGCAAACATTCAATGCCTTTTAACATAGAACAAAGACAAGACAAACATGGCTCCAAGCGGGCCTCGAACTCATGACCTCCTGGTCAGAGTGATTCATTGCAATGATTCATTGCAGCTGCTCTCCAGCCTGCGCCACAGCCCGAGCCATTGCGTTATCCTGCTTTTCTTTGTGGTTCTATTCAAACCACTGTGTTATACTGCTTTTCTTTTTCCTACTGTGTTATCCTGCTTTTCTTTGTGGTTCTATTCAATGCAGGGAGTTAGAAAGTATTTTGTCAGGTAGAATTAAAGGTAAAATTATCTCTAGCAAGTATATCTATGGTGTCTTACTGTTTAAATAAGGACTCAAAAGAGATCCTAGTGCTTACACTTTGAACCAAAAAATTATAAGGTGAAGTTTCTTCCCAACCTACTTTCTTCATAGAATCAGAGTTAGAAAAGACCACAAGGGCCATACAGTCCAACCCCCTGCCATGTAAGAAAATACAATCAAAGCACTCTCAACAGATGGCCATTTAGATTCTGCTTAAAAACCTTCAGAGAGGGAGACTTGGGTGCCATGACATAATTAATATAAATGGTTAAATGTCTGATTTGTGTTATTCATTCTGATAAAGTAGTAGGTTTTAAAAAGTAGTACTTGATTTTTTTACTATTATGTTTAATTGACAGGTTGCGTGCAGCTTGAATCAAAGGTGAGCATGTTATTTTGTATTCATGAAATGGAAAAAGGTACAGTAAGTGAAATTAAATCTTTCTAATTTAATGATACAGTCATTAGTAAAAAAAATCACAGTGGCTCTAACCCCACACCACTCCAACAAAAATAAAAAATGCAACTTAAACAGGTGTTTTTCTTAACATATTTATTTTTATCTGTGTGTGTAAATGCTTCAACATTTTCAAGCATTGCAGAAGAGCCTGTGCATGCTGCTGCCTGGTGTATGCACTTAATAATAATGATAACTTTGTTTATATATCTGGCCACCATCTCCCCGAAGGGACTCAGGGCGACTTACACAGGGACAGGCCCGAACAGCATAGCATAACATTGCATACACAGTAATTAAACAGTAATTTTAAAACATTACATCGCAAGATAAAAACAATATAACATGACAGTTACTTTAAGAGCCTGAGCATCAATTGCTACGCGTGGCAGAGGATGACTAGTACAGAGCTCCAAAAGGTCCATAAATGAAACCAAAGCAAGTAGGGGAGGAACAAGGGAACAAATTCCATTAAAGTGCTATAGCATGTAGAGTGAGGAACAGTGATAAGGTGCCGTACAGATTTGTAAACATAATCAGATAACAAGTCTGATGGGCTTATTCATTCAAACGTGCTTCCAGACCCACCAAGCACTGCCACCCACACATTTCTAACTGAGAATCATATGTGGTTACTGTGGTTCTTGATTCAACAAATAGCCTCTCGTTAGTCATACTTGTTCCAGGGGAGGCAAAACCATGGGCAGAACGCCCCCCAAACCCCTGGAGGGCATTTAGGAACAGGAACATTGAACCCTAGGATTTCAGAAACATCCTGTAAAGCTACACTTCCCCAATGCCTGGTTTAAGTACTCATAAATAGGGGTTTCCTATGCTATCAGAGCAATACAGTTGGAGCTGAAGCAGTGGCTAATCTATGTGAAAATACATATAGTCACAGATTTTGTACGCGTTGTCATTGCAGAGTCTTATGAACTAGTCTTGCATGTTCTCATGTTTGTTGAGAGATTTAGAAATTCTTGATGTGATTGATTCTTCAGCAGCAGTGATAGAAAGGTTACTGAATCTTCTAATTTCTATACAGAATGGAAACTCAGCTGGACTTAATGCAACTAGCATCCAAACACGAAAATCAGCCAGAAGACAGACAAAGGCAAATGGATACCACATCTGTAATTAATGATATCTTAGCCTTAAATCTCACTGCGGTTAATTTGGATGCTGACACAGGTAGGATGATGTCACTGTTGATCAGGTGTGACGTAGCCTCTCTATAATACAAAATCCGTACTTTTGAAATTTTGAAGTTATTTTTCAAGTTTTAAAAACTTTTTTCCTACAGCATTAAATTCTTAAACAAATCCCCATAAGCTGATTAGTATACAAATATAGCTGTAATCACTTGATTTTTATTTTCAGAAAATGTATACATAAAAATAGGTAAAGTGCTTTCCATGCTGTGTTTCTTAACATTGATTTAGCTATCTCTCTTGAAAAGCAGATATTCCTCCCAGTGGTAGTGTATGTCCCACATCTGCAAACTATGGAAATAAGTGGGAAGATAAGAAAAACAAAAAGGATGCCTTCTGTGTAAGTTTCCATGTGTAATGAATGTAATGGAATATTATTTAGAATCATAGAATAGTAGAGTTGGAAGAGACCTCATGGGCCATCCAGTCCAACCCCCTGCCAAGAAGCAGGAAATCGCATTCAAAGCATTTATTTTGGAACGACCTAGATTACGCCTGTGGATTACATGTTTAATTGTGAATGTACTGTTTTTAAATGTTTTAATTGTTTCACTGTATTTTATAATTCTCTTTTAATATACATTTGAATTTTACAATGTTTTTAAGGCATCAAATAGTTGTCTATGTGTAAAGCTGCCTTGAGTCCCCTCCGGGGTTGAAAAAGGTGGGGTAGAAATATCGTAAATAAATAAATAGATTAATTCATCAAAATGGTGTTTTATTTCAATATTTTTCTAGCCAATGGCAGGAGAAGACACTGATTTGTTTGGTATCAGTATTCCTACTCGGTATATGTCAGTATCTGCAGGAGCTGAATTTGGAGATATGAGTCATGAGGTAGGTTGCTTATGTAATATTTCTCGAGATTAATGTTCAGAAATGTTTATGATGAAAACCTTTCAGTGTCCCTTTATGCATAATTATGTTTATTTTCATATCTACCACTACAGTGTGACAAACATTAAATGTCATCTGTTTGGCTTAAGTGTTCTTCTGGACTATGAATATTACAATCATGGAAGAGACCACATGGGCCATCCAGTATAATCCTCTGCCATACAGAAAAAGCACAATTAAAGTACACCCAAAATGGATATTCAGCCTCTTTTAAAAGCCTCCAAGGAAGGAGCTTCCACCACACTTTGAGACAGGGAGTTCCACTGCTGAACAGCTCTCCTCAACAGTCAGGAAGTTCCTAATGTCAAGGTGGAATCTCCTTTCCTGTCATTTGAATTCTGAGTCCTAGTCTCCAGGACATCAGAAAACAAGCTTGTTCCCTCTTCTTTATGATACCTTTTCAAATATTTAAACATGGCAATAATGTCTCCTCTTAACCCTCTCTTCTGCATGCTAAACATACCCCAATGAGAATCCTTTTATATTTTTAAAAACACTTGCTCATCCTAGTATAGATGTAGTACCAAGACATGAAGAGCTAGAGCTGAGACCCAGTGGAATGTCACCACATCCTTTGACTTATTTACTTTGCATGATCTTTACTCTAAGTGGAATACCCAGTGGAATGTCACCACATCCTTTGACTTATTTACTTTGCATGATCTATAACTCTAGAAGTTTTAGTCAAAAAATAAACTCAAACCCCTTGGTTGGGTCTTATCCACAGTTCAGTATAAGCATTGTACCTTAACTCTTATCAAAAAAAGAATCATCTACTTTTCTGAGTCAAATGGTGAAAGGTGTAAGAATTTAATCCAGCCCAGGAGAACCTCAGAATGACTCTCGACTCATTGACAGATCATATCAGAATTTATCATTTTGGCCCCCAGACCTGTCCTTAGTTTATACATGAGGTTGACCTATATGTGGGTATATGGTAGATAATTTTGGGGGAAGTCTGTAAAATACTCCATATCCCCAGCTTGCATCTTACAGAATACACATTACCATTGTGTACAAGGATGAACCACACTTTTGATAAATCTGAACATAGTCACTGAAGACATTTATTTCAGAATCAGTTTGTGTGATTGGGAAAACTATTGCACTAAATTTGATATCCTCTTTAATTTCAGGAAATGCGCTATAACTATTACAGGGAACATCAAATGCATCCAAGTACATCGCAGACACAGGCCCCTCCTGTAAATGAAAACCATACATTGCCAAAGTTTCTGTTTTCCGAAAGCATTTCAGTTGTTCCCATTTGCCTTACTGCCAAAGCAGAACATCCACAGAAACAGAGGATTCAGGTGTTAGAAAGACAAAGTATCAAGGAAGCTGTTTCATCTAATTCAGTTTCTTTTACTTTCGAGGCTGTGAACTTGAATTTCTCTGGCTCAAACAATAATTTGCCTCAGCTTAATGTGAAAGAACCTCAGAATGATAGCAAGGAGAGCTCACTGTCAAAAAATAGCAAGAACTGTATGAATGCAGCAACAAATCCCCTGCTTCCTGCAGTAACAGTTCCTTCAGAAATGCATCTCCCCTCAACTTTGTTTTCAAAAGTGCCCGTAACAGCAGCAACATCTGCACCTACTTTAAGCCTGTGTCCTTTAGATGGTGCTGCAGAACAGCCAACTGCACCTCTAGATTCCAATCCAAGTGGCAACTTCATAACATCTAAGGGATCAGGCTTCTTATTCGAAAAAACGAAAGTATTCCCCACACTTTTCATTGGAAAATCTGTAAGCCAAGATTGTAATGCAAGTAATATAAATGGATATAACTCTTCAGATTCGGTAGGTACTGCCACTACTACCATCACAGGTTCTAAGCCAGTCACATCAGTTGGTGAGAATGCTTCCTTCTCAGCTTTTTCTACTAGTTCCAAAAGTGAATGTTTTCAGAAAACTAAACTAAGCACTTCAGATCAAACTTCATTTACTCTTCCTTTTGAGAAGATACAGCAAGAGAACAAAGCATCTTGCTTCAGTATGGAGACTAATAAGGAGCAAACTTGGCTTGTTGCTTCATCTGCCGTGTCTTCTAAGGACTTGGTTTGTAACTCTGGCTTCACTTCTAACTTGTTATCTGATTCAGCTTTGGATCAGAGAGATGCTTCCAAAAAGCAGGCGATTCCTGCTAAGCTGTCTCCTAGTTGTTCTTGGACAAGCAATGATGCATGTCTGTTTTCTTTCAAAGGGGCCAGGAAAAGTCCTTTCAACAGAATTAAATACGTAAATGTTAAATCAGAAATGAAGTCAAAAGAAAAATATTTAGCTGCAAAAACCTCTGTGCCTTCAATAAAGGATGTGCCCACTCAAAAAGGACTTGAACATCTAGTGGCCTGCTCTTCCTCCATTGACAATAGTTCAAAATCACAAACTGCCAATATGCTTGTTCCTCAGGAAAATGTCTCTGATTCTGCAAATAGTACTTTAACTTCAACTAAACTTACCAAAATGACAAATACATCAGAAAACCATGTACTGGCTGTAGAAGATCAGAAATCTCCCTCAGTACCTAAAGAAGCAAGTTGCATAGTAAATTCAGATTCTGATGGGGAAGATTTAAGCCAAGCGTCTAGTCTTAGTGAATCTAGCACCATATCTGAATATTTTTCTCTGGCTGAAGATAACACATTCTCCAGTTGAGAACTGCAATATGCAATAAAAGTAAACAGATTTTATTGAAGACTATTAACCTTGCGTTATTTGTATTCCAAAATAGCAGTGTGATCAAATACTATTCTGATGCATTTATGACTCATGAGATTTTCTGTGTTTGATCTTAAATAATTAAATGTCATTTAAATTAATGAAATTATAACTATATTACAGCTGTTTTATAGTTAATGGGAACATTGGCATATTTTTATATCACTGGATGCAATATAGTAAACATGTCTTTAATAACTAACAATAGGTCAGTTCATTCAGTATCTTTTGGAGCCATGCTTTGCGAAGCCATGAAAAAAGCACTGCCTTCAATTTCTTCTACCCCTTTTCTCATTTCTTCATGCACTTGGTATACTTCAACTTCCTATTAACAATCAAAGTAAGGAGTACTGCCTTGAATGTTAATTTACTTAGCAATATCTGGCACAGTTGGTTAAAAGTCTTAGTAACCAAACCTTAAGCAGATATTTTCTGTTTCTAATAAAGCAGTGTGCAAGGGTTCAGTTTGATGGTTAAGTAGGAGAAAGAACTAGCAAAGGTATGAAAAATTGGCTAATTCCTACCTTCATAAATGCCAACCATGTTAGGGCAGTGCTCCTTAAAGTAGTGTAGGTTGTTGTGTTTGAACAAATACAGCATAATACTATTCCTTTTAAGTATTTATACACTTCCCTTTGAAATCTCTTACATGTTTTTCTTCTATGTATTTGTTTTAGTTATACTCAGCCTGCCAAATTTCTTCTTTCCTGTGAGCATACATGTTGTAGAAGTCAGATCTGTTGAAGTAGCAATTACGCCTACCTTATTCAGTGAGAGATGTTGGATCTAGTCCGCAAGTTATGAAAGAAGCTTAATGACGCTTGAAGATGTGGCACTTAAATAAGTTGCTTTGCACAGAGTATTACACTATGGGCTTCTTTTGTCGATACAAGCAACATATGTAATTAATACTGTACTTACCTAATTTTGCACAATAAATTTTGAAACATAAAAACTGTTGTTCTCCTTGCAAGCTTGAGAAAAATAAAATATTTCAGGAACAGTGGTATCAAGAGTGGTAATTGCATCAGAGTGCTTGCTTTTCTGGGGAGGAGAAAAACATTTCTTAACTCTTACGTTTTGGTGATGCGTTCCCAGGTTAGACCTATATTCCCACCATTTTATAATGGTGATCTTCTCTTTCTGTCACACAGATTGTGAGTCATTTCCTCTGTTTTCAGCTCAATAAGGATTCCAGAATATAAGCTAGGAATTTCTTAACTGGGATCAGGGTGTTCATTCTCCCTTGCATTTGATCAGTGCCAGCCTATTTCAATTCTGTCCTGACCTTGTGCTGTGCTGCAGCCAGTGTCATAATGGTAGATAAGTTTTTGGGACAGATAAGCAGACATGTGTTATTACCCTTTGAGCTAACTGCAAATATGTTCCATGGGGTGGTCTTCTGAAACCTTATAGTCCAGTCATGAAAGGGTTATTAATAACATGCTTCAAAATGTTGCCAGCTCTATTTCTCTTTTCGCCATTATTTTTCCAAATGCTTTTGTCTACAGTATATTTGTATCCTAATTAATTGCACATTCATCTCTTCCTAGAAGTGGGTTATATTACTAGAGTTCTAATTTCTGTTCAGACATTTCTAATAAGTGTGTACCATTGCTACTCTGGATAGAATTTTAACATTTTAGTTCATATTTTAAATATTCACCTGCTTCCATATTCTGACAGCTTGTCTCCAGTGATAATAGATGCTTTCCTGGAAAAGGACTATGTTCAAAGATCTCTGAACTGTTCCTCAAGGTTCACTACCTTTTTCATCCTTATCCTGAACCTGCTCCTAAATAGTCCATATGCTGTTTGATTGGCAAGCATGAATTTTTCTGTTAGCTCTGATTTGAAGCATTTTATGTCCTCTTAGCTGAGGGTGTTTTTTTTGTTTTGTTTTTTCGTGTCAGGAGCAACTTGAGTCGCTTCTGGAGTGAGAGAATTGGCCGTCTGCAAGGACGTTGCCCAGGGGACGCCAGGATGTTTTTTGATATTTTTACCATCCTTGTGGGAGGCTTCTCATGTCCACGCATGGAGCTGGAGCTGATAGAGGGAGCTCATCCACGCCCTCCCCAGGTGGGATTCGAACCTGGCAGCTTTCAGGTCAGCAACCCAACCTTCAAGTCATGAGGCTTTAATCCACTACACCACCAGAGGCTGGTCCAATTGCAGTGGTACTTATAATTAGCTGAGGTAAAGGGCAATGTGGAAAGGTCCCAAGACAAGCCCATACAATTAGGCTCTCCAAGTTGTGTTCAACAAAAGTAAAATCACCTGGAGCTGATAAGCAATAATATTCCAGATAAAGGTTGGAATATAACAGGATACAACAACATGCATATGTGTCCCTTATGCATGTGGATGTCTTGGAGGACACTATGGGGATTGGTATTATCCTTTGTGCCCTCTCCTTACCTACTTCAGGGCCCCGAAGCAGGATGTACAGATATTTTGTGCTTAGAAGTGAGCCAGCAGGTTCAGCAAATCATCTGACAATTCCCCAACTGACAAAGCTGGATGCATATAATTACAGATGTGCTGAGACCTCTAGAGGACCCCGACAATCTCAACGCTGATGTCATTGTGTGTCTGGTTATGAGAGTGCAAGCCAGACCTCCAATCTGCCCTGCTCACATTGAAGCACAGAATCCTGTCTAAAGGTGTTACCCCAATCTCTTAAAAGGTGCAGTTTTAGAGACACAGCCAGCAAAGTAACCGGCTATTTCTTGCTCTCAGATTTTTTTTTCAAGGTTAAAAAAAGGTAGAAAAAAGGTACAGAGAACTGGAGTTCCAGTGGTGCCCCCAAAATGGAGAAACCCTGAGAGATGCTGCTACATTAGTTTTTACAGTTTCACAGTACCGAGCCACCCTTTGGGGGTGTCAATCATTAATTGGTTAAGACAAACAGGTGATTTCATGTCATGTTCTATGTTTCACACCCTGTACTCTCCCTTTGTCTGGCTCTTATCAGCAAGAACGTTGTAGAATGTTAGTGCTCGAGGGCAGGAGCGGGTCCAGCAAGCCTCTGGCTTATCAAGGCCATCTGTCTAGCACAGTGGGTTACGAGGAGCTTGCAAAGGGGTTTCACAGCTTCAAAGTAAGTTTTTTTTGGGGGGGGGACTGTAGTGTAAGGCCCACCTGTGGATTTTTATGCTACACTGAGATGCTATTAAAATGAGGCCAAAGTTGATCCAATAACAAGCTTTCTCTCCTATGAATCAAGGTTAGTATTTGGAAGCATACCAACAAATAGCAAATTCTGTAGGCAACATTTCAAAATCACCTCCAAGTATCCCTCCCCAAAAATCCATGAGGCAACAGGTGACTTGAGGGCACGTACACAAAGAGACATGAAACATACACCACAACAGTTGGTTTTGCCCTGGATTTTGAGGGGAAACCTGGAGGATGGAGTTGTTTTTGAAGCATAAGTGTAACGGAACCACCCAAGAATAAACAACGCTAGAAGAAACTCAAGTAAAGGAGGAGTGGTGGAGTGTGGCCGAACACAAAAGGACAGGGATGTTCGATGGAGAACAAGTGGAAAACTTGGAGGGGGTGGAGAACTCTCCATAAGGGAAGACACTCATAACATTTGGGAAAGAGTTGCAAAACACAAATTGTTGAAGCACAGAAGTTTGGAAAAAGGAAATTCCTGGGGCCTGCTTGCCGTTAGACCTTTCTGTGAGAAAGAAAAGTATACACTGCGTATGTAGATGTTTTATGTTGAGCTACATAGAATTAAATGGTTGTTACATTCTCAAGGATATTCTGCACATCCTGAAGATGCAAGTTGGTGGTTTCCAGGTTCCCCTTCCTTGAGGGTGTAAAAGGGAGGTTGAGAACTACATTTTTCCTATCCTTGCTCTATACCACTATTCATAGAGGGAGGGCAACTGCTGTGATTTACCCTCTGAGAACCCCAGAGTAGGTGCTACCATCAGCAAAATACATATTACAGTGCTTTTTACTTTGCTTTTTTAAGGTTTTGTATTTGAAAAGGGAATAATTCTTGCTGTCTTGCAAATGAAATCACCTTAACTAGAAGGGCATTTTTCATGTTGGTTACTGATTCTCAACACCGTATTCAATAAGGCTGAATTAATGTGTTTTTAGGAATAATGTGTTTTAAATGAATCTCGGGTTTGTGGGGAGAAACATGCCAAAAACGGAGACCAGCATTTTCTTAGGAAACAAAGATTTATTTAATTTTCTCTATTCAGTTAAAAATTAACAGACAAAAATGCACAATATTTTCTGCAGTTGACTTTGATTGCAGTTCAATTAAAATAAAGCATTATCCCTTAACAAAAAAATATTTTCTGGGACAAGTGTCTTCACAGGACTAGAATTGTCATTTTATTTTACGTATTTTATTGTTCACTTTACAAAATACAAAGGTACCTCAGTATAATCAAGCATGTAATCATTTTCTCCTGATTTCTCTGGTTGTTCTATAGTTTAAACACAATTCAAATAAATTGACTTTAACTAAAAGTCTTGTTAATCTTATATATAACAGTCTGCCTAAGGTTCTCAAAAGTAAATGAAATCGAAGGGTATGCTTTTCCCTTTAGTGGTCATTTCTTGATGTGTCCTTACACCTTTTCCAGTTTACTCCAGTAGTCTGTGGTTAATTGCTCAAATGCCAGAACAACATTATCAACTTCATTGTCACAAAGTTCACGCAAAGAAACACTAAGGGTAGAAAAAAGGAGAAAAGAAAATGGGAGTTAAATACCTCTATAGAAGAAATTGAATCCAGGCATTCCAGGAATCAAAGATCTTTTGCTAGATGAAAAACACAATGACCAGAAATTATATTCTCTGGTCTCAAACAGGTAAAGCATTCTGAATTCTTTTTGTCATGTCAAATTAAAATGCAAAAGATAGAGCTAGAGATTTTCCACTTTGCTGCTCCTCAAGTGTAACTCTAGGAAGATCGCAGTAGGACTCGCTTATTCCAAGAGCTAACTAGGGGTATTCCTTCAGGGAGATCTAATTTTAATCATTAATTTTAAACTCTCATCTTGTGTTCACTATATTTTAATCTTCACTCTGTGTATTTTAATATATGTATTTTGTAGAAATACATTGTAATATGTGCATTTTATATATGTTTATAGTGATCATGTTTATTTAGCAATGTTGTAACCTGCTTGGAACCACAAGGAGAGGTGGATAAGAAATGAAATTGTTGTTGTTGTACGGTGCTCTATTATGCGTATCAGAGCCAAGAAACATTTACTCAGCTAGGGTTGAGACTAGCTGAGTTCAAATGAGAATCATAAGTACATATTTCAGCAAATTTCAGCAAATTTGTATTTACGATGCGACTTACAAATCCAGAGCCCTCCCCCCCTTGAACAGAGACAAATCAAAGCACATATCTTTGAAAATTTTGGAAGAAGTTCATTTGTTTTCATATGTCTCTGAGCCATCTTGTTTTTGAGCACAATAAAACTCTCCTGGAAGGCACAGCCAGACTTGCTCTATCACATGCTCTCCTCCCTAAAAATCAGTAGATGTATTAATATTTCTGAACCTAATCAGAGGCCATTTGTCCCATTGAATGAAGGGCATCTGATCTCCAAGAGCAGCTACCTTCGGAACAAATTTCAAGGCAAAATTGATTTGTTTTGAAATTCACTGAGAGACTTCCTGGTAAAAGCACACTATCTCTACCCAGTTTGGCTCCTATCATAAAAGAATCAGCCTATAGACAAACGTGTTTTTTAAAATAAAACATTTACATTTACATTAGAAAAATTGTGAAGAACCTAGAAACCCAATCCATAGAGAAAATTTGTATCCTTTACCCCTGGGTTGGGTTATTCTAACCAAGTATAACATCAGAATAACAAACAAAATCAGAGGGGTTTTTTCTATCAGTATGAATGCATCCTTTCTTTAAAAGATTGGAAAGTCCAACAAAGGTTTTCACCTACTAGGTATAAAGCCTCAGTGAGATCACATGGCAACAGAGAGAAATTTAAAATGGAGGGGGATTGTAGCTATTGTAGGACATCCACTCACACCATCCTTCATTATTGTAATATTTAGGACTAATGGTAATTTAAAAAAACTGGAGTGTTAAACCATCCACAAATCTAGTGAAGGCTACAAAAATAGTTCCTAATCATGATTGTCTTATCAAACACCATATTTTCTAAATACTGTACATTGATTTTTAATAAAATCTCCATTGAAATTTGAAGGTGATCTCTATTATGACATCTCATTGACCATATAGCATACTTGGAAACAACTAGCATAAAGATGTCTCAAGACCACAAAAGGAACCAAACCATTGGCATTTTCCAATAATCAAGACTCATTATAAATATGCAAGAATCATTATAAACCCATTATATATATGTGTGTGTGTGTGTGTGTGTGTTTTGCATACCTGATTGCTTGAAGAGCAAGAGAAAAGTCCTTCAGCAAATAATAAGCTTCTCCTTCATGTATACTAAAGGAAAAAACAAGTTTACAAAGTTATACCATATTTGTATTGTTAATCAACCGAGACATACCGTGTTTCCCCGAAAATAAGACATCCCCATAAAGTAAGACCTAGTAGAGATTTTGGTGACTGGCCAAATATAAGACCTCCCCGGAAAGTAAGACCTAGCAGGACGAAGCCACCGCCGAGGAAGGAGCCCTCCTCCCCTTCCCTTTCCTCTTACTCTAGCCTGGGCCAGCCATCAAGGGGCTCAAAGAAGAAAAAGACTCTGCCACCCAGCCCCTTTTCTCCCTCCCCAGCTCCCCGGGAGGCCCAGCCCCCATACTCAACTCGTCCTTGCTGGATTTATCCCCGCTGCCATCTTCCCCCTCTGGTGCGGGAAGTGCCTGGATGTACAAACGGCAGGCAGGCAAGCAAGCAAGAAGGGGCCCTCCATGCCTTACTCGACAGCATGGTGGGCTCCTTGCTTGCTTGCTTGCCTGCCTGCCGTTTGTACATCCAGGCACTTCCAGGACCTGATGGGGAAGATGGCAGCGGGGACGTGCTCCCTGCCGAGGGGCTGCTGCTGCTGTTTCTTCTTCCGCGGGGCTGCTTCTGCAGGCTGTTTGCAAATGCTGTCTCTTGCAAATTTGGAAGAGAAGAGGAAAAACAGCAGAACGGCGAGCGGGCTCCTACGGCTCCGCCCACTTCTTTGATAGAAGAGGAAGGAAGGAGACGAAAAGGACGAGCTGGGTCCTAAAGTCCCTCCCTCACCTTCTGCTTCAGTAATAAATCACTGGAATCACTGGGTTGCTGTGGGTTTTCTAGGCTATGTTCCAGAAGCATTCTTTCCTGACATTTCACACACATCTATGGCAGACATCCTCAGAGGCTGTGAGGTCTGTTGGAAACTAGGCAAGTGAGGTTTATATATCTGTGGAATAATGTCCAGGTGGGTGAAAGAACTCTTGTCTGCTTGAGGCAAGTGTGAATGTTGAAATTAATCACCTTGATTAGTATTGAAAAGCCTTGCAGCTTCAAGGCCTGGCTGCTTCCTGCCTGGGGGAACAGACATTGAGCATCTCATTAGCCAAAAGCAGGCTCATAAGATATGTGCAACGTGCCTAGGAATTTGTTCATAGTTTTTTTTAACTATAGTCAGCCCTCCAATGGTCAGAGGGACACTGAACTGGCCCCCAGTTTAAAAAGTTTAGACTCATATCATCCACTTCAAAGCAGATAATCTGGATTCAGAAACCTGGATTTTGTGACAGTTTTGACTCATATCACCCACTTCAAAACAAATAATCTGAATTCAGAAACCTGTTTCCTAGGATGGTTTAGACTCATATCATCCATTTCAAAGCAGATATATGGTTATGTTGTTTTTTTGATGACAACTCTGTACAGTATATAATAAATGTTCTCTTTTCTTTGTCCAACAATAAATGTGAATTCTTTTTCATGAAAAAATAAGACATCCCCTGAAAATAAGACCTAGCACATGTTTGGGAGCAAAAATTAATATAAGACACTGTCTTATTTTCGGGGAAACAGGGTAGTAGACTCAAGAATGAAATCTTTTATTCAGGTGTGAATGCATAAGTTTTTTTTAAAAAAATTTTTGAAGGCACAGGAAATCAAGGTAGCTAATGTATTCAAAAGTTTCATTCAGCCAGCCAGCCAGCCAGCCAGCCAGCCATACAGTACTGATGGAATGGCAGAACCCAGTAAAACTAGCTGTTATTAAACATACAAGAAGATTGTGACTTAGATCCATGCACAAGCAAGTAAAGTAACTTAACCAGATATGTTGTCTTTCTACAGGTTTGAGTGAAAGCTCCTGAAAGCGGTGTGTGTTAGTTGGGGGGAAGAAGGCATCCTACAAACTGAAGCCAAGACACATTCCCTCTGAGGAGCTTTATTCAAAAAAGTACCCATGCCCAGTTTTTGAAGACCCCCTCTGCAACAGAGCCCAATCTGATTCTGAACTATCTATATCAAAGCTTCTTAAACTTGGGGTTGTGACCAAAAATGGGATCGCATAAGTGAATGGCTGGGGTAATGAAAAATTTGGCCACAAGACTGAAGGAATCACAGCAACAACTGCAGCTTCATACAACCTGCACAGTAGTCCTACCTTTGGGTGAAGAAACTGACTTTCCTTCCATAAATGCCACCCCACCCCAAAACTATCTGCCGTGCAGGAAAGGGGGTGAAGACAGAGGAGGGATTAGGCATCAAGTTGGGGAAAACCAAAAAGTGGTTTGGGTAAAACTAGAGGAATGGTTGGGTTGCAGGTTGGGAAAAAGCAAAAACAAATGTGTGTTTGGGCGAAGCCTAGTCCCTCCTGCATCTTCTCTCAGACACATCACTCTTTCCCTTACTCAACCTGCAACCCAACCCTCCTCCATCTTTACCCAAACAAACCACATTTCCTTTTCTCAGCCTGTAGCCCAGTCTCTCCTCCGTCTTCTATTTTATATATCTGAGGTGGCATAAAATTTCTCGGGCAAAAAGAGGTCTTGGGTGGAAGATTTTTAAGAAGCATTGCTCTATTTAACATCCCCAGGAGTTAAAGCAGCTGATATAAGAAGGAGAGGTAGGAAATTCTGCTTCTGTATCTCCTGTTGCACATGTTTACACCTGGATGGAAATCAATTATTAGTGTTCATTTGGGGGAAGGGGTCCTAGTGGTTTTTATTTATATTGACAAGGAAATACATTATATCATACGTACCCGTTGTCCTGTTCCATTGCTACCAAAGATCCATGTTTGTAAAAATCAAGGATATAGGCATTCTGTGGCATAATTCTTCCCTTCCTATCATATTTCTTAGAACAGAAAACAGGAATGTTGGCAGCTTTAATGCCGATTGTGTGCAAAATGACCTGTAGAAACAATACAAGAGGTTTCCCTGTTCACACTGTTTGGTTGCTTTGCTGGTCCCTTTGTTACATTATCACAAAACTGTCTTCAATGAATGAACATCCTGGATGAGATTCAAACCAAAAGGCCCATGTGTTTGAAGGGAAGGGAGAGGTTAATTTCTCAAACTATGCCATGCTAAAAATTTTATAATGCCTTGAAAATAGTGGTATGCTATATTATTTCTTTTTCCAAGGAAATATGTTTATTAACAGAGACTGTTTCAATACGTTTTCCTTTCCATATCAGTTACAAATCCTATCATTCGTGTTTTAGTTTTTTATCTATGTTTTATTACACACTCATATAGAAGTCAATCCCATGTATAAATCAAGGGTAAGTTTGGGGTCACAGAATGAATTTCTATAGCTGGTGATGGTTCAGTGATTCCCAAAGTGGGCATTACCACCCCCTGGTGAGCGCTGCAGCAATCCAGGGGAGTGGTGATGGCCACAGGTACATATATCCTTCTGTTTAATTGCTATTAAAATTTAAAAATATATAATTTCCAGGGCGCCGAGTAATATTTTTTCTGGAAAGGGGGCAGTAGGCCAAATAATTTTGGGCACCTATGGTTGAATCATAAAAACCAGCATGATCTCATGGTCCAAGGGATGAATTAGAACTTTTGGAGCATTATCACACTAAACAATTATAACACAATGGTTCCACTCTAACTGTCATAGTTTACTCCCTTAGAAATCTGGGATTCAAAGTTTAAGGATTTAGAATTCTCAGTCAGAGAGCTCTAGAGTCTCACCGGACTACAAACTCCAGGATTCCACTGGATGCAATATGGGTGTTAGTTTGGAATCATAGTTCTATAAAGGTGTTATGTAAAAAAAAAAAAAAGTCCCAGAAGACTACGTTTCTAGTCCCAGCTCAACCATGGAACCTTACTCGATGATTTTAGGCATATTACACCTTTTCAGCTTCAAAAGCAGTGCCAAACCACCTCAGAAGAAATCTTACAAATGAAAGACACAAGCACAACTCCCAGACACCTAGGCCAACTTTCAAATTACTACATCTGCTCTTTGATAACTATTTTATTGCCAATGTCTCAATACATTATATATGAGCACAGAAGAAAAAGGTAGGTAACTTTTTTCACATGCTTCTGGATAAAAAGAAACCTATTCTGTTGGTTTTAAGCACACAGCCTTAGTCCATAGTTCTTGCTTTTCCCAATTTTTTAATCTCCCAGTATTTTTAAAACATAAGGCCTCTCTTGATAACACTCTTCTTGAAGAGCAAGGCGTACTTAAATTTTATACATCACATAAATCTACTTGTACCTGCCAACATCCATGAAAATTTGATGCTTGATAGAATCCCCGATCCTTGGTTTAGAATTTTACTAGTATCAAGTGGGTACATTTATACTTCCTTACTAGATAATTTGGACAATTTAGTATGTGTGTATATTTACTTTATATAAGTAAACATTTAAGTGTATATAAGATTACTTTACCTAACACTATCATCTACTAACTATGATATGTTTATTCATATTTTTTTTCAGAATACTTTTACACATTAAAACTTTAGTAATAATGGATAAATTGTTCTCACTTACACTGTCAACCGTCTCTGCATGGAACAAATCAATTTCTGTATTTCCTGAAAGGCACACAAATGGTGAAACTGCTGTCCTTCCCTCATCACAACTCATTAAGTGAGATGCAAGCGGAGAGTCAGGTTGCTTCTTACTTGAAAAATCTGATAAAACACATGGACAATGTGAATTAATCAATCGGCACACAACCCTATTGTAATTTGATAATAGATTTGATACTTATTTCATTTTTATATATTAAATAATTTGCATATTAATATTTACATTTATAATAATTATGTGACAAGTTCACCTCTACTTTTATACAGACATAATATTTTATTTTCTAATATCCCCTGATATGTCTGCTTCTGTTCTTTCTTCCTTTTCTTTTATACTTTTAGTTAAAAGAAAGTGACCAAAGACAACCTAATCCAAAAGCAGGTGAACCTTCTTAAATTTTAATCCAAACGTATTATTGTCCACTTTCCAGACTATGTAGAGATTCAAAAATGGATAGAGATACAGCTAATATAACAATTCTGTTCAGGCCGACAAATCATTATAATTGACTGGTATCATTATAGTTAGTAGGCATGCGTGATCCATTAAAAATGGTTCTAAACGCTTTCCAAAAACCAGGGGCTGGTGCTTCATTTTTAAAGTCTTTCTGAAATTTTGGTAGTGAAAATTTTGAAACTCTAAGCTTACGAATCTTCGTAATTACTTTGCTAATGGCAGATGCACATGCGCAATTGAGAAAACATCAGTCAGTGGGGAAAATTCAGCGGCTTCTATTCCTAAGTTTTTGAGCTATCCTCATGAAACTTGTGACTGTGGTAAAACACATATACCTCTGTTAGCTCACCAAATTTCAGAACATTTGACTTATCCACAGATTTTTGATGAATTTTCAAATTTTTTTATAAAAACATTTTTAATAATAAAGAAAATTTGTTCCTGATTTCATAGAATCATAGAATGGGCCATCCAGTCCAACCCCCTGCCAAGAAGCAGGAAATCACATTCAAAGAACCCCCGACAGACGGCCATCCAGCCTCTGCTTAAAAGCCTCCACCACAGTCCAGGGCAGAGAGTTCCACTGCAGAACAGCCCTCACAGTGAAGAAATTCTTCCTGATGTTCAGGTGGAATCTCCTTTCCTGTAGTTTGAAGCCATTGTTCCACGTCCTAGTCTCCAGGGCAGCAGAAAACAAGCTTGCTCCCTCCTCCCTATGACTTCCCTTCACTAATTTGTACATGGCTATCATGTCTCCTCTCAGCCTTCTCTTCTGCAGGCTAAACATTTTATTTATTTATTTATTTACAGTATTTATATTCCGCCCTTCTCATCCCAAAGGGGACTCAGGGCGGATCACATTGCACATATAAGGCAAACATTCAAAGCCTTAACACAGAACAAAGACAGAGACAAACACAGCTCCGAGCTGGCCTCGAGCTCATGACCTCTTGGTCAGAGTGATTTGTTGCAGCTGGCTGCAGCTGACTGCTCACCAGCCTGTGCCACAGCCCCGTGCCTAGTTCTTTAAGCCACTCCTTATAGGGCTTGTTCTCCAGACCCTTAATCATTTTAGTTGCCCTCCTCTGGACGCTTTCCAGCTTGTCAACATTTCCCTTCAACTGCGGTGCCCAGAATTGGACGCAGTATTCCAGGTGTGGTCTGACCAAGGCAGAATAGAGGGGGATCATGATCTAGATGCTATACCCCTATTTATGCAGGCCAGAATCCCGTTGGCTTTTTTAGCTGCCGCATCACATTGTTGGCTCATGTTTAACTTGTTGTCCACGAGGACTCCAAGGTCTTTTTCACACGTACTGCTGTCGAGCCAGGAGTCCCCCAATCTGTATCTTTGCATTCCATTTTTTCTGCCAAAGTGAAGTATCTTGCATTTGTCCCTGTTGAACTTCATTTTGTTAGTTTCGGCCCAGCTCTCTAGTCTGTCAAAATCGTTTTGAATTCTGCTCCTGTCTTCTGGAGTGTTAGCTATCCTTTCTCAGGAATAGGCCTTCTCAGTGGTGGCCCCTCAGCTATGGAATTCCCTCCCCAGGGATATTAGATCAGCCCCCTCCCTCCTGACCTTTCAAATGAAAGTGATAATATAGCTTTGGGATCAAACCTTCGGAGAGCAATGGTAGTACAATAGATGGATATGGAATTATGGGTAATGATTATTGGAATGGCCAGGAATACAATTGCGGATAACATGGTTAATAGTGAATGAAATGTTTTTAAATGTTTTAATGTATTTTAAATTCTGTTTCACAATGTCTATTTTAATAGTTTTAAGGCATTAAATAGTTGCCTATATGTAAAGCCGCCTTGAGTCCCCTTCGGAGTTGAGAAAGGAGGGGGGGGGTATAAATGTGGCAAATAAATAAATAATAATAATATGCTTTCCCTATAGAGTTGGAGGAGAACCCCAACTCAATAATTTAGGTCATTATTTTTTTCCAGTCCAGCAAAGGGATTAGTTTAGTTATTAAAGAGAGATCCGTCACAGTCCTCCTCTTTGCATATTTCATGGCTGGTGTTTGTTATTTATTTGTTCAGTCGCTTCCAACTATTTGTGACCTCATGGACCAGCCCACACCAGAGGGGCAAACCTCTCTCTCTATCCGGATTGGTGCCTGTCTTCTGATGCTGATGCAGTCTGTGAAATGTAGTTGAAAGCAGATATTTGGCTCCTCGCTTAGTATTATTGGGAAACTTCAGGATCTCCTATCTCCCTCATTTTTAAAGCTACTGGATTGAAACTTGCTACAATGGTAGAACACATTTACCACTCTTTGCCCATCAAGTTTCATAACACTTTACTTACCCACAGAATTTTGGAGTATTTTTAAAGCTTTTAAAACAACATTTAAAAAAAAAAAACAATAGCTAGCTCCTTGATTTTTCCATCTAATGACACAAGATAACAGGGGATCATTCCCCCCCCCCAACTTTCAGAAATAATAATACATCTAATGATTTTAGCAATTTTTTTAACGTTTTGAAAAAACCATCTGCTTAGGGGAGGGACGAATCCTCTCTCCTCTCCTGATTGATGCATTTTAATTTTGATGGATACTGGGAAATTTAGTTTAAAACAGAGTCTGAATTCTTTGGCATAGGGCTGCTCCTCTTCCCAAACTACATTTCCCAAATTCTATGTATTCCCAAAATGCAATTCTCCTTGTCTTCACGGAAAATCAAGCCATCATGAAGTATTCAAGCGGAGAAGCCATTAGGGAGAGCCTGCCAGATATGGTAAGGAGGCAAGGGAGCCTGCCAGATATGGTAAGTAAAGTAAATGCTTCCTTTTACTAGTAGCAGCTTGCTTTCTTGCCTTGCACTGAAATCAAACTGACTGGGAACCTTCCAAGCTTTACAAAAAAAACTTACAAGAAGGTTTGGGAGTCAGCTTCAATTCTTACATTTTTGGAGTAGGCTACGTTGACGCTTCGGAAAGACTTTCAACTTACAAAACTTCAACTTTCTTGCAATTTCTGATTTTTATGAGTCATTTGCATTCTTCTAATAAGTGTTATATCATGCCCAGGGATTAGTATTTCTATTTAGGCTTTCAATCTGAATTCCTCAATAGAAATATTGCACAAAACTCTTAGCTCCAAACTTCCACATATATACCTGTTTTATTGAAACAAAATATACAAAATGCTTTCTCACCAAATTTTGAAAGTGGCAGTTTGTATTCTTGCTTCATATCAGCCAAAGATGACACTATCTTCAAAAATTGTCTAAAATTCTCTTCAATTTTGCAATTGTATTCATGCAAAGCATCAGCAAAATCTTTTGGGAGATCTTTAAGAAACACCTAAAAGCATAATTATTTTCTTAGAAGAGATTGAAATCAATATGGAAATTTCAACCATTATACTCAGTAAGTTTAGATTTTTTCCTAAAAGACAATAAAACATGACAGTTGACCTATATCTTGTATTTTTTTGTTTTAAGATATATAGTCACAGTTATTTCCATATAATGTATTGTGTTTTTGTAACTTCAGAGAATAATTGCCTAAACTAGTTCTGTATTTCAGGAAGAAACAAGATCAAAGACAAGGAGAACAAAGGTAGGCAATACACAAAGAACTGGGTGAAATATATGTATCTCCAACTCTGAGATTGGACAGGCTGCAACAAACCTTTTATTTCGATCACATAGAAGTAGGTTGCCACATCCATACATTATTACAAGTGTCTCTTATTTAAGAAGTCACAACTACAGCAGAAGAAAATTCAAGTTTATATAGCCTTGATATGTGGGGAAGGATAAACTTCTTTCATAGTTTTTTTCTTTTAAAAAAACTACAAGTGTATCCACACTGCATTTTACTAAACAATGAAGATACACTCTCAGATTAGGTGAAAGAACTAAAACCAACTCCAGATTTAAATTAAGTGCATTTTCTTATTACATTATTCAAACAGAAAAGACAAATGATTATTTCAAAATTACCTGAAATAAAAGATTAGCTAACTAAAACTTACATAATTTGTTGAAGTAGATTGCAGATGGGGAATATGTAATGTTAGCAGCTAATGTTGTTTCCCAGTTTTTCAGTAAAAAAAGAACAAGTTGTAGATCTTACCTTTGACTGATAAAACTTCCTTCCAGAATTGACAGCAGGAAGAAATCTTCTTCCAAAAAGATGTGCCAATACTAGCACCAATGTTTCCATCACATCACTAGAGAAAACGTTTGATCCTGTTTTGGTTCAGAAATCCGCCATGTATCAAATTATTGCTTTGATGAGCATGTACAGACCTTGGTGAATACTAAACTCAAAATGTTAACAAATTTTTGGGTCCCAATTTTTTCCCTCTTAAATTTTAAATCAAGATTGGACAAAGTGCAGTTCATGGGCCATACTGGCCCTTATTGACATTGCACCAATTGTGGATTATTCACATTCAATTCAAGATTGGAAAGATAGAGTTGCAGAAGTAATGTCATTACATATAAAAATATATATGCAGGCCTATTCTATTATGCAATGTTGCCATTCCATACAAGGTTACATAGAACACTCCAACCTCAATCCTACATTCCCTTAGTATATGCATAAATATCTGCATGGAGAGCCATAAACAATCCTGGTTATTTACTGATAATCCCCTGAAACTCTCAGACATGGCAATTCCATGCTTCGCAGTGATTAGCCAGGACTGGAAAAACATCTGACTACATTATCGTAGCCAGATATGAAATTACCTGAGCAGGTCTGAGTAGTGCTGAAGCCCTTGGAAGATCTCAGCACTAATGTCATCATTTCACATCCAGCTATGGAGTGTATCCAGATATTTCTCTGTGCCTACCTGCTTGCTGCAAAGCACAGAATGGTCATGTGGAACAGCTTCAGGGGCTTTTCAGTAAATCAGAAGGGAGGAATGGAGATTTTGAGTGACATGAAGAAAGAAAATACCAGCCCTAAAAGTGTCCCCAAAAGTACATCTGATGTGGAAGAAAATCTGCATATACAGAAGTCCTTTACAAAATTCTAACCTCAGTATGTAAATTCAGACCCAGTTACATATACAACTGGCATAGAATGTTGGCCAGTATAAAGCAAGTGAGTGGCATTCAAATGTCATGCATTAAAAATATTTGTCTGTGCAATTGTAAAAAAAAAAATCAAATATCAGCTTTGACTTTAACTGCCATCCTATATTATTGAGGTGGGAGTTACGTAGCATTCCAGATGTTGTTGGGCCATAACATCCATTCCTCATCTCTGGCTACATTGATTAGGACTGGTAAGGCTTGCAGTCCAACAACATATGGAAAGCAGTGTGATTCCTACCCATGATTTAAGTAAAAAGGGGTCCTATAGCACCTTTGAGACTAACTGAGTGGCAGAAGTTGGTAGTATATGTTTTTAGAAATATGAATCTACTTCCTCAGATGCATTGAGTGAAGCTCCTGGGAACAGACCTTTATAGCTATGAATGAGCAGGTGGCATATGTAAATAGCAATAGAAATTTTAAATTTTTTTGACTATGAATGACAAGGAGACCAAATCATTGGGGGGTAAAAGCAAGAGGAAAGGTATTGCCTAAAGCTAATGTGGAAGGAGATATAAGAATGTAGTGTGATGCTGACTGTGAATCAGAAAGGTGATATGATAAACTGGCCAAGAGAATCCCCACAAGGCTGGAGTGTTAAGAAGTGTTATAATATATCAGCTGTGTATGGAAACTAGTCTCTGTTCAACCCACTCACAACCCCATTCTAAACAGATATACACTGACAAAGCACAAGGTTCCTCATTCACTGTTTTCTTGAGTGGACATGGCTTCCACCACAGGATTATGGGTTGATAAATCATTCACCTCTCATTCTTCTCAAAACAAGATGGGAAAGAAAGCAGGAAGCAATTCATACACTTCTCAACTTACGTTTTATCTTGCTGGGTTCACACAGCTTGTGGAACAAACCTTTCACGAGAAATTCAACTAGAACAATATTGGAAGGTTCATGGTAATGCAGATGAGTTACAAGTCCAGAAAATCCAGTTGTATTACCTTTGCGATCCACATATCCCTAAAATATGAAAATGCTCTTATGTATTCAGATTACTTTCCTCGCTCCAGCTCAAAAAGCAAGCTGTAAAATTCCTGTTTTCCATTTGTGTCACTAGACCTGTAAGCTAGGTATTGTTGGCAAAGGAAGCAATCTCATGATTGTGTAAGACATCTGTAAAATATATGAATGTTCTACAAAAATAAAACAAGTTTAATAAAAATGATAATTATCATAGAAGATTAACTGAAATGAATATTTCTAATTTGTTCCTTGTCAGTAGTATACAAACTGAAACGCCAAGTTCTGGTTATTCCTAGGTGTGAATTAGGACTATAATAAAAGTGGTCAACATTTGTAGAAGCTCTTCCTCCCCCCCCCCCAAAAAAAAGCGGGATATGGCGTTGGAGGGAGGAATAAATGAGTTTGGCAAAGGTACATTCCTTTTCTGGGAGAATCTGTATCTAACACGGGATAATGCTAGCATGAAATTTTGCCCATTGTTCACTATAAGAATGTGTCCAGAATACATGTGAAATGATATTTTCTAATTGAGAGAGAATACCAGTTGGTGGAATATGAGAAGAGTTTCATTACAACTGTCCTGTGACCACCACAGACAATGACAAAACCTCATTTTACTGCTTGCGATGACATCAGATATGTGTCTCAATAAAAACAAAGAATGTAAAGAATATTAAAATATCAACTGCTCTGAAAAATGTCAATGCTGTCAAAGAGATAAAAGACCAGTTCTTTCATGCACATACACCCTCCACTTATTCACTTACATTTTTGTTGGCCTCTACCAAAAAACTGAATTTTTCACAAAAAGATCCACAAATGCAATGAAGAAAATGATGAAATACTGTACAAAATATTCTTATAATCTCACCAGCATGGTGAAACTGTTTGAATTTTGCATACAGTTGTGTGGAAACAAAGTAAGGAAAGATTTGCATCCCCAACCAAAATTACTCAAATTTACTGCTAACATTTTCCACTCATGCAATGTGAGCTTCCATTTTCTCTCTCTTTAGGCTATTATATCTGTTCCAGAATTTGGGATCCATGTTGCTAATGAAAGTGCACAATCCAATCAATATAGACACCCCCTTATTATGCAATTGTCCCCTACCCAAAATCTATATAGGCTGGCAAATCTAAGAGTTTTTGTCCCATGTCAGGGACAAAAGAACAACCCACATTGTTCAAGAAATTAGCACTTTACCTCCTTCACAAGAAATTGTAAGGAAAACAAGAAATAGAGTTTCAACATTTCCAGAGCCCTGGGTTGCTTGAAGGATAAAAGTGAATGCTTCAATATAGATAAAACCTATCAAAGGAGAAAAAATGATATTAATGTAATATCACCTTATCTGATAAAAATTTCAGAGAGTATGTGGAAATTCTATCCTTTGAGCCTGTACCTCCCCTGCCTAAGAACTGAGGGACTTTCTCTGTGTTTTGCTGGCAGGGACCATCTATTGTGGGGTCGTGCCAGAAGATGTTATTCTGTTGCACATACATAGCTAAGTAGCTCATGTAGAATTCCTAACGAGAACACACCTCTAAGAATCTCTAGGTTCTCGAGCACAACTGCCAGCAGACGTTGACCACAATTGAAAAGGGGAGGGGGTCTATAGGTTCCTAAAGAGGTGTTCTCTCAAGCAAAAAAGTTTTTGTTACAATTTCCTACTTTTGCAGAAAATGTGGAAAATTAGCTGTAGTTTAAATGCAGTCATACTTTCAATGTCACTTATTGTTCATTTTAGAATCCTCTAGGCATTAAGAAAATGATGTTGAAGACCTCAAAAATACTACAATGTCTAGTGAATGTTACATTTTCCCTTTAAAAATAGATTTACTCCCACTGTGAAAACTGAAGGGCAGGCCCTTAAAAATTCTCAACTAGAGAGGTCCTCGACTTATCTAAACTACATTTCCAAGAATTTTCCAAGATTAAAAGATTAATGTGATAATGTTCTGTTTTAAGATAACCTTTGCTTCTGCATCCTTCTTGTCATCCGCCTTTGAAGCCAATAGCATGAGTCTCAATATTAGAGAAATGCTCAAAGGAAACTGTCCTCGAAGCTCAGGAACATTTGATTTTATGAGTTTCTGTATTTTGGGCATAGGAATGTCTAAAAAATAGATATTTCCCAACAAATCTTGGCCACGTCGCCCAGCCCGTCCAGACATCTGGCAAAGAAATAAAAATTAAAATGCAAGTAGCCAAGAAACATTTGGAATTAAACACTGTATAGGTAAAGGTAAAGGTTTTCCCCTGGCATTAAGTCTAGTCGTGTCTGACTCTGGGGGGTGGTGCTCATCTCCATTTCTAAGCCAAAGAGCCGGCTTTTTCCATAGATGCCTCCAAGGTCATGTGGCCGGAATGACTGCATGGAGTGCTGTTACCTTCCCGCCAGAGCAGTACCTATTGACCTACTCACATTTGCATGTTTTTGAACTGCTAGGTTGGCAGAAGCTGGGGCTGACAGCAGGAGCTCACCCCGCTCCCTGGATTTGAACCATCAACTTTTCGGTCAGCAAGTTCAGCAGCTCAACGGTTTAACCCCCGTACCACTGAGGGCTCAAAAAAATGTATATCTATTTAAATGTTTCTGTGAAGTTATTCACAACCATTCTCCTTCTCTATAGAAGGACTCCAATATTCCCATGATCCCTTACATTTGGATAGCCTGACTAGGCCATATGACAGTTGTATTGTACTCACTCAGTTTTTAAACAAATGTCTGTAGCTCTTGTTTATAAATGTATGTGAGATTAAAACCTCTTGGTAGTGATGTTTAAATCTGTGTATCTCATTACCTGCCTGTAGTTCAGAGCATCTAAATAGACAGAATCTTGTACAAAAACAACAGATTTGCATGGCATGTTGATTCCCAAGGCCAAGGTTCCCGTAGTTGTCACCACCTAAAAGATGAAAACCATTTCCTCACAATTTCTTAGTTGATAAGAACAGTAGTCTATTCATGGATTACGAATATGAGCTACTCAGACAGGAGAAAAGTTTGAAGTAAGGACAATAATAAAGGAAGCTTTAAAATTATTGGCAATGTCTAAGGTTTAGGATTTGTTGTTTATTTTGTTTCAAGGAAAGAAGAATACTAGTCCAGAAACGTTACTGACTCCAAATTCAAATATAACACTGACTATATAAGGAGAAAAGAAATCCCATTCCAACGTCAAGTTCCACATAGTATCACTATTGTAGTATCGATGATCCAATTCACATTTGACTGAAGTTGCATGAAACCCTACATGGACATTTTTTTAAAAACCTTTAAAAGTGACCTGAACAGTAAGATGGAGTAAATCAGTCATCAAAATTACTCCCCCTCCTTTCTGAATCCTATTCACTCAGTACTCAGTACTGCTAGATTCCAATCTTTTACTAGTCTAATACAGCCTTTCTCAACCTTTTTCTTCTGGAAGAACCTTTGAATTAATTTTCAGGTTTCAGGAGATTCCTGCACAAAATCTACAATTCCAAAAAAATGCTAACTTTTTGCAATTACAATCTCTTAACAGAATTCATAATGACCTCTCATAGAACTCTAGCATTTCATGGAATGCCAACTGAGAAAACCTGTTCAAATATGTAGCCATGGCATCTAATTTGAAAACTGATGGGGCTGGCTATCACTACCACCACAAAAATCCCAATCCTATTAATCTGATATTAATAGCCAATAAATAGTTAAAAGAAATCATAACTGGAATTAATACACAGAAAAGCAGGATTTGTAAAACTAATAGGTTTATTTGGGCAAAAAAAAGATAAAATTAGTATACCTGGATAAATCCTTTCCTGAAAAGCATCTCTACCACCTGCCTCGCTTTCTTTTCCACAGAAGTATGGTGATAACCAATGCCTCTTAGTACTAGTTTTTTCAGTGCTTGGTTATTTCTCACGAATCTTGCCCGATGAAAGACTTTTTCCAAAAACTACAGGAAAAATAAATGTCACAGTATGTTTTACACCAATTAAAGGATGATTTTAACTCACTACAAAATGTCTGTTCTTGAAAACCCTGATTAGAATACTCTGAAGATTTTGTGAAAGATTTGAAAAATGAGAGCTACTTTTGCTAGGGTGGATGTACTATATAATGATACTGGAAACTCTAAAATATGGCCAGGAGACAGTGCTTCAGCCCTTCCCATGTCAATTTCTTTTGCCATTCAGTACTGTTTCTCAATGATGCGGGATGGAACCGTTTTTGATTACTTCTGCTCAGTCTAAAGAGGTTTCTGCTGCAACATAAACATTCTGGATGGATGACATATCAAGGTTCTATCAGAGCTTGGACAAGTTACTGTTTTGAATTTATTCCCAGTGCCATGGTGACTTGAGGAATCAGGGGCAAGGGTGTCGTCAATAAAAAAATGTTTCCTCTTGTACAATTTTCAGATTGGCTCACTATTTCTATATTTACTACATAAATGTAAAAGGGCTTTAAAATTAAATATATTTTTTTTAAAAAATTGCCAACATTAATTATTTGCATGCTTGGCAATCAGAAACTTCAGATGGATTCCACACACACACACAACTTAAAAACATGCCAGGATCACTTATGAACAGAAATGAGTAATTTGCCAGATACAGTTTGAGCTCACCTCATTATCAACAGTTTGCCAATTTGCATATGTGCAATCAGGAGGGATTTCAGAAAGTTTATCCAGGTGCTTTGTTATATTGTCAAGTTCAGCTTCCAAAACAAAACATTTCTCGTCTTTATGGGTAAATTTGGTATCGCTGCAAAGAAGTATTAAGTGATTACCAAATCTTTTTTAAATTCTGTCTTTTTTGTTTCTATTTCGCTTTTCCCAACACATCACTTTTTACTTCATTCTTTATTCAACTTGTAACTTATCTTTGTTCCGGAACCAAAAAGTCTTAGATTAATTTAAAACAAAATTCAGTTTATTTTTGTCTTACAAAAGTTAAAAAATCAATTAAACAAGCATATGGTTATAACCATTCAAAACATATTTAAAAGGATAACAGATGTTTATAACTTCCAAGCTTTTAAGCATCTTTTTACCACATGATTCAAAGATCTGCAGCAAATACATATAAAAACAACAGGGACAAGATTCTAGATTACTGTAAATAGGATTTCCAGCTTCAACCTCTCCAACCCTATTTTACTGTGAGCAACGAGAGTATGTTCTCAAAAGGACAGGAGTCTGTTCTGTAATTTGAGGCACTGCAGTCTGGTATTGCCATCCTCTTATACCATCAGTTTTTAGTGTGCAAGGAGGATCCCTGCTGCAATTCCTCCTCACACCAAAGATAACTCATGGGAAAGAATGGAAGCTTCCGTCTGCTGTGCCCTAAACAAGAAGAGACCTGTCATTTGCAGCAGTTGATGCCCAGTAAGTTGAGACTGGGAGACGATCCCTACATGTTCCCTATGCTATTGAATATGTAGGGAACATGAATATGAATGTTATGACCTCTACACACTCATAACTGGGATTATGAATTGATGCCTCCTTGTCTTTAAAAAAGCATTATAAACGAAAATATTCCATAATCCATCATCATTATGCTAGAACTGCGCAGTGTGAAAGAGTCAAAGATCTCAACTGTTCATACATACAATTTAGAAGATTGGAGAGTCATTTCCAAGCCCAAAAGTTATTTTAGTACAATATTATTTTGAGATGAATTCACTTGCATTTTAATTACATACAATATATTTGCAGGTATAATCAGCATTCAAATAAAGGTGTATTAAAATTTGAGAGGATAATATTTAAAACTCGGTAATACTGTTTACACTGTATTGCACTATTTATAGAAGCCAAAGCTTAGAACAAGCAATACATACTATTTATCTAAATAGAAAAGAATGTTTATCATAGGAATTCTATCACGAAAGAGGATGGTAAACTTAGTATACTATCCTAACTAAGGAATGAGGGAAGCAATCTCACAGAAAAGAGAAAGGAAATACTTTATTATACAATTCTGTATGAGACTGATATTGAAGAGGTTTATTTCTACATAGACTTGTACATGGCTGCATAAATCAATCTAATCAATATAATAATTATTTTAGACACTTACTCAGATGGAAATTTCTGTGTAGCTTTTTCAATCTTTTTTGCCCTTTTTTCCATTTTTTTAATATTCTTTGAACGTGAGCTCTGCTTATCTGCATGACTGTCCTTTTTGGAACTGGGTTGTCCTTCTGTGTGTTGTCCACTTCTTTTAAGGCTGAATGTAAAATTGTCAGTGAAATATTACTCCATTGTGAAAACAAAAGTACCAGATAGAATAGAAACACATGTCAAACAGGAAAAGGGGAGGAACTGTCCCCCACAGAAGATTGATACTGGGTGAAACAAACAAGCAGCACATCTGCCACTCAAAGAGCCCCTTGATCCACATCCTGAAGATGAGGCTGTTGCGTGAATGTTCAAATGGCAATCCCAGCTTCAGGAGCTGGGGCAGCATTTCAAACATAAGGTAAAGGTATAGGTTTCCCCTGACGTTAAGTCCAGTCGTGACTGACTCTGACTCCATTTCTAAGCTGAAGAGCCGGCATTGTCCATAGACACCTCCGGGGTCATGTGGCCAGCATGACTGCATGGAGCGCCATTACATACAAACAATCAAAATCACATGTGAAAACTGTGAAAATGTAGAGACAATTGTTTTTCATTCCTCTTCACCCTCTCTCCCTGAAAAGAAAATATTTGCTTTGTTCTAGAGAACCTCAGAAACTATGGTGGAAAAGCAGCAAAGGAAAACATGGTTAACTGCCTTTCCACCATAGTGCGATAGTAGGAGTCTTGTCAAAATGGATTGCACACAAAAATTACTAGTTTTCCTGTTTTCCCACATTAAGAATCTGTATAGTTTATAGCCGGGGTCCCCAAACTAAGGCCTGTGGGGCGGATGTGGTCCTCCAAGATCATTCATCTGGCCCCCGCCCTCAGTTTTAGACTTAAGTTTGGCTAAAGTCTGAAATGACTTGAAGTCACACAACAACAACAATCCTAATTAACTTGACTATCTCATTAACCAGAAGCAGGCCCACACTTCCCATTGAAATCCTGGTAGTTGGTAGTTATGTTGGTTAAAATTGTTCTTATTTTAAATATTGTATTGTTCTTTTGTGTTGTTTTTTGTTGTTGTTGTTTTTTGCACTACAAATAAGACATGTGCAGTATGCGTAGGAATTTGTTCGGTTTTTTTCCAAACTATAGCCCAGCCCCCCAACACTCTGAGGGACCGTTGACCCGCCCTCTGCTTTAAAAGTTTGAGGACCCCTGGTTTATAGCAAAGAGTGCTCCTCCAAGGCCTTCTGATATTTCAGAGAAGCAAATTCACTTAATACAACTGCTAACTCACTCTTCCAGTTGTGTTAAGTGGCTTCATCATTCCTTACTTTTGTTTACCCGGTTTATATTTTAAAGGGAAGCTTGGAACTGAGAAGACATGAAAACCAGAAGCTATACTGAAAATCACAAAGTCTCATGTAAAAGTAGATGGATACCATTTAAATTAACATTGAAAATCCAGCCGAACATACCAAACTAATCAAAAATATTTGTCCTTTTTTGTTTTATACAAGTGAGTATACTCTTGCCAATTTAAGCAATTAAGGCTTTTGCACAAGGTCTGATGGATGATTGGTATATATATTTGGTGTTGCATTGTTTTAAATTTTTATATATTGTATTTTACTATGTTATTTAATTATTTTAACTGTTTTATTCTTATTTTATTGTATTATGATGTACTGGTAGTGATCCTACCAGTTGTGTAAGCCGCCCTGAGTCCCCTCGGGGAGAAGGGCGGGGTAGAAATATTGGAAATAAAAATAAAATAAATAATTTAGATTTCATTGTAATTGAATATTTGACTCAAAACACTTAATATAATTTTGTGTAGAATAAAATTACAAAAATACATGCTTACTCTATTTGTTTTGTCACAGATTCTTCTATCATTTATATTTTTCTTAACTGTTCTGTTTTTAGAAACATAGATTTACCTTTGCTTCCTCTCTAAGAAAGTGCAGACTTCCCCAGCCAATTTTTCCACTCCTTTGACGTCAAATCTAAAAGGGGAGGGGGATGTAAACACTGTTACTTACTTAGATTCTTTAGCTGTTCCCCTAAGTATCAGTTTAGAGCTGGGAAGTAATGTTGCGAATAATGAGTCACTCATTTGCAGTAACCAAGATCTCTTTTGTACTATTCATTTATAGAACTATGAATTTGCTTTCAACAGGTATGGTTGCATTTTGCAGAATCCCAGGATTTGTTGTTTTCATTGCATGAAAATTTGAAAACTTCTCCATAGACTATGGATCCCAGGATCCCATAAGCTGTAGCAATAGTGCAAATGTAGAGCTATAACTGTGTCGTTTAAAAAGAGAAATTCTCACATTATCAGCCAATAAACATTAAAATATTTTTAAAAACAGAGAATGCTTCTGGAACACGGCCATGACAGGCCAGAAAACTCACAGCAACCTAATGATTCCAGTCATGAAACACTTCATCAACACACTAAAACATTTTCTAACAGAAAGGGAGCTGGGTAAGGGCAAAAGTATCTGGGAGTGAGCCTAGAGAAAAATCCTAAGGGGGTACCATGAGACTTTCAGTACATCTAGGTTGATTTCATCCGTACTAGCACTGGAATGTTGCAGAAACAAAACATTTATCAAGACCATTTCTTTGGTCAAACTTTTATGTAATTCCAATTCTAATGGGTTAATTTTAAGGGAACTCATCAATAGACATTTTCTGCCCTACTAAGTAGGTAAAGGTTTCCCCTGATGTTAAGTCCAGTCATATCTGACTCTGGGGGTTGGTGCTCATCTCCATTTCTAAGCCGAAGAGCCAGCGTTGTCCGTAGACACCTCCAAGGTCATGTGGCCGGTATGACTGCATGGAGTGCCGTTATCTTCCCGCCGGAGCGGTACCTACTGATCTACTCACATTGGCATGTTTTCGAATTGCTAGGTTAGCAGGAGCTGGAGCTAACAGCGGGTGCTCATGCTGCTCCCGGGGTTTGAACCTGGCACCTTTCAGTCTTCAGCTCAGTGCTTTAATGCACTTCACCACCGGGGCTCCTCTTCTGCCCTACTATCATTGTCAGTTCTCAAGTGCTGGCTAACACGAAAGGGAACATTTTGAATTTCAAGAGATGTCCCATCCATCCCTTTTACCTGTACATCTTACCTTGTTTTAAATCAGGTTGCTTCACCTGCATATGCAAAGTTAGGATATCAGACTTGCAAATGCCCAAGTAACACTCTTTACCACTGCCAATAGCACTTGATGTCACTAGTTTGTTTGCCTTACTTACAAGAAAAACAATGCAGGTAATTTATTCATCTGATTGAGTTTTTCAACAAAATGAGGAAAGTGTGTTTTCATGTCTGTTTCAGAAGAAGTGGTAAGCTGAGGCTTAAGGAGTGCCAGAACTGCTTTTGCCTAGACAAAATAGTAAGGATGGATTTGCACAGTTGTTTCAGAAGGACACTTAGGAATAAGCAGTAACTAATCAAAACGAGATTAAAGACCTAAATCCAAGTGCTTCTACCAACAAGAGTAGATCTACCGAAACAGATATTTATACTAGTCTTGTGTTATGAATCTACAATTAATCCAATGATGGAACTAGCAATTAGATTTAAACTATTTTCTCTATGTGTGTCAGTTTCCATGAAAATCCCAACTCTCATAGTAACAGCTAAAAGGATTCAAACAATGGAATTTCAATTAAAAACATGCAGCCATAGCCAAAGAAGGACTGCAGAACTTAATTTTTGTAGCTGGGGGTGAAGGACTAGATGGTATAGTTGACATTCCCAAACACATCCCAGCACATTTAGGAAGCAAGACACACCACATGACCTTTGTCGATATACGATTTGCCCTAAAGAGACATGATGCAGTTTTACATAGAGAGAGATTTCCTAGAGAAGAGTCCCCTGCAGTTGAAGATGTGTCTAGTAGAAGGCATTAGTATCTGAGAAAAATTATACTGTAACATTCTCAGAGGATGTAGAAATATTTCTTCAGGTAAAATATCTTTTTCCTAAGATGGTCCATTAAGAGGGCTTCCCCCATTGCAAGACTCTAGATGTCCCAAGATCTTTGTCCTATATGAGTACACAGACAAAGTCATTACCATAAAGGAACGTCCTATTCAATTAGGGTCCATCCAGACAGGCCCAAAAAGCAAGACATGTCTTGGTTTTTACCATAGGCGTCCAAACGACGCCTTCGGTAAAAATGAATTAATTCGGAACAAACCAAGGTTTCCTTGGTTTGTTCTGAATTAATTAAATACCCCATTGAATCTGGGTCTTCCTGAAAGGCCCAGATCTAATGACATATCGGACCTGTGGGGACCCACTCCTGGGGTTACTCAGGGGTGAGTCCCCACAGCCATATCACTCCTTTGGGCTTCCAAAAGCCTGGAGGAGCAAGATGGCACCCCCCCCCCTCCCAGGACCCAATTCCCTCCCCCAAAATGTACTACACGGGCTTGCCAGGCATGCCCTCCGGAAAATTGTGAAGTTGCTTCAGAATGACATTGAAGGAAGGGGGGAGAGGGAAAAGGCCTCCTCCTGACTCACTCTCCTCCAGTGTCATTCTGAAGCTACCCCACAGTTCGCCATGCTTGGCAAACCTGTAGGATATGTTTGGGGGGAGGGAAAAGTGAGCTGGAGGGTGGCTGGATGTAGCCACCCTGGGAAAGAAATCCCGGGGTTGTGAGAGAGGGTGAAGACTGCAATACAGGCAAAAATGGGTTAGGTCAACCCATTTTCACCCACGTTTTTCTCCTGTCTGGAAGCGTCCTTAGTTCCTCTGTAGATAATCTATCTTTTCTTTTTAAATTGTTTAAAATATTAGCTGCTCCTTTCTAAAAAGACCCTCCATAGCAACATATATCCCAAAACACAACTGGAAAAAACATAAAACAATGACAGCAACTTTGAAATTACACCCAAGTATGCAACAGCAGCACATAGAGCCAAGAGAATGCCAAAACAAACGAGTAACTCTACTTCTAAATGTCAAATGAAATAAAAGGTCTTTCATAAGTGAAAAATAAGAAATACCTTATTTTTATTGCCATTTTTAATCCACATTTCCAATTCTTCTTTCAATTTTGTTTCATAACGTCTTGCATCAGTTTTGGTGATTACAATTTGGTCCTTAAAAAATACTTCAGGATCCAGTTCCTAAGTATTAAAGATGAGAAGAAAATGAAACGTGTATCTTAAATATCCTTAGATGCTTATTTCTGAAAATAATTGATCTGAAAATATACTACTATATGGGAACTATATGTACTTACATTTGCCTTTGGCCAACTTTTCCTAGATTTTACCATAGTATCATACAATATCACAGTTTCTCGAGGAGATAAAGAAAGATCCAGTGGAAAACCATATCTCTCAAGCTGTAATGCCAAATAAAGAATATTTGTTATTTGGAATTATATGTTAAATTTGCACCTGGGGGGGGGGGGTCAAATCAATACCACATTCGAAAGATAATCTCCTCTTGAACTTTCAGTTAACTTTTCTTTTAGATTTTTTGAGACAGTTGAGAAAATCTCCTCAGGAGCATCCAGACACTTCACAAATTACAATTTTTCAACATTCTTAAGAGTTGCTTTTTTATTCTTGTCTAATATGATGTCAAACTTACATGATCCACAGTCAGTGCAGCGCAGGGATGATAGTGATGGATTGTAAACTCACCACGATTGAAGGAGCATACATGTTTTTCTAAGTCATTGTATCTTTCTCCATGTATCACTGAAAAGAGAATAATCTAAAATATGTGATTTGGAAATGTTAGGATTATAAAGACAAGCTTTGGAAACTGGAATACTGCCTTCTTCATAAATAATCTCCTTGTCATAACATACAATAGGACCACACAAGGAATCTGTTCCTGGACCCTTTGCATAATACAATGTTACCATATAATGCAGAACCCTGTTCGACTTACCCAAAATGAACAATGAAGGTATAATGACCACTGAAAACCACCATTATTGACCTTTTGATGTAACAATATTGTTAGGAGGAGGTCATCAGAATTTGGTCCCGGATTGTAATGCCAGTACTATGTTGACAATTCCATGCCAATGCTGAAAGCAGACTTTATTGATCATAAAATGTCAATGTCGGGACCAAACAAAGTTGATTCTTGGGATCCTCCATTGCTGTATTTTTTTTGGAAATACATCATAATGGGAAGTGATTATCTCTTTCTTTTTAACTCATCAAAGTGATGTGGTAGAGGTTGTAATCCTACAGTTGACTTCAACATTCAATTCTATCCAAGAATCATATTTTCCTTTAATGTCTGTCCAATTTGAAACACTTTGGCAAACTTCTATAATATTTAAATGGTTGTTCTGCTTCTGTTTCTTCCTCAATTAATTCCTAACATGTTCCTCCAATTCATCATTAGTTATTATGAATTAGAGCCTCATGGCTGTTAGTATGTTTCTCAGGCCTCTCATCTAGCATGTTGGCAAATTCTTTTCCACCAAGCTGTGTTTCTGTATCAGTAATTCTTCTAATCACTCCAGCATTTATTTATTTTTTTTGGCGGGGGGGGGGGGGGAGCATATCAATCTTCCACATTACTCTATACATTTTTTCCATCAGGCAGTGACCATTTTTGGATTTAATTTATCCATGAGCTAACACAAGGTGCATGAGCTAGTGCAAATTACACAAGAATCATGTTCTAGTGCACGGAGTATGAGTGAGCATGAAGAGTGTGAAGAGCACAGGCTAGCATGCAGAGCATGAGCTGGCATGACCACCACAAAGGGATCTTTGTGTATAAATGAAACAGTGAATTTACTTAAGGCACCAGATGACAAACACAAATACAAATGTGCTATTACAAATCATTTGATTTTACACACATACCTAATTTAACCTTGTATGAGATATTTTGTACTCTGGCACTTTTCTTTCCTTTGGCCCCTCCAAGTAAGGAAGAACTAGACTTTGCTAGTTCAGTTTCAGTATTTCGCCAGTATACTTTTACTGACTGCAGCCACCTTTAAAAAAATGAAAAAGAATGAGATGTCAATGGCAAACCATCTCTGGGATCCAATGCCTAAGAAAAGCCCTATGAAATTCAGAGGTCCCTGTAGGTTGACTAGGTGGTTTCAACATGCATACTTCGCTTTGCTTTACTTCTTACCCATACAGATTCATAAGTAGTTTATGCAATTGATATAATATAATGGCTAGGATAGTGAGTTGTGATCCTGAAACTTTAAACCAAGTTTTCACAGCTTGACAATAATAAAAGACCAAAACGGAAATAGGCTAAACCTCTTTGGGCCTCAGACAGGCATTTAGCACTTTATTCATGGTTTGCTAGAGGGCACCTTTCTTTCAGAGCAAGCAGCAAAATGGATTAATCTCAATATTTCACTTCCCCTCAACATGATGGTGAGTTGCAGTCCTTTCCTGATGGAAAGTAGATGTGCCTCAGTTCTTGTCTCTGTCATTCTTCTTTCTTCTTTGCCTCTGGATTGTCTCTGCCATCTTCTCCTCCAAAGGGAAAAACTGCCAAATCCACGCTATTCAATTTCTTTGATTGTGAGGGAGAAGCTTAGTTTTACCATGAAGACCTCAGAACAACTTCATGGTGAAAGTAAGTTTCTCCCTCATAAATGAGGAAAATGAACAGCACGCAATTAGTGGTTTTTCCCAATGGAGGAGGAGGAGGAGGAGGAGGTGGTGACAAAGGCAAGTGAGAGGCAAAGAAAAAGGAAGAGTGGTATAGCCAGGTTTCTCCCTTCCAAGTGAGGGAAATGAATGGCATGGAGTTGGTAGTTTTGCTACCTGATAAGATGGAAACAGCAGAGGCAAAAAGAAAGAGCAGCAGAGGCAAGGACTAAAGCACCTCTTTTTTACCACCTCCCTCTCCTTGTAAAACAGCCAATCTAATGTTAAATTTTAACACAATCTAATCCCAGGATTCCACCCCCACAAAAAAATCTGATACCCCTTCATATTTCATAACCACTCCCCCTAGTTCAACCTGAGTGTAACAACCTCCCCCATTCAAGTTTCCTACTGATATCAATACTTCCAGCATCCTGACCAGATCTATTGGTGGCACCCCCTTTGCCACAGGCTAGTTTGGTAATTTTGGTACATACAGAAAGGAAATGTGTAGAGGTAAAAAACTTTGAAGGAGGAAATGACAGATTCCGACTGCAACTCTGCTGTAAGTGCTGCATGTGACCTCTCTTTCTAAGGCTTGACTCAGAAGGCCACATCAAATTGTGAAAGCTGCATCTGCCCCCTGGGCCACATGTTGTCAAGCTGCTTTAAACTAAAGCTAGATCATGAAGCACAGGCTCAGAAATATTGGGCTGGGTGGGGGCAGAATACAGACAGCCTCAGAGAGCACTTATGGAAAGCACTGCACCACTTGCTTGATGCTATGTACCATTTTAAGTTTAAATATTTTGTGACAGTAGAAGTGAACTGAAACAAGCAGTTGACTGCCTTTGGGGGTATGGACCCAATAAAGGTACATGAATGATAACAAGCCTACTCTAAACCATTCCGTTCACTGCATTCCTACAAATAATGAATCAATAAATGTTATTTTCACAAATGAAACTCCAGCCTCACTTCCAACAGTTCAGTTTCACACCATTAAACCTGACTCAGCAGTATGTTTAAGAAATGAAATCATATCATTCAGAGTCTGCACACATCTTACTCGGCAAGATGCTTGGGGTTGCTTATAGTTGCAGAGAGGGCCAAAAATGGGCATCGAATCATAACCAGAAGATGCTCCCAAACTTCTGCCCCAATTTCACCTCCAAGACAGTGTACCTGTGTAGGGGGATGGGTGTGTGGGATGAGGAATAGGCTGAATGTAATATGAGTTGGATACATGTATATTTTTCTTTCTTTAGCAAATCACACTCCCAAATATATATATATTTTCTATAGCAAATTCCCCAATTTCACACAAAGAGCATTCTCTTCATAAATCTCTGTTTCTGGGTTTTTTTGTCAGGCTCGTATCTCATTTTGCCTTTTCCATATTTGTGCTTCCAGATGATACAGAAATGAAAAGGATCTACATGGTAACTCAAAATATACGACATTTAGAGATAATACTGTTGGAAATTACGATCTTCTTCAAGCCTCCTCTAGCAATTTGTTAATCTATTATTCTGTTTGCTTACTGTTTTGTATATATGTTCTGATATGCAGCTTCGTTCCCTCTCTATTTCCTGAGAGTTTGTGGGAGGGGCTGCAGACCACATGATCTGATCTGAGACTGCGCAGACCTCAGACTCCATTTTAATTTTTTCTTCTTAGACTTTGGACTGCTAAGAGCAAACACTTACTTGATGTTTGTTAGAGAGATATTCCTAGCCAGATGGGAGAGGTTATCTCAAACATATCTGAAACTGGATTGATAAGCTATGTACCTGTGTTACGCTGGTTGCGAGTAAACCAAATACTGTATGTTGTTTTACCAAAGTCTACTTCATTTTTGTCTCTTGAGTGCATGATATAAAACTCGTTGTTTTACAGGAGAGTAGATATATTTTGGGGCACTGAAGCACTGCTATTTTATGCACTGGCACATTCTCTGTCCCTAACAGATCAGAGACAGCAAGTTACTCAGTCTATCAACTGAAGCCAAATTGCCTTGCATGATTACATCTGGTTATATAACACTTGCGAAGATTCTACTCAAACGGGTTTTTGGCTCTTCTCTGAAATATCAAACTTTTCCAATAGGTTATGAAATCCAAATGGTTGTGGATCCCATTTTCCAAAAAGTACTACAGTAGGAGCCAAATCATCTCTTCACCTTGATGTCAAATTGGTCTTTTTCAACTATGTCCCACATTGCATCTAATTTAGCCATGCTCCCATTGAAAGAGATGTATTTCTTCATCTGGAGATGTGCATAGCCCCATATTTGGCTCTGAGTTATGCTAAGGTTTGAAACAACAGGCTTTGAAATCCAAAGATACAGCATGTAGTGATTAACATTTCATTAATTATATTATATATAACAAAACTATACCTCATCAAATATAACATATCTTATTTTTTTGGCCCACTCTTGGCGACGAGGTGAGAGCAGTAAGATTTCTAAACACTGAGGCACTGTTACCAGTATCTGAAACAAAATATTGGTGAACATATAAGAAATATACTTGTAATAAAAGTCAGGAGGTGACCCATGAAAATGAAACTAGGACTTGACTAAGCTGTATAACTTCAAGCAGCATTCCTCTAAATTTTGACACTCAGTGCCACCACTATGAGGAGAACAGTCCCCCTCCTGTCCTTACTGTCTCCCTCCTGTCCTCATCACAGCCCCCCTCCTGTCCCTGTCATGGTGACTGCCTCTAGAAGAAACGTGGCTGGTGTTCATCACTCATCACCCAGAGAGATGTCGGCTAAGGGGAGGGCAAGGGCAACCAGAGAATGGAAGGGGGATAGGAGGGGAGCATTTTCATCTTGCCCTTCTTCCCTCCTCACCCCCTCTTCCCCTCACATCACTTTGGCACCCTGGCCTCCACAGGAAATTGGAGACTGATTGTAAAAGCCATCATAAAATAGATAAAATGTCAGTGTAAAATCATCCATGGTTGAAAAAACCAATGAAACAACAAATTCAACAAACATCATTTACATCTTACCTGAGAATTCAAAACATCATAGCGAAAATCTCGTGTAAAAACGCCACATATTGCAAGACCACCAGGCAGTACTTTATTAAATCGATTATAAATAGTCGCACTCACTTGATTTACAAGAGCCTAAACATTCAGGGCAAATAGCATATTAGCAACATAAACTTAAAATACAGTTTATCAAACAAAATGTGAAAATAACAAACATAACTCACATGCATTGTGTAAGAAAAACAACAGCTTCACCTATATCTTTAAAAAATGGTCAATGTAATGCAGATAATCTTTGCTGTATAAGCTGTGTATAACACACAAGCAATTGAGATACAAATTTTCATTTTTTGAAAAAAGCAATGGGTAATTTTAGAAATTTTCCACAAATTTCAGAAAAAAGTTGAAAACTTTAAAATTGTTTGAGACTTACTTTGTACAGAATGTACACATAGTATTCTTGCATAAAACAGCATTTTCCAAAATAAACAAATTAACATGGGAATCAGACATATTTTGAAATCTTAATTAGGATTTTCCTTAGTTCTTATTATGTAAAAAATTAGAGCAAAATGATCATTTATTTTGCCACAGACATGGAATATGACATACAATTATGTAAAGAACTGTTTACATTTTACAAATTAAAAATTTGTTTCTGACCTTTGTGGGTGCAACATATACAATCACACCTTCATTACCATCTCTCAGGATTTTCTCCATACAATAGTAAGAAGCATATGTTTTGCCTGATGATGTAGGAGCAACAATTACTGCAGACTCATTATTATCCACAATGTCAAGAAGTTCCCTCTAGAGATAAACAATGGCATGCATGAGAAGGGAAAGAATTTTCATTTTTATCATAAAAGCCAGTCATCTGCCATGGAATTTTTTGCTGCCATGTGACTACATAAAGAACAGCACTTTGTTGCACAAAATATAGGCTAGCTTCCTGTTGAGCAGTTATATTAGCTGGATTTAGGATGTCACAACTACTGAATATTGACAATTATAGTCATAAATGACTAAATGTGACCACTGCAAACTATCCTGTGGGCTAGATATCTTTTTGGAACTGAAGGACAAAAAAATCTGGGGGCCCACAGGTTGAGAACCACTGCTTTAGAAAAAGATTACACATGTTATCTGCCTTATGAGAAAAATTAACTTATTGGGTTGCATGAATCTTTGTATACTGGCATTTGGCTATGAGTATCTGAAAAGGGGCAATGTGACTTTTTATGGCACTCAGGTAAATTACTGAGTTTCACCGCATAATAATCACACTTTTTATCCCTTTTTCTGGCTAAAAGGGGGGCAGTGTGTGACTATTATGTGGTGAAAACCATTCCAGCTACAAGAAGGGAACTGAAAGGGATGGGCACACAAGCAAGTAAAGCTTCACTCACCCGTGCGCCAGCCCCCTTAGAGCTATGGTGCTTCACTCTGTGTGGGCAAGCTTCACTTGCCCATCCACCTGCCTCATTGGACCTACACAGCCAAGTAAAGCCCTGTAGCTAGAAAGGGATGACTGAAACTTAATTTGCTCATACACCTGCCCCTCTGGAGCTACAGGGCTTCAAAATACCATTTGGGGTGCAAAAGGGGGGCCTGCAAGTATTACACAATGGCGACTATTATGCGGTGAAATCCAGTAGTCTCTGAGTTGGGAGAAGGTGACATTTCTGTTTGTTGAACATAAAGTTACAGTTCTGGAGAACACAGAACAGATAGGATAGTCGTTTAGGACCTACTGAGCTCCTATAATTCAATGGGATTTCAGAAATATATTGTCCAGGTATTGGAAAATGTGGATGCTCTGCAGACTCAGGTGGGCCACAAGGACTATCATTATTTCTTCCTTCTCAAGTGCAAATAAATAATCCTAATACATATTATCTGCTGTTGTTATAGATATTTAGAAATCCCTGTTCTGTCTTCTTTCTTAGCTTCTATATTTTTTCATGTCAGGACAAACAGCAGTGTTGGGAGGCTGATAAAGAAGGTGAAAAGTTGCCTCACATATCTTCAAAAAATGTAACAACAATAAAAGTCTGCATTGTCAATACCTGCCATGTATCAGGAATAAAATGTTGAACTCTGGGATCAGGGTCTTTTCTTTCATCCCGTATAAGAAAATGGCTCATATACTGCAGCTGAAAACGGGAAGATCCCATGCCAAGAGCATACTTTGAAGACTTCCTTTTAAGTTCTTTCTTTTTATCTTCTGAAACCTGCAGGAATTTAGAGGTTTTGTTTCAGACTGTGATGAAACAGGCATTTGGACTCCATCATGTGATATACAAGAAATATAAATTAAGTTAGAAAACCAGTAATGAAACAGGCATTTGGACTCCATCACGCGATATACAAGAAATGTAAATTAAGTTAGAAAAAATCTAACTGAGGTACATTTTCTGATGTTGCATAATGGCACAGTTACCTTGATAAATTTTAAAGATGTTGCCAGGTTGTCAAATCCAAGGGTCAGGAGACATTGACCAATCTGTTGGAATTCAGTCTCTTTCAATAAATTGAGGTGGTCATAATTTACAATCAATGAATGGATCCTTCTCATCAATTCAACTGCAATATTTAAGTCACCAATTTTGCCTACGGAGAGGGATACATAAAAATATTCTCAGAATGGTACTCAAAACTATTTAAAATTTATAAACTTCTCAGTCAGCTCATAAATGTGACACCTGGTATTGTTTAGCAGCTAATAATAATAATAATAATAATAATAATAATAATAATAATAATAATAATAATAATAGCAGCTTTATTTGCATCCCGCACCCATCTCCCTGAAGGAATTCAGGGTGGCTTACATGGCAACACAATGCAAGTGAAATACATACAATATACACAGAATATTGTCCATTCAATCATCTATTATAGGTGGTACTTTAACCATTTTCAAAAGCTTGCTTAAATAGCCATGTCTTCAACACTCTCCGAAAAGACTGAAGTGTGGGGGCCTAACTGATTTCCCTGGGGAGGGTTGCCACCATATACCCCAATCAGCCTCACAACTGACCAGGAGGACCTCTGTCTCATTTGGATTTAGCTTCAGCTTGTTAGCCCTCATCCATTCCATCACAGCCGCCAGACACGGGTACAGGATTTGGGGAGCTTCCTTGGATTTGGGTGGAAAAGAGTAATAGAGTTCTGTCAACTGCATACAGATGACACTGAACTTCAAAACTTCAGATGACTTCACCCAGCGGTTTCATGTAGATATTGAAAAGCAAGGGGGATAGAACCGAACCTTGCAAGACCCCACAGGTCAATGGCCAAGGGTCTGAGCATGTGTCCCCCAGGATCATCATCTGGGTACATTCCTCCAGGAAGAAGTGAAGCCACTGCAAAGTAATGCCTCCCAGACCCATTCCAGAGAGCTGACCAAGAAGGATACCATGGCCGATGGTATTGAAAGCTGCTGAAAGATCCAAGAGAACCAGCAGGGACACATTCCCTCTGTCTAGCTCTCTGCAGAGGTCATCCCACCAAGGTGACCAAAGCTGTCTCCATTTCATGACCAGGCCTAAAACCAGACTGCGATGGATCAAAATAATCAGTTTCATCCAAGAATCCCTGGAGCTGAGAAGCCATCATTCACTCTAGAACCTTGCCCAAGAAAGGGAGATTGGAAATGGGCCAGGAGCTTTTTAGTGCTGAAGAATCCAGGAACTACTTCTTCAGGACTGTTCGTGCTATTGCCTTTTTTAGGCTTGTTGGTAATTATCCCTGTTCCAATGAGGCATTTATAATCCACATGAGCCACTCAGCTAATCCCCCACTGACAAGTTTGATAAGCCAGGAAGAGCAAGGGTCTAGAGCACATATGGTCGCTCTCACAGAGCCACTGTGAGAGTGACTGTGTTGGACTAAGACAAATATATTATTATAAATTCTTCCTCAGCCTTAATCTTGCTGGGAAATTGTAGACTATAAATTGGGAGAAAGTCTAAGTATGCCACCTTGATGAAAGACAGGATATAGATGTAAGAAACAAGCAAATAATATTCTAAATTGTATATTATTCAATGATTTCTCAGAAGAAATAGTTCTGAAAGAGCACTGAACCTCTAAAGCTTACCATTATGTTCTAAAGCAACACTACATGAAAAGGATCATCAGTAAAACCTAGGCTGATGAGCAAGTTTTGTATTTGCAATAGACATTCATATTAATAACTAGCTTGGGGACCCGGCGATGCCCGGGTTATTTGAAAAAGGCATTATTTGTCTTTGAATGTTAGGTATTCTCAGTTTGGAGTGGGTGAACTACAATTCCCAGAATCGTGGGTCAATCCTTCCCAAATCTTGCCAGTATTCAGAGTTGGCCATTTTGAGTATGTGTACAAAAGTGTGGTCCAGATCTGTCATTGGCTGGTCATTGCCTGGCTGCAGTGCTCTCTGGATGGGGGTGAACTACTACAACTCCCAGATTCCCAGGGCAATTATCCTGAAACATCTGTCAGTATCCACTGTAGGCGATGTTTAGTCTGTGTGCAAAGTTTGGTCCAGATCCGTCGTTGGCTGGGTTCAGTGCTCTTTGGATGCAAGTGAACTACAACTCCCAAAATCAAGGCCCATTCCCACAAACCCCTGCAGTATGTTCAGTTGGTCATGAAGCTTCTCTATTTGAAGTTTGGCCCCCATCTATTGTCAGTGGGGGTCACTGTTTCTCTGGATGCAGGTGAACTATAACTCCCTTTTCCCCAAACTTGTCCAATATGTTATGTTGGTTATGAGGGCTCTGTGTGCCAAGTTTGATCCTGATCCATCATTGTTGGGGTTCAGAGTGCTCATTCATTGCAGGTGAACTTTAAATCCCAATACCTACTACTCGCAAATGTCCAGGACAATTCCTCTCAAAACCCACCAGTATTCAAATCAGGGCATATCGGGTATACATGGCTAGATTGGTCCAGACCATCATTGTTTGGGTTCATAGCGTTCTGTGTGTAGGTGAACTACAACTCCTCTAAATTCCCCAGTAGGAATCACAGTGTTCTGACTTAATGCAAGGTGCACCATGTGGAGTCAATCCCCCAAACTCCTCCAGTAAGTTTAGTTGCTGCTCAGTTCTGCTCTGTTTGTCATGCAGACAGATTTGAAAGGGAAGGGCAGTAGGTGGGGTCGTGCAAATTCCACACCAATGGAGAACCCTGGGATGCCTGCCCGTGGTGGAGGAAAATGCAAAATCTAGGATGAAATGGTCCCCAAATGAAAGCATTCCTTAGGTAGTGGGTTGTAGTGTTTGGGGAGGATACTGGCATGGGTTGGAGCTACATGGTCATGGTGCTCGATGTAACCTGCAATGTCCTGGGAGGGAGTGACTTGGTGGGTACTCAGCACTGGGAACCTAGCCTGTTTGTGGAGGCCGGAAGCTATCTGTGTGAGTGGACACCCATGCCACATACACACATACAGGTTTTCACTTTTATTATGTGTATAGATATTCAAGTAAGTAAGTAAAGTAAGTAAAGTAAGATATTCAAAATACTAGTTTTTAATTGACCAATCCTGGAAGTAAGTGAGCAATTGAAACAAAGTAACACCTAATCCAACCCGTCAACCAGACAGAAAGACACAGCCAAAGTCGTCCCAACAAAAACCCATCCAGCCTCAGTTCAAAAATCTCCAGAAAAGGAGATTCCACTAGATTCCCTGGTAGCCTATACTTAACTATATAGGGCATCTAGTCCAAGCTCCTCCAGACAGCCAGGAAAAGCGCAGTCAAAGAAACCCAAGCTGGCAAATCCTGCCTTTGCTTAAAAACCTCCAAAGTCATTTAATCACTACAGAAGTGTGGTGTAGGTACTAGGCTTGTGCGATTTGTTCATATGTTCATTAAATTTGTATCTAAATTGGATCAAAAGCACTTTTGAAGCAAGTTCCGACCTACCTGCTCACTGCCTTCCCAATATTAAGAATTTGAATCAAAAGGAGCCTTTGATTCTTAAGTCTCTGATGTCTTTGGATGTAGCTGTGACTAAGCCTGCTGAGAGGTGAAGTCAAACATGTTGGCATGCCTCTCGGCTAATCAGGGCTAACGGAGGAGGAAGGGGGAGGTGGAGGCATTGTTCTTGTAGTCTTTTCTTTTAAAAATGTTGTAATTTAACAAAGTTTCAGCCACAAAAACAAGGTTTCTGAAGTAGAACAATGACTTTCAAAGCAAATACAACCCAATAAAACAGGAAATAACACTTTCAAACCAGAAACAAATTTTTGTTATTATCAAAAAAAAAAAAATTATAAAAACTTTGAAAATTTGCCAAAAATCTGAGGATAAGTCAAATGTTCTGAAATTTGGTGATCTAACAGTGGTAAATGTGTTCTACCACTGAAGCAAGTTTCATGAGGATAGCTCAAAAAATGAGGGAGAGAGAAGCTCCTCAAATTTCCCCATTGACAGTAATGTTTTCCTTCATGTGCATGCATGAACCAATTTTTTCTGGATCGCACATACCTAGTAGGTACTGTTATAACTTTGATAATTTGAACGATTTGTGAATTGAGCTTAATTACGACTAAAATGGATACATTTCTAGTTAAGAAAAGAAAATCTCTTAACATTGATGTTTGTGATGCACCATATGAAGCGGCTATACAAAAATCAACAGTAGTACATAAGAAGTGTCAAGGAAACATTTCCAAACCTTGTTAACACAGTAAAGATTATATGAAATATATATATTATAGTTATATATAGCATGAATCACCGTGTTGCCAAGGATGCATGTCTAAAAGGCGTGTCACCAACATGAAAAGTTTGGAAAGCTTTGCTCTAGGAAGACATTTTTGTAACAATATCTGTATGTAACATTAGAACAATAGAATCATGTATTCTGTACCTTCAGTCCTGCTGTTTTCTGTCCATACACTGAAGCAAACATTCATTGCAGCCAATTCAGCACTACATTTCACAGATGTACTCTGACATTTTTTCAGAAAATCTTCTAGATACTTTATTCCAGAGGTCATATTCTCTTTGATTTTTGTTTGGATTGACACTGAAAGAGTAGCCCATTGACGTTCCTCTTTTTTCTCTTCTTCAGTTTTCCTTCTTTTTTTGTTCTCCTCAATAATAACTTCTGCTTTCGTCTTCTATGAATAAAGTATCAACAGAATTTCAACTCATGGCTCTTACCTTATATCAATTTTTTAAAGTTAAGGTTGAAGAGATCCGTTTGATATGTTTAAGTTTTAGATAAAATTATAAAGAAAAGGCAGAAAATCCAATTGAAAGAACCTAGTTTTGGCAACAGAGCAATGTTGGTTCCCAGATCAACAGGAAAGAATAGCAGACTGAAATTGAATATGTAGACATGGCATTATGAGAAAATAGCTGATGCTTTCAAGTAGCCTCAAGGACCAATTTGATAGTACCAAATTAATAAATTGCCCCTATTGTATTTTGCCAAGTTTTTTTTTGTTTTCTGTGACATTTTAGCTATAGGAGGCACTATTTTTAAAGCAAGAAATGAATAAGAAATTTAAAAGAGTGCTCCCAGGGCAAAAAATATGTGGTAAAGTTAAAATGCCACAAGCCCCATAGAAAATGTGTGGGAATATTTGGCTGCAAGAAAATATTTTTAGCTGGTGAGTGCAATATGGGATATATGGCTCTCCTGGAGTGTTACTATGCCCTTCTATCCTTTAAAGCAGGTAACCATCCCTGCTTTAAAATAATCTCAGTCAGGGAAAATATGAGAGTCTATACTTTCTCCAAAACTGAAGTATTTGAAGTCACAACTCATGGAGAGTGGAGAGAACAGGCTACTCAGAAGGAGCACAATACAGCTTCAGAATATCATGGATATCATTACAAGAGTAAAGACCTAAATATATTTCTCAGACAGTGGGTTACAACATGATTCAGAACAGGAGTAAAGACCTAAATATTTTCTCAGTGGATTAGAAATGATTCAGAATAGGACTTAGAAGTACACAAAAACAGTAACAAAAACCCCACAAAAACGTATTTCAAATTCTCATTCAGATTATCGTATGACGCAATGTGTCTGAATGGTCTACTTGATTCACTGGATACAGTTAGAATTGAACAGTGTAGTAGGAAAAATATCAATATTAAGATGTCTTTTTCTGAATAAGAGAACAGTCTAAAACATTTTAGGGGTACTGAGAAATGAAAAGGTCTGTGAGAACTTCTGAAATGCCTAATTGAAAATAAAATACATCATAGTTACATCAATATTAAATATTAAACAGTTACTTGTGGCCCTTACTTGAACTGTCTTGCTTTTTTTGGGATCAGCGTAAGCCTTTTTTGGAGGATCCACTTGAGCAACAATTGTTTTTGACAGGTTACCTTCTTCTAGGGATTGCCCATAAAATTGCATAAAACTTTGTCGTTTCTGTTGATTCCGTAGGACCCATGGATCCTTGGGTGCTGCTTCATCTAAACAGATGGTATAAAGTCTAGTCATGACAGTAGGAGCTAGACTTCATGAAGTGCTCATCTTCTTTGTAATCTCAAGTCACCATGCCCTGCTCCTATTATTCTGTCACTTGAGGCCTGACTATTATTCTGCTGGTACAATTCCTGATACTATGATAAGATGAGATCATATGGGTTAGAGCAGGCATGGGCAAACATTGGTCCACCAGGTGTTTTGGACTTCAGTTGTGGAAGTTGAAGTCCAAAATGCTGGGAGGGCCAAAGTTTGCCCATTCCTGGGCTAGAGACAAAAATCTTCATTTTAACACACATTTGTTTCCAGTCAGGAGCTTAGCAGATTACCTTCAACAACAAAAAAAATCTTTATTACTAGCAGGAGTATGACCCAGGCAACAGTTGTAAGAAGGCAGCAGTGGCAACCTTTTAACTAATGTACCCATTAGTCATTCTCTTATCTTGAAGGACAACCTACGCCACCTATTTTTATATCTCAGACACAAAGGTGGATATTATTTCATTGTGAATAATGACAGCCCATCCCAGCTTTGCAAATTTCTTGAAACAAACTTAAGCCTCCCTCAAACATTTCTTCCTTTAAACATGGCATACTTATTATTTAACACCAACCCACGGATGGATGAATTCTGTGTGATTACTAATACTGATAGGAGCCCCGGGTGGCACAATGGGTTAAACTGCTGACCGACAGGTCAGTGGTTCGAATCTGAGGAGAGCAGATGAGCTCCCTCTGTCAGCTCCGGTTCCTATGCAGGGACATGAGAGAAGCATCCTACAAGGATGGTAAAAACATCCAGGCATCCCCTGGGCAATGTCCTTGCAGACGGCCACTTCTCATACACCAGAAGCAACTTGCAGTTTTTCAAATCGCTCCTGACTCGAAAAAAACCAGATGCTGATAAGGCCCTCCACTAAGAATGATATTTTATTTTATTCTTTTACCTGCATGTGTTCTGTCATAATCATCACTAAGGAGTTTTCCTGAATGCCAGTGCCGAAGTTCATCAAAATCTTTCTGTTTTTTCAGTGAGGTAACCACAGGATCATCACTAAAAATAAAGGGAATGCATGTATATTATAATGTTTAAAAACTTGAAACAATACATTTTTGGAGAGAGAACTTCAAAGAGTCAATGAATTAGTGACCACTGATTTGGTGTGAAATGCATAAATTGTCAGAGTATTTGTGTAAATCCAGAATCTCATTTGTTTAATTACTTAGTGTGAGCCCTGAGTTTGTATTGGGTTCACAATAAAATCACCTGATATAAGTAAGCATTTATTAGAGAAATAATATAGAAATAATTTGCCATTTAAAGAAATAATACACAAACAACTTGCAACATCTTTTTAATATTTACCTACAGAATTCTATGTGACCGGAGCATCTTAGGACAGTTCCCTGTAACAAACATTCCACCCCAAGGAAAATATGACAGAATCGAAGTAGAAAGAGAAAGAGATAAACACCCCTAAGGAAAGTCTCCTAAGTAGACTGAGCAGCAACTATTGGGTACTATGGACCTCCTGTTCTATTAGCAAAGGAGGGAATTTGTTGCTGAAGGTTCTTCCAAGAAAACAATAGAATTTTTCTTCTGCTAGATTTTTTTGGATTTTCCTGCTCTACTTGTGTAGGACTATGCTGGAGATAACTGGGGATCTTGCTGCCTTAAACATTAACCCGAGCCTTTCTGCAAACTCAAAAGTCTAAGAAAATAAAAGTGCTTACCTTTTCAAAAATGACAAATCAATTAAAATATCCCCAGCAAATTTATTCACTATTGAATTTTCCATTGGTATAAGTCCTGGTTTGAGAAGTGATGTGATACCTGTACAAAAACAAAAAAAAAAAAAAAAAAAAAAAAAAAACAACTATGAAATAATTGTAAAGCTTTTTGGCACATCTTATTTTGACACAGTGAATAATTTCTCATGACAAGTTAATCACATGTATCCAAATATACGTAATGTTTGTTACCAGAAAAGAACTTTAATATATATATCTACATCTTATGCACAATGAGCTGCAGTGGTGCAATGGGTTAAACCCTTCTGCCAGCTGAACTGCTGACTTGAAGGTTGGCTGTTCGAATCCACAAGATGGGACGAGCTGCCATCTGTCATCCCTAGCTTCCCATGTGGGGACATGAGAGAAGCCCCCTGCAGGATGGTAACACATCCGGGCGTCCCCTGGGCAATATCTTTGAAGACAGCCAATTCTCTCACACCAGAAGCAACTTGTCTCAATTCACTTGTGACATGATAAAAAAAAATCTTATGCACACAAATCTAAGAATAATCTCCACTGAACAAATAGGAGTTACTTCTAATCAATCCATTAAAAGAATTTGTAAACAGTATTTCAACAGTAATGAATGCATTAATATGTGAAATCATGTTATAAGTATACATTTATTATCAGTGAAAATGTTACATATGAAATAATGCAAAATAATGTCTGGAAGTTGTTACCTTTCTTGCTAGGTGAAGATTTCTTTTCAAGAAAACAGCATGAACTTATCTTCAATGGAAATGATGATCCAATATCATGCGATTCAGATAATGCTGTAATATGTCTCCACAGAAGTTCATAGTCCTTACTAATTATTGTTCCTAAATTTAAATCAAATCCTAAAAAAATGATTGTAAACATTAACATTACAAAGAAATTTTGATTTGATTGTATCTTTTAAGATTTAAGAAATAAATACAAGATAAAATTGTAAAGGATAAAAATACATACGTACAAATATTAATAAAATTAACATATATTAAAAGCTGTAGTAAAGAGCCAAATGATAACATTCCATCACTTTTTCTATATTAGTTAGATGTTTTCCCAGATTCAGATGTTCAAGCGAACAACCCATTTAGTACAAAGTAAATAATGCCCATAGGCCAAATGGAATCCATGCATGTCTTAATTCAATATTAGATCATAAATTTCAATCAATCAGACAAAATTCAATCTCACATTTTTCATAGTAAGGCACTCCAAATAAAGACTTTTTCATCCATTATTGTATTAACCTCAGCATGCCATTTCAGTTTGAAGCCTACAAACTATAGTTAATCTGAAATAAAACTATTTCAAATCACAGATTCTGAAACTGGCTCAGAGATAATTTCCAAGCATTTCAAATTAATCCCATGTGGACATTTTATAAGAATATATTAAGAATCATCTTTTTCTTCTCCATCATCATAGCCACAATCAATATAAATATTAATATATTTATATTCCACTCTGCTCTCAAAACTGGAGCTCAGGGAAAATTGCAATTAAAAAAAGAACAATGTAGCTAACAGCATACCATAAATGGAAAAACTGAATTAAAATATTCACAACATTAATATCACGTAACCTACATTTAAAAGGATAAAACGCAGTTAAAAAGACAAAAAGCAATGAAAACGATTCGGTCTAAAATAGTATAAAACTGTAAGTAAATCCGTTGTTTAAAAACTTTGTTTTAAAGGCTTGTCACAGTTAAAAGATTGTTGCCAGCCAATGGGAAAAACAGCAAGGAGAGGAAAATTCTTCCTGGGAAGGAAGTTCTACAGTTTAGGGGCAGCCACCGAGAAGGTCCTATCTTGTATCTCCATCAGCCAGACCTCTCTTGAGGATGTCAGGGCAGGCACATTCAGGGAGAGACACAGTCTGACAGATAGTCTGCAGCTGAGCCATGTAGGACTTCATAAGTCATAACCAGCATGTTGAATTGTGCCCAGAATAATAAATAGTTCTCTTGTCCTACATTAATATCAATCTGCACTGATATTGGGCTTATTAAGATACACAAAAATAGTTGAATACTTCGCTGTAGATCAAGGAAGAGACTCATATAATTATGACCTAATTATTACGCTTTGCTTCTTTTATCGATAGTCCATGGAAAACGTAATTCCATTACGAAAACATTGGGTCTAAATTTTAATTAAATGGTTTAACATGAATAATGCACCTGCAACATTTTCTGCTTCATAATAAAATGCAATATTCTTCCACAAAAGAGTATCGCTTAAATCAGGCAATGTAGAAAAATCCATTTTCCATGAGGTCTGCGTGGTAAGATGTCCCAGAACAAGAAATTCACACAGTTTATGCTAAAGGAAGAAGAAGGAAAAATCGGTATCATATCCAATGCAGCAATCCTCTCATTCATTCATATAGTGAGATATTCTAGAACAAAAATAGAAATATATATTTATTCAATTTCACAGCATTAGTTAAAGAGTTGGGATGGTTGTACTCAGCGAGTTTTCTTTTATCTGAAAAGCCCAAATTCATGTTTACAGCCACAAAATGTCCAATTTAAGTTATCTTTCTAATGATATCTGTTTTGGTGATAGAGTAAAAATAAGAAAATGGAAACATTACTTGTGGGGCTACAATTTTTAGAATCCACCAGCCAGCATGGCCAGCAACCAGGAGGGCTGGAGAATTGGGTAATTTTTCAACTTCTGGGACTTATTAGCGGTTCTACTTTGACCAACTGGAAAAGCATTCTGTGTTCCTGAAGCCCTTCACAGCAACAGCATAAAAGAATTGTGCAAAGAGTTCTCATTTATAAACCACTAGACCACCATCATATTGGAGAGATGGCCGATATGTGCTTTCAAGTTACTTCGGACTTATGATGACACTAAAGCACACCTATCTTAAGGTTTTCTTGGTAAGATTTTTTTCAGAGGAGGATTATCATTGCCATCTTCTGAGGCAGAGACAATCCAACTTGTCCATTTAGTTTTCATGGCTGGTCAGGGATTCAAACTCTGGTCTTCCAGAGTCATAGTCTATCAACTCTCAAACCATTGCACCATGCTGGCTCTCCGTCACTGAAGAGCTGCAAATGGTTAATTAAATTCAAGCATAACTTAAAATTAAACTTAAAGCATCTTGAACAAGCACTGTGGGACCTGGAAACTTTGCCAGTGCTAGAGCTAAGATTCGGCACAGCCAGAAGGATTTACTGCACACTCCTACATCTCCAGTAAGCCATCAGGCAGTTATCTTTTCACTTTCTGAATGTTTCCAAAACCAGATTCAACACATACCCTCAGGAATTACCAGAGGAAGAGCACACTAGGTGCACAAAGATGGTCACACAACTGGCACTTGAAGAGGAAGCCAGCAGTATAATTACATATTACAAGCATTTGTTGCAACAGCTACCTGCTGTATAAATCTTAAAACTTCCTTCTTCCAGCAGTCATCAATGTGTCTAATTCGAGCTCGCTGCTCAAGGGGCAGATGGTGTAGAAAAACCACACTGAGGCAATACATCCTGGTTAGGTCTTCAGTTTCTTGCAGTGTTAATGTTGTGTTCATATATTTCTTTGTCCAAACAAAAAGAAATAAAGAGCATGTTAAATTCTGATAGCAGACTTCACTTGGTTTCCCAAATTTCATTTTTCAATTTGCAAATATAAACATGTGAAGCATACAGAACGTGTACGCCCCCTCCCCCCCAATACTTTAGGGCCCTTCTAAACATGTCTAAAAACCCAGAAATGCAAGGGGGTGGTTAAACAACATATAACCAAAGTGCTGGCGGAATCAGGTTACAGCTGAAAAGCATGTATTAAAAAGGTGTGCTTAAAACTCAATTCTACTTGAAAAATGTGCACCTTTGCATGACTGTATATTCCTTCAGTCATGCAAAACCTGTGCTTTCCTTCCCTTCCCCCTGTGTGGACTGCTCTAGTGCACATGTACTTTTTAAAAGCCCGAAAGAGCTGATCAGCTGATTGGGCTGTCAAAACATGGAGACACAGACACACAGGTGGCTCAAGGGAAGCACAAATGGAAAGTAATTCGAACTCACTGAAACTCTTTCTTTTAAACTTTATAATATTAAACAGAGCTTGGATGAAAAGTGTCATAAGAAATCTCCTTGTGTTTACATTAAGAGATTTAAACAAAAAAACTTCCTCCAGGTGCTCTCCATCTTCATCCGCTTCCAAAGAATATGTGCCCCAGAATTAAAACACGCATTTTGACACTGTCTCGAGGCGTCCTTAGACTATAACTTACTCTATTTCTCTCTACCAGCTAGGTAGATGCAATTGAACTATTCCTGGAGAGTTAAAAAGGTTCCTGTCTCTTCTATACTGCCTAGTACCTTCAAGAACAACTCCTGTATTTTTATTTATTTATGCTACAGTTTGAGATGCATGTATTTAGGAATCAAGCCACTTGTATAATAATAAATAACATTAAAACCTTAAGACTTCATCATTAGTCATTTTTATTTCAACTAGTACAATTTATAAACTGTATTTTTAAAAATCAGACAAAACCAAAATGAGCTTTACTTCCTGCCAATATACCAACAGACACTTATAACAGGAAGGCTCATAGCTCTTTCAAAATATCCTCAGGTTTGGACTTGTCAAGGGAGGCCTTCCTATGTACAGGTTGTCAAGTTTTGAAGATCACTGCTTCTTAACTTATACCATTCTGTATGATTAAGTAATTATATGGGAGATAAACTCAAGAAGACTGAAAGTTTCAAAAGTTTTGGAAATGTAGTTGAAACTGCTGACTGTTCACTCATTTATAGACGATTCAAATATCATAGCCATTACTCTAAAGTGCAGCACAGAATCACAGTAAAATATGAACCAATTCAACTGCGTGGATAATTTTTGTGCCACCGCCACTTTAGCCCCATCTATGCTGATCACTCTTCCCATATTCCTTTGCCAGTCACATGGCTCAGAACCATGAAAAAGAGGCTGCTACCATACAAGATTTTTTTCTTGTCTATAGGGAAAATTGAGGCCCAGAAGGCAGGAAAGCACTGCCATCCCACTTTCCTGGGTTTCTGCAGGATGGCTGTCTCCACTGCCTCAATACAAAGGAATATCTGAATCCTGAAGCAGAATTTGGATTCTTCCTCTGGGTTTTTTTAATCTAGGGTACAGCCAAATTAAGCGCCTTAGCCCAGGTTAAATCGCATTAGCCATACAATGCGTGCAGTGTAGCGCAACTCTACACTGCATTATATGTCAGTGTAGATCAGGCATGGGCAAACTTCAGCCCACCATGTGTTTTGGACTTCAACTCCTACAATTCTTAAATCCAAAATACCCAGAGGGCCAAAGTTTGCCCATGCCTGGTGTAGATGCATCCTAAGGCTGGATCTACACTGCCCTACATCCCAGGATCTGATCCCAGGTTATCCGTTTTGAACTAGTTTATAGGAGTCCTCACTGCCAGAGAATCTGGGATAAGAAAATAATCTGAGATCAGATACTGGGATATAGGGCAGTGTGGATCCAGCCTAAGTTTCAAGACTCCTCAATATGGTTGTATTCACATCATTCCTCCACTTTGGATGAGTATCAGGAGTTAAAGTAGGTTAATCCAGCTTTTCCTCACTTCAGGAAAAGTCAGGAAATGCTCCAGGGTTTTCTTGAAACTCTGGAGTATCCCACATTTGGGGCAGTGTGGATATCTGCATCAGGTTCAGTTCAGACCAGTCTTTTGTCCACAGAGGGCAACCACTGCCCTTACCTTTTCCATGAGCTCATCAGTACAGGAAAAAAGGGACTTATCTGCCATGTCACTGTCATTGCCATTCACAGAAAACTGGCCCCCTTGTTCCTCCTGGTCATGCAGACTTCTCTGTTGTCCGCATGGGATGCCTGGGATGGCCAAAAGCTCACATGGAGCTCTGTTCCATCTGGGAGTGACAACGTTGAGATAGGTGAGGTGATAATCTTTAGCTTTTTCTCCTAAAGAATGCTAGCATCTCATCATACGAGGATTCCATTACATTGACCAATGTCAGTTAAAGTGCTATCAAACTGCATTAATTTTGCAGTAGAAATGCACCCTAAAAAGTCCTAACACTTGCTGTAAAATAATCTGTACCTAACATAAGACTTAATTGTAATTTATTTGTGCACTTAACAAATGCCTGTCTATGTTGCAACTTTACTTTCTAGTACCTGAGTACGCATTTCCAGGACCATTGAACAAGTGATAATACAGATGATATATCGAAGATCTTCCATATCTTTCTTGAATTGGCTGAATTTTTCATGAACCTGACATTTAAAATACAGAGAGATTATTTTTTTCTAGTAACATAATGAAGAAGTAGATTCTAAAAGCTCAGACTTATTGTTTGAATTACACTTATAATCCATATGGGTTCTACTGTATATGTGAAGAGACTAGTGCTATGTTATCTTTATGGTTATATATATAGATCTCAAGAAACATATAAATTAGCCATGGTCAAAAGTAATTTTTTTCTGACATTATCATTGCCTATGCCCCTTTGATAGTCAGAATACAGTATACCAGAATTAAAGAAATGTTCCAGGAAAATTGTGTTTGTTTACATTATTCCTGCTGTGCTCTGTTGTGTGCATTTCCATCTTATGAATTATGGGCTGACCTAATGTAAACTTATTATGGGGTTTTCTGAGGCTAAGTGTGTGTGACTTGCTCAAAGTTACTGAGTGGGTTTCAATGGTCGATCGGGGAATTGACTCCAGGTCTCCAGAATCACACTCCAACACTCAAATCATTCTGGCTCTGTCCCAAGATAGGTTCTCTTAGCCTGGAAAGTACACACACACACACAGAGTACCATTTTGCGTTTAGCTCCTATTTCTGCCAAAAATAATCATAGAATCATAGAATAGTAGAGTTGGAAGAGACCTCATGGGCCATCCAGTCCAAGAAGTAGGAAAGCGCATTCAAAGCACCCCCGACAGATGGCCATCCAGCCTCTGTTTAAAAGCCTCCAAAAAAGGAGCCTCCACCACAGTCCGGGGGAGAGAGTTCCACTGCCGAACAGTGAGGAAGTTCTTCCTGATGTTCAGGTGGAATCTCCTTTCCTGTAGTTTGAAGCCATTGTTCCGCATCCTAGTCTGCGGGGCAGCAGAAAACAAGCTTGCTCCCTCCTCCCTATGACTTCCCCTCACATATTTGTACATGGCTATCATGTCTCCTCTCAGCCTTCTCTTCTGCAGGCTAAACATGCCCAGTTCTTTAAGCCTCTCCTCATAGGGCTTGTTCTCCAGACGCTTGATCATTTTAGTTGCCCTCCTCTGGACACATTCCAGCTTGTCAACATCTCCCTTCAACTGCAGTGCCCAGAATTGGACACAGTATTCCAGGTGTGGTCTGACCAAGGCAGAGTAGAGGGGGAGCATGATTTCCCTGGATCTAGATGCTATACCCCTATTGATGCAGGCCAAAATCCCATTAGCTTTCTTAGCAGCCGCATCACATTGCTGGCTCATGTTTAACTTGTTGTCCACAAGGACTCCAAGGTCTTTTTCACATGTACTGCTGTCTAGCCAGGCGTCCTGCATTCTGTATCTTTGCATGCCATTTTTTCTGCCGAAATGAAGTATCTTGCATTTATCCCCGTTGAACTTCATTTTGTTAGTTTCAGCCTATCTCTCTAGTCTGTCAAGATCGTTTTGAATTCTGCTCCTGTCTTCTGGAGTGTTGGCTATGCCTCCCAGTTTGGTGTCATCTGCAAACTTGATGATCGTGCCTTCTAACCCTTCGTCTAAGTTGTTAATAAAGATGTTAAACAGAACCGGGCCCAGGACGGAACCCTGCAGCACTCAACTCGTGACTTCTTTCCAAGATGAAGACGATGCATTGGTAAGCACCCTTTGGGTTCATTCGCTTAGCCAATTACAGATCCACCTAACCGTAGACATGGGAGACATGGGACCTTATCACACTAGAGCTTGGATCCACTTTAAATCCACTTTAGGGAGGGAGCTTTAAACAGCTCAGCCAGACAGGTCCTGGGCCTCACCAAAGTACAAACCCCAGAATTCTATAGGTGGCAGAAACTGGATTTAAAGCGATTAATGCTCTAGTGTGATGAGGCACCTCGACACATTTTATGATATTGGGCTTATTATAGATGTACTCCTGGAACTGAAAACATTAGATAAACATCTGTATCTGCATCATTTCCTACTGTTCATTTGAGGCCATTCCCTGCTTATGTAAAAAGAAATGCACACGATTTACACTTACCTTTGCTGCCAAAACATCCATATTTGAACAACCACTAAGAGAAAGGCATACTTTTGCTCTACATTCTTTCAAGTTCTCAATCAGTGTTTTATAGTAATGCTTTACTGTCGCTTTTCGCTAAAAAAAAACAAAGAAGAAAAATAATGGGCAAATCATGCTTCTTGATACTGTTAAAACTAGCATTTCTATATATTATCTACCTTTCCCCCACTAACATCTTTTTGACCTGAGCCCTATTCACACATGGAAAACAGGCAAGCTGATCAGTTACTTTGCCTGACTTCAATTCCTTCTCTTGAAGTTTGCATGTCAAAGCAAGTACTGAAATCCTCCTGCTGTATTCTGGAGGACCAGGAATCCCAATTCCACAATCCTCCCACTGTATGAAAGAACCTAAACAATCATCTTGACCTTTTAAGAATTTTTTGAGTGGCTAAAAAGTCTACTTGAAATTAATCAGCCGGCAGACTTTTAAAAAATACTACATCGGCAAGCATCCTGTTCAATATTTATGAGATCATACACTGGACTTACAACTTTGGGGAATCTATGCTTATGGTCATTAATGACCAAACATGAACCTCAAAACAAGCAGCACACTAAACTACAGGGCAGCTGTAGTGCTGTGGATCAGCGGTCTAGTAAATAACAACTGTATCACTTTCCTGGTTGTGAGAGTCATATGGTACATGTTCATTTCAGAAAGCAACATAGGCACATGCTATTCATGTTTTATTGGAGAGAACTGGTGACAAGATTACCTTGTCAAAAACAAGTTTGCCAAATCTACAAGGTAATCTGAAGACAGTAATGAAAAAAGAATTGGACTCCACAGATCCCTCTTCAGTATATATGATTCAGACACTTTTTTACAGCTAAGCCAGTCTGGGTCTTGTTATGGATGGAAAACTGCCTAAAAGAAATTGCTGCCTGAAGCAATGCTATATAATCCACCTTGAACGCCATGGTTGATTAAAGTTTGGGATAAAGATGTACAAAAATAAACAAAATATCAGTTTGTATCAGGGGAAAGGAGTACATATTTAGAGAAGTATTTGCCATTGTTAACTATCATATACATATCCAAGTGGTTAATGTTCTTTCTTGCTTCTGTGTAGAATTTTGTCAAAACACACTAATTTGATCATTTGGATTATTTGGCAGTGTAGAAGGAGCCTTTGGCTCTATCTACACTGCCATTGACTAATTAATGCAAATGTATTTTTGTGGTATTTTACGAAAATGTTTTGATCTCCCTTTCCTCCAAAGTGCTGAGGGCCCGTCTACACTGGTAAAAATTTCCTGAGATTTTGTCTCCACACCCTCCCACAACTCCAGGTTTTCTCTCGAGGATGGCTAGATGGTTGACCCGGGATGGCATCCAGCCCCCCCTCCAGCCCCCACATTTACCCCAAAACAACTTACCCAAGGGACCTGCCAAATAAGTCAATACCCACAGGGCTCTCACCTGCAAAAATCCAGACCTTACCTTAAGGTCCAGATCTTTGCAGATGTCAAAATACAGTAGAGTCTCACTTATCCAACATAAACGGGCTGGCAGAACGTTGGATAAGTGAATATGTTGGATAATAAGGAGTGATTAAGAAAAAGCCTATTAAACATCAAAATAGGTTATGATTTTACAAATTAAGCACAAAAACATCATGTTATAAAACAAATTTGACAGAAAAAGTAGTTCATTACACATTAATGCTATGTAGTAATTACTGTATTTACGAATTTAGCACCAAAATATCACAATGCATTGAAAACATTGACTACAAAAATGCGTTGAATAATCCAGAACGTTGGATAAGTGAGACTCTACTGTAATGTGAAGTAAACTGGCAAATCCACATTAATCTAGGTTAACCTGAGGCATCATTTGCTTGTCTCGAGTAAACCCATTAGCTATCATGGGCGTTAGGGCCCTCAGAAACACTTTGAACTAGTGAATAGAGCTGCAAATGTTACAAACATTCCATCTAAGCTGCTATATAATGCATTTTGAAAGTGCATTATAAGGTCAGTGTAGGCAATTGAAACTGCATTATATTAGTCTACGCTGACCGCATAGTGCAGTTTCAAACTGCATTATATATCAGGGGAGATGCAGTGTTCATAAAATTTGCAGCTCTACTCACTAGTAATAGATACTACTCAGCACTTAGGAAGAAAAGGAGATCAAAACGTTTTGGCAAAATATGTACTAGTGATGTCTGAAGAGCACTTCCCTTGTAACTTTTCCTATAATTCTATCTTTAAAAAAGTCAACAGAAACTACAACTAGAGAAAATGTGCTAAGTACTATTTGAATTCTGCACCCATAAATATAATAGTTGGTGACCACAGCTTTTAAGATTGTTTTTAAACCTTTTCAAGTTTGTTAACTTCTTTCTTTAATTTAGCAGATTTTTTTTCTAAGCCAGTATTCACCTTCCAGAAAAAAATCTGGTGACGGTATGCACTGTGGATATGGTATCCATAAACTCTGATAACATCTGATTCTTGACCTAAAGTAAGCACAACATTGACTTTGTTTGACAAAGTTTGGATGATGAATAAGTGAAAAAAATTGGTCTGCATTTCATCCAACCCTTCATCCGAAATTATTAAGAAATAAGGATAATTCTCTTCCAGAAAACTCTGCCAGCTGTCTTCTAAGCAGTTAGGAAATTCAGTATGTATTGGTATTTCAGTGTTGTTCTTTAGATGCATGATCAATGCTCTGCGCAGAGAACTAAGATCAGGATTTTGGAAATACAGATATTCTGCATCCTGTGGAAAAAAAATTATATTTATGACTTATTAAGTGGTTAAACAATGTTGCTGTAAATTCAATGTATTATCTTCTTTTTTAGAGTTCCATGAATGCTGATTCCCTGTGTAGCTCTCTGCATGATGGACTCTCTAAGGCAAATTATAGTTATATCCCATAAATAAATGTGTACAATGAATATACTGAACCTCATCCAATTCAGAAGCTACTAAAGGTCATGCCTGAAAATAACTGGATGGGAGACCACCAGAAAATCCCAGAGAGCCATTCTAGTCAGTGTTCATAATACTGAGCCTGAAGAACCATAGGCTCTGTAAGATAGCTTCTTGCATTCCATTGCATCTCAACCTCAAGCAGCAGCTAGCACCTTCATATAAAGAAGGAAATAAAGCTATGACTAGAGACGGATTATTAACTACAAGACCCATAACATGATGGAAAGGATAATTAAGCATAACACAGCAAAGGAATGAAATAGTAAATGCTTTCAAGGCAAAGCTGACACATCCCGATTCTTAACAGACAAGAGAGAATTCTACACGTATGTTGTCCTCTTTGAGAAAGAAACTCTCCTCCAAATCTCTCCTCCAAACTAAGATAAGATAACAATGCAGGTACTACAGTATACAATGTACTACAGCACTTACAGATATTTCGTACAATAATTTTTGATGAACATCTCAAAGTGATTTAAAGATCTCAAATCTACACCGACAAACATCAGTTCTGATTTAATATGTTGTTGTTGTTGTTGTTATTATTATTATTTATATTTACACCCTGCTTTCTCTCTCTACAAAAGAGACTCAAAGTGGCTTACAGTAAATTCAATGCAATACAATTTAAAACATAAAATATATGAACATTAAAGTAGAATTAAATATTAACAGTATTAAAAATAAACAGTTAAAACCCTTAAAACTGATTAAAAACCTATTCATAGGTAAATCCACAGCACCCCTGACTAGTTCTTGTATTTACATGTATGGTTTTGTTTAAGGTTAATGGATAATTAGTTCAGTTCTATATTGGAGGAACAGGGGGGGGGGGGGGAAATGAACACAGTAAATAATAATCTACTTCTTACCTTGAAGAAAACAATGACAAATTTTGCCCCTTTGCTTGTTAAATCCAGGAGAAAGCGTTCGACTAAGTAAAAGAAGTGTAAGTTTTGTCCTGGTTGTAATGTTGTGTCACTCGCACAAGTGATGAACAACGAATCACCATCAATCAGAAAAAACTCTGACTCAACATAATCATTTAGCAAGCTGACATATCTGGACAAAAACATGGCATGTTCACAATGACATTTAGCAGAACTAATCAATTAAACAAAAGCAAAATAAGCAGTGGAGACACTCAAACTAATTAGAAAATGGTTCTTATTTTCAGCAGCTTCAAAGCTTCTTTCACTCTTACCCTCTCACATTTCTGTCTTCCTCATCCATTTTAGTCTCTAAGGGTATATCTATGCTATGGAATTAATGCAGTTTGACATCACTTTAACTGCCGTGGCTCAATTATGTGGAATCATTGAGTTGTAGTTTGGTGAGGCACCAACACTTTTTGCAGAGAAGGATTCAGACCTTCTAAAACTATTATTCTCACAATCCCACAGCTTTGGCCCATGGCATTTAAAGTGCTGTCAAATTGTATTAATTCTATTGATGAACTCTAACTTCCTCCCCTTCACTACTGCTGGCTCTGTGGCCTCAATAATTTCAACAACTGCTTTGGCCAACTAATGTGAACCAGCTGAATGACTGAAAGTAAAAGATGCCTAACAAGATACATGACTGTATTCAAAGCATTTGGTACTTAAGATAATGGATTATTCTTTCCCTAGATATTCAGACCCTTGACTAATTCGTCATATGTGGAAAAATCAGCATCATACAACGCTGCCACCCAGTTGAGTGACGGAACCCCACATCACTCAGCATCCATCATATGATGTAGCCTTACTTTCAGCAGGGTTCAACTGGGGCTGCAACGTTGTACGATGCTGCGCCACCAACACGATAGCCTCCTCGTGTTCTATTTGGAACAATGGGACTGATGTGGATGCTTCCCCACATGTGATGGGAAAACATCCGTTGCTGGGAGGAGGCGGGGCACATGGCGCCGGGTGCCAGGATTGCCCTGCAATCCTCCTGATTTGCCACAAAGGCTGGTGAATCGGCATGGGAGACCACATCAATGTGATGAGGTCCTTAGTGAGACAATGATATCTCTACTGCACCATTATAGGGGATCAATCAGTGTCTTCAAAAAACATAAGTAAAGCAGAAGGACCAATAGGAAGTTGCAAGAGTACATATGGTCAAAATGAAAGTAATGATAGGCTGCTAGCCTGACATACTTACTCAGCTTTTGGTATTTCATCATTACAAATAAAATCAGTAATTTCTTCCATGCATTTTTGTAGATCTGAAAAAGAAAATGCAGGTATTCCTTTTTCCCCCACATGATTTGTGTTTCATCATCAAGACCACAGTTTCATGGGAAGTGGGGGAGTGGATGTAGACATTTTGTATACTAGTGTGGTTATTTTATACTATTTGTATCTCTTTTACTATGTTTTGAAGCAGATGGTATAAATGCATCCAGGTCAAGGGAAACAATAAGCCAGGAATGAAGTGAAGATATGCCAAGTAACAACGGGTGCATTCTACACTGTAGAATAAATACGTTTTGATACCACTTTAATTGCCATGGCTCAATGCTATGGAATCATGGGAGGAGATCTTAGCCTTCCCAGCAAAAGAGTGCAAGTGCCCAACCAAACTACAAACCTCAGGATTCCATAGCATTGAGCCATGTCACTTAAAATGTCAAACTGCATTCATTCTACAGTGTAGAAAGCACCTAAAGAGAGTAAGAAAATAAATCCATAGTGATTATCTGTATCACAATATAGATCAAGGAGGTTATCTACCTGTTGTTTTAAAATCAAGTGAGCATGGTTCATTTCCATCTTTTCTTGCAGGTACTTCCTCTTTCTTTTTCTTCTTTTTTAGCATGATGGGTTTTGAAGAAGCTTCTCCTTGTTTTAGGCTTTGTTCAGAAGCCATGACTATTTGTGCAGCTCTTTTAAATTGTGGTCATTTAAGTCTGGACCATTACACCTTGAAATACATAGGTATCATTCTATTATTTTAATATTTTGCACTTTTACATAGTTGTTAAACAGACACTGCACTTAAAAAATACAGAAAATATATTCAGAGGATTATTTCTTAAATAGTCTTGCTTTAAAGAAACAAGCAAATGAATATATTCGTGCCTACTCAGCCTCATGGTAGCATACAAAAGCCTTTCCCCCAAATTCTACAAATGGTTATCAGACACAGTAAAATCATGTGGATTTTACCAATTTTAGCCACCAAATGAATGTTGTTATTATGATTATGAATATTACTATTTCTATCCTACTTTATCTCTCTTAGAGATTTTATCCCATGGAGCCCCCCCCCCCCCATTTCTAAACACTTGTAATACAGTAATTTAACAATGTATCACATGATGCAGGGGGACTTCCTCCCTATGTCTATCAAGTCTCATTAATAAATTGTTTCTGAAGTGTCTAGAGATGGGGGAAAGAAGATGGACAGAGATTGTTTTCTGAGCTCAGAAATCACTATACAATTGGAGAAACCAGGAAAAAAATGTGGGACCTGTCAGATTGACATTTCTCTCCCAAAATTCTGCTTCATAAGCCTGGTGAGGTAAATTTTTTTCCTGTTTTTCCTGTCCTTTTTCCTTCATATTAATCTTGCCTTTCAAAATTGCACTACAACTAGCTTGTGAGAATGGGAAAAGGGGGAGGAGCCCATGGAATGAGGGATGAAGATCAATGCCTCCTGTCACCCCAGGAGTAACAGATTGGAAGGGAAAGTCTAAATCCCAAAAGTGGTGTCTATCTTCCCAGATCAGTGCCTCCTGTCTATTCGGGAGTAGCAGAATGGCAATTTAAAAAGCCATTTCAATCAAATAACTATATAATTTGATGGTGCGAAAAATTTCTAAGCCCTCTAACAATGGTGAGATCCCCATGTGTTTGTAATCTGCCAGATCTCAGTGGATACTCAAACAGATAAACAGTTGGGCATGATTATTCCAACACAATGTGGAAAACTCTCCTCTATATGCATAACTAATGAAACTTCACAAGACCATGGTAGAGTAAGCAGTCCTCAACACATACACACACCAGCACATTGAACAGTGACTGAGCTGGTCTACGGAGAAGATATTGATTTCCCAAATAACCTGGTACTGTGCTAGTGAGGGTTATATAAATATTAGTACATTGAACTTTACTTTCTATTTAAGCCACCAACACCAAATAAGCAAGTTGAACGTTTATTTCCTCTCAACAGGAATTACCGTACAACTCCATGAGGAATACATGCCAGGACCTCCCTTCAGAATCCCTGAAACTGTGGATAATAGCAAACCATAGATTTTGACTATACTTGAGCTGGAAGTATACCAAAGAATAGTACTGGAGGACTAGAGAGTTCAACAAACATTTCCAGGCAAGGCCATAGCCGGAGGGGGGGGGGGGGGTAAAGTTCAAAAACTTGCTGAAATGTGTCAGGTTAAAAAAATACCTGGTATACTCATAAATTGGTTAACCAGTTAAAAATCATGAGTAAACCAGGTTTGGGGGGGGGGGTTGAACCCTTTTGTGGGGCTGAACACTTACCCCCCCCCCCAGCTACAGCCCTGCTTCCAGGGATGATATTTTGAGAGTGTAGAAAACCCATATCTATCAAAAACCATATATATAAAACACTTGTGGCTCAGGGGGTCATGCTGTAATTTCACATTTATTGTTCTAGTGTACCTTCAAGTCATTTCTGATTTAAGACAACTTTAAAATGAACCTATCACAAGGTTTTCTGCAGCGAAGAGTGTATGGCTCGTTAAGGTCACCCAGTGGATTATTTATTTTTTTGCTTTGCTGGAGTGGAGACACTTTTACAAATAACTGTACATACTGCTACCATCTTTGCAAAAATGTCTCTGCTCTAACAAAACATGGAAAATTGACATCAACTTAAAATGTACAGATGTGTACTTTAGCATGGGGAGGAATGCTTTCCCATCTAAAGAAATGTCTCCCTACCAATGGACTTTGCTCCAGTTTCATTCGTCAGCAATCCCTGCCACGTTGCAAGCCCCCACTAGTATGCATCTACGCGTAACTAGAGAAGGCTCTGGAACTCCCTCCCTGAAGAACTAAGGGCTGCTCCATCTTTGCTCAGCTTTAGGAAAGGGGTCAAGACTTTCGTATTTAACAAGGTCTTTAATTGAGCCATGGCAAGAGTTGGGGAGTTTATGATCGGGATGGAGGAGGGATACATGGGGAAGGAAGTTATGGTTTTAACTGAAATGTGGTATTTTGTTAATTGTTGTTTTACCATGGTTTTATCTATTTTGTTCTCCTTATTTAAGCATTTTAATGTTTGTATTTTGTTTGTAAGCCACCCTGGGTCTGCGCTGCAGAGAAAGCCGGGATAGAAATATCCTAAATAAAATTTAAAGAGATAATCTTAGAACAAGAATTTGACAATTTAATGATACTAGGAGACTTCAACCGGGAGATGAATAGTCAATTAGACAAAATCAGGTAACCAAAGAAGAACAAATGTAAGGTCACAGGGAAACTTTCTGTAGCTTTCATGAAGCTACAACAACAATTTAATTTGCAAGAGTCATAGAGAATACACCATCCAAAAAAATTAGAAAACACCTTTTTCTCAAATAGACACCAAGAATGGTCAAGGATTGATATGATATAGACCACAAACTCATTAACAACGAAAATTAGAACAATAAAAATCTTACCTAGAAATGATACAGACTACTGTCCTATTGAATTTTCAATAAACCAAAAAGCAAAAATGAGGAAATGGAGACTAAATGCCAACCTTTTAAGAACAGAAGAAAACATAAAGAAGAGTTTCCTGAAAGTTTTTTTATATTAGATGACACCCCAGAAGTACCAAATCAAATCATTTGGGATACAAACAATGTAGTAATGCAAGGCCATTTTATCCAGCAAAATGCAGCCAAAAATAAACAGCAATATCAAAAGGTAAAAGAAATCCAGCTGCCAATAGAGAAAACAGAAAAAGTCTTAGTCACTGAACAGATGTAAAAATTAAGAATAATTTGGAACAATTACACAAACAAAGAATTAATATGGAAATGGAGCAAACAGCCAAAGAATTAAAATGTATAAGGCAACAATATTTTCAGAACACCAATAACCCAGGAAAATGGCTTGCAAGAAGATTGAGAAGAAAAAGACAAGCACAGCATATTGTCCAGATAAGAAACGAAAGTAAGACTTATACGACGGATCAAGAAATTTTAAACCAATTCAATAAATATTATGGAAAACTTTATAAGAGAGATCAAATAAAAAAGAGGACATTGTACAATATTTAGAATATACAAAAAAAATCACAGAGCACCAGAAAGAAAAATTAAGCAAAGAAATAACAGACAATTAAATCATAAATGCAATAAAGAAATTGGATTCCAGTCAGGCAACAGGCCCAGATGAGCACTTTACTATAAAATACTAATGGAAAAAATAACACCTGGAAATCAGTGAAAATAATTATGATACACAAAGAAAATACAGATCCCACTGATGTTAAAAATTATAGACTGATCTTGCTATTAAATACAGATTATAAAATGTTTACCAATATAATCACGGAACTACTGAAACTATTCCTATTGGACTGGATTAAGGAATCACAAACTAGTTTTTTATCAAATAGAAACATAAAAGAAAATGTAAATATTGTCATAGACATTATTGCATATTATGAGATCCATAATCAAAAAGAATTAGCCCTAATAGTGTTGGATGCGGAGAAAGCATTTGACAATCTGAATTGGGATTTCTTTAAAATTATAATGAAAGAAATGGATATAGGCTATCAGTTTACAAATGCAATCCAAGCAATTTATGAAAAGCAAGATGCATGGATTTCTATTGCTGTACAAGAAGCAGGTAAAATAAAAGTAAAAGAGAGAATGAGACAGGGTTGCCTGCTTTCTCTTCTTATTTTTATACTATCACTGGAAATACTACTGAATAGTATAAGAGAAGATAAAAATTTGATTGGCACAAAAATGAGCAAGGAAACCTTCAAATTTAGAGTGTTAGCCAACGATTTAATATGCATTGTGGAAGAACCCCTAAACAACATAAAGAAATGGCTAGATAAGATAGAATTTGGGAGAATAGCTGGTTTCAAAATTAACAAGAAGAAAACGATGATACTAACAAAGAATATAATGAAAAGAAGATAAGAAATATTGAAAGAAATGTCAGAATTACAAAAAGTAAAATTAAATATTTGGGGATCATTTTGATGGCAAAAAATTCCCAACTATTGAAAAATAACTATGAAGCCAAATAGAAAAAAATTAAAAACAACCTAGAAAAATGGAAATTCCTAAATCTATCTTTGATGGGCAGAATTTCAACTATTAAAATGAATGTCCTTCTAAAAATGCTATATCTATACCAAAAGTTGCCAATTATCAGAAATATGCAGCTATTTAAAGAATGGAACAAAGAATTGACAAAATTTATATGGTAAGAGAAGAGACCCAGAAGAAAACTTATCAACCTGACAGATGAAAGAAAAAGAGTATTTGCTACCCAACCTAAGGATCTATTTCAAAGCAAGCGGATTAGCCTGGATAAAAGATTGGATAACACTAAACAAAATAAAAATTCTAACGCTAGAAGGCCATGATTTAAGAGCCAGGTGGCATTCGTACTTATGGTACGATAGAAAAAAACTTTGGTAACCATTTGTAAGATCAGCTCTATTAAAATATGGAAGAAGTATAAATATAGATTTTATTTGAAATGCTTTGGATCTCACCACTAGAAGCGGGTCAACAAAAACAATTAGGGTGGGTAAAATGGCCTATTTATCGTGAGCTCCTTAAGAAAGAGAAGGGGGAGTTTACAATGAAAACACAAGAAGAATTAACCCAGCAATACAAAAATATATCCTAATTTCAATACCAACAGTTAAAAGAAAGCTACAATAAAGACAAAATTATGTACCAATGGTATATAACACCACAAAAGTTATCCAAATTTTACAAACACATGAATAATAAATGCTTGAAATGTGAAAAACAAGAAGGGACATTCTATCATATGTGGTGTCATGTGAAAGAGCAAAGCCTATTGGAAAGATATACATGGAATCAGTCAAAAACTCTTCAACACAAAAAAATGATTTAAACCAGAACATTTTATTAGGAATAATAAATATAGAATGGGACATAAATAAAGACAAATTATTCAATTACATAACTAGGGTGGCTAGGATAGTCTACGCTAGAATTTGGAGCACACAAAAAAAACGCTCCATGGATCAATGGCTAATAAAAGTTTTAGATATTATGAATATGAACAAACAGACTTATTTAGTAATGAAATCTCAAGGCAAGCAAATGATTGCGATTGACTTCCATAGCAAAGGATTGACCTGTTGCCCATTTTTATTCTTATTGCACTTTATTCCTTTAGCCGGCCATAGTCTCCTTTGTTTATGCCTTCCCCCAGCACTTTAATGGGACAATGGTTTTGTATCATCCTCTCCCCGACTCTATCTGACACTACTAGCTCTTTCATGGCCCAGTTCTTTTTAGGAGCCAACCCAAGACTTTATTAAGCATGTTTGCGTTATGTGACCTCATTTGTTTTATGACTTGCTTTATTGTTGATTGATTTGTTTTATTGTTGTGTTTTTATATTGTCTGTTTTGCCTGGGCTTGGCCCCATGTAAGCCACTCCAAGTCTCCTCGGGGAGATGGGGCGGGGTATAAAAATAAAATTATTATTGTTATTATTATTATTATGAAAATAACAGACTGGACTATGTTTAAAGAATATCTGACAAAAATAAAATCAATATGATAATCTAAAATGAAGAATTTAAAATGAAGATTTTAGAGGAAAACTGAACCACTTCAAGAAGAAACAAGGAGGAAGAGCAAAGAAGAAGAAATATATTAAAGGGCATTGACAAACCACAATGAAGATGACTGGAAGAACATTTTTTTCACAACTCCCTTTTTCCCACCACACTTCCTTTATCCCAGACCTTTTCCATCCCCCCCCCCCCCCCCGTGTGCTTTACACTTCTTTCTTCTGTCCAATAATCTTTTCCTCTGTTTTTATACTTCCCTACTGTAAAATTACCTTACTAAAAATTATTACAAAAATAGAAATATCATAAATAAATAAATAAATGGTAAGAAATCTGATTATGAATGACACTTGTCAGTTTGAAATCCAAAAACGTAGCTTGGTGATATTGACAATGGCCAGAATCCTACATGACCTTTTACACATCATGAATCTAAAAAAGGAGGAGGAAAGGAAACAAAGAAATAATGAACCTTTATCTACCAGCAAGTATGTTAATGGTGTATTTCATCTTGTATTTCATAATCTGGTTTTTATGTATTTATTTGTCCTATATATGAAAGACTTAAGGTCTATGCATTGAATAAACTACTACTACCAGAAAATATTTGATGGTAATGATCTACACTGTTACCCTATTCCTAATGCATACTAACAGAAATATCTAACAGATATAGATAAACAGATAAATAAAAGAGAGTTAAAGGTAAAGGTAAAGATTTTCCCCTGATATTAAGTCTAGTCGTGTCTGACTCTGCGGATTGGTGCTCATCTCCATTTCTAAGCTGAAGAGTCAGCGTTGTCCGTAGACACTTCCAAGGTCATGTGGCCGGCATGACTTCATGGAGCGGCATTACCTTTCTGCCTGAGCGGTACCTATTGATCTACTCACATTTGCATTTTTTCGAATTGCTAGGTTAGCAGAAGCTGAGGCTAACAGTGGGAGCTCACCCCGCTCCCTGGATTTGAACCACTGACCTTCACTACCGGGGACTCCTCTCAAAAGAGAGTTGGAGTTAATAATTTAAAAGTAAGTGAGTCTGTTTAGAATCGGCTTAAAATCTGCTCGGAAAAGCAGACAGGAAAGAAGAAAGAGGAGAAGGAGAAACAAGAAGGAATGAGAAAGCTTAATTTTTAAAACAGAAGATAAAGTGCAGTAATTCGTACAAGCCCAACATAATAATGCAGTTTGACCTGCATTATAGATCCATATAATGAAGTTCAAACTGCATTATAAGGCAGTGATGATCCAGCCTTTGACAGAATAATATGCTTTAAAGTTTAGACCACATAATTTAAAGTTTAGACCATATAGTTATATAGTTAGTATAGGTCCATATAATGAAGTTCAGATGTCATTATATGGGTCTACAGTACACACTGACCTTATAATGCAGTTCAAATGCAGTGTGGATCCCACCCTTGAAAGAATATGATTTAAGTGATTTAAATTTTTAATGATTTAAATTCAGAAGTATAGATCCAGCCATGACTAGCTAATTCTACAATGCAGATGCACCTCTAACCTTAAGTAAGGTTTTCACCTGACATTAAGTCCAGTCGTGTCCAACTCTGGGAATTGGTGCTCATCTCCATTTCTAAGCCAAAGAGCATTGTCCATAGACACCTCCTAAGTCATGTGGCCAGCATGACTGCATGGAGCGCCATTACCTTCCCGCAGAAGCAGTACCTATTAATCTACTCACATTTGCATGTTTTCGAACTAGGTTGGCAAAAGCTGGGGTTAACAGCAGAAGCTCACTCCACTCCCCGGATTTGAACCAGCAATCTTTCGGTCAGCAAGTTCTGCAGCTCAGCAGTTTAACCGACTTCACCACTGGGGGCTTCTCTCAAAAGAGAGTTGGAAATATAATAATAATAATAATAATAATAATCAGGGAGTGCATCTACATTGTGGAATGAATGCCTTTTGACTCCACTTGTACTGCCAGGGTTCAATGCGATGGGATCCTGAGAGCTGTAGTTTTACAAGATCCCAAGAGCGCTAGGGCCTCAACCAAACTACATCACCCAGGCATTGACTAGTGGCAGTTCAAGGGGAGTCAAACTACATTCATTCTACACTGGAGAGGCACCCAAGATCCGGGCTTGAAACGAGATCCAAAAAGATTGCTGCGCCTGATGAAGAGACATATGTTGGAATCAACAGCTAGTCTCCACAGATGGATCAATGGAGGCTGGAAACAACAGAAACAACCGGCAAGACAAGGCAAGAGCGTTCAGCCCTGTGCCCTCTCCCCATCGCTGGGCAGCCTCTGGCTCTTCCCACCCGCATCGGCAACATTACTTTGCGCGGAGGATCACCGGCGACGCAGGGCTTCTTCTCTCCAGCTGGGAAGCGCGATGCGCACCGCAGAGGAGGCAACAGCAGCACTGCCTTTCAGCAAAGCAGAGGCTGTCAGCTGTTCCCTGACGTTTAACTTTCGTTTCCAGGCGTCAAGCCTAAGTTTCGTTTCTCAAGTGGCCATCTGGAAGAACCACCAAACCCACTGATCCAATTGGACCAAGAAGGGTGCGTCTGTCTTGAATCCACTTTATCTGCCATGACTCAATGCTGTGATAGGAGTTATACTTTGACAAGGTCTTTCAACTTCTCATAGAATCATACAGTTTGAAGAGACCTCACAGGCCATCCAGTCCAACTCCCTGCAAGAAGCAGGAAAATCTCATTCAAAGTACCCCTGACAGATGGCCCTCCAGCCTCTGCTTAAAAGCCCCCAAAGAAGGAGCCTCCACCACACTCCGAGGCAGAGAGTTCCACTGCTGAACAGCTCTCTCTCCTTCACTAAGCTGGAAATCCCATGTATACACACACCTCTATTTATATGTATGTATGTATGTGTGTGCGCGCGTGTGTATGAGAATGATATGGAAATGCATTTGGTGTGTGTGTGTGTGTGTATATATATATATATATATATACATACAGTAGAGTCTCACTTATCCAACACTCGCATATCCAATGTTCTGGATTATCCAACGCATTTTTGTAGTCCATGTTTACAACATATCGTGATATTTTGGTGCTAAATTCGTAAATACAGTAATTACTACATAGCATTAATGTGTAATGAACTACTTTTTCTGTCAAATTTGTTGTATAACATGATGTTTTGGTGCTTAATTTGTAAAATCATAACCTAATTTGATGTTTAATAGGCTTTTCCTTAATCTCTCCTTATTATCCAACATATTCGCTTATCCAACATTCTGCCGGCCCGTTTATGTTGGATAAGCGAGACTCTACTGTGTGTGTGCGTGTGTGTATGTGAGTGTGTGTGTGTGTGTGCGTGTGTATGTGTATGTATGTGTATATATATATATATATATATATATATATATATATATATATATAAAAAGGTTAAGGTTTTTCACAACACTAAGTCTAGCCAAAGAGCCAACGTTGTCCGTAGACACCTCCTAAGTCATGTGGCCAGCATGACTGCATGGAGCGCCTTTCCCTTCCCTCTGGAGCGGTACCTATTGATCTACTCACATTTGCATGTCTTCGAACTGCTAGGTTGGCAGAAGCTGGGGCTAACAGCAGGAGCTCACCCTGCTCCCTGGATTCGAACCAGCAACCTTTCGGTCAGCAAGTTCAGCAGTTCAGCGGTTTAAAGCTGCTGTGCAAACACACACACCAAATATATTTCCACATCATTCTCATATATGGCTCCTTCTTTGGAAGCTTTTAAGCAGAGGCTGGATGTCCATCTGTTGGGGGTGCTTTGAATGAGATTTTCCTGCTTCTTGACAGGGGTGCACTGGATAGGTCTTGAGATCTCTTCCAACTCTATGATTCTATGATTGTGTGTGTGTGTGTGTGTTTGTATACACACATACATCAAGGACGATAGCCAGAAAAAAAAAATCAGGGGGGCAGGTTGAAACTTTTTTTAGCAAATCATGAAGAGTAGTTTCAAAACGCAAAATAATTTAGAAATCAGGTTCCATTGATAAACTTCAGTGGACACTCACAGGAATTCGGTTAATCATTTAAAATTCATGAGAAAACCAGTTTTTTAAAAAAACCTGAAAAACCCCTCCCCCTCCTCCCCTTGGCTACTACGTACTTACTTAGGCGATCCCTCATAGCTCGAGGATGATGGTCCTCCAAGTGTAGTGTCTTGGTGGTGGATGTGTAGGTGGCTGTGAAGATGTATTCTTGACCTGCATGTTCTTCCGCAGTGTTTCCAGACAAAAGGCAATCCCATTCACGATTGGCTTGACACACCTTCCTGTTGGCACATTCCTCTCTTAAGCTCTCCATTCGTGCCTCTTCGAATTCTGCAGCACTGCTGGTCACAGCTGACCTCCAATTAGAGTGCTCAAGGGCCAGGGCTTCCCAGTTCTCTGTGACTTTGCCACAGTTTTTAAGGTTGGCTTTGAGCCCATCTTTAAATTTCTTTTCCTGCCCACCAACATTACATTTCCTGTTCTTGAGTTGGGAGTATAGTAACTGCTTTGAGAGACGGTGATCAGTCATTCCAATAACGTGGCCAGTCCAGCGGAGTTGATGGTGTGGGAGCATCTCTTCAGTGCTGGTGGTCTTTGCTTCTTCCAGCATGCTGACATTTGTAGGATTCTTTGGAGGCCACACTAGTGGAATTGTTCCAGGAGTTGAGTGTGACAGTCCATGTTTCCCAGGTGTATAGCAGGGCTGGGAGGACAACAGCTTTATAAACAAGCACCTTGAGATTCCTATGGATGTCCCGATCCTCAAACACTCTCTGCTTCATTTGGAGAAATGCTGCACTCACAGAGCTCAGGTGGTGTTGTATTTCAGTGTCGATGTTGACTTTTGTGGAGAGGTGGCTGCCAAGGTAACGGAAATGGTCAACATTTTCTAATATTATACCATTAAATTGTATCCCTGGCATTGCAGAGGGATTAGCTGGTGCCTGTTGGAAGAGCACTTTGGTTTTCTCGATGTTCAATGAGAGGCCAAGCTTCTTGTATGCTTCTGTGAAGGTGTTTAGAGTGGTTTGTAGGTCTTTTTCTGAATGCGCACAGACTACGTTGTCACCAGCATATTGGAGTTCTATAACAGATGTTGTGGTGGCCTTGGTTTTGGCTTTCAGTCTGCTGAGGTTAAATAGCTTGCCATCTGTCCAATAGATTATTTTCACTTCGGTGGGAAGCTTCCCATCAACAAGATGAAATATAGCGATGAAGATGGAAAATAAGGTAGGGGCAATAACACATCCCTGTTTGACACCTGTTCCACCTTAAATGGGTCACTTTGGAAGCCATTGCTATTCAAGACTTTTGCCATCATGTCATCATGGAGGAGTCATCGAATGTTCACAAATTTGATTTTTTTTGGAGGTGCACACACACACACACACGCACACACACTTCCATATTTTAGATATACTCCATTCTCTCTTGCCCCCCTCCCCCCTCCCTACCCTCTCTCCCCTCTCCCTCCCTTTCTCTCTCTCTCTCTCTCTCTCTCTCTCTCTCTCTCTCTATATATATATATATATATATATATATAGAGAGAGAGAGAGAGAGAGAGTATACTATTTATCTATATATATTTATTTACTATATTTCTACCCCACTCTTCTCACCCCAAGGGGGCCTCAGAGCGGCTTACAATTTGGCCACTTCAGTGCCACATTGCAAATACACAGTGTATCAATCTAATACAATACAAATCAAAGCACATCTAAACATAAAATACAAGACAAAAATCACACAAAGCATAGTAATGTCCAGAAATAAGATATAAATAAATATTAAGCATTAAAAACATTTAAAGTCAATTACAATTATTGTAGAGGAGACTCATCAATTAAATGGTATATTTTGCGAAGCTCAGTCATCAATGATAAACATGAGTCAGTGAGAAAATCAAGTGACGTCTCCACAACATAAGCGGATAAATAAATAAAAATGAAATGAAATCTGAAAACTGAACAAAAACAAAAGAATTTATATTTATTATTATTATTATATTTATATCCCACTTTATCTCTCCCAAAACTTAACTGGCTTGGGAAATAGCTGGAGGGATCCTGGCCATCATCTCCTTTCCCAAGGGATTATGTAAACTGGGGGCACAGAGGAGTGGCTGCCTTCAAGAAGTATTTTGATAAATGCATTTGATACAGTTTATACAGTTTATACTTTTGGGGGCACGCTATATAAACAATTCAATTTATACAAAATCGTTCAATTGATACATCTTATTGAAGCAGTGGTTCCCAACCTGTGAGTCCCCAAGTATTTTGACCTACAACTCCCAGAAATTCGAGCCAGTTTCCCAACTGTTGGGATTTCTGGGAGTTAAAGGCCAAAACATGTCGGGACCCACAGTTTGAAAACCACTATATTAAAGTGTTAGAAATGATAGTTTTTAGGGTATAGCTCCTGCTAGGCTCATTTCCAAACCTCTAGTTCTTTGGCATTTCACAACTCCAGGTATGTGGAAAATGTTTTAATAAAAAGGGGAAAAATCATATTATTTGCTTAAAGTCTCTTGATGAACTATAAATCTTTGGGTGGCACTGAGTCCGTGAATTTTGAGGGGGGAGGGTTCAATTGCATATAGCCTTTAGAAGAAAATAGCAACTACTATGTTGATTTTTGAAGGTAAATTAATTTATATTTAAGAATTGCATAATGACATAATCAAAGTTCTAAGTTCAATTCAAAGTACAGCTATCCACAGATTCTGTATCAGATTCCATTTTCCAGTGGGTTGGTGAAATTGCAGCTAAGTTTCTATTCTCAATAAACATGTGATAGGCATGGTGAGGTCGTAAGCAGAACTCAGAAGATATTGCCAGCCAAAGGGCACACATTAAGCACCAGGGAAACTATGCAGAATTACAGTAAAAACCAAAGTCCTGAAGTCCTAGAGTAGCACTTACTATGAGTGCATCTGCACTATAAAGTTAGTGCAGTATGACCACACTTGAACTGCCATGGCTCAATGCTACAGAATCATAGCAGCTGTTTGGCAGAGAAAGCTAAAGACCTTGTAACACTACAGCTGCCATGATTCCATAGCACTGAGCCATGGCAGTTAAGGTGGTGTCAAATTGCATTCATTCTACAGTGTGGACGCACCCTAGAATCAAACCCTGATTAACCTAACTGTACCGCACTGAGCTATGAACAAATTAACTGCTGTGTATGTCTCTGAGCCTTCAAGTCCCCATGAATGTGTAGGGTTTTCTTTGGTAAGGAATCCCCAGGGGTGGTTTTGCCAGTTCCTTCCTCTCATTTGCAAAACCTAGTATTCCTTGGCAGTCTTCCACCTAAGTACTAACCAGGGCTGACCCTGGTAAGCTTCTAAAATCAGATATTTATGCCTACTACATAATAACAGATGTCATTCCAAAATCTCCCTCATTCTTTGTCAAATTGCAGTGATAGAAATCTTGGCCATAAATAACACTGAAATGAAGAAATGACCTTTTAAAGGCAAGCAGGACCCTTCTTACAACTAAAAGGGAAATAGAGGGACTTGTAGTGTTATAAGTTCTGTAGCTATCGCTACAGTTTTTTTGGTGCCTCAAAAAAACTACAATTCCCAGGATTCCAAAGCACTGAGCTATGACAATTATAGTGTAGTCAAACTGCATTCATTCTAAGGTGTAGCATGTGTGTGGACAGAATTGCTTGTGAATTAAGGAATGATTTACCTTGTATCCCCCTGAATTTGCACCATATATTGATCACAGCCATAATAGGAAGCTGGCACCATCCAAATATGCCAGAGTAATGGTGGCATCAAGTGAGCTGGGAGAAGAAGCCAAAATTATATTCTCTGAATATATTTTGGGGCTTTCATTGGATCGCATCTACTCAAGTTTCAATTCAAAAAGAAGAGTAGTGCACTAATGGATTGGAGGTGCAGAGGACATGGTAGCCTCCCAGTATTTTTACTAATATAGAAAGAACCATTTGCAAAGTCAGGAAAGGGAGTCAGTCTTGCTTGAGTCCCTATATTAGGAGAAAATTGGGGTAAAATAAAAATAAGTAAAATAAAGAGCACTTCTTTTTACACAGCTTGCTCTTACCCGTCAGATGCTTCTACCTTCCAGAATGAATGCAGTTTGACTCCACTTGAACTGCCATAGCTCAATACTATGGAATCCTGAGGAAAAGCCAAAGACCTTGTAAAACCACAACTCCTGAGATTCCATAGCATTAAGCCATGGCTGTTAAGATAGTGTCTAACTGCGTTAATTCCGTAGTATAAATGTACCCATAGAAATGTCAAAGGAAGTTGTGAAAAAATCTGTGTGTGTTGGTGCATACCCAAGGTTAGTTTGGGATTTAGAATGTCAGATTCCTATAAAAACAGTATATCTGTTTTTTCTGACTCTCAGTATTGCAGGTCTGTAAATTGCTCCGCGCTGCTGTATCCTTCTCATAGAAGTTCCCAGTTGAGATGATACAAGTAACCTGAATTTTCCTGTCACCTTTTTCTGGCTACAAAGAGCCCATCAAGGAAAGGAGAGGGTGCATTTACAGTATAAAATTAATGCAGTTTGACTGCCATGGCTCAATGCTATGGAATCCTGTAGTTTTACAATGTCTTTAGCTTTCTCTGCTAGAGTTCTGGTGCCTTACCAAAAGTTCTAGAATTCATAGTATGGCAGTTTCTCACCAACTCATCATAAACCCGACTGGCACAACCTGGGGATCACAACCAGATACAGTGAAGACATCCACCCTAGTGTTTTGCTACTCTGGTGCTGAATATGCATGCCCAGTGTGGAACACATCTCGCCACGTTAAAGCAGTGGGTGTGGCTCTTAATGAGACAGGCCGCATCATCACAGGATGCCAACGCCCTACACCACTGGAGAAATGACACTGCTTAGCTGGTATTGCACCACCTGACATTCGTTAGGAAGTAGCAGCCTGTAATGAAAGGACCAAGGCATTGACATCTCTGTTCGTATATCAGCCAGCAAGCTAATGCCTTAAATCAAGAAATAGCTTCCTAAGATCTACTGAGATGCTCACTGAAACACCTCAGCAAGCAAAAGTCCAAAAGTGGCAGGTTAAAACAAGGAATCTCAATCCATGACTGATACTGGATGAGAAACTTCCTTCTGGGCACACAGAAGACTGGGCGATTTGGAAGGCACTGAACAGACTGTGCTCTGGCACCACGAGATGCAGAGTCAATCTTAAACAATGGGGCTACAAAGTGGAGTCCACGAAATGCAAGTGTGGAGAAGAGCAAACCACAGACCACTTATTACAATGCAGCTTGAGCCTTGCCACATGCACAATGGAGAACTTCTTATAGCAACACCAGAGGCAGTCCAAGAGGGCAGCTTCTAGTCAAAGGACATTTAGTATAATGCCATGTTTTTAACTCTGTGTTTTTTTTAAACACATTATAACTATATATTGATTCACTTCTGACATGATGGATAAATAAATACCATAAAACTCAATGATGGAGACAATGCAGTTGTATAATAAAGGAAACTAGCTGAGATGTTGATGATTATTTCCCACTTGTTATGACTTGTGCAGAGGGTCATACATAATAATCATCATTCTTCTTGATGGGTTGCTACTATTCAATAAGAACATAAAATCCCAAAATCTCTCATCTGACTCCAAAATATAGCCACTGATGAATAAGAAGATATATCATAATGCACTGTTTCCTTTAGCAATAATGAAAATTAGACCAAAAACCTTGAATCATTGGGTAACAGGTTGCACGAAAGCTTGAGAAGGCTTAAGCTTAGAATGTCATGAATCATTGAGATAAAACATTAAACTATGTTTTTTTTAAAAAAAAATCCTTTCCTTATTTGTTCCTGTGACAATAGACTTTTTGTTGTATTGTAGCCACTTAATATGGATACAATAAACCATAAATATTACATTTTATTTTCATCTTGTTAAAAAGTTACATGCATATGTAACAAAATCACACTCTCTGACCATGTTGGTCATCATCTTCCTTTCCCCAGAGCATAAATATAAATAAGCTGCATTTGATGTGATACAATCAATCATTACCACCATAACCGGAATGACATAGGAGACGGCCTGGGATATTTCTGCCAACACCTTCTAGAGCACCTGTCTATTAGGCACTCAACTCATGGGGGGGAAAGCTTGAAGGCTCTCCAACGCAATGAACATTCTTGTCCAAAAATAGTCCTATGTGAGATGCCTTGCAAGCGTTTCCCTCTGTTTTCACACATTCTCTTCCTCCCGTCCCTGACTAATGCCAGTTTCCCCTTTTTGTTTGTTCTCTTTTATCTACTGAATTATTGTTTATTCAATGGCCTGTTTAATATTACATATTTATGGGTATACCCACAGCAGAATTTGCTTCCCATGGAGTGCAACCCCCATCCCTCCACATTTCGGTCTTTGTTTAGCATACCGCTTCTGTCATCACTCTACAGCTGTCTGTGCTTGTCTGAGGCCAACGGCTTCTTCCAATTTGCAAGGTGGAAATCCCAGCCTTTCCCATAATGCCAGAATTAACAATGGCTTCAAGGGGTCCGTAGGAAAGATGAGATCATGCTCATAATCCACTCTTTTACATAACAGTAAATTCACAGAAGTTTATTTTAAGAAACAATGACATGGCGCAATAAATTTCATTGAGAGTAAGTCTCTTTTCAAACCAAGAGTTTCAATATAGCATTCTTGCAGTGCATTTTGGGTGCACTTATATGAACTAGTATTATTTATTTATCCTGTCAGAAGTGAATTGAGGATACAGTTACAATGTATTTAAAAACACAAAGTTAAAAACTTGGCATTATACTAGATTTCCTTTGATCAGAAGCTGGCCACTTGGAGTGTCTCTGGTGTCACCGTGAGAAGGTCCTCCATTGTCCATGTAGCAGGGCTCAGGTTGCATTGTAGTAAGTAGTCTATGGTTTGCTCTTCTCCACACTTGCATGTTGTGGACCCCATTTTTAAAGTTAGCTCTGCATCTCATGATGCCAGAGCGCAGTCTGTTCAGTGCCTTCTAAGTCACCCAGTCTTCTGTATGCCCAGGGAGGAGTTTCTCATCTGCTACCACCTATGGATTGAGGTTCTGGGTTTTAGCCTACCACTTTTGGACTCTCGCTTGCTGAGGTGTTTCTACGAGTATCTCTATGGATCTTAGGAAGCTGTTCCTTGGCATGCTGGTTGATATCCAAACAAAGGATGGGCCGGAGATGTCAATGCTGTGGTACTTTCATTACAGACTGCTACTTCCTGACAGATATCAGGTGGTGCAATACCAGTTAAACAGTATAATTTCTCTAGTGGCATAAGGTGTAGACATCCTATGATAACGTGGCATGTCTCATTAAAGGCCACATCCACTGTTTTAATGTAGTGAGACGTATTCTACACTGGGCATGTGTATTCAGCAGCACAGTAGCAAAGCGCAAGGGCAGATGTCTTCACTGTATCTGGTTGTGATCAGCAGATGGTGCCAGTCAGCTTTTGTATGATATTATTTCTAGCACCCACCTTTTGCTTGATATTCAAGCAGTGCATCTTGTAAGTCAGAACATGGTCCAGGGTAACTCCCAAGTATTGTGGTGTGTTGTAATACCCCAGTGGGATTCCTTCCCAGGTAATCCTCAGAGCTCAAAATGCTTGTCTGTTCTTAAGGTGAAGAGCACATGTCTGCATTTTAGATGGATTAGGAATCAGCTGAAACTAATATATTATTAGGATATCAAATTTGCCCTCATTTGGTCCAATTCCAATCAATATTAATTTATTTAAAGCATTTATACATCATCCTTTAATCCAAAAAACTTCCAGATTAGTTTTCTGGGTGGAAATGTTTGCTATCCAAAGAACACAGGCAATAGAAATACCCAGGCATATTTACAGCCATATTTAATGCATCCAATAGAAGTGGCAAGACAAAAACTTGACAATTCTTGTGACCAGATACTGGCTCAAGGAATGTATTTGCAAGTCGATTCAAGCAAGCATAATGAAATATGCAGCCCACAGATAGCATAGTTTAGAATGTTTCCATATACAGGTTATGCCTTCCTTTTCTGGAAATCTGGAAGACTCCAAAACATGTTGTCACAGTCACTTCTACCATTGCGGAAGGAGGGCATCCAGAGGTCTAGCTCTACTTCTTTCAGAAACCTGATGAGGGAATGAGGAGGTGGGGAAGATTCTGTGTCTTCTTGCTTGACTTTCACAAAACCCATATAAAAATAGATGTTAGGAAAGTCTAGATCAGAGGTCCCCAAACTAAGGCCCGGGGGCCACATGCGGCCCTCCAAGGTCATTTATCTGGTCCCGCCCTCGGTTTTAGACTTAGTCTCGCCCTAAGTCTGAAATGACTTGAAGGCACACAACAACAACAACAACAACAACAACAACAACCATCCTAATTAACTTGACTATCTCATCAGCAAGAAGCAGGCCCACACTTCCCATTGAAATCCTGGCAGGTTTATGTGGGTTAAAATTATTCTTATTTTTAAATATTGTATTGTTCTTTCATGTTGCGCATTGTAGATGGTAAACGGAAGCTCTTACATGTGCCCATGAGCCCAGAGGCACTCTGCAGAACAATGATGCACTGCTCAGATTTGCAGAACAAATAATACAAGAACTTTACTAATTCCAAGAGATCCAAAGAACAATGGTATTCACAATGGTCCCTCTGATTGCTTACAGAAACCCAGCAGTCATAAACAGTCCTTTTTCAGTCCATAAATCTGCTTCAGTGAAGAATACAGTCCTGGTTTTTCATTCTCTTTTCCCAGTAGCAAACAAGGCCTCAGAAATAGCAAGGACTCTCTGAGTACAGAGCCATCTTCCCCAGGCAGTACTCACTCACCACACAGACTCACACTGAACAAAAACTTGTTCAAACTGATGACCGTGGCACCAGCTTTCAAATTGATTTGAACCCGCAGCGGAGAGTTCCGCAGATTCATCACCAAAGGAACGGAGCGGGACCGCAGCAGACTATTATTAAAAGATCTTTTTTTCTTCACTTTCCCCTTCCCTGAACTATGTAACAAACCCCCCCAATAAAAGTAGCATTCATTTTTAACAGTAACACTCTCTATCTGGTTATTTTGTGTCTTTCCCTGACTCCTTCTTTTGCACGCAATCTCCTCTCTCTCTCTCTAACCCGTCCGACCTTCAAACCCTGGCGGAGGCTTCCCCGCCATAGGTTAATACGGCGGACGATACAAATTGGCTCATATCTTTATCAAAATTACCCCTAGCACGCTCCTCTTTTAGTCCTAACCCTTCCTAAGGCTCCTGACCCAAGGACCACCAGCGGAACCAAAATCGGTCCAGTTCTCGGCACCTCATCAGCTGACTGTCAAACGGAACCGACTGCTCTTTTCAAGCCAGACTGCTCTCTTCCAGCCTTATCCCGGACTTTCCTCTCCCCGCGACCCGCGGGATGGTTTTTAAGAGATCACTGGTCCCTTTCTGTGAACTGTGGATGGGGGATCGCTCTCCCGCTGGGGAGACATAGTTCTCCAAGGACCTTCACCCTCTCTACAGCTGCCAGGAGGGTGCCTGGACGGGCGCCCTCCACGTTTCATTCACACCTTCATAATTTTATGAATGAGAAGAACACTCTTCCCCAGACCTACCCCTGAACTTATGAAATCCTATATTTCCAAAGACTGCAACCCACATGTACCTCTTCCCCATGCTATTTCTATGAATTCCTTCCATATTCTATGTACCTGGACACCCTCATGAATCACTGTTGTATGAATTTCTAATCATTGGGCTAACTTCATGAATTGTAAAATCATGCTGCTAAAACTCCACTTTTATGAATTTCCATATTGGGTTCCCCAGATGTTATGAACTTCATTCTTATCAAATATTTTCAATTGTTTATATCATTCATGATTCCCCTTTATGCAATGTAACCCACCTTTATGGATTCTCCCTTATTTCCATGAAATCTATCTATCTGCCTATATGTATTTGTACTCTTTGGGATCCCCGGAAAATATGTATTTTTCCCAGCACGGTTTATATTCCAACTTTATTTTATTTTTCATTTTATTTCATATAATTGTCAAGTCATGAAATCAAATAGGAAATATTTTGAACTCAACCTGAACCCCAGAACCTATCCCATTTCCTATGACCCAGGCTTCCCTTCCCAAAAACAAAAGGATAATCTGCCACCGCTAAACCCAATCAAATTCAGATTGCATGGACAATATAGGGCTTGAGTCGCCGAATTCGGAGTATTGACCTAAAGGTGATTCGCCCCCAAGGCAAACATTGTCATATCTCATCCAAAAGAAAATCCAGGACACCTCAGGAAGGCGCCCTGCAGAGCCTGTCAATTATGGCTCATCACCACCCATCTCTACTTCCACCTCTGACACCCCAAGGCATATCTAAAATCTGTACACGTGACAGAAACCCGGACATCCTTGATTGCTGCCATTAATCCCTTTAGAAATCGGCCTAGCAGGAATTAATCCGATCTTTCCTGCCCTGTCACTTCATTGTTTCAATAACTCCCACCTTCTCCTTCCTGATTGGCTCGAGTAGAGACAAAAAGCAGCTCCCTATTGGGCCAACAGAGCAAGGCGGGAAACGAAAGCCCGCCTCGTTCAACCTTCTAGCCTATCAGCGATCAGATGGGCGGGGGAGCGGGGCGGGAAATTCAAAGGGCTGTCAGACTGAAACTTTGTATAAATATGGCTTTATTTTGATTATATGGTACCCTAGTAGACTGAATGATCGCTACTAGAGTCCTCTTCAGCTGAATTGCTCAATAAAGACTCCTTGGCGGAATTTTCCTTCAACTTTGGCGGACCTTCTTCATTTCGGCTTCAGGTTGTATTGCGGCTTATATTCTCCTTTTGGCTTCGCCAAGGTCCGTTCTCTCAGGACCGGGTCGGGTCTCTCCTCAAGGGCCCGATCCCCCGAAACGCGGTCGACAACAAAACCGGTTCTCCAGCAGCAGAACAGAAACAGTTTCAAATCAAATTACAGGTCTTTGCAGGTTCAGCCAATCGGCTTCATGCACTTCATTTTCCAGTTAACACACAAATATAGCACAGTGCTTTTGCAAACCATAACATTTTGTTGGCCTTTTTTTGCACTACAAATAAGACATATGCAGTGTGCATAGGAATTTGTTCATATTTGTTTTTAAACTATAGTCTGTCCCCCCAACACTCTGAGGGACCGTGGACCAGCCCTCTGCTTAAAAAGTTTGAGGATCCCTGGTCTAGATGCTGCCACAGGCTTGGGGAACGTTACTACCTGGCCAGTCCACACCATGCTTTCCTTCTAACCATCCAATAGGTAAAGGTAAAGGTTTCCCCTGACGTTAAGTCCAGTTGTGACCGACTCTGGGGGTTGGTGCTCATCTCCATTTCTAAGCCGAAGAGCCGGCGTTGTCCATAGACATCTCCAAGGTCATGTGGCCGGCATGACTGCATGGAGCGCCATTACCTTCCCGCCGGAGCGGTACCTATTGATCTACTCACATTGGCATGTTTTCGAACTGCTAGTTTGGCAGGAGCTAACAGCGGCCGCTCCCACCGCTCCCAGGGTTTGAACCTGGGACCTTTCGGTCTCCAGCTCAGTGCTTTAACGCACTTCGCCACCAGGGCTCCAACCATCCAATAGTGGCACACAATAGGGCAAGCACTTGAAAATAGGATAAGGACTGGGAGAACAGCAGAACTCCTCGGCCAGAGAGCTGGAGCATATCTATATGACGACATCCTTGTTTTAGCTTTTGTTACCTTGAGAGGCATGTCAGATGCTTGACTTATAGACGCCTCTTCATTCAGACTTTGGATGCTTTTGATGTTGACTAAAGAATTTGGGGATGCTTTTTCTACATGCTATGGTATGTGCGAGTATGTTACCCCTAACCTTTTGAAATGTAAGCATAGTTTTTAATGTATGCTCTTTCTATTTTATGTCTGCTTAGGAACCACTTGTGTTTTTATGAAGAGCATGAAAAAAATACACAAATAATATATCTGTTTCGAATTGCCTTCAGTTCCCTCTCTTTCCTCTAAGGCAGTTTTACACAAGTACTATAATGCAGCTTGAAGGTGGCTCAAGTGCTGCAGAACAGATTAGGACAGAAACAGCATGTTAAAAAAACTCACTGTAAATTCCAAAACAAGTCACAAAATCCATTCAAGGCCATTCAATGCTAATCAAGGTGGCCAACTGCAACATTCACACTTGCCTCAAGTCGACAAGAGTTCTTTCTCCCACCCTGGACCTTCCCTAAACATATAAACACCACTTGCCTAGTTTCCAACAGACCTCACAACTTCGGAGGATGCCTGCCATAGATGTGGACGAAAAGTCAGGAGAGAATGCTTCTGGTATATGGCCATGCAACTCGGAAAACTCACAGCAACCAAGTGATTCTGGCCATAAAAGCCCTTGACAACACATTGTTTTAACCTGTTTTCAATTGTCTGTTTTTAAAATTGATAAAATATTTCACATATGCTAACTTTTTAAAACTTTTTTAGGAATGTCAGGAATTATCTGGGGCTCCTTCTGCCCTGGCCCTACATTTTGTCAGCATTGTGGCTGTGTGCCTGCCTTGAAGAAGAATTGAACTTGAAATAGCTAGGATCCTCCCTCTCCCTCCTGGTTTTTGCTGCCCTCAGCAAATTACTCTGTTAACAGATCTTTGAGATCAGCTGGCATTTTATCCAACAGAAAAAAATGTGCCTAATCCTAAACACTACAGCCAGTGCATCTTTGGTTTAGATTTGCCCTGCACGTCTCCTTTTACAATGAAATCCAATACATGTAGTGTTCAGATCCAGTGTACTGTATATGAAATATGTGGGAATCACAAGGGAGTTTATATTTCAACAGACATAAGCTTAAAGTCAAGATTTTCTGGCTGTGCCACTGATCTGGATATGTTGTTTTAAACCTATTTAAAGGAAAACTCACTGAAATTCTAGAATGTATTTCATTTATTTACACAAAGCTGTGATTGATAGAAAATCCAGAAGAGTCACCCTCTGATCTTAACACTATGTTGCTATGACAGTCTTTTGCACAGCTTTCCGTGGTATCATTTTCACCTCCCTGTCCAGGAAGTTCCTTGGATTTCACTGGCAAAGAACTTTATAGCTCAGCTGTAGTTCATGCTACTTCTTATTATATCTAAATCCTGCAAGCTTTGCTTTGCTTTTTAACTGTCAAAGGATATTAAATCATTAAAGAAATAAATCCTGATCCCATACATGACTCATTTGTGTGCTCATGGAAACCCCACTAATGGCAAAGCCATTCCACAGCAACTCAGCCCCAAGTTCATAAAATGATGTTGTCCTCCCATTTCCTGATATGGCCTTATATGAGATGTATTCAGATAAATGATGCTGCATTATATACACCAATATGATAGGGAAGTGCAAGTTTGGCAAAGTTATATTGTAGTCCTATTATTTATTTATTTATTTACAGTATTTATATTCCGCCCTTCTCACCCCAAATGGGACTCAGGGCGGATCACAATGTACATATACATGGCAAACATTCAACGCCATGCGACATACAGACAGAGACAAAGACACAGAGGCAATTTAACATTTTCCAGCTTCTGGCTTCATGACAGTATGCTCGATTCTGGTCACGGGGGAGCTGTTGCTTCCACTGTGACACCGAGTCCTTGATGGATTACATCCTCACACCTCAAATGGAACTCAGGGCGGATCACAATGTACATATACATGGCAAACATTCAACGCCATACAACATACAGACAGGGACAAAGACACAGAGGCAATTTAACATTTTCCTGCTTCCGGCTTCATGAGAGCATGGTTGATTCTGGCCACAGGGGGAGCTGTTGCTTCCACTGTGACACCGAGTCCTTGATGGATTACTTCCTCATTCTTCCACACACTGCTGGAAGGTTATTCATTTACAGTATTTATATTCCGCCCTTCTTACCCCGAAGGGGACTCAGGGTGGATCACATTACACATATAAGGCAAACATTCAATGCCTTAACATAGAACAAAGACAAACGCGGGGCTCCAAGCTGGCCTCGAACTCATGACCTCTTGGTCAGAGTGATTTGTTGCAGCTGGCTGCAGCTGGTTGCTCAACAGCCTGCGCCACAGCCTGGGCCCAGGTTATATTCTTTAAGTCACATATGTAGTTTTGAAGACAATATCTTTGACCAGGTTTTTTAGGAAATAGACACAGAAATCGGTGATTTATAAAACTTCATGCATTTCAGTTGTATTAGCCAAACTATTTCCATTTTGAATACAAAGTCCTCCTCTTGTGTATTATACTTGGACTTAGATAAGATAATTGTGAATTCTGGAGACACAAGTTTAACTACTGAAATCCCATTAGAAAATTGATTGATCAGCAGCTTGTACCTTTGTCCAATGTTTATGGTTTAGCAATCTGAAAAATTCCACATTGGCCTAAGACAAATTGAACAAATGGCTCCATGAAGGACAAAGATAACAGGGAGAGATAAAGAGAGAGTAAGGGTATACAGTAGAGTCTCACTTATCCAACATAAACAGGCCGGCAAAACATTGGATAAGCGAAAATGTTGGATAATAAGGAGGGATTAAGGAAACGCCTATTAAACATCAAATTACAGTATGGTTTTACAAATTAAGAACCAAAACATCATGTTTTACAACAAATTGATAGAAAAATCAGTTCAATACACTGTAAGATTATGTAGTAATTACTGTATTTACGACTTTAGCACCAAAACATTTCAATGTATTGAAAATATTGACTACAAAAACATTGACTACTAAAAGGCAGACTGTGTTGGATAATACAGAACATTGGATAAGCGAATGTTGGATAAGTGAGACTCTACTGTATCTTATATTTGAAACTTACACTTGTTTGTCACAGATCTGGGGGTTGGGAAACATTATATTAATATCTTGACTCAAGGGGAGGCAACAAGCCTGTGAATGCTTCTGGACTATGACTATGTATACGTTTGGATATCAAGTTTACCTTGTTTTTATTAATTAAAATGGACTCAGCAGAAGATACTTCAGCTGTACATCATAAAAAGGAAAATCGGCCTGTTTAGAAAGCCTGATTTGTTATCAGTAAATGTTTGATTTATATAGTAAAGGTAAAGATTTCCCCCTGACATCAAGTCCAGTCGTGTCCAACTCTGGGGTGTGGTGCTCATCTCCATTTCTAAGCTGAAGATCCGGTGTTGTCCATAGACGCCCCCAAGGTTATGTGGCCAGTATGACTGCATGGAAAGCCTTTACCTTCCTGTTGGTGCGGTACCTATTAATCTACTCACATTTGCATGTTTTAGAACTGCTAGGTTGACAGAAGCTGGGGCTAACAGCGAGAGTTCACCCCCCTCCCTGGATTTGAACTATCGATCTTTTGGGCAGCAAGTTCAACAGCTCAGCGGCTTAACCTGCTGCACCCCTGGGGGCTCCGCTTGATTTGTATACCTATTTTATATACTTGCTAGGCCCGTGCGACCAATGACCAATACTCATTACAAAATTAGGGGGTGCCGGTGAGTCACTTCTAAAGTATTTCTAAAATATCATAATTGTCTGTTTCATTACTGTAATGAGAGTAACAAATTATTGGCTTTATTCTAATATATTTTCTTTCAACCAAGCTGTAGTAAGAAAAGAAAGAGAAGATCGTGTTGGATTTACCTTCTGAGGGAACAGCAAATATTATAGAAGTTTTAAAAACTATTCCAAGAAATAGCTAAGAAGAAATGTCATGTCTCTTTCCTCACATACTTCTAAGCATCTGTGTTAGAGATGGATTACCCAGACATACATATGCAGACTGCACTTCTTATAGCTACATTGAAAGTGACCTCATATCAGTATTCTTATTTCCATCTGGCAAGACTTCTTTGGGTCTCAGGCAGGGGGTCTTTCCCATCACCAGCTACCTGATCCTGAAGACTGAAGGTGCCAAGGATATATAACCTGGAAACCTCCACAAGCAAAGTGTGTGATCTACCACTGAGCTCTGGTACTTTCCCCTAGCTCCCTGTGGAGAAGGAATGATGTTTAAACCACAATGTGTGAAGTAGATATATACCCGAGAAAGAAAGAGAAGATCAATAAATTAACAGCACAAATCCACACATGTACTCAATAGTAAGTGGTAATGAATTCAGTGTAATTTATTCCCCAGAAAGAGTTTTGGATTGAAGCCTAAGAAATATAAGTGAATCCTAGTTGTCTATCAGGGTTAGAGATGAGCCTTCAGACAAGATTCCTGACACTGTTCCTCTGATATGTTGGTCTTTAAACGATGTACTCTATATGATCACAAATAAAACTTCAGATTTTACTGAAATTCAAGGATGTTTTTGAGCAGAATTGTATTTCCATAATGCCAGGTTCAAATATGGAAGGGTAAATATTATGTAATTAATGGGGTCACTATATATTAATAGGCAACTTGAAGGCAATTTTATTATGGATTGATGATGATAAATGGAAACTCTTACGTGTGCCCGTGATCCAGAGTCACACACAGAATAATAACATGCCACTCAGGTTTGCAGAACAAAAATACAGGAACTTTACTGATTCCAAGAGATCAAAAAAAACAGTAATATTTGCAATGGTCCTTCTGATCACTTACAGAAGTCCACAGTCATAAACAGTTCTTTCTCAGTCCACAAATCTGCTTCAGAGAAGAATACAGTCCTGGTTCTTCACCCTTCTCAGCAGTAAACAGGCCTCAAAATAGCAAGGCCTCTCTGAGCACACTGCTCTCTACACCAGCAGTACTCAGTCAGCACTGAAAACTTGTCCAAAGTGGTTCTGTAGCAGCAGAACAGAAACAGTATGAATTCAATCCCCAGGTCTTTGAAGGCTCATCCAATCGGCTTCATGCACTTCATTTTCCAGTTAACGCACACAGCACAGTGCCTTTGCAAACCATGACAAACTTGAGGGTAAAGAATACAAATTTGTCAATGTAAATCTGAACATGGAAGATATTTGGTATAGACAAACATTGTAAAAAATCAATTCAATAGTAAAAAGAGTGAGTGAGAAAAAGAGATGTAATTAAGTCACAACTAAATTGATTCAGAAATATACTTTGAATAATAATAACTTTATTTTTATACCCTGCCACCATCTCTTGGTGGTACAGCAGATTAAACCGCTGAGATACTGAACTTGCTGTCTGAAAGGTCACCAGTTCGAATCCGGAGAGCGAGGTGAGCTCCCGCTGTTAGCCCCAGCTTCTGCCAACCTAGCAGTTTGAAAAACATGCAAATGTGAATAGATCAATAAGTACCGCCGCCCCCCCCCCGGGGGAGGATAACGACGCTCTACGCAGTTATACCGTAGACTTTGGAGGTGTCTACGGACAACATCCGTTCTTTAGCTTAGAAATGGAGATGAGCACCAAGCCCCACAGTCAGACACAACTAAACTTAATGTCAGGGGAAAACCTTTACCTTTACCTATCATCTCCCTGAAGAGATTTGGGGCAGTTTACAAGTGGGACCAAGCCCAGAGCATAAAATAAAATTTACTAGCTAAAACACAGTTAAAAACATAATAATATATAACAGTCTAATTAAAACAATTAAAAACAGCAGGGTATAAAAACATCATAAAAGTGTATCAAACCAACCTCAACAACCAATAACCAGGAATATGGTGGGCATGATCAAACTAGAGAGGGCTTGGCATGGGCTTGTGCAAAAACCAGACTATAGGCTAGGGCTGGGGGTAAATTTAGTGATGTGCATTTGTATGGAGTCACTGTTTGTTTTGTTTTGTTTCATTCATTTCGGCTCATTTTCGTTTTTATCTCTGCTAACAAAAATGGGGTGCCTATCCAAATGGGCTTTTCGTCTCGTGTCCGAAAAAACAAAATTTTTCCGACCTTTGGAAGAAGGTAATTATAGTTCACCTAAGGGCCAGCTTTAGAGAGAGAATGAATGTTTGAATAGAGACAGGAGCCCAAAAATGTCTTTGCTTTCAAAAATTTATGTAATCTATAACAAATAATAAAACTATCCTATTATATTTGTTCTCTATACAGTCCAAAGGAGAAGGAGGACCAAGCCACAGGCAATACTGAGAGATAGGGAGAAATAAAAGATTAGTTTTTCTAAGGGCCAGTTATAGAGAGAGAGAGAGGCAGGTTTGATTCTTAAATAGAGAAGGGAAGCCCAACAATTTATTTCCTTTGAAAAATATTTTTTTTTAAAAAGCAATAGAGAGGGAGTAAGAAGGGGTTTTTACACAAAGAATAAAGAAGAAAAGCCCCACACATGCTCAACAGCCAAACCCACCCCTACCACTTCAAAAATCCCAGCCCCATCCATATTTTTTTAAAAATATGACAAGCAGCCAGGCAAAAAATAAAACCCAAATCTTTGCCCAGTGCCCTCACCAGCAAGGCAAGGAATGAGCAAGACAAGGCAAAAGGCAGGGCAAGGCAACCATCAAGCCAAGCCAAGTGGAGAGAGAGAGAGCAAGCCAGCCAGCCCACCAGCACCCAGCAACAGCAGCAAATGACGTGACTGCAATGGTCGCTTTAGGGGCAGTCCCCCCCTAATATACCCTCTCTGTCCAGTCCACGTCACTGTTTCTTTGGCCTCCGATTGGCCAAGGGTCACCTCCTCCCACCTCCTCCTCTGACACATGAGGAAGAATTTTGCAGTAGTGGATGCCACACAGCGCAAAAATAAAAGCAAAGCACGGTGTTTGTGCAGCTTTCTCTTTTGTGTCGCCTTTTGTTTCATCCGAAAATAGCGTCTTTCATTTCGTGCATCCGAATGGCTGGTACGAAATGAATACACAAATAAAACAGATTAAACAAATTCTATGCACAACACTAATAAATATACATTAAAATTTGTTTTACAATAACCATGCCACAAAAAATGCTTTTTCAGAACTAGAGCTGGCTGTAAACTGTTGAATTGTTGCAGTGTGACACCACTTTCATGGTCATGGCGCAGTGCTATAGGATCATGAGATCTGCAGTTTATTGAGTCACCAACACTCTTTGACAGAGAAGGCAAAATATTTTGTAAAGTTACAACTTTGCATTAATTGTACATTATAGGAGCATCAGGTGTCATGTAGTTTTATCACATTTGATACTGAATGGTAAAAGAAAAAAGAAAGAAGAATGTACCAGATTACTTGGCATAGACCTCAACTTGATCACTTAAATTTGTTCAGGTATACGGTCACTCTGCGCAATAATGTTTTTACTGACTGTCATGTTTAAATTTATTGTTTTTTCTAATGTGGAATTTTATTATAATGTGTATGTTATTGTCATTTTATACTTTTGATATTAATGAAGAAATTGTGGCATTGAATGTTTACCATTTATATGTATGTTAACCGCGCTGAGTCCCTCTGGGGAGAGAGGGTGGTCTAGAAATAAAGTTTTATTATTATAAAGTTTTATTAACAAGATTTCTTGAATAAATGTGGAGTTGCCTGTTCATCTAGAGCCAATGTGTTCTGCTGGAATCCCAGATAGTGGCAGTCCGCTGAAACATGAGTTCAGTTGCCAAATATAGATGGTAAGGGTAGGAATTACATAGTCAGAGAGACAGATGTAACTCAGAGGCCACTTTCGCCTCAGTGCATGCATGCTGTGGACCAAGCAATATTGAATGAATCGCTATAGCAGCTTCCAGCTTTCTTAGACAAAAGAAGGAAGAGTTTCCATGCCTGAAATATATTCTATATTCAATTCTCCACACTGGCTTGAGAACTGACAGGTTTGTAACGTCTTTTGGATTCTTTATTTTTCTATTTGGTGTAGCTAATACTAATCCCATTGATAAATCTTATTTTATATTTTTATTTGCATTAAGAGGTATTTATGTAGTACTGTAATTTATTTAAAAGCATATCCATGCAGTATGTTTTATTTTTTTTAAAATGTATATAATCATAAGTAATAGGTTGTGTTTTGACTCGTTGTGTATGTGTTTTTAACCGCACTAAGAAACCCAGAACTACAGTATTTTAACAGAACTCAGCACTGTATTTGTTTTTTATTTTGCAACTTCATTTGATTGACTATTGCTCAAAAATTACATATATGTACCACACACACACGCCAGACTATATCTCAGAGTATTGTCTAACGTTTCTGCAATGTATATTGATTGTTTTTTTCTAAAATACTACATTCAGATCTCAGAATCTTGCAAAGAAGCAAAAAAAAGCATGCAATAAATCAGCTATATCTAATTTTTTTTTTAAAAAAAAACCTCTGCAATACATTGTTTTGCTATGAGTATTAAAGTTGTTGGGGAGATGAGAAAAGCATTTATAAATATACTTCTGTCTAATCAAAAGAGCCTAGGAATAGCTCAAGGGCTCATTCTAATTATGATCATGTAGGCTATTTGATAGGGTTCAAGTGTTATGTTAACTAGATTAGCAACAGTTAAAAGAGGCAGAGACCTGGCAAAGGAAAACTGGATTTCCTGGATGACATTGTACATTATGCATGCTGAGCCTGGTCCAAAATTGTACTGAAACTCTACTGAAATAAATGGAGTGTGCTCAGATACCACCTTCATGACTTCATGAATTGAAGTCAGTTCAGCTGAAAATGTGATTAAACTTCCAAGCATAAAAATAGCTGGTGAAACAAACTACTGTTATCAGAAAATAAACTTGCCCTTTTTTCCTTAACTAAAGAAATGTTGCACCTTTGAGTAATCTAGCTGTGCTGCCAGATGCCAAGATATTTGCCCAAATGCCTATTTTTAGGTTCCTGCAATTAGATTAGCTGACTTCTAGATCTGCATGAAGACATATTCTTTCTTTAATTTGCAACAAAGATATATTTGGGCTGCTGTTTTACATGAGTAGCGCACAGTGATTGCAGCCCAGTTTTAATGTAGTTGAAGGACATAAATCCCTTCCTTTACTGGTTTATATTTTCCTACTAGCTTAGGTATCTGGTGTGCCTGGGTTATTTGAAAAAGTCAATTTTTACTTGTACAAAATACGTAAGGTTGTGGATTAACTACAACTGACATCATGCCAGGTTAACCTCCAGAAACTCCATCAGTACTTACCTTGGGCATGTTTGCTCTGGATGTATCATCGGTGGGGTTCAGTGTGCTCTCTGGCTATAGGGTAAACTACAACTTCCACTATGGTGAGTCAGTCCTCTCAAACCCCTCCAGTAGGTTGAGTTAGTCATGGGGATTCTGTGTGCCAAGTTTAGTCCAGGTCCATCATTGGTGGAGGTCACAGTTTCCCTGGTTGTGGGTGAACTACAACTCCGAGAAAGGAAGGTCAATCCCTTCCAAACCCCTCCAGTAATCAAATGTAGGTATATCAGGTATGCGTGCCAAGTTTGGTCCAGATCCATCGGCATTTGGGTTCCCAATGCTCTCTGGATGTAGGTGAACTACAACTCCCAAATCCAGGTGAATTTTCCCCAACAACTTTCAGTATTGGTCATGGGGGTTCTGTGTGCCAAGTTCTGTGTGCCAAATGTGATCCAGGTACATTATCAAAAGGGGTCACAGTGCTCTGCCTTGATACAGGGTGAACTACAACTTCCATCATTTTGAGTCAGTCCCCCAATTCCCTCCAGTATGCACAGCTGCTGATCAATTTCTCTGTTTGCTCTGTGCCATAGAAAAGAATAGGAAAGGGTTATGGGAAAGGCAGCAGGCAAGGTCATGCAAATTCCACAGCAATGGAGAGAGTAAGGAACACTGGGATGTCTATAGTGGAGGAAAAACAGAAAAACTAGGATGAAATTGTTCCCGAGTGAAAGCCTTCACTTGGTGGTGGGCACTATGGTGTTTGTGGAGGACATTGGCAGGGCTCTTGGACGTGTTCATGGTGCTCTCTGTAACCTGCAGTGTCATTGGAGGGAGGGCCATTGGTGTTTCCTGAGTAGGGGGAGATATAGCTATGTGTGGAAATGGGAGACACCCCTGCCACATACATACATACATACATACATACATACATACATACATACAGATTTTCACTTTTATTATGTGTACAGATTGGCAAGAACTCTTCTGTTCTGTCCAGTACCCTGTGCCACTTTAGTTCCAAGACTTTCTGTAGATACCAAAATCCATGGATGCTCAAGTCCCATAATACAATGGGTAATGAAATTGTGCTCTTATATAAAATAACAAAATTAATGTTTGCTTTGGGATTTTTGGGTGCAGAACTCATGCATATGGTGGGCTGACTGTACTTTGGGGGTACGGTCCTTGCTTTCACAGAGCACTATGTATCCACTAGTCTCACTGAGATTTGGATCAACACTACAATGTAAATGAATACTGTTAGCTGCTAAGACAGTAGTTCTCAACCTGTGGGTCTCCGGATGTTTTGGCCTTCAATTCCCAGAAATCTTAACAGCTGGTAAATTGGCTGGGATTTCTGGGAGTTGTAGGCCAAAACACCTGGGGACCCACAAGTTGACAACCACTGTTCTAGGAGCTAGAAGGGTCCTAAACATGATAGAATGGTTTAGCTAAATAGCAAGAAAAGTATAATGATTATCATCAATTTTGAGATTAGGATTTTTTTTAAATAGGTAAAGGTAAAGGTTTTCCCCTGACATTAAGTCCAGTCATGTCCGATTCTGGGGATTGGTGGTCATCTTCATTTCTAAGCCGAAGAGCTGGTGTTGTCCGTAGACACCCCCTAGGTCATATGGCTGACATGACTGCATGGAGTGCCGTTACTTTCCTGCCAGAGTGGTACCTATTGATTTACTCACATTTTCATGTTTTCGAACTACTAGGTTGGCAGAAGCTGGGGCTAACAGTGGGTGCCCACTCCGCTGCTCAGATTCAAACCTGTGACCTTTCGTTACACAAGTTCAGCAGCTCAGCGCTTTAACACACTGCGCCACCAGGGGGCTCCTATTTTAAAATATCAAGAGGATAATTTAAAATACTGAAAACATGAGGTATCATTCAGCCAGAGTTACAGTATGATACCAGCAGGTTTCACCTGAAAGCCTCCTTCTTGCATTTTACATGTGGTAAATGCTCCATACAATTGTGAGAAAGGTCCCATTCCTGGTATCATTAGTCTCCCCAGACAAATGTCAATGTGTTAAGCATAGGTAGGCTAGGGCAGGAGGGATGCTATCAGATGCAAGGTGGTATATTCACAGCTCTACACAATTAGGTTTTCTCTATTTAGAAATCCATGTGCAACATATAGATATGTAGAGGTGGGTAGACAAACTTTTAAAATCATGGATGAAGTCAATGGCAGGGTTCCAGCTTTCCTTTATGGTATGAAACATATGATCCATATAACATGTGAAAAGAAGTACAATGTTTATTAGAGACCTTTCGCACCACACAATTATAGCACTATGATTGTGGTTTAATGGTCAGGGTTACATTCTATGTGAAGAACAAGAACGCTCTGGCTGAGAATTTTAACTACTCCTACTGTAAACAGGATTCTATAGAATGTGTTGTTGAAGGCTTTCATGGCCGGAATCACTGGGCTGCTGTCAGTTTTCCAAACTGTATGGCCATGTTCCAGAAGCATTTTCTCCTGACGTTTCGCCCACATCTATGGCAGGCATCCTCAGAGGTATATTGGAAACTAGGAAAGGGAGGTTTTATATCTGTGGAAGGTCCAGGGTGGGAGAAAGAATTTTGTATGTAGGAGGAAAGTGTGAATGTTGCAATCAATCACCTTGATTAGCATTGAAAAGCCTTGCAGCTTCAAAGCCTGGCTGATTCCTGCTCGGGGGAATCCTTTGTTGGGAGGTGTTAGCTGACCCTGATTGTTTCATGTCTGGAATTCCCGTTTTGAGTGTTTATTTACTGTCCTGATTTTAGCAGGTTTTTAATACTGGTAGCCAGATTTTGTTCATTTTCATGGTTTCCTCCTTTTTTAAAAAATTGTCCACATACTTATGGATTTCAATGGCTTCTCTGTGTAGTCTGACATGGTAGTTGTCAGAGTGGTCCAGCATTTCTGTGTTCTCAAATAATATGTTGTTGGTTCATCAAGTGCTCTGGTATGGCTGACTTCTCTGGTTGAGTTAGTATGCAGTGCCTTTCATGTTCCTTGATTCGTGTTTGGGCAATGCTGCATTTGGTGGCCCCTATGTAGACTTGTCCACAGCTGTATGGTATATGGCAGAGGTGAGAGGATCCCTCTTGTCCTTTGCTGAATGTAGCAACTCTGACCAGCCCTCTGTACAGCCAGTGGTGAAATGCTGGGAGATACAGTTCTGTAACACCTGACAGGCTACACATCAAACTTGCATTAAACCAGTCCCATGTACACACAGGTCCTCTATACTGGATTGCAAATATTGTGTATACTAACTTTAATTCTTTTCAAACATTGGAAGGTTACAGCAGAGGTAGGCATCATGTTGCTCATAGGCTGTCTGCGACCCTTTTAGAAAGTCCTGAGCAACTTTAGTAGCCCTCCAGACCTCCTACTATTTTTTCAGCTACAGTAGAGTCTCACTTATCCAACACTCGCTTATCCAATGTTCTGGATTATCCAACGCATTTTTGTAGTCAATGTTTTCAATATATCGTGATATTTTGGTGCTAAATTCATAAATACAGTAATTACTACATAGCATTACTGCGTGTTGAACTACTTTTTCTGCCAAATTTGTTGTCTAACATGATGTTTTGGTGCTTCATTTGTAAAATCATAACCTAATTTGATATTTAATAGGCTTTTCCTTAATGCCTCCTTATTATCCAGCATATTCGCTTATCCAACGTTCTGCCGGCCCGTTTATGTTGGATAAGTGAGACTCTACTGTAATTGTCTTTAAGAGAGTAGCAAAAGTATTCAAACATCACTTCAGTCCACCAAAATAACAGTTACAACAGAGCCCTGAAATTCTGCAGAGCCCTGGAACATCCCAAATAGTAGTGGATCTGCTATATACTTGTCCATCTAAAGTATTCACATCCTCACACTACACAATTGTAATGCAAAGGTAAAGGTTTTCCCCTGACATGAAGTCCAGTCATGTCCAACTCTGGGAGATGGTGCTCATCTCCATTTCTATGCCAAAGAGCTGGCATTGTCCGTAGACACCTCCAAGGTCATGTGGCTGGCATGACTGCATGGAGCACCGTTACCTTCTTGCCATAACAATATCCTACAGTATCTTGGGGATTTTTAGTCTGAATAGCCACTATGACTCTCTGGGTGAGAATTCTAAATACCCCTCCCGAAACTAAAATATGCAGGATTCTACTGGATGTTGCTATGGTAGTTATAGTGGTATCAAAGTACAATAAATGTATAGTGCAAAGGGTACTCCTTGTTAAGTTCAAAGCATGTACCAGTAACTTGATATTGTAGTTTATCATGCAAACTGATTAATAAGGAAGAATAAAATGTGATGTAAATTTTAAAATAAATTCTGATTTTAAGAGGCAAACTTTTCAGTTTCCTAATTCAGTTTCCCAATTGGCTCTTTTTAATGCTCAATTACAGCCCTATCTCTTCTGAAAAAGAGAAGAGAAATTAAGATGGCTATGCCAGTCTAAGGATTCGAGCACTCTACCAGTCAATTAAAAGTTTCATGCAAGATAAGCTCCCAAAGGAGTAGCTAAATGTAACTAGAGCTTGGACAAGTCAATGTAAAATACATCCGATTGCATCTCATGACTTTCAAGTCATGCATCAATCACAGAAGAAAAGTAATATAACACATGGCGAAAGGCAACTTCAAGTTAACACCTGTGGCTCCAATGTCCTTAGGTGGTGATTCTGCTCTGGGCATTAGTTTGAACCTGAAAGAAACTATCCATGGTGATGAAGTTATTTTGGGAATAAGATCCAAGCACATTCAATAGGTCTTTTAAAGTTTTAACTAAAATTCAGAGTGGATTCATCTCACACCCCACCCTTGACATGGAACCAACCAACATCCTCTGGTAATTGCAGAATTAAGTTGAGCAACCAACGTCCTCTGGTAATTGCAGAATTAAGTTGTGCACCCAATACAGATAAATTTGCTATTTAAAGTTGCTATTAAATGATGGAGTGGGTGAGTTTACTGAAATTGCCAGTTTTAAAAATAAATGCTATTTTTTTATCTGCAAACAGTTCCAAAGAAAGTGCCATAATTTCTGCAAAACACTAAATATTTAATATACCGTATATACTCGAGTATAAGCCGACCCGAATATAAGCTGAGGCACCTAATATTACCACAAAAAAACTGGGAAAACATTGACTCCAGTATAAGCCGAGGGTGGTAAATTTCAGAAATAAAAACAGATACCAATAAAATTACATTAATTGAGGCATCGGTAGGTTAAATGTTTTTGAATATTTACATAAATCTCAAATTTAAGATAAGACTGTCCAACTCTGATTAAATCATTATTCTCATCTTCTTCAATGTAAATGTGCTTATGTATCCTTTTAATAATAATAGAGTAAAATAATACATGTAATAATAATAATAATAATAATAATAATAATAATAATAATAATAAATACGGGGAAATAATACATGTAATAATAATAATAAATACAGGAAAATAGTACATGTAATAATAAATAGAGTAAAATAATAAATGTAATAATAATAATAAGAGCAGAGTGAAATAATAAATGTATTAATAATAATAAAAATAAAGTAAAATAAATGTAATAGTAGCAACAATAATAGAGAAAAATAATAAATGTAGTAATACCAATAATAATAGAGAAAAATAATAAACGTACCATATATTCTCGAGTATAAGCTGACCCAAATGTAAGCCAACCAGGATCCTCACCCAAGTATAAGCCGAGGGGGGGGGGGGTTCAGTCTTAAAAAAGGGCTGAAAAACTAGGCTTATACTCGAGTATATACAATACTTCTAAAACAAAAGTATAACCCTGTGTGTGGGTGATCTCCTCGCTACCAAAATGTATTTGAAAAGCATTTGGGGAAAGACCTGTTATATGGCTTGCAGGTTTGCACCGCTTTCACTCCATTAGTTAGAGATATTGTATGCTCTTCCAAGTCATGCAGTACATGAAGCCATTGGCAATCCCTAGTTCCTTGTACTGATCATGTCATGTTCAGATGGCTTACTAAGCATTATTCTTCCTTTTTATGCTGCAAGACACTAACTTGACTATACCATTGAAAATTATACCATGACTTTCTTGTTGTTAATTGCCATCAAGTCTACTTCGACTCAAGGTTATTCCCATGAATGAAAGACCTCCAAAAAGACATCTTGTTGCTTGGAGTGGTGAGGGTGACCATCTGTGCTCTAGACCCTTGTCCTTCCTGGCTTATTAATCAAGCCAGAGGAGGGCTGGCCAACTGATCCTGAGGATTGTTAATGCCTCTTTGGTACAGGAATAAATACCCATCTGCCTCAAAATGGCAATTATAGGACCAATTTTGAAATGAAAGTCCCTAGATCCCTGTTATTAAACAACCATCGGCCTATTTCCAACCTCTCCTTTTTGGGTAAGGTTCTGGAGTGGGTGGTTGCTACACAGCTCCAGAGATTCTTGATTAAACCGATTATCTGGATGGATTACAGCCTGGGTTTAGGCCTGATTACAGAACAGAGATAGCTTTGATTGTTTTGGTGGGTGACCTCCGCAAAGAACTAGACAAGGGGAGTCTATCCCTGTTAGTTCTCCTGGACCTCTCAACAGCTTTCGATACTATCGACCATGGTATCCTTTTGGGTTGACTCTCCGGGATGGGAATTGGGGGCACTGTCTTATAGTGGATCCACTCGTTCCTGGAGGGTTAGACCAAGAAGGTGATGCTGGGTGATGCCTGCTTGGACCCCTGCCCATTGGCTTATGAAGCCTTGCTCAGGTATTGCAAACAGAGCTGTGGCTTCTTTGACGGAGTCTATCCACCTATATGTGGGTCTTCCTATTTTCCTTCTGCTATCTATCTTACTTACTAAGCATTATTGTTTTTTCTAACAGGTCATGTCTTCTCATGATCTATCCAAAGTATTATAATCCCAGTTAAGTCATTTTAGTTTCTAGGGAGAGCTCAGGCTTGATCTGTCCTACAACCTATGGATTTGTCTTTTTGCCCTTCCTTAGAATCCAAAAGAATGTACTCTAGCACACAATTCAAATGAATTTATGTTCTTCACTTTCTTCATTGTCCAGCTTTCACAACCATACATAGAGATCAGATATATTATGACAAAGACAATCCTGGCCTTGGTATTTGATGCTATTACCTTTATACTTGAGGATCTTGGCTAATTCTTTCCTAACTGCCCTTCCAAGTCCTAGTCTTTACATGAAATACTTGTCTTCTTCATAAAACAAATATAGTTTTATTTACAATACTTCATCATAGTCAGATACATGACCTAATGGAGGACAGAAAGGGATGTTGGGGAAAGGTGTGTGGACTTTAACCCGGGCCCAATCAGGTTTAAGAAACGTGATTGTGCTTGGGTTAAAGCCCTGTGTAGAACAACCCTGAGCCATCTGAAGATGTGATGTATTGAAGTCTTTAGGTTTCTACATCAGAGTTTGGGTTTCAGGCAAGAGATGTGGAATCCATAGTTTCAATTACAATCATCACTCCACATTTGTGCATTCGAGATTGGATTATTTATGGATTTGATTAAAATGTTCTCTCTAGTAATCTCTAGGTCCACCAGTGTGGTTCTGTGATCAGCTTCCAACAAAAGGTGACCATAGAGCCATACTGGAGAACTTAGAAATTCCAAGATGTATTTTCTCAGGTTTAAATATATACATGCAGCGAGAGAGAAGGAGAGAGTTCAGTAATGACAACAGACAAGGAAACATAATAAAAATAGCCATTTTTAAAATTCATGATTTTTCACTCTCACATGAGTTCTGTCCCCCAGCCACAGCAAGTGAGCAGAGCTGACTGTATATATAAAGACTGTGATGTTACAATAGTCAGACTTATTATAAACTTGTAAATTATACTTTCACCTATATTTGTATACAGGCCCGTAGCCAGAGCATAAAAAACAGAATGCATATCCTCCAGATTTTGTTTCGGGAGGGGCTGGGATTTTGGTTTGGGGGGGGGGGCTGAGTCTGAGTGGGAGAGGGTCTACCCTAGCAAACTTTTTGTATCGTTATCCCAATACCCCCATGCATATGGGATATATTGAGCATGATGATCAGAGCACGATATGAATAAACATAACAATTTAAATAATAAATGTAAGGTCTTCTTGCGGACCACCATGAGAATTTCGGGGGGGGGGGGGGGCTGAAGCCCCTCAAGCCCCCCCCCCCCCCCCGGCTACGTGCCTGTTTGTATAGATTATACTGTTTTTCTTAATTTTTGTAATGTATAATATATTAATGAAAGGTCAGCCATTAGGAGACATTAAGTTCATAATCCTTACTGAAACTTTTTTACTATGTTCCAGTATGCAGAACAGAAGTTGTGAGCTTCAAGCTGCACCCCTATCTTTCATCATGAGAGAGGCTTCGCATTCAGAGAAAAGCAGTTCAGCGGGAAGCCATGAAAACATATCTGAGGATTCCTCATCTTATGAATTATTTTACGATTCCCTGTCAGACATACCTGATGGGGATTTTTCAAATGATCTGTCTGCCTTTCTGAATGAAGAGGAAATAAGCAAAAGCCTTGAACTTGCTCATAAATCTATTACAAATTCAGCACAGGATGAGAAAAAGGCAACACGGGAGTTCACACATAACTTCAACACTCATCCAAACTCACCAGAGGATGACTCTTGCAGAGAGACCAAAGAGCAAGACACTTCCAAGAGAACTCAGGCACCCATCCCAAATCCATTGGTGACTTCAGCGCAACCAGAGCAGAAAAAACAGAATGCATATCCTCCAGATGCAAACAATTTCTTAAATGTAACTGGGAAACAATCTAATATCTCTCCCCTACTACTTGCAAGACCCAGCTTTATTCGCAGCCTAAAAAATGCTGAAAAATGTGATCCAAGTGTGCAGAAGATGAGCTCAAAATGCAAACCAGCATCAGCAGGTGATGTTCCCTTCAAAAACAAACTATGTGACAAAGCAGCTACTTTGATTGAGGAGCTCTCGTCCATCTTTCGAGAAGCAGCCAAGACAAGAGTTAGAAGTCCAGATGGAAATTCTTCTTCTCCAGACAGTGGATACCTTTCCCCTAAAAACAAACAATCAACCATACCCAATTCTTTAAGGAACCCATCACCTGACAAAACATGCATGGAGGTCGCAGCAGAAAACAAGGTATCTGAAGTCATTGATGCTGGAGAATCTGTGCTGGAAAGAATGGAAGACTCTCGGGGTAGTGAGAGTGTCACCATTAACCATGTTACAAAAGAAAGTCACCATCAGTCATCACTGCCTCGATTTACCCAGAAACTCAAGAGTCAAGAAGTTGCAGAAGGAAGCAGGGTGGTGCTTGAGTGCAGGGTTGCTGGAAACCCAACACCACATGTAAGGTAAGACTGACATTCTGCTCACCCAATGTTACCAGCAGCTGTTGTGTCTTAATAAGAAAGAATTACTGTACAACAATATGGATATTAATTTAAGTTGATTTGTGACTGATTCATATATAGGCTATGGATAGCAATTCACACATTTTAGTTAGTTGTAGTACACCACAGCTACTGTGAAGAATGGCACTGGACTCAGAGGGCATGTAGAAGTGTACAGGGATACCAAATGACATCATCACCTCTACTCATCAAAAGTTTTCATTGTTTTGACCCTGTAAGCCAGGGGTCCCCAAACTTTTTAAACAGGGGGCCAGTCCACAGTCCCTCAGACAGTTGGAGGGCCGGACTAGAGTTTTTTTTAAAAAAAAACTATGAACAAATTGCTATGCACTCTGCACATGCCTCATTTTGAAGTAAAAAAACAAACAAAACAGGAACAAATACAGCCTTGATGTTAATAATAATAACAACAACAATAACAACAACAAAGAGGGTTGGAAGAGAGCCCTTGGGCCACTGAATCCAACCCTCTTCTGCCTTTGTGTACCCAAAGCACAAGCAAAGCAACCCTGACAGATGGCCACCCAGCCTCAATTTTAATAATAATAATAAAGAGGATTGGAAGAGAACCCTTGGGCCATTGAGTCCAACCCCCTTCTGCCTTTGTGCACTGAAAGCACAAGCAAAGCATCCCTGACAGATGGCCACCCAGCCTCAATGATGATGATGATAATAATAATAATAATAATAATAATAATAATAATAATAATAGTTGTAAGAGAAGAAGAGACCCCTTGGGCCATTTAGCCCAACCCCCTTCTGCCCTTGTGCTGTGGGGGCCGGATAAATGGCTTCAATGGGCCGCATCCAGCCCCCGGGCCTTAGTTTGGGGACCCCTGCTGTAAGCCCTGTCTCCACTATATCACACATTAGACTGCTTTTGTCTTCCACTTACTGAATGGGAGATAATCAAAAAGAACATTCTAAAGTTATGAGTTGCAAAAAATAAAAACCCCACTTTAACAATGCAATATAGGTCCATTGATTTTGGTGTCAAGTATTCCCTTTGTGCTGAAGATCCTTATATTTCTGGCAGGCACAGACACTGGATGTTTTTTTTTTCTTAGCATATTAATCTTTTATTTTATAATGCAACACTTGAAACTGGTGTTATCATTAGTGATATGAGTGAAACAGATCAAATGTCTCAAAACAGAGAATATAGGCAGATAGTTGTAGCGACATACAATGTAGGCAGAGGTATGTGTTACAGTCAGTGAATCAGGGGTTGTTAAAGAAGAAGTGAGATAAATTTTTTGTATCTGAGAATGATCGTTTGTCAGGAATTGACAAACAAGAAAAGGCCTGAAGGCAATTCCCAGGGACAGTAGGTTTACTGAATTAATTACGGAATCGTAAGTCAACATTCATGTAAATTCCATTAATTCCATATATATATGGAATAATATGCCATTATATAAATAATATGCCATGGAATAATATGCCATTATAAACCCATATATGCTACTTGCCATCCTGCTGCAGGGATTTCTCTATCTCTTATTTATTTATTTATTTATTTATTTATTTATACTAACTCTGTCACAAAACAATTTTAATCACCTTATTTCTGTATTCTTGTTTTAAGACTGTACACTACTGGTCACAGGTTTCTAATTTTGCCATAGAGAGGCAAAGAATCTAGGCTACCTTTCAAGATGTATGGCATTCCCTGAAATCAAAAATGTGGAACATGATGCATCCAATTGCACATTGTTGTTTCAGCATATAAAAAGTAAAAACAATCTCATGGGAAACTCTAAAACTGATTCAATAGGATGGATTCTACTTGATGACTTCCAGCATATAAACACAAGTACAGTGTGTGTGACCTTAAAAGTATGTAGGGAATGCCTTCTGAACCTTGAGATATCGGTTTCATTTTCATATCAAATGTTCCTTAAAAGAGTGTGAGGTCGATAGAGTTGTCATTCACTCACATTTGGGTAAGCTTATATTTATACAGTTATGATAATTGCTTTCACATGTAGCCTGTGCTTTTCCATTCTCCTTCTCAAGCAATCCTATTATATTAAACTCAACATTTATATGTGTGAGAGTATGATGTGTAAGCCAGTTCCAAACGTTCAATCACTCCCTCCCTAGATTCTGTCACATTCAGTCATATGAACCCACTTAGTATGACTAGGGGGCACTGCATACATTACTAATAGTTAAAATGGATTTGGTCCATATCATATATTTAGTGGAACAGCATAAGGGACTGCCCATTCTTGTTCACTTAACATGGGCACACACAGGCCCTATCTGCATATACATTGGACTTGTCAAAATGAAAATATATTTGATGACCAACCATGAAATAATGAGATCATACAAAAAATGTTGCCAACTTTATTTGACTTGTAGCCTATTCAAGCTAATTAGACCTGAAAAGAGCAAATGGAGACAGCAATCTGATATGGGTCCAGCTGAGACCACAGGTCTACCCTAGACTACCTCCTCAGCTTGCTCCCCAGCTGGTCACCTACTACAGAATAAGAGTAGGATACTTCCACACAAGTCACAGAACCATATAGGTACGGGAAAACCTGGAGGCCCAGCCTCAAAGGTAAACTCCTTCCTCACCTCTGGATCATAGCATCTTCACCAAAAGTTGTAAATGTGTACACAGAAGTCTTGAATTCTTCCCTTCCACCTATCAAGTGATAACCTTTTTAAAGATACCACCTTGAACCAGATATCAAGATTCCTTGGATAAGTACAGGATAGACAAAGAATCCCAGATAAAGGTGAGAAAATTCCTACCCGACCTCGAAGTGACTGTGACGGCGCGAGTGGCGCCATCTATATGTCGAACTATAAGTTGCAAGATTTGAATTGTTGTATCATGCCTGATTTTGCCCTTACCCTGTAAATGTAGTTGGATTGGTTATTTATATCTGTCAATCAATGTTGTTTGTACCTGTTATATTGCTCACTCAGCAAAACTGTTTGGCTCCACCTCTTCCCCGAGTAGGACAGTGTTTCCTCTTTTCATTCCACCAGCAAGCTCTCTATCGGATGGACATGAGAGAGAGACTTGGCACTAAAAGCCCTTCAAAAGATACCTCTCAGCACCAATTCTGAGGTTCTTACCCTTGGGACTCACACTTCATGTTCAGGGCCAACCTGAACAACGTTGAGGAGTCTCAAGCGCCTTCACATCAGTCCTTTGGCAACAGAGGAAGACTCTTGTCTTCAGATATAGGTCATTGGACTGAGGCTGAGTTTGCTCCGGCATTCACAGCCAGAGAAAGAGGGATCTAGAAGGCTCCACGGACTTAAACAATCAAAGACTGTAATGTATATTTTCTTTTACCCCCTTTGTGAACAATAAACCCAGTTTTTGAGTTATATACAGTGTTTTGGTCCTTGGGAGTTCCAGTTTCCCTAAAGGAGGGCAAGAAGCAATCCCCTGGGGAAAGATGTCACGTCCATGCCTCTTTCACTAAGAGTTATAGCCCCAGGTGCGACGGCACAGTGACCAGTAAATTCATCCTGCATTGAGAGTAAGAAGGAAGCTCATGTTGTGACAATCCAAAGATGCACATGAAGGAGGCAACCAGATCTCCAAATGTCTACCACCCCACCCCACCATCTGCTACATTGTGATGCCCCTGCACCATGCAAAAAACCTTTTGGTCTCTAATCATGGAGACCATCAATAGCATACGCTCACTATGTATTATAAGCCTATTACGTTTTTTAACAACAAAAAACTCCAGACAAAACCCATTTTGCTTGTGTAACTCTTTGGGGAAAGAGTGAATCAGTACATTCTGTTGAGGTATGTTGGAATCAGAGCTTGTAAAAACTACTTTCCTGGACTACAGCTCCCACAGTTCCTCGGCCAGCATGGCTTACGGTTCCCACTCACAGGAACTTTGTAACTGCTTTCAGACCTTTGCTGTCAATGCACAAAGGTTTAACTTGCATCCGGGTGCTTGAGGACATAAGGCCTTGAGTCCAGTTTCAGTCCTGCACCTGTTCAATCTAATGCCTTTTGGCTTAACAAACTAATTTCTAAAGGTATGTGTTTCCTAGTTCTAACTAGATGTCTTTCCCTGTGGTCTGTTTTCTCAGAACTCCAACATATACTTCAGAAAGCCAAAATCTATTTATATCTCCTGCATAGCCATCCTTCCAGGGTACTTCTAGGTGTTTTCCTCTCACTAGAAGGATTGATGGAAGCACCAGCTGTGCCTGTATCTTTAGCTGGGTTTGAGAGAGCTTAACTGATTGCCATGATAAATAAGCAAGATGGACTTAATGAGGATGTGTGACTTTTCTATGTGGATATTAGGCTTGAGCAAATTTTTCGTTAGTTCGTTAAATTCGTTAAAAATTCATTTCGTAAGCACTTTTGAATTGATATTGAACCATCTGCTCACTGCCCTTACAAATATTACGAATTTGAATAATAAAAGTACCTTTTTTCGTTTGTTTCTGATGTCTTCGGATGCAGCTGTAGCTCCTCTGAGAGGAGAAGCCATGTTGGCATGCCTCTCAGCCAATCAGAGCGGAAGAGGGAGGGAGGGAGAGGCATGGCCATCGATCTGCTAGCATTTTAAAAAAAATGTTGCTTCAAAAATCCCCAAAAATCAGTGGATGGGTCAAACATTATGAAACTTGATAGGCAAAGAGTACTTAATTTTTGCTTCCATTCTGGCAAATTTCATCATAATAGCTTTCATAATGCAGGAGAACGAAGCCTCTGAATATTGACCATTCTTTTAAGTGGAAATGAAGCAATTCGCCATAACGAGAGAAAAAACTCCATTTCCCAGAAGCCTTAGCAAGCCAATCAAAGTGGAAGGAAGAAGGACAGGGAGGCATGGCCATCGATCTGCTAACATTTTAAAAAAATGTTGCTTCAGAAATCCCCAAAAATCAGTGGATGGGTCAAACATTATGAAACTTGATAGGCAAAGAGTACTTAATTTTTGCTTCCATTCTGGCAAATTTCATCATAATAGCTTTCATAATGCAGGAGAACGAAGCCTCTGAATATTGACCATTCTTTTAAGTGGAAATGAAGCAATTCGCCATAACGAGAGAAAAAACTCCATTTCCCAGAAGCCTTAGCAAGCCAATCAAAGTGGAAGGAAGAAGGACAGGGAGGCGTGGCCATCGATCTGCTAACATTTTAAAAAAATGTTGCTTCAGAAATCCCCAAAAATCAGTGGATGGGTCAAACATTATGAAACTTGATAGGCTAAGAGTACTTAATTTTTGCTTCCATTCTGGCAAATTTCATCATAATAGCTTTCAAAATGCAGGAGAAGGAAGCCTCTGAATTTTGACCATTTATAAAAGCATTGGGCTGAAGCAAACGTTTCTCCAATAGTACTATGCCCACTTGCAAACTACAATTCCCAGGTGTTCCAGGCCCTCTCTCCTCTTAACATTCCCCACCCCCTTTTGTCCTCACTTAGAATCATAGAGTCATTGAACAGTAGAGTTGGAAGAGACCTCGTGGGCCATCCAGCCCAACCCCTTCTGCCAGGCAGGAAGACACCATCCAATCCCTCCCAACAGATGGCCATCCAGCCTCTGCTTAAAAGCCTCCAAAGAAGAAACCTCCACCACAGCCCGGGGAGAGAGTTCCACAGCTGAACAGCTCACAGTGAGGAAGTTCTTCCTAATGTTCAGGTGAAATCTCCTTTCCTGTAGTTTGAAGCCATTGTTCCGTGTCCTAGTCTGCAGGGCAGCAGAAAACAAGCTTGCTCCCTCCTCTCTATGACTTCCCCTCACATATTATACATCATGTCTCCTCTCAGCCTTCTTTTCTGCAGGCTAAACATGCCCAGTTCTTCAAGCCACTCCTCATAGGGCTTGTTCTCCAGACCCTAGATCATTTTAGTTGCCCTCCTCTGACCATCTTGACCAAACTTTCATACAGTATGTGAATTCTTGGAAGGTATGAGAAGTTTAGAGAGAAGGAGGGAGGAAGAGGTTTGAATTTTGGACTCCAATTGTGGCTTGATTCCCCACTCAGCCACCTACTTGGGCAAGTCACACACTCTCAGCCCAGAAAAGCCAATGAAACAGGAAATAGCACTTTCAAACCAGGAACTAATTTCCTTATTCAGAGGCTGATGGCCATCTGTCAGGAAGGATTTGATGGTGTACTATGATATCTGTTCCTGGGTGATAAATGTCATTTCCTAATTGGTTCTGTCATAGAAACATGGCCTGAACTTTGTGCAAGCGACATGGATGGAACATATTATGGTTTGGTCCACCAATTTAACAAAGTTTCAGCCACAAAAACAAAGTTTCTGAAGTAGAACAATGACTTTCACAGTAAAGACAACCCAATGAAACAGGAAATAAGACTTTCAAACCAGGAACAGATTTCTGCAATTATTAAAAAATGGTTTATTATAAAAGCTATGAAAATTCGCCAAAAATCAGAGGATAAGGGAAACGTTCCAAATTTTGGTGAGCTATCAGTGTTAAATGTGTTCTACCACTGTACCAAGTTTGAAGAAGATCACTCAAAAAATGAGGGCGGGAGAGTCCTGTAAAATCTCCCCTCATGCTGTTTTTTTTTTGCCACTGCGCATGCGCGTCTGCCATTAACGAATTAATTTAGAAAATAACGAATTTTCGTTAATTTCGAATTTTTTGGGGGGCAAAATTCGGAAATGACATCAGAAATGAAACGCTGGCGCCCCCTACTTTTGAAACGAGTTTAGAATCAATTTTTTCATGGATCGCTCAAGCCTAGTGGATATACTGCAAACATCATAAACACCTTGCATGCCAGATCATGTCAGTAAATATATCTCTCATGTTGGATCAGGAGCTGTTATTTCTGTGGAGTTATGGGAGTAACACAAGTCTGCTTCTGGTCAATTGAGAACTATAATCAGGATAAAGACTTTGCTTCCAAGAGGATTGGCTCATTGGGAAGAGATAAATCCTGATCGATCTCCAGAAACAGATTTAGGGCATGACAGGAACACATATATGTATGTGCATGTGCCTTCAAGTCACCTTTTAACTTATGGTGACACCATGAATTTCATGTGGCTTTCTAGGCAAGGAATAGATTGGTTTTGCAGTTCCTTCTTCTTTGAACAGTCACATACCATACTGTGGAATGGAAAATTTATGTGGAGTTAAAAGAGCTGCTAAATAACTATAGATTACTTTCATTTCAATTTCCTCTCCAGGGGCTTTATAAGTTTCACTATACATTGTACTGCTAAGTGGAGAAACAATGAGAATATATTAAATGGCAGCAGAAATACTTGTAATGACACTGTAGTCCCATTCCTTCAACTGAAGATGTCACTGTCTTCTCAAGTCAGTCAGAAGGGGAAACCTTTGAACTGCTCATTTTAGGAAGTAACACCAGAGGGCAGAATGTTTCAGTTTTTACATATAAGATCAGTTAGCACATATACATTATGCAATCCTAAACTTTATGTTGTTGTGATCAAGAAATCTATAGCAATTAGCAACTAGAAATGAATTATTTAAAGTTTTGCAGACTGTGTGAACTTTTGAGTATGGGTTCCATTGTTTGGTTCTGCTTGAATTTATAATAGAAGAGTGGTTTGCTTTTCTTTTCTTAATGCAGCCTGTAGAACAGTGTTTCTCAACCTGGGGGTCCGCAGGGGGTATCAGGGGGGTTGCCAAAGACCATCAGAAAACACATATTTCTGATGGTCTTAGGAACCCCTTCTCTTCCTTTTTGGTGGGGTTCAAGGGTGAACTATGATTGTAGGTGAACTATAAATCCCAGCAACTACAATTCCCATATGTCAAGATCTATTCTCCCCAAACTCCACCAGTGATCAAATTTGAGCATATTGTATATTTGTGCCAAGTTTGATCCATATCCACCATTGTTTGAGTCCACAGTGCTCTCTGGATGTAAGTGAACTATGACTCCAAAACTCAAGGCCAATGCCCACCAAATCCTTCCAGTATTTTCTATTGGTCATGGGAGTTCTGTGTGCCAAGTTTGGTTCAATTCCATCATTGGTGAAATTCAGAATGCTCTTTGATTGTAGGTGAACTATAAATCCCAGCAACTACAACTCCCAAATGACAAAATCACCCCCTCCGCCAACCCCACCAAATTTGGGCGTGTCGGGTATTCGTGCCAAATTTGGTCCAGTGAATGAAAATACATCCTGCATATCAGATATTTACATTACAATTCATAACAGTAGCAAAATTATAGCTATGAAGTAGCAAGGAAAATAATTTTATGGTCGGGGATCACCACAACATGAGGAACTGTTTTAAGGGGTCACGGCATTAGGAAGGTTGAGAACCACTGCTGTAGAGTTTGGTTAACTGTTAAGCATTTGTTTTAAAAAATGTCACTATATTTAAGCAGGCAAATTTCATTAGAATCATTTCAATGCAAATATTCCAGTATAAGAGCCAATGTGATGTACAATTTGAGTGTTGGACTAGGTCTCTGCAAAATCAGAGTTCAAAACTCTGCTCAGCCAAGGAAACCTACTGAATGAATTTAGACAATTCATATTCTTTCAGCTTAAGAGGAAGGCAATTTCAAAGGTCCCTTGAATAAGGACTTTATCACATGAATCCACTATTCCAAAGAAGTCACAATATTACCAATACCGGATACATACTAGTATGAGCACCCTCCTTATTACACATCTCTTCACCTGTGCAATTGCACTGATTCACCAATCCTTGGTCACAAGATGCCCTTGTTACTCAACCTTCTTGTCCTTCTAATGTTATGTAGTTTTTAATTTTTAAAAAACTAATTTTCTGTTCCAGAAATGCAATTTTTCAAAGGGAAATATTACCATAAAATATTAAATATACAGCTCAGGAATAGTGAACAGAAGGGATGAAGGGGAGGGGAAGACTCTGATGTCGTTTCCCTGATGGTATGTTGGCACAGAAATTGAATGCATCAATCACACAAGGTAAGTGATGGGAATGTTGCAGGATCTGCAGCTATTGATGGGTTTGCCATCAATAGCAAGGAACTGGTTAATCATGGGAAGGAAGTAGACCATTCATACTATTTTAAATGTATCATGTGATAAAGTTCTAAATCTTGCAAAATAAAATGCCCTCTGAAAGGCTCATCATAAGCCAGAGTTAACTTGAAAGCACATTGCAACTACAATTCCCATTTAGTCTATAATTCAGTCACGAACCCACCCACCCCCTTCCCACACCCACCCACCCACACACACACACACACACACATGCACACTGGTGAATTTACAACTGCTGCTAATTGTGGCTATAAATAATTGTGATGTTATGCAGTAGATCAAAGTGATGGTACTACAAGACTGAAACTATTGAATTAAATAGAGATCAGAACGGATGGAATTACTGTTAAAATCAATATCAAAAATCAGTCATGACTCATCTTAAATCCCATTGATTTCATTAGGAATCTATATACTCCAGCTTAAGTTTAATGGAAGGAAAGCAGCCTGTAAATGGAACTAACAAATAATGGATATTTGAATTTCGTGTTTTAGATATACAGTAGAGTCTCACTTATCCAACACTCGCTTATCCAACGTTCTGGATTATCCAACGCATTTTTGTAGTCAATGTTTTCAATACATCGTGATATTTTGGTGCTAAATTCATAAATACAATAATTGCTACATAGCATTACTGCGTATTGAACTACTTTTTCTATCAAACTTGTTGTATAACATGATATTTTGGTGCTTAATTTGTAAAATCATAACCTAATTTGATATTTAATAGGCTTTTCCTTAATCCCTCCTTATTATCCAACATATTTGCTTATCCAAAGTTCTGCCGGCCTGTTTATGTTGAATAACTGAGACTCTACTGTACTCAAATTACTTTTTAAACTGGTATGTTAGTTCCCACTACATGTGATAAACCAATATTAATATTAATATTAATAATAATAATAATAACTTTATTCTTGTATCCCATCCCATCTCCCCAAAGGGACTCGGGGTGGCTCACATGGGGACCAAGCCCAGCAATACACCATAAAATACAACCACATAAATACATTTAAAACATATGGACATAAAATCATAGAGCATATAAAATACATTAAAAACATAGTCAAATGTTATATTTAGACCACCTTCAACATTTCTCTCCCTTACCCTTCTAAAGAAATAGGAAGGTTCATTGTCATAAATAACATATTTCATTTCTAATGTTCTACAATGTATTTTTTTTTTTGCAATACAGTTCAGTTATAAACGTCAGGATAACCTGTTCAGCTTCCAAAAACAACAGCACCATTTACTGACAATAAAACTGCTCCACGTTTTAGATGTACTCAAAGCTAGATTCAAGGGTGAGCTATTTAGTGTTTTAGAATATTCAAAGAAAAATATTATTCTATACTTATAACTTGTGCTGATTTTCCCTGAAGGCTGTGTGTGGGATGAAAAATAGCACCTCTATGATTGTTTCTCTGTGTTCCATAGTGTTGGCATCCCAGGGCTGCTATAAAATTTTATAAAAACAAGCTTGGTGGCAAGTTCTCTTTACATCAAGATCTGTTGTAAAACAGCAACATTTGGAGTGTTATAGAAAATAAGATATACTTTTCCTAAGGCACCCCATTGCTGCAATCCAGAGCAATCCAGAGTAATGTTGTGGTTTGATGTGGTCAATTCCCTAGCATAGAAACCCATTGGGTGACCTTAGGTGAGTCACACATTGTCAGCCCCAGAAGACCCATGGGTTCGAAGTCACCTTAGAGCAGTGGTTCGCAACCTGTTGACCTTGCACCAATAAATATATATGCATAGTTGCATGGCCTTCAGTATTTTCCAGGTCCCATGGAGGAGAACAACTGAGATGCATCAGTCAGGAACAGTGCAATCCAGTGCAATGCCTACTATTGAATTTTATGGGATTTTGTTGTTTTGTACCTTCAAGTCATTTCTGGCTTAGGGTTACACTAAGGAAGTGGTCCTCAACCTGTGGTTCCCCAGATATTTTGGCCTTCAACTCCCAGAAATCCTAATAGCTGGTAAACTGCCTGGGATTTATCACAGCTGAATGCAGCAGCAGGTAAAGATCTATTACCTATCACAAAGAAACAATGTTGCATCAGAAGAAGACAGAAACACTCACTACAAAACATTTCATGGAAACGACTACTCAGGACTAGCCGAAGTAGAGCACCCACTACCACAAAAGGTATATAATATAGAACATCCCAGCTTTCCTTTTTGCTTGGAATAAAAATACTCAAGAAGAATTCAAGAAAATCATCATTTTATGCCCTGTACATGACACACAAAATATTCTGCATAAAGTGGGTCCCTCACTCTGACTCATATTAGGGCCAACTCTGCTGCTACTTCATCACTGAACTCAACTTTTGTGTTGATGTGGATCATTGATGCCATTGCCATATTAGGGATAGGGTTGCCATTTCACCTGGTCAGTCTCATTTCACCTGGTTTCAAGATATTCCCCTGATGTCAGTTTGGACCATCGTCTAGCCCAGGTTCCAATGTTTAACTTTTTTTAATCCTCTAGTCCTTGTAAAAGCAGAGATTTGAACTAAAATGTTCAGATATTCTTCTGTCCAATAATTTTTCCAGAAACAATCAATCCTGTGCTTTGAGCCATGACTCACACCTAGCACTTATAGTAGCCATATAATTATTATATTAGACATAGGTAAAGGTAAAGTTTTCCCCTGACATTGAGTCCAGTCGTGTCCGACTCTAGGAGTTGGTGCTCATCTCCATTTCTAAGCCGGAGAGCGGGGATTGTCCATAGACACCTTCAAGGTCATGTGGCCGGCATGACTGCATGGAGCGTCGTTACCTTCCCACCTGAGCGATACCTATTGATCTACTCATATTTGCATGTTTTTGAACTGCTAGGTTCACAGAAACTGAGGCTAACAGCGGGTGCTCACTGCGCTTCCTAGATTCGAACCTGCAACCTTTTGGTCCGCAAGTTCAGCAGCTCAGCACTTTAACATGCTGCGCCACCATATTAGACATACATCTCATTAAAAATGTCATGTTTCCAAAACTCAAAAAATTTGTGCGGTTTCCAAAATGTGGATACTTTGTCTGAAGTGGGTACTGAGAAATCAATGGACTCTGTGGATTTTTTCTGGCTTGTTGCATCATTCTCATCTAATCTGAAACTGCTGCATTTGATGAGCATGGTTGTATAGAAAGTTGGTGTTCTATACCATTTTCCCATTACCAGTTTTGATTGAAGTTGAACTGCTTCTATATATGGAATAAGCAGGCAGCAAAATGCCAGAGTTTGTCATTCTCTCTGAGTGACACTTAGAAATATGTTCCTCATGACACCTGCCTCTATTGTGCTGACCAAGAAACTGCCCATGTAATATGGAGCAACTTCACGGAATCCAGGATAAGAAAAGGCTGCGGGCAGCACAGCTGAAGATGTTCTTCCTTTGCCTTCTGACTAGTTATAATTAGGCCACCTTTTTTTTAGAATGCATTTTATCTCAGATTATGTTAAGACATGGAATTCCAGTGCTGGGCCAGATAGTTGAAATGTTTCGGAACATAAGGGTCATTGTTCATTGGGTATGCCTGGACATTCCAAACATCAGAAATCCATTCCCCAAATTTGTGAGAACAAGCTTATGCATAGCATTCCTCCTCGGAGATTTCCATAGCCCTAGTAAGAATGTATTAGAATGTGTATAGCATAGAGTTTGCGCTACATTTTTAAAAGAGAGACTCAAGGGTCAATATTCTCCCATTCAGTTTATATAAGCTTGATAGACGTACTATCACAAAATCTTATAGGAAAATGAAATGACCGTAGATTATTGGAGCTAATAATAGTGCTTGTTATTAACAGGCTGAGGAGCCCCCGATGGCGCAGCAGGTTAAATCACTGAGCTGCTGAACTTGCTGACTGAAAGGTTCGTGGTTCGAATCCAGGGAGCGGGGTGAGCTCCTGCTGTTAGCCCCAGCTTCTGCCAACCCAACAGTTCAAAAACATGCAAATATGAATAGATCAGTAGGTACCGCTAGGGTGGAAAGGTAACAGCACTCCATGAAGTCATGCTGGCCACATGATCTTGGAGGCGTCTACGGGCAATGCCGGCTCTCTGGCTTAGAAATGGAGATGAGCACCAACCCCTGGAGTTGGACATGACTAGACTTAATGTTGGGGAAAACCTTTACCTTTAGTATTAACAGTCTAGCCACTTGTCTTAGACATTTTTAGATCTTGTTATCTCTTAAGAAGTAAATTGTATGTGGAGTCAGTGGAGGAAAAATATCTCCGTTTCTCTCTCCTACTTCTACTCTCCTCCTTTGCATTCATGTTATTTCAATTGCTGCAAGCTGAGTTCAAAGTGCAAAATTAGTTTGCACTCAAATAATTTTGCATAGATCAGAGGAAAAGGAAGCAAAATCTTGCCTTCAAAGAAGTTTCATGTAAAAGCAAACTGTTGCAGCCTCTTCTAACTTGTGTGTTTGTCTTTATTAGTAATTTTTGTCATCTTGACCACACTGGTGTTGCCTGACCACGTGTCCCAGTTTTTATCTGTAAAATGTTGGAGGGTAAGAGATGGTTAGTGTTATGATGTGATATTCAGCGGCTTATTTTGAAATGTATGCAGAGTAGTTCTTCCAATTTAAAATGCTATACTAAAAGGCGCATCCTGCATAAAGCACAATTGTTCTTAAAACTGTAGGGTTCTGCCAGCACTAGGAACATGGGAATGAACAGTTACTGAGGGCAGGGAATAACACTTGAAATCAATCTTAGTGGTTAAACTACAGTAATTGCTTATCAAAGTTCATATCTCTGCAATCCTGTGCTATTCCAAATCATTCTAAATTATTATACTTACTGGGTTTTTTGACATTCATCCATGCTTGCTTTCTGGCAAGATTGCATCTTGGACTGTTTAAAATTCTTGGAGGCAAATACTATAATTGTGTAACCAAATTTAGATGGCACATTTTTGTGGGATGCAGTACATTGCTTCATAAATATTAATGTGGTAAATTTAAATTATCACTTTAGACCATGACAGAGTTAGTAAAGAATGTTTAAAAGGACCTCAACCACATGATGTCTGGATTTTTTGTGTATGGGCCTGCTGGTGTTTGTGTGTACATATGTATGAAAGGGATATAAAAATTGATAGCAGGCTTTGATTAAGTATATCATAGTGTGGTTTGGTACTCCTTTAATGCCTGCGGTTTCTAAGGCAATTTAAAAATAACCACTATGTTCAGCCCAATAACATGTATTTGATCTGTGTCAAAATATGGGGGTAGCCACATTGTTTTATACATATAGTGAGCAGGGTTGAACGGCTGCATTTGCCTCAATACTCTCTTGAGTTTGTCATTTAGTCTTCAGTCATTAATGTTGAGGAAGTTATTAATACAGTCTTAAAATTGTCCACACATGACAAAATCAAGAAGGGGTTCGTGGTAAATGCAGCCTTTAATCACTTTCCATACAATATATGCAGCACATAAGAGTTGCAATAAAGCACCAAACAGTTGCTAAAATGGAAACACCATTATTAGTATTATTATTATTATTATTATTATTATTATTATTATTATTATTATTATTTTATTACCCACCTCTCCTTTCAGCTCGAGGCAGGTCACAACATAATTAAAATATATCATCATAATGAAAAAAGGTAAAGGTAAAGGTTTTTCTCTGACATTAAATGTAGTCGTGTCCGACTTTGAGGGGTGGTGCTCATCTCCATTTCTAAGTCAAAGAGTCGGCGTTTTCCGTAGACACCCCCAAGGCCATGTGGCCAGCATGACTGCATGGAGCATCGTTACCTTCCTGCCGGAGCGGTACCTATTAATCTATTCACATTTGCATGTCTTTGAACTCCTACTTTGGCAGAAGCTGGCACTAACAGCAGGAGCTCACCCCGTTCCCCGGATTCAAACCATCAACCTTTCAGTCAGCAAGTTCAGCAACTCAGCAGCTTAACCCACTGTTCCATTAAAAACTTATTTGTGTACACTACACATATGCTGTGCACAGTTTCAAGAAAGGATATAGTGATTTCAGGTGTTGCAAACACACACAGTAAATGCATAATTTACACTCATTAAAATTAAATTTCATGATTGTATCATGGTTTCAGAGCCAGTGTGGTGTAGTAGTTTTTGCATTTTAGCATTGGGCTGTGATTCTGAAGACTAGGGTTTGAATTCAGAGAAACCCTAGGTGACCTTGGTCAAGTCACACCACTGAGAAAGACCATGGAAAACTTCCTCTGAATTAATCTGGGCAAGAAAACCCTGTGGTAGATTCTCCTTTGGGCCATTGTAAGTCAGGACGACCCGAAGACACACAACAAATCATGGTTTCATTAGGAGAGGGGAACATGCATAAGAAATGTCATGAAACCTTACATGGTATATAATATTGGTAATACAATATGACCGCATATTTGTGGTGGATATATTCCTAATCTTACTTTGGAAATGTGAAACTATAGATGAAATGCATGACTTCTTTCAGAAGCATGCCATAGCATTGCACTGGAGGACTAAGAAGTACCTAAAAAGAACACCTCTCCAAAATTTCTAGGTCCTCCAGCATAACTCTACAGTCAGCTTCTGGTGGAAGCTCCCTCAGCATGTCCTAGGGCCCATCCCCACTGTACCTTTACCCCAGGAGCTTCTGGTTCAAAACGGAGGGTGGTCAAAGGACATCCCCTGAAAACATGGGAGGAATCACTACAAAGCTCTAAAAATGCGACATTTTCAGTTGCGAGAATATCCCTGTTCTGACTGGAAAATGCAGATATTCGAATCTCTGTATGTCCCTACAACCAGAAAATACAGGATTTTTTTATGTTGGCTTGTTCCCGGGTTATACATATCGTTTCCTGATTGGTTGTATCCTAAAAACCTGGCAACAGTTGACTAGAGGGCAAAAACTTTATCCTGGCAAGAAAACTTTGTCCTCCACACATTTAATTAAGTTTGTGACACACAAACAAAGGTTTTGCCATGTAATCAATTTTCCCCATATTTTTATAATAAAAGCACTGAGGAACAGACATGTATAACCCAGGAATATCACCCTGTAGTTCCCAGACACAAGTACACGGCCAAACTTGTCTTCACAGATGGCCATGCAGCTTCAATTACCCGGTAAGGGAACGTATACAATGATTTGCATATTTGCATATTTGCATATTCGCATCTTAAGTTTATTTTTTAAAAAAATGCCGAAGTTTCCAGCGGGCGTCCTGCAGTGGCCATCTTGGGGGCTGCAAAATACCAGGACAAAGCAGCTTGTGTGGATAATGGAAGCAGAAATTCCAGGACGAACAGGTCTATATGTGGACCTCATCTCAGATCCCGTGTTTTTTTTGCCCCTGACTAAACCCGCAATTTGGTGCTGCCTGGAACTGCCCCTAGCAGCATCCTGTAGGACGTAGACTATGCCTAGAGATAATTTTTTTATATATATGGGCATGTGAAATTCCAGAAATTGGTCCCAAAGATTGCACATTTTTGGAGCTCATCTTCTGTGCAATTGGTTTTAAGATTACGCCAAAAACCACCAAAAGTTCCCATCCTGTTTTAGCTCTGGTGGGACTGCAATTCAGCCATTCTAACAGGCCATAGACCCCAAATACTAACACTGTACTAAGTGCTACTGTCTGCTTTATGAAAAGCTCCAGAAAAGATTGCACCTATATCAGACTGAAATTAAAGTGTCTTGAGAGCATTCTGGTGTCTTATCATATGCAAAGAGGATTGCTGCAAAAGTTGTTCTAAGCAGAACTACAAGTAAAAGCATGTATATGTCTTTTAAGATCTCATGCATGCCTTTTTTTTGCTATTGAGGTATCCTCATCTTATCCTCTGTAATAACTTCAAAGCAAAGAGAATTCAACCTTCCATCTTGTTAAGCATGTATGTAATAAAAATGATTATTACTTGTCTTTACAGTGCTTTTATATCAAAGGATCTGCATGTTTAACAATTTAAGTCATAAGTTGGCAGCTTTTGCTTTACATTCAAGATAACTAAAATAGCATTCTTTGACCATGAAGAATATAAAGATAAGGTGGAATAGAAAGAGAAAAGACTGTGCATAGCTGTTAAAGATATCAAACAGTCTATATGACCACAGATCCATCAAGACAAAAGGAGACCATCAGCTATGTAGTTAAATCAGTACAGGCTCCAGAAATCTCTTTTCCCCTGTCTGCTTTCCTGCATTTCAAAAATGACTTTGACTTACAGAATCAAGAAGAGCTTGGAAAGAATCCCTATATGGGCAACAAGGGTGCAATATAGGTACATTTCAAAAGTAATACAATAAGTATGTAGTTGTAAAGTATAATGGTTTCTCATTACTTTGAAAGGGTTTTTAGAGACATTTGACATTTTTTTCCACATTTTATGCCATTCTATAATCAATTCTAAAATGTAATTCCCCCTCCAAAAAAGTAGTGGAAGTTAATAAAAAGCAAAATCAAAAAGTAATGCAATGTTATTTCTAAAATATCACATTAAATAATGACAATAAGTGATAAAAACAACAAGAGTGAAATATTTTTTACACATTACTTTTTATACTCAGATATCTAAAACCTAGAAAGCTAATACATAGTGGTTTGACGGCCTTTAGGCTGATGGATCACAAATGGAACAAGCAAATGCACAATTAATAGAAGCTAGAACTAAAGAAAGCCGAGCCTCTTCAGTGAAAAGTAACTGTATGTGCAGTCTCTTGAGGAAAATATGATAAGAGTCGAAACACATTTTTCCCTTTAGAATAATAAACTGCTTTCTAACCAGCTTTCTATGGAAGAGAAAACAGTGCAGAGCATATTTAGAAGCACTGTCAGATCCCAAAGGAAAGAAGTGTTGTAAAGAATTCACTGACAAATACCTGCAAAAATAATTAGTCTGGGGTTTAATGTAGGTTCATATTATTGAAGCATATCCAATAATAGGGAAATTGGGCTCTACAGGGTGATTACAAAAATGCATTTTTGCTGAAGTGCCCATAGGCTCCGGAATGCTTAGTTACCATATATACTTTCCCCAGCTATTCAACGTAGCTACTAGGTACTGATCTTGGTTACGAAGTTAATAGATGTAAGTTGCTGAGTCTGATATTTTTCACAATTGAGCAGATAGGAATTCTTTCTTTGTCTCTTAACTGGCAATCTGAGTATTATGGAGGCAATGGTGAAAAAAAGATTGCAGTTACTGAAAGGAGTATTATCGAGCTTGAATTTGGGGGTTCCCTCTTAAGCGAGAAGAACCTGAAGCTTTCTGCGGCAGATCCGTTGATCCTGGCAAGCGGGGAGCCACTACAAATCAGAGTTCCCCCATTCCCCAATAATCTCACCCGCAGACTGAAGAGAGAGCACCGAGTTGATGTTTTATTTGATTCGGCTGAAAAGGATGTCAACTGCAATCGATCACCGAGAAGACATGACAAGAAACCCAAAGCAGTAACTTTTATAATACAAAAAACAGGGCGGCGAGATTTTGAAATTCCCACCACGCCTCCTCCACCCGGTCCCATGCTGATTGGTCCTTGGGAGAGTGGCGCGAAGCCCCGTCCAATCAGAGGGCTCCTTCCACTTCGGCTCCTCTGCCAATCAGGGGCGAGGGGGCGGGCTGAGCTGTAAACATGATTACGAATGAGTCAATGAGAAAATATGCAAAAGTAAGTGCCGAGAGCCTAGATAAGCCCTCAAGGCGACTTATGGATCACTTTGGGGGTGCAAATATACATATCTGTCTGGTAGGCTTTGCCAGATTCCGGTGAGTCAAAGACTGATCAGATGAGCAGGTATGTTTCCCAATGGATCCGGTTCATTGATAAAGAAATTACAGCTGGAACAATCCTTGCCCTTCCGAGGGCCAGATTATCCCCCGTTGGAATGTAAAAATATAAGCCGAGCAGTCAATCCCTCTTCCAAATGGTCTTGTTCCGAAATTTGAAAGGGAATAGCCAGGTCTATTGTTCATGCAAAAAGGTATCTGACAGTGTCCTGGGGCGGGGAGATCTTCCCCGCCTGAGTTACAGCTGTTTGTCAGTTTCTCGGGTCAAACTTCGGTCACTTTTAATATTCTAACACATGACTCATATTTCATAATGGGAAGGAAAAAGGGTCATGCAGGGTACATTCATGAGATCATAAATCATGTTGTTCGATCACTCCCACCACCCTTGAGTTCAAAGTTTAATTCATAAGCTTCATAGGAACGTGTGAAGTCCAAAGAGGAGGAGGGGTTCCATTCAGTGTTTATTTTGTGGCCATGCTTGGCCTGAGGCCAGCTGGAGGGGTTGTCGAGTGTGGCAATGGTTAGACTGGGGCATGAGAAGGCTTCTGGGTGACCCTCTCCGTGTCCAACATGCAGCCCAAACTTCGCGCGCCAAGTTTCAGTGTCGAGTTCCGTGGCGCGGCAAGAGGGAGCTCATTTTGACAATCAGCTGTTGTCCTTTTAAACTTAATTTGTTTTATTGAAATAAAATGGTTTCCCGTGACGGGGGTTGTCCCAAAGGTTAAAGCCAAGATACCGATCATGCTTAGAGTCAGTTAAGGGAGATGTGATATAAAATGGATGCCAGCTCTTTAATCCATGGATGGGGAGATCTTGGAGGTTTCCTCATCCGCGATTTAAAGAGTGAGGGCCCTTCAGCCGACTGCAAGCTGTTTGCAATCAGGCTGGAGGAAGAAAGAGGGGAAATCCTCTTCAGAAAGTTCATCGCCAGTGAGAAAGGGAGAGTCCCTCATGCAAGAATCAAGAAAGGATACATAATAGCCACCAAGAGGAAGAATGAAATGATACTTTTATTAAAGGTTAGTTACATAGTTGAGGACAAAGAGGGAAGCAGAAGGGAGGCATGTCATAAGATACTGTTGGAGCATCCACACATTTTGTGATTAGGTTGGTCCCAGCATGGTTCCTTTGATCGGTGAAACTCTCTGCTGCAGGTCAGATTAGGTTGGATGCGGATGGCCGGTTTTGGTCGATCACAGGAGCACAGTTAAATTTCTACTAATGCAGATCTAAAGACAAATATACGGAAACATTAACTCAATTTTATGGTATATTCAGCATTTGCACATATGTTTCCCTTTCCCCTGCTAGCTAGAACCCAAGCCAAGAGTAATGGTTTGCATAACTTACTATTTTTTTAATTTCCCAAAATAAAAAATAGCTTTCAAAAATATATATCATCAACAAAGACTGTCAAAACAGCAGCTCACCAACTTTTTCTTTCTTTTTCCTTTCAAGTTGTATGACACTGAAATACTGGACTATGTTGCCCTTTTGAATATACTGTTGTACTAGTTTTAACCGAAAGAAGATGACAATACCAGTGTGCTCTTGCTTACTTTGCTTTTCTTTTTATCTATATGTAAAATGTATTTATTTTCCAGATTGCAGAATCTACAGCCGAGGTGGGCAGCTGTGGAACGTAGGGAGTTACATTAGCTCTCCCGCAATAACAACAAAAGCATTTTTGAGCCTCTAGAGAGCATTTTATGACATTTTTAGGCAAAAAATATATATTATAAAATGTCAATTTGACCCCTGGAGTGTTCATGTGGAAATACTCACTCTGGACTCCTAGAGCTATTTTTTTTAGCATTTTGGAGTACAATTTTATGCCAATTTTGAATGCAATTTTAAATGCAAAAAAATTGTCCCCTTTAAGCTCTTTAAGCGTCAGAGGCACTGAAACCTCTCCTCCTGCCCAGATCAATGACTAATTGTTTTTAAATTGCTATTTTCTCTCAACAACGTCAATATGTTTGGGATAGCAAAGATATTGATCTATATAGACTAGTCGCCTTTTATGTGTTAAAGGAATACCCAGCTCCACTGACACATTAAGTAGTGTAAGTATAAATGATGATTTAATCTTATGTAATGAACACATAGTTCATGTGTTCATTGTCTGCTGCAATCTCAGATGCTATGCTGGGGTTTACATACAGTTATATATTGCCCTTCATTATACTATCGTAGGACAGTTTAAAACATAGCCTAGAAAGAAAGTAAGGTAAAAGTAAAGGTTTTCCTCTGTTTGGGAATAGCAAGAGGGAGAAAGACAGAGAAGTGAAGCGGAGAAGAGAGAAGGAAAATCATGTCCATTCACTCCATATGACTGTCAGCATCAGAAGTTAGAGCAGAACGGACCTATTGCACATGTGGCAGAGGAGGAAAAGCAATGATATTGAGATCCATTTATGGGATGTGCTCTACCAACAATTGAGATATGAACCAGCAATAGGAGAGACATGATAATAAGTAAAATAGAAACCTGCTACTATCCTGCTGTAATAACAATATACCAGACTTGTGTGATAAAGTTTTAACCTAAATCTATAGTTTCTTCTCTGTATACAAACTCCGGCCCTATCTACACTGCCATATAATTCAGTTTGAAACTGCATTATATGACAGTGTAGATGGGGCCTACATCTTGTTTAAATCACAATGTATCGAGATATCAAAACCTGCAAATATCACTTGTATTTGATATTTCTTCATGGTCCATCTTGAAACAGGAGCTGTAAAGCAATCAAAGATAGAGGTGTTATGCAATTGTTTACTTGGCAGTACTTAGCCAAAAAAAAAACTACCAGTTTACTATAAACTATAGATAATTGTACTATATTAATTCTGTTATGATGCACACTTTTTAAGATACAGATGGATTTAAGATAAATATCAAGACTTCTTTCATCATGAACAAATAACATATAAACTGTAAAACGAAAATATCAGATGGGCAACAGATGTTTTTGAGTACGTATTAAAGTGATATGTGATATACCAAGCACTTAACCAGATCGAATGGTTTCATGAATTTCTTCTCAAAGTCTGTCCCAAATAAAATGTGCACCAAAATTTAGCATATATTGTTCTATAGATTGAGTGGAGCATGCAGTTTTGAAGGGACACTAATATAGTTTTAAAAGAAACATTCACTGATTTTAACACTAGAGATGTCATATCAAAGGGTTTCTTGCACAAATCAGAAAGTGAGAGTAGACTTTCTGTTCAAGTAACAGCATTCTATATATGTTACAGAAATTAGGTCAGTGAAATTCCCTCAATGCAGTTATTGTCACTGGAATGTCTGTCTCAGTAATTATGCTCAGAGCTGCGGGTTCAGGCAGTAATCCTAAACATACCTCACAGGGGGGAATCTTATTCATCTCACTTGGGCTTTCTTCTAAGTAAACATGTTTACAAGAACACTGCACATATTACACTGCAAAAACATCCCAAACACTTCCGTAATTGATATATTGTCTGATTCCGATATAATAGTTCCCAAATGGGAAGCTATTGGAAATGTTTAGAGGTGACAGTGAATTTTCACAGACGTTGTAATGTTTGAAAGCTATTCAGCCTATGGATATCCCAGATTGTCTAGAATATCCATGATAGCAGCTGCCAGTAATGAAAAATTAGAGCACGAATCATAGGAAGTAGCTTTAAGATGTTATGCCCTCCATGTGGAGCAGTAAGAATTTAGAAGCATTTATAGAAGTTCTCCAGGTGAGGACCATAACAGGAAAAATTGCTTTAAGATTCAATTGGCTTTAAGATCTTCATTCAGCTGTGTCTTGGAAGCGACCTAAAGGATACATTCTTTATGCTGCTTCTCCCATGCTAATGTCAAGGATTAAGTAGTTGAAAACCAAAAATCTATGGATAAACTCAAGAGAACATTAGGAAATTTGTTAAACCATACCCACATGTGGTTTCTGAATATTATCTCAATTGTTGGCATTCCCCACAAAATTATACTTTCAATTTTTTGGTGTGGTGGAGGCTCCTTCTTTGGAGGCTTTTAAGCAGAGGCTTCATAGCTTCATTTATATCCCACCACCATCTCCCAGAAGGAACTCGGGGTGGCTTACAGAAGCACATAATAGTGCCATAAACACATAGAATACAAGTAATTTACATCAACGTATATAACAATAACAATATCAAAAAACATAAAACAATACTAACAAAAGATAAAATCTCAACTCAGTTTAAATAAAATACTCAATAAAACGCAGCAATAGCTATTATTAAAATGGGCAATATGACCACATTAAACATCTCCGCCACAGCCAAATTACAGTAACATGAAGTGCCAATATCAATTTGTCTGGGCGTGTAGTTTAGCAGATGTCTAAAGATTGTTAAAGGCCTGCCTAAAGAGCCATGTTTTCAGCTCCCTCCAGAAACATAGCCATGTGAGGCTTGCCTAATTTCCCAGAGGAGGGCATTCCAAAGCCAGGAGGCCACTACCAAGAAGGCCCTCTCCCTCATCCCCACCACCCATGCTTGAGATGGCAGTGGGACCAAGAAGAGGGTCTCCCCGGCAGATCTTAAAGCCCACACAGGTTTAGTGTTCCTAAGATTCTGAGTCTAGCATGACACAACATAGTGACATTTCTGAACTTCTCCTGTGAACAATCTCCAATGTAAAGAGCAACTGTGACAAGGATCCCACTTCTACTGACACATCTGAGATCGCTCATGAATGTATGGTGAAAATGTTAGTCTGCTGCATCCTGATTAACAAGAGATTAGGCCCCTATCATTTGCAGTGGCTGATACCCAGTAAATCAGGATTTGGGTAGTTTTACAAGCCAAACATATTCCCTCCAGCATTGATTACAGGTCCATTACAAATGCATTAAGGTTCATATAGTTAAAGCAATGGTCTTTACCGTAGTAACCAATGGATGTGAGAGCTGGACCATAAGGAAAGCTGAGTGAAGGAAGAGAGAAGCTTTTGAACTGTGATGTTGGAGGAAAATTCTGAGAGTGCCTTGGACCGCAAGAAGATCCAACCAGTCCATACTCCAGGAAATAATGCCCAGCTGCTCACTGGAGAGAAGGATATTAGAGGCAAAAATGAAGTACTTTGGCCACATAATGAGAGGACAGGAAAGCTTGGAGAAGGCCATGATGCTCGGAAAAATGGAAGGAAAAAAGAAGATAGGCCGACCAAAGGGAAGATGGATGGGTGGTATCCTTGAAGTGACTGGCTTGACCTTGAAGAAGCTAGGGTAGCAATGGCTGACAGGGACCTCTGGCATGGACTGGTCCATGAGGTCACAAAGAGTCGGAAGCAACTGAATGAATAAACAACAACACAAATGCATAATTCTAGGCAACACATTCATTACTGCAATCATGAATCCCAGCTGATGTTTTTGATCATTTATTCTTATATCTGCATTGTGTGAGATAGCATAAAATTAAATTCAGTTCTGATAATGAAATAGAGTAAAGAAACATTCCATATGATACTTGCCAGTTCCCCATTCCCCAAATATTTCCATTCCTAAACCATACCTATCACAAGACCTTCTTTATGGAGCTAGACTACAGACAAAACTATGTAGCTGTTTCCCCTGTAAGATTAATTTTAAATTGCCTTTGGGGTTTAAGCAGGGGAGAATGGGGAGGAAGCATAATATGTCTCCTCTGACATAATCAATTCTTATGACATTAGCAGGGAACCCCTTATGTCCCTTTCAACATCTGCTTAGCTCTTAAAGCTTCTATTATTACCGTGGTCTATATAAGATGCTAGTTCTAACCTTTAAAACTCTTTACGGATAGGGCCCATCGTACCTTAGGAAACGGTCTCTCCTTCTCCCATCATCGGAGGTCGCAACGACCATCCCAACGAGACTTACTTTATGTACCGGGTCCTAGAGAAGTGCACCTGGAAAGGACCAGACGCAGAGCTTTTTCTATTTCTGCCCCTGCCTTATGGAATGCCTTGCCACCCCATATGAGAGCCATGCGTGAGTTAGGGCCTTTTACCCTAGCACTCAAGACCTGGCTCTTTACTAGAGCTTTTAATCTATGTTAATTTTATCAATATTTGTATGTATGTATTTTTATCCTTTACAATTTTATCTTGTAAATCACCTAGAGCATCGTGGATGGAGGGCAATTAATAAGTAATTAAATGATGATGATGATGATGATGATGATGATGATGATGATGATGATGCTTCTAGAAGCATATACTACTATGGTTAGGGGCATTGTCTTTAGTTCTGAAAGCCTGTGCATTTGCTTGTCTTGTCTGTTCTCTTCCCTGAAATACAAGATGGCAGCAGTTCCACAGAACAGAACATTTGTACATCTTTCTTCTGGACTGTTATGAGGTACTCATAGGTGCTAAACTATGCCCCTATGCTTCAGTATTTTTCTTGGGGGGGGGGGTGTATTATGGTTTCACTTAAATGCAAAATCATTAGTTATTTACCCAGTTTCATTTGATTAAATTATAGTTTAACTTTAATGCAAAAATCCCGTTTCTCATAGCATTCACGTGATCATGGTTAGGAGCAACCTCTCAGCATTCACACAACTTGCTATTATAACTCTCAGGATTCACACAACTGTGCCAATTTGCTGATCCATGATTCTGTGACTGTCACATAGCTTAACTGCATAACTCTATTCTCCTGTAGTTCGACTGTTCCACATTTTTAATTTATTTTTTAAAAAGAATTTTTGCAATTGCAGCAAAGGTTAGTAAAAAAAATAAAGTCAACCTTCAAATCAATAAATTGCTGCCGAGAATCCTGCCCCTTGATATCTTAGAGAAGGAAAAGGTTCATTGTGCCAGGTGTTGTTCTGACGCTATTGACTGGGTCTCTCATCAATAGCAGAGGGTGGTTTTATCACGGGGTGGTAGCAGACTGGCAACAGAATATGAACAGCATTATGCAGTAGGAACTATTATAAAAGGAGATTTTCCTCCTTCAGTGCTGGTTTGCCACCTTCATGTGATAGGCAATCTCATCAGATGGGGTAAAAACAGCATCCTAAGATGCTTTCACCCTATCTGGAGGATGAAAGCCCATGCCGGACATCACACAATACCGTGTGACTTCGGGCAAAGGCCTTGCCCCCAACCAGGTTATAAGCATCACTGGACACCTTCACCCCAACATGGGAGCCTTCCTGTGTTGTGCTGGCTCCAATGGAGCCAGTATGGGGTCTATCCACGAGGGCAATGCTTTCCCCATGTGATGGGAAAAGCGTCGCAAAGAGGGAGCTGCATGCGGAGCAACAGATTCCTTGCAGAAGCCCAGCGAAGCAGAACATTTCACCTTGGCTTTCTGATGAGGTCAAAAGTCCTTAGTGGAATATGGGCTGGTCCAGTAAGCTACCCTGAACTTGGATAACATGCTTGCATGGTTTTCCTTTTTCAGAAAAGATGAATATTTGGGAAACTATTTTCCTGAAACTAGGGCCCTTTTTACACTGCCCTATATCCCAGGATCTGGTTTAAAATTATCTGCTTTAAACTGGATCATATGAGTCTCCACTACCAGATAATCTTGTATCAGATCCTGGGATATGGGTACAGTGTGGAAGAGACCTAGACACATTTCCTTAAAGTCAGGATGTTCTAACACAGTGTATTCGAGGTGATGGACCATGGACTGGTACTGGTTTGTTACCAGGGCCGGCCCCACCATGGAGGCCACGTGACGCCGCCGCCTCGGGCGCAGGTCCCGGGGGGCGCCGTCAGGCTGGGCGGGAGGCGGGGCACCACTCTGACGGTGCCCCGCCGCCCGACCAGTGCGCCCTGGCCTTGTGGCCTGGCTGGCCTTGCCCAAGCTCCCTCTTTCGCCGCCTGGGAAGGGGAGGAGGGATCCCATCCTGCCCTCCCCGGGCAGCGAAGGCTCTCTCTTTCCAACCCTGGCCCCGCCTCCCACGCTGCGTGGGAGGCGGGGTCAGGGCGAATAGCATGGGAGGCGGGGCCAACCCTGGCCCTGCCTCCCACCCAGCGTGCCCTGGCCCCGCCTCCCACGCAGCGTGGGAGGCGGGGCCAGGGCACGCTGGGCGGGAGGCGGGGCCAGGGTGCAGGAGGTGGGGCTTTTCAGCACCCCCGCTTAATATTTAAATTTATCTCCGGATGGCCCTGTTTGTTACTACAGTAGAGTCTGACTTATCCAAGCTAAATGGGCCGGCAGAAGCTTGGATAAGCGAATATCTTGGATAATAAGGAGAGATTAAGGAAAATCCTATTAAACATTAAATTATGTTATGATTTTACAAATGAAGCACCAAAACATCATGTTATACAACAAATTTGACAGAAAAAGTAGTTAAATACACAGTAATGTTATGTTGTAATTACTGTATTTACGAATTTAGCACCAAAATATCACGATATATTGAAAACATTGACTACAAAAATGGCTTGGATAATCCAGAGGCTTGGATAAGCAAGGCTTGGATAAGTGAGACTCTACTGTATTGGTTTCCTATCCTCTGAGAGTTTCCAGGAAAGAAGGAAAGAGTTGTGGCCAATAGGCTCAAATACAGTACCAGTTCTTGACACATTGGGTGGAAAAATCCTGTCAGTTCACCATGTCAAAAAGTGCCATAATCTCTATTCTAAAGATTGGAAATCTCAGATTAATCACTTATTCTATTTCTCTTTGGTTTCTAAAAACTTTTGTTAAAGCATTTTTCTTGAGCACAAAGAATTACTCTGAGGATATAAACAGCCCTTTAATTTTTTGTGGATATATATTTTAATCCTCTAAAAACAAAAAAGCAGCCAAGTATTTAAATTATCAAATGGTTTAAACCTGACACAGCATAACTGCTTTTATCATCTCTGTAAGTAAGAAGTTCCAATATGCCATTAACATGAGCTGGCACATTTTTGTGAAAGCTTAGTGAACAATGCTGACAAAAGAGAGAGACCTACCCATGTCTCCACTGGTGTCTCTGCTTTTGTTCTTGTCTTTTCCCCCAAGGAGAGAGAAAAACAGCAGAACTTACCCAATACAATAGGCACGCCCTTACATATATTTACATTTAAGATATATTCTAATCCATAAATAATGATGTCATCTGCATCTCTTGTTTCCATCTTCATCTTTCACTTTATAAATTGAGAACAGAACTTGAATTACAGTTCTTAGAATTCTGTCTGCTATGTAACCATTAAGTCTGTCGACTGGGAAATTCTAGGTACTCTGATCCAAAATATCCCTTTCCTAAGCAATGTCCTAGAGCAGTAGTTCTCAACCTGTGGGTTCTTAGCTGGTAAGCTGGCTGAGATTTCTGGGAGTTGTAGGTCAAAACATTTGGGGACCCACAGGCTGAGAACCACTGTCCTAGAGCAAGTGGTGGCAACACAACCCCAGGTTTCTTGACTGAAATAGATTACATTGGAACTATTCCACTCTGGGATAAGCTTAGTTTATGGGACAGAAACAGCACTGGTCATTTTGGAGGATTTTTTACTCTGGGAGTTAGGCAAGGGAAATGAGTTCCTGTTGGTCCTGATGAATCCTACAGCAGCATTTGATGCCATCAACCATGGCATCCTTCTAGGTCAACTGTTGCTGATATAGAACTACAGTGACCTCAGTATTGTAGTTCCAGTTCTTTCTAGGCTAAACATTCCCAAAGGTGGTGTTGGAAGGACTGCTGTTCAGACTTTTACCAACCTGGGATTGGAATCACAGCCTGTTCTGGGTGGGATTGTTTTCCCTCTGAACGTTCAGGTTCCTTGATTGTGAGTGCTCCTAGACTCAGCTCTGTTCATGGAAAGCCAGAAGAGACTTCACCCAGCTTTGGGTGTTATGCCTGCTGTGTCCTTTCTTGGAGAAGGCAGATATGACCTTAGTAGTTCAGGTTTTAGGGCACATCGACACAGATCCTTTATCCCAGTAGTTCCCAACCTTTGAGCCTCTGGGTGCTTTTGACTTCAGCTCCCACATTTCCTAACAGCTGGTAAGCTGGCTGGGATTTCTGGGAGTTGAAGTCCAAAACACCTGGAGGCTCAAACATTGGGAACTACTGGTTTATCGCCAATGGTAGAGGAGACTCAGCTCTGTAATGGCTACACAATACACAGAACTGATTCGGGTTAATGTGATCTTGAACCATGTTAACGTAAGTCAAAGGTTGCTCCAAATTCTCTCCCAGATATCCAGAGCAAATCATGCCTTTGAGCCCTTGTAAGTAGTTAAGAATAAGAAATAGATGGAATATGCTGCAACTGTTTACATGGCGGCTGCAGCCATACCAGGAACAGGATTGTCCTGCTATTCATTTTTAGATTAAATTGACTCATATGTTTCAGTACTGTTTAACACTATTGTGTATAACAGTTGACAACTTGTTGTTTCAGGATGATCAGAGAAGGGAGGGGGAAGGTGGGGTTATTCCTCCTCTCTCCTCTCCCCTCCCCCCCCCTTAACTTTGGCACCCCAGTCATCATTGCTATAGACAATCAGCAATGGATACTAGTCATTTTATGCCCACTGGCCAGAGCTATTATGAAAGTGGAAGGGAAGTGGTAGGACTCCATCTCACCTCCACAGTGACTGGGAACCCTGGGGGTCAAAACCATTCCAGGCCTGCTCCACATTTCAACACTGAGGATATGATTTCATGTCCCTGATAAATTAGATGGAACTTGAAAAAAGATGCCACAATAACTGTAAGGAGACCTTTGTGTTTCTAATTGCAACCTTGATAATATCTGTAGTACCTAGCATGGATTTTACAAATTGAATGCAGAAAGCCAATCTTATGCTGTTCTGCACTGCTCTGGAAACTTGGAAAGGGAGATGTAATGTATTACCTTTTTGTGCCAATGCCTTACCTTATGATTACCTTACCTTATTATTTCATTGACATGTAGTTGTTATGGCTTAGAACACATACAAGCATAGTCTCTTAAACTTCATGCATCTAATTGATTTCAGGGATGCCCATGGGGTCTGGCAGTGTTCAGTAGATTTCTTTAGTTTCTCTATTTATTGTCTGGTTGGCATCCAGAATAAGAGGCTAGATCTACAAACAGTAGAATGAAGAGGGAGCTGGTAGACTCCTAATGTGGCAAAATGGAATCAACCACTTCAGGCAGCAAGTTAAGATGCTTTTTTAAAAAAAGAAAAAAAAGAATTTTAAACTCTCTGTATGGAAAATCATAGGGCAGAGATTTTATCTGAAGAGGCATAGCTTAGGTGCATAGTTGAGGCACTTTACTCTCTTTAACTGCAGATTTCTCTTGGTCCAATTTGTGCTATGAGTCAGAGTTGTCTATGTAGTGGCCAGGGCTGGAACCGTGGCTTTTCAGTCTCTGGAACGACCAATAGAAGCCTCTTGGCTGATTCTGTGCAATGTTTGCTCCAAGTTCTTCAGCGTGACTCATTAAAAGGAGCAAGAGCACATAAAAAGTTGCTTTATTCCTGATTTCTGGCCTATTATTCTGATAAATCTCTGGCTCTGGCTCATTTGACTCATCATACACCACCCTTTGCCAGAATTAAACCTTACCTATCAACTCCAGGTCTGACCAAAAAATACAATTTAAAATATGAGGGGCATCCAAAAAGTAAGCTTCCCTATTTTGTCCCTCTAAATGGAGACAAACCTGCTTTGAGGGAACTTCCATACATATGTAGTGGTTTCCCTGAATCTAACTCAAAGGCAGGCTGGTTACTTGTGGGCTAGTTGTTTACAAGCATCCAGCCTGTTAACATGGAGCTCACTTCCAGCCATTCATGACATCATTGAGGTGGACCACCGCTCAACCCTTGACGACATTTTGAAGTCACTTCTCCCAACATTAAGATCCAATGCAGTTCACTCACAACACTAATCAAAGATGAGTTGCAGATGTCAAAGAGAAGAGAATGCCTTGTTGTGAGAACTGTAACCAGAGACAAAACTTGGATGCACCATAGCACTCTGGAAACCCAACTTCAGAGCATAGTGTGGTAACGAAAGGGGGAAGGTGAACCAAAGAAAGTGAATGTCACAGCATCAGCTAGAAAACTGATGGCCACCATTTTGTTGGATGCCCAGGGTGTTATTCTCATTGATTAGTTGGAACATGGGGCCATTGTCAATGCAATCAGATATTGTGAATTCTTGGGGAAGCTTCATACAGTGATAAAGAACAAAAGGAAGGGGGTGTTGACTCGAAAGGTTACATTGTTGCACGACAATGCAAGGTCCCACTCTGCACGTCAAACACAGGAACTCCTGCAGAAGTTGAGATGGGAAATCTTTGGGCATCCTCTGTACTCTTCCAACCTATCCCCTAGTGACTTCCATCTTTTCCCCAACCTCAATACTCACTTGAAGGCTGCAGTTTTCGCCTGACAACAAGGTCAAGGTGATGATGGACATCTGGATAAGAAGTATGGGGGCAGAGAAGTATGCACAAGGCATATTAAAATTGTTATCACGTTTTCAGAAGTGACTGGAGAATTTTGGGGACTATGTTGAGAAATGGAGGAATGTTGTAGAGCATAAATACATTTTGTCTGTAATTTTTCAACCACTGTTTGGTTTGTACACCTCGTAATAACAAAGAATTTTGTGAGACTTTACAGACAGATCTCTTGTGGTGTAAGGAGTCATGGGCTAGATTCCATTTCAATATTAGTAATCTGGGAGATTCAACAAGACTCTTACAGAGTCTTCATGGTTAAAAATGTTCATGATTAATGTCAGATCAGTGAATATAAAATAAGTATATATTTTCAGGATTTAATCCTGGATAGATGTGCCCATTTATCCTAAATTACAGAAACCTAGTTGGATGAGGCTAGTTGGTTAATCTCTCTTGGTTCTCTACGAAGCAGCAGGTAAAGCTAGAGGTAGGGAGTTGGAGCAGCAGTTGTCTAACTAGCTCAGGTATGGACAAACTTTGTCTCTCCAGGTGTTTTGGACTTCAACTCCCACAATTCCTAACAACCAGTAGACTGTTAGGAATTGTGGGAGTTGAAATCCAAAACACCTGGAGGGACAAAGTTTGCCTATGCTTGAACTAGCTGATCTAGTCTTGGGCCTGAAGAAAACAATAATTTTGCATATCTCTGTAACCCCATGTTAACTTGTGGTAGTCCCATCTAATAAAGAAGATCAGCTATGGGTTAACCCATGGTGTTTCATTGTTTTGGGATTTCCCTTCACATCTTAATTGCTTTTTAATTAAAAACACTAGTTTATCAGGTTATTGCATCAAGCTTTATAGTATACTCTGAAAATATGTTGCATTGAACACCATTCTAGAATAGAAAGAAAATGTGCTTTTGGTTCAATGATGAATGAAAAAACTCATGTATGCTATATAAAAATGTGATATATTCATATTTTAAAATATGCTGGAAGAGAAATTATGTCCTAATACAGGCAGATTACATTGCTGCTAATGAAAGTTGTTTTATTACCCAGCATTATTTTTGGTCTTTCCAGAACATGTGCACACAAAAGGAAAGAAGGGAAATCTCCTTTACCTGCATTAGAGAGTCTTATCAGCTCATTTTAGTCAAACAATTAGTTCTTATCAACAAGAAGCAGGTTCAGTTTTATGAATGGGCTGGATTGGCAGCCACCTCTGTCTACATAGCAACTGGGCAAATATTATTCTATCCTGTGGAAGCGCCAGCGAGACTTCAGGTCAGGACATTTTCAGTACATGCAACCTTAGTGTGAACAACCTCCCTCTCCACCTCCCACCCCACTGGCCTTTGCCTTTCTCTGTCTTGACTATTGCTGGAGTATGAGCTCATCTACAGATTGTAAATACTTGAGCTTTTATGGAAGGAAAATGTTACAAAGTACAGAATTCATGAAGAATGCAGATATGAGCCACAATACTAATTATTCTTGGTTGTCTATCAAAACATGACTTAAGGTAATCTGTTTCCTGCTGTAATGATTTGATCTAATAGAAGCAAATATGATGTGGTGAATGGGAAACACATGCATGTCATAGTTTTAGTGACAAGTAGGCGATTTTAGGGGAGGGGTGGAGGATTTTTAGTGAGGAAGTAATCCATTGGAAAAGGGTTTCAAAGTCTTCCTCTGCTTTATAGTTTCAGTCTCTATTGCTCAGGGCTGCTATGGGTTTTACAATGAGAATTCCATTCATGTATTTTAGGCATGATTAATGTCATTTCTAGTGTACTCCTTACAGTGATGAGACCTGTATTTAAAACTTCCCCTGAGCTATGATGTTCACTGAGCAGTTATGGCAATTACTATTCCACAATGTGACCTACAAGGACAAAACTAATAGGATATTTATAAATGTATTATTTAATTTCATTGTTTAAAAATATTCTACATTTGTCATGTTGAAACAGCTAGGTAGACATGCATACCCCTAAATTCTTACTAATGTGTCATGGAGGGCTGGATTTAGTCCCTCCCACTGACTCAAAGATTTGCACTATTTGGCATTTCTAATGAGGGCTGCATGTGTGTGAATGTTTTTGAGTGATATCAATAAGAAACTGTTTACAAATAGGATCATTTTGATTGTGCAATGTCCACTTTCATCTGTTTCCAGTATTTTATAAAGAAATTTTATAAAGGGACCGGGCTGTGGCGCAGGCTGGAAAGCAAGCCAGCTGCAACAAATCAACAAATCACTCTGACCAAGAGGTCATGAGTTCGAGGCCAGCCCGGTGCCTGTGTCTTGTCTCTGTCTCTGTTCTGTGTCATGGCATTGAATGTTTGCCTTTATGTGTGCAATGTGATCTGCCCTGAGTCCCCTTCGGGGTGAGAAGGGCGGAATATAAATGCTGTAAATAAATAAATAAATACATTACAATATTGTTTTCCAGATAAAATGTATGAAACCCATCTCCTTTCACATAAACTCCTTCAAGAAAGAATGGGACTAAAAAGTAAGCAAATACATACATGCATAAAGCAGACAAGCAATCTGCCCTTGTTGTGCATTAAAGAAAATGCACAAATCAAAATTTCTTCTGCCCATCTATTTACTTGCACTTAGTTTTTATGCCACTCAAAATTTCATTGTTCTTTTTTCTATTCTTATTACTGTTATCTGCATTTTTACCACCTCAACTAATAGTAAGAATTTCACAGTGAGTCACCCTCTTTTTGTTGGCTTCTAAGCTATGATAGCATTGGCTGTAATTCATTAAAGAATAAAACTGAGATTAAGTCATCATGTTTTTCCACAGACAGAAAGGATAGTGAAATTGGCCAATAGTTTTATGACATTCAATATTGATTTAAATATTATCTAGATTATTTCCTCCATTAACATATATACTCTAGCTGAAGCTGTTCAGTGGTTATAGTTTCATAGATCACCATATTTGCTTTGTAATCCTATGTACACCTATGGGCAAGTAGTCTGTTAAAAACACAGAGACTTACTTCAGATGGAAATACTTGCTGTTTTAGAAAACTTTGCATGATAATTTCATAATTTCACGTTGACTTCATCTTCTCACACATTTTCTACATTTACATTCCATGTTAAGTACATGTTTTATCTATGGACTCTTTTAATCTATGAATCGTCCCAGATGTGGACACAGAAACCAAAATTGGTCTCTTTTTCTACCCTTCCTTTTGTTAGCTCCTCTTTTAATATGGCAATCTGGGGAACAAGGCAAGTGTACAACGTAAGTCTGGATTTAGACATAGCAATAAACAATGTTTATACAAACCACAGTTCATAAACCAACATCAAACCATGGTTTCCAATTACAGTTTGTGGCTGGCTAAAAAACATGGATGTTTGCAGGGGTGGCAAAAATTTGGTATTAAACAAATAACAGTCTGACATACCATGTTGTACAACAAAATCCAAAATTCACAGAAGAGTGATAACTTTATTGGACCAACTGATATCCACAAATTACATAATGCAAGCTTTCATGATGTATTTTGTGCTTGTATTTCTGTTTTATGGATTTTGGATACAGTGAGGCTCTTACAATCCATGGAAAATATGTTTCTGAACTTACAGTGGAAACAGGAAAACCATGGATAATAGCGAAATAAATGACTTCCACCAAAAGTTACCATAAGGTTGCCCTAAAGGACCTAGAAAATTCCTTAGAGGTGACATATTTTGTCACATGTGGATAGATGAAACCTGGGGTATGGATCCTGTGTATATGGGATTAATAATAATATACTGTATTATTTTATTTTTCTGCATGGCTAACATGGCTATTCCTGCATTACCACTCTAGTAGACTGTTCATAAGGAACAGTTTTTCATGCATGTATAGTTTTCTTTGTCAAGCAATGCAGTCTGTCAAAATCATCCTAGATAAATAGTTAGATAGATAGTAGAGCAGAGCTTTCCAAACTGTGTGTCATGACATGTTATGGCTGCAGTATGTATATGTATCACACAAACATAACAAGAAATGACAAAATCTTGGATATTATTACCTTACAAATCATATATTTTTAAAAATAGAAAGGAAAGGTTTTCATGAGATATGTTGTATTCCCAAACATTTTGTTATTACAATTTATGTATCTGTCTAAGTGTCTTTTAAGGAGCTGTTTTAACTTCTGGTTTGATAGTAAAACTGAATTACTATGTCGTGAAATGGTGCATGTCTAAAAAGTGTGTCACCAACATGAAGTGTTTGGAA